>NC_138768.1:669400049-670000049 GCF_965119305.1 Pelophylax lessonae | reverse complement strand
ACGCATCGACCTGGAACGCCCTGAGTCGCAGCGTACCCCTCGGCTGGCAGAACCCCCACTCAGGGTGGGAGTTGGTCCAGAGCGAAGCCAAGCCCACCCGGTCTATGGTATGGTGAGTAAACTGAGACCCCCATGTCCCTAGTGGCCTCTGGAGGGGGATGTGGGCCCCCTGGCTTATCAGGATTCTGGCCCTGCCCTCCCTGCTCCCGCATGGGGGCGCTCTATTTGGCTCCCTGTGTGTGTGAGGTGATGTGGCCATTTTCCCTGGGCTTCCTATACAGTTGTATTGGCGCCATTTTTTTGTAACCTGGAGCTACACAGGCAGTTCGGCCTCTTGTGGACTGATGTCACTTCCTGTGACATTGCTTCCTGTGCTCAGTTCTCCATGCTGCAAGCGTTGCTGGTACCTCTGTGAGGTGATACAGTATGGGGGTAGTTTCTGGGCATTCCCTGCGCACTCTGCCGCTGTTTAAAGGGTAACTCCAAGTACAGTACGATCGGGCGGTGCAAATCGCGATCGCAAATTTAAAGGGGCAGTGCACTTTTTTTGCCACATTGCAAAATGGAGTCCCAGGAGGTAAATTCTCCATCACACCCCCTCAGTGCGACTGCCGGTATGTCCAGCTCGCAGTCCATGGGGTCTTTTTCTGCAGCATTGGAAGGTTTGGCATCAAAGGTTGATCTTGTCATGAAACATGTTGCTAACCAAAAACGGCCGCTGCCTTCTCCGTCTTCTGACTCAAAGACTGATATGGTCAACACGGACAACCCTCTCCCTGAGGGATCCCTGTCCTTGCTTACGAATGGCGAAGAGGACCTGTCTTCCTCAGCCGCAGCGCGGGAACGCGCTATGGTGGTAGCACTGATTTGTTCAGTAAGGGAAACTTTACAATTGACTGATGAGCCCACACAGTTAGGAACGCGGGTATTTTTGGCTCCCACAAAGCCCAGAAATCGGGTCAGGTGTTTCCTTGTCCTGAGGAATTTCACAATATTGTGAATGAACTATGGCAGGGTGCCTAAGCCCTTTTAACGCCGTTATCCCTTTGCTGACTTGGTCTCGAACCACTGGAGGTGCCACCTAGGGTGGTCCACCCTGTTCCTAGGTTTAACAAATCTACTGTGGTACCTGTGGAAGATTCCCTGGCCTTCAAGGACCCGGTTGACAGAAGGGTGGAATCCCTTTCCCTCCACCTCCAGGTTTTGGCGGGTTTGGTACAAAAACCGATCTTGGTGTCCATTCTGGTTTCACAGACGGTAATGGTATGGGTTAAAGTGCTTAGGGGTAAATTGAACACTGAGATAGTTCCCCCGACCTTGATTGGACTCCCGGACCAGATGGCCCAGGCCCTGGTGTTTCTGTGTGATGCGTCTTTGGACGCAGCTGGTTGCCAGAGGGTCAGCGGTAGGGATTGCCATACGCCGCATGGTGTGAATTAAGAGCTGGTCGGCTGACCAGGCGTCTATGTAGGTCTTAACAGATCTCCCTCTTCTGGGAGAGTGATTGTTTGGAGACTCCTTGGATGAGTTGATAAAAGGCTTAACGGGGGGTAAGTGTACTCTTCTTCCCCAATCATCCAAAGGCGGTTTTTTCATGTCTCAGGGACAAGAGAAAGGTAAACCCTTCAGGGCCTCTGGAGGGAGCAAAAAAAGATGAGAAAGATCTCAGGAAGGCAGTGCAGGACTTCCTTGCACAAGAAGTAATTGTGTCAGTTCCCTCGCAGATCCGATTTGGAGGTTTTCATTCAAACCTGTCACTGTGTCCAGGAAAGAGGGCAAGGTGCATCATAATTTGGACCCCAAGTCTCTGAACCACTTTGTGCGGGTGCAGTCGTTTCGGATGGAATCCATTCGGTCCGCAGTGGCGTCTTTAGATCAGGGGGATTTTTTAGCCTCCATTGACATCAAAGATGCGTATCTGCACATCCCTATATACGGGGAACACCAGAGGTATCTCCGTTTTGCGGTGGCAGAGGAGCACTTTCAGTTTGCAGCATTACCCTTTGAGATCACCTACGCTCCCAGAGTCTTCACCGAGGTTTTTGGCCCCGATGTTGGCATTGCTGCGCAAAAGAGGGATTGCGATCCTAGGATATCTGAACGATCTTCTGTTGAGAGCAAGCTCCCACCCAGCCTTGTCTGATGGTGTCGATCTTCGAGGCGGTCCCCTTTGCTCAGTTTCATTCCAGGCCTCTGCAAAAGGAGATCCTTGTCAAGTGGAACAAGGCTCTACAGTCCTTAGACAGAATGATAAGTTTGAGCCAAATCACGAGGTCAACGCTCTGTTGGTGGCTTCAGTTGCCTGCCCTGAGTCAGGGCAAGTCTTTTCTACCTCTACTGTGGATGGTGGTCACCACGGATGCCAGCCTGTCGGGCTGGGGCAGGGTGCTGGAACATCCCCTGTGCCCAGGGAGTCTAGTCGACAGAGGAGTCTTCTTTACCGATCGATGTTCTGGTACTCGGAACAATCAAGATTTGTCGGATCTATTGGACAAATTGACTGTGCGGTCTCCTGGTTCGGATCCAATCGGACACTGCCACGGCTATGGCTTACATCAATCAAAGGGGCACAAAGAGTGCCCAGGCAGCCCAGGAGGTGGCCAAGGTTCTGACATGGGTGGAAGGATAGGTTCTGGCTCTCTCCGCAGTTCACATTCTGGGAGTGAAGAATTGGCAAGCAGATTACCTGAGTCGTTCTGGATCACGGGGAATTGTCCCTTCTTTCAGAGGTCTTTCGTCTTCTGTGTGTCCGTTGGGGGACCCCGGAGGTCAACCTGTTTGCATCTTGGCTAAACAAAGAGGTACAAAGATTCAGGGCCAGAGCTGGAGATCCTCTGGCCGACGCCACAGACGCATTGGTAGCTCCTTTGAGCCAGTATCTGCTGATTTTATGCCTTCCCTCCGATACAGCTGTTGTCAAGGTTTTCTCCGCAGGATGGTGGTGGAGCATGTTCCGGTGGTTCTTGCCGTTCTTGTGGCTCCTCGTCGGTCTTAATATGCAGACCTGGTAAAGATGGTCATCGTGCCTCCCTGGAGATTGCCTTTGAGGGAGGACCTGCTGTCTCGTGGGCCGATCCTTCATCCTGCTTTACGGTCGCTGGCTTTAACGGCATGGCTGTTGAAGGCCAGGTGCTGAGAGATAGCGGTCTCTCTGAGTCTGTAATTCCTACCCTGCTGAGGGCTAGAACAGCGACTTCCAGAAAGATTTATCATTGCATGTGGAATATGTATATTTCATGGGGTGAATCGCAAAAATTGCACCCTTGCCTTTTTTTCCGGTGGCTAGGGTCTTGGCTTTTTTGCAGAAAGGAGTTGAGCAATGGTTGGCCTTGGGCATAATCAAGGGCCAAATGTCGGCTATGCTGATGTACTTCCAATGCCCATTGGCTGCTAATACCTTAATCCGCACCTTTATTGAAGGGGTGTGTCATATGGCTCCTCCGAGACGATCCCTCTTGCTTGCATGGGATTTGACTTTGGTTTTGTCTATTCTTCAAAGGCCTCTTTTTGGGAATATAGGGACATATCTCTGCCTTTATCTCAGAAGGTTGCCTTTTTGGTGGTTATTACTTCTGCTCGCAGAGTGTCTGAGGTGGCGGCGCTTTCCTGTCATTCGCCTTATTTGGTCGTCCACAGAGATAAAGTGGTTCTCCGACTGAATGCGTTTTTTTTTCTTCCTACGCTGGTGTCTGATTTCCATTTAAATAAAGACATTGTTTTGCCTTCACTCTATCCTAAGCCCAAGCATCCCAAGGAAATTGCCTTGCACTCTCTGGATGTGGTTCGGGCAATCAGGGTTTACCGGTTGGCCACGGAGTCTTTTAGGAAATCAGACTCCTTTTTTTTTTTTTTTTGTCCTTACTGAGGGATCTCGTAAAGGGTTGGCTGTGTCTGCTGCGACTATATCCAGATGGATATCCAGATACTTTTACAAAAATCTTCGGATGCATCCTTTGGCCGCAAGGTTTTGCTGGCTACTGTTTAAAGAGACTTGTTTTTTCTCTTTAAGGGGTTTATATTTGCTTTCTATGGGTACGCTCCTGTTGTTCCTGGTTGAGCTTTGTTACCCAGTTAGCTACGTTTTAGCCTTTGGAAAAACGTTACCTGTTTTTTTTTTTTTTTTTTGGTTGCGTTCTTCCCACCCCTCATACCTACATTGCTTTGGGACGTCCCTATGGTATAAGAAGCATGAGAGCTGCGTCTGTCAACGATAGAGAAAACTGGATTTTTGTAAGAACTTACTGTAAAGACCTTTTCTCTGAAGTCCATTGACAGACGCAGCACCCGCCCCTCTGTTATGGGGATGGTTTGTGGTTTTTTTTTTTTTTTCACTGCTTGCTTTGAAACTGGCTTGTGGCAGAAAATATGTGTGGGGTTATGCCATGAAAGACAGCCCCTGTAGGCGTGTCAGTAAATTTTTTCACTGCCTAGTACTACTCATGTAGGGGGCAGAATAACCCTATGGTATAAGAAGCATAGGAGCTGCGTCTGTCAATGGACTTCAGAGAAAAGTATTTTACGGTAAGTTCTTACAAAAATCCAGTTTTTTATTTAATGAGGGAGCTCCTGTTCTTCCTGGTTGAGCTTTATGTTACCCTTGGCTAAGTTTAGCCTTTGGCGTTTACGTTAACTATTTGGTTTGCGTTCTTCACACCCCTCATGCCTACACTGCTTTGGGATGTCCCAATGGTATAAGAAGCATAAGAGCTGCGTCTGTCAATGGACGATAGAGAAAAGGATTTTTGTAAGAACTTACCGTAAAATCCTTTTCTCTGAAGTCCATTGACTGACCCAGCACCCACCCCTCTGATATGGGGATGGTTTGTTTCTTGTTCTCACTGCTTGCAACGAAACTGGTATGCTTGAGCAGGGTGTGTGGGGTTACGCCTATAGGGACAGCCCCCGTAGGCATGGCAAACTGTTTTTTTCCTGCCTAGTACTACTCCTGTAGGGGGGCAGCATAACCCAATGGTGTAAGAAGCATAAGAGTTGCATCTGTCAATGGACTTCAGAGAAAAGGATTTTATGGTAAGTTGTTACAAAAATGCAGTTTTCTTTTTCCCCACCACTGTGTTTGTATGGGAGAAAATTTAATATCCATTACTTCCAGATATAGTGGAGTTTAGTACAGTTTAGTACTTGGCCTAGCATTGGGGGTGAGGAGACAGGCAGCCTTATGTAAGCTCTAAATAGGAATACAGTTTGACCCTACATAGGGCTGTTTTCTCTAACTCCCCATGGCTGAATAGAATAGCAGGAGTAGTATATGGTGCTGGGGATATAGGGAGAATAAAGTTTACTGATACAAGCTTCACGTTAAATATTTGTTGCCATTTACAGTTGACTTTTTGGAATACCTGATTGATGGAGAATAAGGAAATTAGAACCTGTGAGGACAATAATATTAGAGTTGTTTCTGTAGGTGTCACCCTGATCTTAGTTAAAGCGGTGTTCCACCCGAAATGTATACTTACCTCCGTCTTCTCGCTCCCGGTCACCTGAAAAACAAATGGATAATCGCAATTTTTTTTTTTTTCACTTACCTTTTAGAGAAAATATACTCACCTTACTTCCTTCTTCCTCCCCTCGGTGGCCACGGCGATTCGTCACTTCCTGGCTTTTGCAATGATTCCTGGGAGCTGAACGTCATCGCTCCCAGGAATCATTGCGCCTGCACCGGCCCCAACGTCAGTTCCGGGGCGCGCGCGTCATTCCCTTCTAAACAGCTTCTGGGCATGCCCAGAAGCTGTGGAGGGATGAGGCGCGCGGCCCGGAAGTGACGTCGGGGCCGGTGCAGTGCATCGTGGGACCGAAGAAGAAGGAAGAGGACCGAAGAGGACGCGGAAGAGGATCGCGCTGGCTTAAAGCTGCCCACACCTGAGATGGCAGCGCTGGGCAAGACAATTTCAAGGTAAGTATTTCTCCTGAAAGGTAAATGCAACCCGGGACAGATCAGAGGCTAGCCATTGTGGAATGTGCTAGCCCTGACTGTCCCGGGGGTATTTTTATAAAAAAATGTATAACCAGGGTGGAACTTCGCTTTAAACACTTACCTTGATAAATTAGCAGCCTGTGAAGTCTGACAAGTTCTCACACCTATTCTGTTTGGTGTAGCTTAGTGACAGACTATGTAGGGAATCCAGAATCAAGATGACAGCTTTGCAGTTTACATATTTATCATGTGTTAGCAATATTGTCTTCCAAATTTGAATGCTCACAGGTTCATTTTAAGCATCTTTTATATCGAACCTGTCAGATCAAAATGTGTAAACAAACATTTCTGGTAAATTGTATTACCTGCAAATCCTGTGTTCTGCAACCCAGGCTGTACAACTGGCTTTATTTGCTGTCTAAAGTGCCAATAAGCAAATAAAAGAGGTGAGATTTCTGATAGAGGGTGGTGTTTTAGTGCCACGTTGAATAGAAGTAGAGATCCTGTATACAAACTAGAGCCTAAATTGAGGGATTATTTTACTAAAACTGGAGAGTGCAAAATCTAGTGCAGCTCTGCATAGAATCCAATCAGCTTCCAGATTGTTTTGCCAATGCTTATTTGAACAAGCTGACGTTAGAAGCTGATTGGCTACCATGCACAGTTGCACCAGATTTTGCACTTGTTGTAGTAAATCAACCCCTGAGGTTCCACCCCAAACCCACAAGATAAACACAGATATGGTGCCTGAGCATTACCAGTATTTAAGTTTACTAAAATGTATATAAAAAAAAAAAAAGAATAGTTTTATATAACACAGCAACATCACACACACAGGTCACCCGTGATTTATTCTTCCAATATACCTTTGCACTCAGGTATTGACTAGTATTGCATTGTTTTTCTACCTCGCTCAGCTAATGTGACCCTAGTGCTGACAGAAAGGGGTAAACAAGCATGCTGTGTAGGGGTCCGACGTCGTCCTTATCAACCGATGATGTTATTGTTATTGACACCAGCAACTGGAAAGTTGTAATGGTACACAATGAGAACCTGTGACTATTTGTAACTAAAAGCTAGGCTTGATCCACCTGCTGACTTGTATACAATTTTTGGGTCATTTTGAGGAATTTGCCAAGGAACCCCTGAAAAAACCTGAAGGCGCCCTGTTTGAAAAAGGCTGCCTTAGGGCACCCTGACAGTAGAATAGCTTTGAACAGCAGTTGTTGTGTCTCAGTGGTTGAAGCTAAGTTAAATGTTGAATTTTGCTTAATATCTGTGTAATTTCTTTTGTATGTATACAGTTCACAACTTTCAATTAGTCCTTACCAACAAATGAAATGTCTACTTTAACCACTTGTTGACCAGCCGCCGCACATATACTGCGCCAGGTCGGCTCTATTACACGAAACTACCTACCTGTACATTTTTTCATGCAATTGCCAGTGGGGGAGCCAGTCAGCAGGTCCGATGACTGCGGTTCACCAGAGATCGCTGCCTACAGAGACAGAACGACAGTCTCCCTATGTAAACAAGGCAGATTGCCATTCTGTCACAGATGAATACAGGGATCCTGTGTTGCTGCTATTCAGGAACACATATGTTCATCTAGTGAGCCCATCCCCCAAGCAGTTAGAAAGCATCCCCTAGGGACACACTTAACTCTTTGTTCGCCCCTGGGGGTAGCCCCTTCCCTGCCAGTGTCGTCAGTACAGTAACTGCATATTTTTAGCACTGATTACTGTGGTAATGTCACTGGTCCCTTCAAAAGTGTCAGGTGTCTGATCTGTCTGCCACAATGTCACTAAAAATCGCTGATCGCCGCTACTACTAGTTAAAATAAATAAAAATTACATAAATCTATTATCCCCTAGATCAGAGATTCCCAAACTACGGCCCTGCAGCTGTTTCAGAACTACACATCCCATGAGGCATTGCAAAACTCTGACATTCACATACATGACTAGGCATGATGGGAATTGTAGTTCCTGAACAACTGGAGGGCCGTAGTTTGGGAATCCCTGCCCTAGATTGTAGCCGTGATAACTTTTGTGCAAACCAATCAATATACACTTATTGGGATTTTTTCACCAAAAATATGTGGCAGAATACATATTGGCCTAAAATGATCAAAAATTTTTATTTTTTTTTTTATTTTTTTTATTGGCTGTGTTTTATAGCAGAAAGTAAACAATATAGATTTATTTATTTATTTATTTTTTTCAGAATTGTTGCTCTTTTTTTGTTTTTAGGGCAAAAAATAAAAATTCGAGGGGTGATTAAACACCACCAAAAGAAAGCTCTATTTGTGGAAAACAAAGGACATCAGTTTTATTTGTATAGAGCGTCGCACGTCTGTGCAATTGTTAGTTAAAGCGGAGTTCCACCCGAAAATGAAAGTTCGTTCCATCTTCTTGGTCCGGGTCACCTGAAAAACAAATGGATAATCGCATTTTTTTATTTATTTTTTTTTTTTTACTTACCTTGTTTAGAAGATAATATACTTACCTTACTTCCTCTTCCTCCCCTCGGCGGCCACGGCGATTCGTCACTTCCTGGCTTGTAATGATTCCTGGGAGCTGAACGTCATCGCTCCCAGGAATCAATGCGCCTGCACCGGCCCCAACGTCAGTTCCAGTGCAGGCGCCGTCATACCTTGCTAAACAGCTTCTGGGCATGCCCAGAAGCTGTGCAAGGATGACGCTGCAGACCCGGAAGTGACGGCGGGACCGGCGCAGTGCATCGTGGGACCGAAGAGGACGCAGCCCGGGACAGTTCAGAGGCTATCCATTGTGGAATGCACTAGCCCTGACTGTCCCTGGGGTATTTTTATGTATTTTTTTGTTTTTTAGGTGGAACTCCGCTTTTAAAAAACGCAGTGCCGAAATCGCAGTAAATGGCCTGGTAATTAAGGGGGTAAAACCTTCCTGTCCAGAAGAGGTTAAGGAAGTTAATGTTGGACATTTTGGCATAGCATCTGGGTCTACAGAAGTGTGCTGCTAGCCAATGTATTCATGGAGTGTAGCTTGAAGATTGCTTTAGTAAAACAGTTAGGACCTATTCACATTTTTTTGCATGCATTTTGTGTGTTTAATTTGAATGAGCTGTCATGACCTGCATTATTTTTCCCAAAACCATGTACTACCAATGCATACATTTACATCTGTGTGTTGCGGTTAAGGTTACATTCACAGCCAAGTGCCACGTTTTCAAGCCTTTTTTTTTTTATTCTATTGTTGGCAGGCGCTTTATCAACTAAAAGTTGTGGAGTAGTGCTGAAAAGGGGGCAGAGAGCTGCTGTTTGAGAAGCTACATAGTAGTTGTATGTAATATAGGAAAGTATGTGTATTTTTTCTTTTGTTAGCCCTGTGGAACCCAAAAGCTGGATACACACTATACAATTTTCTTTAGATTTTTTCCTTTAGATTTACCAAAACCATATAATATGAGGTAAGACCTAAACACTTTCAATTTGTGTGCAATCAGGCAGGCCCTTGTTCTACATAGTTGAAGGTAAAGTGAGGTATACACTGTAAGAAAATCGGGCAAACGATTGTCCAATTTTTCTCGTTGTTTCACAGCAAATCGGAACGGATGAAAGAATTTTCTTATGAAAATTCGTACAAAAAAGTATTTTTTTGTTGTTTATTGTTTTTGATCATGTGCAGTCTTTCTTTTCTGATTTTTCTGTGCAGTCAGTCACAGCCTTTAGTCCCGGTTCACATATGTGCGATGACAGACATCGCATGTGATTCGGAGCGCACTGCTCTTAAAATCATATGCGATGTCTGTGTGATGCAAATTTAGCCATACATATTGTATGGCTGAATTCACATCGCATTCGGACACAGCTCGCACAGCTTGGGTCCACACCAGAATCGGATCACATGGGTGTTCCACAGAAATGTGATCTGATTCATGTCCAAACTGACTTAAAAAAATAAAAAAAATTGTAGCTTACCTTTTGTAGATGCTCTATTCTGGACCCTCCAAAAGAAAAAAAGAAATCCTATGTAATTCTCTTTGTTTATTAGGGGGCTGTTGTTTGTGCCATAATTAACCCTGTCTGTACTGTGCAGGCAATCTTTATTATCAATGTGAATGAGGAGCAGGTGTGTTAAATTTTGGTGTTATTGTTCTCACTCTCCCATACTGGTCAATGGAAGTTCAACATGGCACCTCATGGCAAAGAACTCTCTGAAGAGCTGAAGAAAAGAATTGTGGCTCTACATAACGATGGCCTAGGCTATAAGAAGATTTCCAAGACCCTGAAACTATACTACAGCACGGTGGCCAAGACCATACAGCGGTTTAACAGGACCGGTTCCACTCAGAATAGGCCTCGCCTTGGTGGACCAAAGAAGTTGACTGCACAGGCTCCGCGTCCTATCCAGAGGTTGTCTTTGGGAAATAGACATGAGTGCTGCCAGCATTTCTGCAGAGGTTGAAAGGGTGAGGGGGTGGGGGGGTCAGCCTGTCAGTGATCAGACCATACGCCACACACTGCATCAGATTGGTCTGCATGGTTGTCATCCCAGAAGGAAGCCTCTTCTAAAGATGATGCACAAGAAAGCCCACAAGCAGTTTGCTGAAGACAAGCAGACTAAGGTCATCAATTACTGGAACCATGCCCTGTGGTCTGATGAGACCAAGATAAACTTATTTGGTTCATATGGTGTCAAGCGTGTGTGGTGGCAATCAGGTTAGGAGTGCCAAGTTAGGTGGGTCTCGCCTAAAGTCAATCATGGTGTCATGGTCTGGGGCTGCATGAGTGCTGCCGGCACTGGGAAGCTACAGTTCATTGAGGGAACCATGAATTCCAACATGTAATGTGACATATTGTAGCAGAACATGATCCCCTCCCTTCAGAGACTGGGCCGCAGGCCAGCAATCCAACATAACGACTCCAACCACACCTCCAAGACGACCACTGCCTTGCTAAAGAAGCTGAGGGTAAGGGTGATGGACTTGCCAAGCATGTCTCCAGACCTAAACCCTTTTGAGCATCTGTGGGCCATCCTCAAATGAAAGGTGGAGGAGCGCAAAGTCTCTAACATCCACCGGCTCCGTTATGTCATCATGGAGGAGTGGAAGAGGACTCCATTGGCAACCTGTGAAGCTCTGGTGAACTCCATGTCCAAGGGAGTTAAGACAGTGCTGGAAAATAATGGTGGCCACACAAAATATTAACAATTTGGGCCCAATTTGGACATTTCAGTTAGGGGTGTACTCACTTTTGTTGCCAGAGGTTTAGACAATAATGGCTGTGTGCTGAGTTATTTTGAGGGGACAGCAAATTTACACTGTTATACGAGCTGCACACTCATTGCTTTACATTGTAGCAAAGTGTAATTTCTTCAGTGTTGTCACATGAAAAGATATAATAAAATATTTACAAAAATGTGAGGGGTGTACTCACTTTTGTGAGATACTGTATATCATGGCACTGTATTTTTTTAAATTCTCGAAATACCTTATTCCTGCAGCACTGCTGTGTGGTCAGTTGATCCTTCCCTGTTCTTTGGCATCTGCTGAAAAAGATCTTTGGTAGGGACTTCTATTACTCTGCTGATGTACAGTTAGCTATCTATAGTGTTAGTTAGGGATGCACCGAAATGAAATTCTTGGCCGAAGCCGAAGCCGAATAATAATGAAATGCTTGGCCGAAGGCCGAATACCGAACGCGGTGTTTCGCATTTTTTTCCATTTATTTTGCCAATTTTTTGTCCTCTCTCTTGCCCTCTCGTGTCTCTCTCTCTCTCTCTTGTCCTCTCACTCTCTCTCTCTTGTCCTCTCATGTCTCTCTCTCTCTTGTCCGCTCATGTCTCTCTCTCTCTCTCTCTCTCTCTCTCTCTCTTGTCCTCTCATGTCTCTCTCTCTCTCTTATCCTCTCATGTCTCTCTCTCTCTCGTCCTCTCATATGTCTCTCTCTCTCTCTCTCTCTCTCTCTCTCTTGTCCTCTCATGTCTCTCTCTCTCTCTCTTATCCTCTCATGTCTCTCTCTCTCTCTCTTATCCTCTCATGTCTCTCTCTCCCTAAATGTTACTGTAGGGAATGGGATTCAGTGCACACTGCAGCCTTGTACCATAGGGTTAATGTTAGTGACACTGTAGGGATTGGGAAGGATGCTGGGAATGGAAATCAGGAAGCATGCAGGCAGCCTTGTAAATTTTAATTGCAGATACAGGGCACTGGGCAGGCCAGGGTTAATATGGTAACATCAATTACTCAGTGACAGTCAGTCAGTGTCAGTGTGGACTCGATCAGATTATACAGTGACAGACAGTCTCTCATAGTGGTGGTAGTAGGAGGCTGGAGGTGGACTAGTAGGAGCCTGGAAAGGAGCACAGCCGCATACATACATTACTCACTCGTGCACTGCAGCCCGCCCCACACATTCAGTGAGTCTTACTCTCCTCCCTAGTTTTTTCAATGGCACATTCAGGAAGCCAATCACGCCATGAGTAGCGGCACAGCGGAACCAATCAGGTGTGCAGGCACGCGTGATTGGTTCGCTGTGCAGCTAATCACGGCGTGATTGGCTCCCTGAATGTGCCATTGAAAAAACTAGGGAGGAGAGTAAGACTCACTGAATGTGTGGGGCGGGCTGCAGTGCACGAGTGAGTAATGTATGTATGCTCACCGCTGAAGTGTCCCGGCTTCACGGAAGTCTGTGAGTCCTCCTGTCCTCCTCCGAGTCCCTTCCCCCTGCCTATGTAAATATCGTGACCTCGGCGATATGAATATCGCCTACGGCCACAGAACGATAGTCGATATCATATCGACTATCGTTCAGCCCTATTGTTCGGCACAAAATTATTCGGCCTTTTGACTTATTCGGCCGAACACCGAAAGTGCTATTTTTTCTATTTTCGGCCAAATAATGTTCGGCCGCCGAACATTCGGTGCATCCCTAGTGTTAGTCTGTGTCTAGCCAGCCCCGATTTGTCACATTAAAAAAAAAAAAAGTTTAAGAAAAACAATTTAAATTAAATTATAAATATTAAATAAGTGTTTTACAGCTCCCTATAAATATTTATTGAGCATCAGATGTGTATTTTGTGTGCATTAATATGGTGTAGGCAGATTCAGAGATGACTGACACTACTTTACAGGTATTAGCAATTACATTTGATAGATTTATTTATTTCCTGAGCGTTTTTTGTGTTTCTTAATGAATGTAATAAATCAGCATACTGTATCCCATACTTATAGTGTTTTGCAAAAGGAGGAGGGAGGGGGGGTGTAATTTACCACTGTTTATACACCCACATGTGTGACTCTTTAGTTATGTGGCTGCACAGATAAGAAAAAGGAGGAGCTTAGAAGGGAACTGAAATCCAGCATGCTCCATAGAGAACACCAGCTAGTCTACACAATCTCAGCCTGTAGTGTGGAGAATATGGGAGGGATAACTGAAGGCAGATTCAACCCTGTTATATAGCATGTAATGAGCGTTTTTCACAGTGTAGGTTTAATGACAGAAAGGCTTTAGAACCCCTTTTAAATGCATGTCTCCTAAGTAGTTTACACCTAATCAGCAAGTGCATGGCAGTTTTTAAAGCTAGCTTGATCAGCATTCAACTTTGCATACTCAAATGTGTGGAGCAATTTTATTACCCGTTTACGTGAGGCCTGAGGGAAGTCAGTTTGGGACTGCACGTGCCACTGTCCTTCATTTCTTGTGCCCAGCTTTATCTTTCTCTAAACATCTTTAAGGTTATTGATTAACTACTTGCCGATGGCTTAATTGTAAATTATATGGCATTACTTTGACGTTAAATTCTGGGGTTATGGCAGCAGCTAGCGGTATCTCTATTTATAGCAGGCGATTGGCTTTCATATAAAAGTGGTCTCAGCTGCACATTCACTGCAAGATCACTTTACTAGGCCGCAGGAGAGGTGACCCTCGAGCTTACTGGACCTGTCAGCCCGGAGCCAATCTTATCTGTCAGATGCCTGGGCAGGAAGCCGAGTGAGGGCAAGATAGTCCCCACTCGACTCTATGCGCTTAGAGGACCGGAACAACATCTGAAGTCACGTCTGCCTCTTTGCCTTAAAGGGATGATTTTTTTTCCCCTTAAAGTCAAAATTTATTTATTACATTTTTTTTTGCTTTTAAAGGTAAATGAGAGATCTGGGGGTTTTTTTTTTTTTGGCCCTAGATCTCTTAATAAAGAGGACCTACCATGCTTATTTCTATTACAAGGGATGTTTACATTCCTTGTAATAGAAAAAAAAGTGATAAAAAATTAAAAGGGACAGTGTAAAAAAAAAAAAAAAAGTAAAATTAAATAGGAAAAAATAAAATTAAAGCGCCCCATCCCTTTGAGCTTGTGCACAGAAGTGCACGCACACGTAATTCACGCCTGAATATGTAAACAGTGTTCAAACAACACGTGAGGTATTGCCATGATCGTTAATGTGAGAGCATTAATTCTAGTGCAATACCTTCTCTGTAATTCGAAACGGGTAACCTATAAAAAAATGTAAGCATTGGCTATGGAGATTTTTAAGTACGGTAATTTGTCATAATTCCACGAGCATGCGCAATTCTAAAGCATGATATGTTGGATATCTTTATACTCAGGGTAACATCATCTTTCACATTATACAAAAAAAATTGGGATAACTTTACTGTTTCAGTTTTTTTGCCTTTTGAAGGACCGCTGCGCAATTACAGTGTGACATAAAATATTGCAATGACCGCCATTTTATTCTTTAGGGTCTCTTCTAAAAAAATATATATATGTGTTTGGGGGTTCTAAGTAATTTTCTAGCAAAAAATACAGATTTTTACTTGTAAACAACAAATGTCAGAAAAAGCCAGGGTCAGCCAGTGGTTAACACATTCACGGGTAGGCATGTTTTCAGCAAGTATACTGAAAAGTAACAGACAAATATTATCTGACATTGAGGTGCACACTTAAAAATGTGGTGAGCTAAAGAATCTATTTTTAGGAGGTAGTTCACTTATGTGGCAAGCTATACTAATTGTGTTGATCATATGTAAAATGCACGGTCTACTATTAGGCTAGGATGCCTTTAAAAGGCCCTTTTAATTGGCAAGGAGATCTTCAGATGGCCAGATGCTAATTATTATAGTTTAATTTTCAGGAAGGCTGATATATAATTTTTCTCTATAAATATCAGCAGCTTAATGAGAATGAATGTGCTCATGCATCAGTGTTTTGGTGACCTTGTCCGCTCCTGCACAGAGTGATATAGAGGGGGAATCCATCAATCCGTATTGTACATGTGTATAAACACTCTCAACGCTCCTCTTGTGATGAATTAACTTAATGTACTGTGTCTACTATTCCTGAGCATTTAATCATGCAGTGATATCCAGCATTTTAAAAGCTACATTGAAATTCCGACGTGTCTTCTGTCCAGCGGCAGTTTTGCATACAAGGGGAGAAAGAGAGAAAGTTTCTGAGGTTTAGCTGAGGACAATGCTAAATGAATGTTGATCAGTTGTCTACATTTTACTAGAAGTTAACAAGGCCTATGGCAGTAATGATATCACTGCATGGTAGATAATGCTTTGAAATATGTGTTTTAAACATGTACACTGAAAAATCAGGGTAGCAAAACAAGAATTCTCATATGGCCTGATATCTACAAAGTTCACGTTTTGCAAAATCTGACTATGTCATGCTTCCTCAAACATTGTGCTGACCATTTTTTCAAGGTATGTAAAATGAAATAAGGACACCCAGTGTTACACGGGCTGACCATTTAGATATTTTAACAACTTCTAATTCTTTGTTTAATATGTGGTGAGCATTTTTTATATGCAATGTTACTATTGCTCTTTAAAGTGAATCTGTGCCCACATCATGCACACTAAAGTATTTACATTTTTTGAACAAGCAGTAAAAGCCAGCTATCTCTGACCTCTGTATCTGCAAGCATTGTGGAAAATGTTAATTTTCATAGTTCACAAGACCGCTATTGAAAGCTTAACTTTTTCCCCATTAGGCTTCATTCACACCTACAGTGAGGGAAAAAAGTATTTGTTCCCCTGCTGATTTTGTATATTTGCCCACTGACAAAGAAATGATTAATCTATAATTTTAACAGTAGGTTTATTTTAACAGTGAGAGACAGAAAAACAAAAAACAATTCAGAAAAAAGCATTCCAAAAATTCTAAATTGATTTGCATTTCAATGAGTGAAATAAATATTTGACCCCATTGCAAAGCATGACGTAGTGGCAAAACTCTTGTTGGCAATTACAGAGGTCAGACGTTTCTTGTAGTTGGCCACCAGGTTTGCACACAACTCAGGAGGGATTTTGTCCCACTCCTCTTTGCAGATCCTCTCCAAGTCATTAAGGCTTCGAGTCTGATGTTTGGTAACTGGAACCTTTCAGCTTCCTTCACATATTTTCTATGTGATTAAGATATGGAGACTGGCTAGGCCACTCCAGGACCTTAATGTGCTTCCTATTGAGCCATTCCTTTGTTGCCTTGGCTGTGTGTTTTGGGTCATTGTCATGCTGGAATGCCCATCCACGACCCATTGTCAGTGCTCTGGAAAGGAAGATCTTACCTAAGATTTGACGGTACATGGCCCCGTCCATTGTCCCTTTGATGCAATGAAGTTGTCCTGTCCCTTTTGCAGAAAAACATCCCCCAAAGCAAAATGTTTCCACCTTCATATTTGATGGTGGGGATGGTGTTCTTGGGGGTCATAGGCAGCAGTCCTCCTTCTCCAAACACAGCGAGTTGAGTTGATGCCAAAGAGCATGATTTTGGTCTCATCTGCCCAAAACACTTTCACCCAGTTATTCTCTGACTGAAACATTCAGTTGTTCATTAGCAAACTTCAGATAGAGCTATACATGTGCTTTCTTGAGCAGGGGGACCTTGCGTGCGCTGCAGTCCTTTACGGCGTAGTGTGTTACCAATTGTTTTCTTTTTGACTATGGTCCCAGCTGCCTTGAGATCATTGACAAGATTCTCCTGTTTAGTTATGGGCTGTTTCCTCACTATTCTCATGATCATTGAAACTCCTTGAGGTGAGATCTTGCATGGAGCCCCAGACCGAGGAAGACTGACAGTTATTTTGTGTTTTTTGTATTTGCAAATAATCACACCAACTGTTGTCACCCTCTCACCAAACTGCCTATCAATGGTCTTGTAGCCCATTCCAGCCTTGTGTAAGTCTACGATCTTGTCCCTGACATCCTTGGACAGCTCTTTGGTTTTGGCCATGGTGGAGAGATTGGAATATGATTGATTGATTGCTTCTGTGGACAGGTGTCTTTTATACAGGGAACAAGCTGAGATTAGGAGCACTCTTAAAGGGAGTGCTCCTAATCTCAGATTGTTACCTGTAAAGAAGACACCTGGGAACCAGAAATCTTGCTAAATGATAGGGGATCAAATACTTATTTCACTCATTTAAATGTAAATCAATTTATAACTTTTTTGAAATGCATTTTTCTAGATTATTATTCTTGTTGTTCTGTCTCTCACTGTTAAATAGGTTGTAAACTCGTTTAAATGTGTTTTTTTTTTTTTACAACCTGAAAGACAAAGACATAATGAGCTAGTATGCATCGCATACTAGCTCATTATGAAATACTTACCTTAGAACGAGCCCCCGCCGTGCCGCTCACTCGCCTGTATGACAGGCGACATGTTCAGTCGCCCGTCTTCCGGGATCGCGGCATCCGGCCAGCTGATTGGCCGGAGCCGCGGTGATGTCACTCCCGCGCACGTGCGCGGGAGCCGACGGTCACGGCACGGGACTCTGAAGGAACGGCACCAGAGGCCGTTCCTTCAGAGCGCATGCGCCAGTGACATCACTGGCTGCATGTAAGGTAAATATCTCCTAAACGGTACATGTTTAGGAGATGTTTACAGTACCTATAGGTAAGCCTTATCATAGGCTTACCTATAGGTAAAAGTGTCAGAGGAGGGTTTACTTCCTCTTTAAAATAAACCTATCAAAACAATTATAGATTGATCATTTCTTTGTCAGTGGGATAACATACAAAATCAGCAGGGGATCAAATACTTTTTTCCCTCACTGTATGCAGGTGCAGTGGTGCATGGTAACCTTTTTTGCGAGTTTGTGTTTTAGGATAGCAAATTTATTTTAGTTGGCTGCTGTACATACAATAACCACACAAAAGAAATGTGGCATTTTTTAAAAAAAATCACATAGCACTACAATGCATGGCAATGTTACCATGCGTTGTGGTACGATTTAGAGCATGTGCATTGGCTGGGTGCCATTAAAAATGTATTATGCCGCAGTGCGCCTGCCAGACTACAGCAGTATGCATCTGAACCCGGGCAAAGTAAATCCTGGCATTTCTATTCTCTCCCCCTTTCCGGACAGCCTATAGACTTGAATGGCTGCGTGCAGAGGTACTCAAATAAATACTAGTATAGCGCAAGGGCACCCCTGTTGTGGTCTTTGAGGATCTCTAAAAGTGAAGAACTACACATTAAGCCCTTTTTTACACCTGAGTGTTTTAACATGTGATTCC
The DNA here is from genome assembly GCF_965119305.1 of Pelophylax lessonae. Classification (NCBI taxonomy): domain Eukaryota; kingdom Metazoa; phylum Chordata; class Amphibia; order Anura; family Ranidae; genus Pelophylax; species Pelophylax lessonae. Next base: position 669,981,609 of record NC_138768.1, on the reverse strand, counting down.
CGAATAGATGATGAATTATTTTATGCTCAATGGGCCTTCTCTCATTCTCTCATCTGAGCATTGTGTGTGTTTTGTTGCCTGTTCCGTAAAGCTTGAAAAAGTACATGAGCTTCTTTGGGACAGAAACGCACATTTTTGGCCCCCTAGACTTTAATGGAAAGCACCTGAAAAAATGCTTGAAAAACATGCATTTATGTTCAGTTTTCAGGCGCTCCCATTTAAAGGTTTAAATAGTTTAAGTTACAATATACCTGTTCCTGTATTACAGGTTGCCCAAAAAATGTTGTGCTCAAGTGTGAAAAAGGGGGCTAAAAGTCGTAGGGAGTTCAGAGAATGGCTTGTACTAAAGATCTTTTAGACCTCATTCAGATGAATTGCCACTGGCAAAAACCTTTTATAGTTTGAAGCCAGATTCAGCTGTTCTAGATGCAGTTAATTTCCCAGTGACAGCTGTAGCACAGAGTGTTGCTTCTACATCCAGATGTGGTGTTTAGTTGCATCTCCAAGCAGCAACAAATTTGTCTCTCTGAATAAGCGAAACATAAGACTCTCCATTTTATTGAGATTTTTTTTTATGACAGTTTGCACTAATTTAAAGGGCTATTAAAATAATATACGGAAATTATTTTTAAGAGATTTTTATTAACTTGTGCGGTTCCTTACAAATCTGTGACTTCTTACTGTATATATAGTGTTGATGGAATTTTGGATGTAGCGCCTTTTACCACCAAGTGTAATTATACAGTGTTTTGCAGTTTACCATTATAAGCAGTGCAATCACAGCCTCTTGGGATCCTCTGTACCAGAGACCTTCGTGTCCATGCACATTAGGATAATTAAAGGCATATTTTGAGCTCAGCGTTTAGAGGCAGGTAAAAAAAACCCTACTGGTATGCGTTTGTGATTTGATCTTTCTGGCATAAAAAACACTTAACACTCCTAAGCTTTCCTACACTCCTGTACAAAAATGCTCTTTATCCAGTTCAGCTCTTTGGGTGTACTATGTACGTCCAAAGAGTGAAGCTTTGATCACAAGCTGATGGCTGAAGTAGCAGCCATCAGCTTGTGTGGGCTTTGTAGAGCCGGCGACTGGCTTCAAAGTGAAAATTAAAGTTTTTTAGAAAATTTGCATTTAACCACTTAAGGACTGGAAGGTTTTACCCCCTTAACCTCCCTCACAGTCTGATTATGTCAGGATTTTTGTGCTAAAAGGGGTACGTTGTTTTGCATGGAAATATGTTTTATATTTTAGGCCTGTAATTCTTAGGAATAACTCACTTCAATTTTGTCCAAACAAGAGTCTAGTAGACATCCCAGGTATGATAAAGTTTGAAACACAAAATCATAAATTATAATGTAATAATAATAAATTTCATCAAATTCTTCATTGTTTTAGAAGTGGAGATATTTCATTATGAGGGCGAATCTGTACTCGGGGGCGCTGCCTGATCCATATCGCAGTCAATAGAGCACCAAGTCCACACATCGCTGAGCTCAGTCGCAGAATTGACGCTGTTGTCACTTTTAGTACCTGATGACAAATTTTCCCACGAATCGCTATCGCTCAGTTCTTCAAATAATTTCCGATACACCGTTGCTGTTTTCCAGGTTATCCAAAAGTGTTTCTGAGCTAAAAGAACGCTTTTTGGACGCCATGGACGTTATCAATTTTCCAGGCACAAAGTACCGCAAAAAGTACAGGCAGGACACTGGAAAAGCTTCTAGGTGAAATGGCATGATACAAAGTTGTAATTCTAACAGATGAAACTGTATCATGTCATTTTTTTTTTCTAAAGCCCGCCGGTTCCACCCCCCTGTGACGCGGCGCTCGCAGGGAAGGGAACTGGAAGAAGGTGCCGGCATCGGCCAAGCACAGAGCGAGTGGACAGTGGGAGGAAGGCTGGGGAGGACGGCGGGGGATAGCAGGCTCGGGTTACCGCTTTTGGTACTGAAAATTAACGCCGTGCCACACTCGGGAATACCGCTAGGAAAGTTAATGCAATTTGACAATGAGTGACTTTAACTGGTATTTGTCCTTTTTTCTCTATCGCTCATTGACAGACGTAGTCTTCTTGATTCTCAAGAGCTGGGTTATGTTGTCTCCGCAGGAGTAGGACTAGGCAGAATGACAAAACGTTCTGGCTCCACCTTAGGGGCAGTCCCTGAGGGTATATCCTCCCTCTCTCTGCTACAGGGAATCAGTTTTTTTCTGTCTAGTCAGGAGTAAGGACCTAAGTTCCTTGCTGGGATCTTTTGGTCCTGGCAAGACTTTTTTTCTTTAAGAAAAAGACATTTTTTAGGTAGTTTTCTCCAGTGTTTTTTTCCTGTGAGATCTTCAAGCAAAAATGCCGGACTGGGCGACACTTGTGGTCACCCCAGCCGGCCTACGAGCGCGCGCAGACCATGGCATTGCGCTTGGTCGGCCGCGACATATTCAAGTAAGTATGCGGGGCCGGGCGACGGGCTGGATGTTGAGATCCAGTGGTCATCCCGGTTTCTGCCTACAAGCGCGTGCAGACCAGTGCGCTGGGTCGGCCGCGACGGAGTCCCAGTGAAGGGACTGACTTTGCGAGTTAAAGGTCTCGCTTGGACGCCAGGTACCAGAGAGTCGAGGCGTCCACAAACCCCCACCCCGGTGGAGAGGGTATTGTGAAGAGAGGGTGCCTGTCGGTTCGGTATGATGAGTAAACGTTCCCTTTTTTTCCTCATTATGAGGCAGTATATATTATGGGCCCCTCCATATATGGTCAGTATATATCTGATACTTACAAGTCCCCCTTGTAATACAGCATGTGTTTGTGGGAAGTGGACTTGGTTCAAGAGCTAACACTCTACCCAGCAGACTGTAACATTACAGCAGACATAGGAGGTATATCCTACCTTATGTGCAGTGTATCTCTGTAGATCCATATGTCACCTCTTTGCAGAGTGCAGGTGGATGTGCTGGGAAGACGATATCGGCGGTCCGCCGCCATTTTGCCGTAGACCGAATGCATGTATGTCCTCAGGTCACGCCGGCCGCCATGTTTTTGGAGTCTTATGTCTCTTCTATGGGGGCGGCCATGTTTTGTGAGCCCAGCTACCTCGCGGAGGGCTGGGAACGCCGGAAGGCGTACACAGGGGGCGGAGCCACGCCTTCTGCCCGGGAAAAAGCAACAGCTCCTTCCAGTCTGTGTAAGACAGACGCTGACTGCAGTTTGTTGGAAACTGCACTGCATCGGTTGGTGAGCCTTGGGGGTCCCTCTCTCTCTCTCTGGGATCGAGAAGCAGGTACTCTGAGGGGCGCTATTGCGCTAGGGGGAGACACAAAAAAAAAAAAAAAAGTTTTTTTGTTTTGCTGGCAAAGGTGTCCTGTATTAACATGGACCCTGCCACTCATGTATCTCCTCCGGATCCCCTCGAGGGGTCTGCGGGATCCTCCAGCACCCCATTGACAATTGAATCTTTGTCAGCTATTATGGAAACTTTTGTGTCCCGGGTGGAAGTGGCTTGTCAGGGACAGGGCGCAAGAAAGCGACCCCCGCCTAACCCCTTATTATCTGAAACCTCGGATTCAGACTCTGAGCCTATTTCTGCAGTTGCAGGTACTTCATCTGGTATTGGTGTCTCGGGTCCTGTCTCTTCAGACAGTGAGGAGGATGTTTCGGCATCCGCCATAGCCCGAGAGGAAGCGTTGGTAAACGCACTCATTGTATCTGTTCAAGAGACCTTAAGGTTACAGGGTATTCCATCAGAAATAGCTGAAACTGAGATCCCTTTTGGGACTAAAAAACGCATCAAAGTGGCGAAGGTTTTTCCATTGCCCAAATGTTTTGGCAATCCAATCGAAGAAGAATGGCGTCTGCCAAAACGCACTTTTAATATTTCTAAACGCATTGACAGGCGTTATCCGTTTGAGGAAACCCTGATTAAGAAATGGACAGAACCACCTGTGGTGGATTCACCTATTGCTAGATTGAATAAAGCCACGGTTATTCCTTTAGAAGACGCTCCGTCTTTTAAAGATCCAGTGGATCGCAAGATAGAAGCTATGTCTCGCACCATGTTTTCCTTGATTGGATCAGCTTTCAGACCAATAATTGCTATTGGTCTGGTTTCGCAGGCTGTAACTGAATGGACCAAGTGGTTACGCCGGGACTTAGAAGAAGTCCCTCAGGCGGTATCAGATTTGTTGGAACAAATGATACAGGGGTTACAGTTTGTATGTGATGCGGCGTTAGACGCCACTCCTTTAATGGCGCGAGCATCAGTCTCAGCAGTGGTTCTCAGGCGTACACTGTGGCTAAAAGGTTGGTTAGCCGACCAAGGTTCCAAAAAAGCTTTGGCTAATATCCCCTTTTCAGGAGAGCGTCTATTTGGAGCCAACTTAGATGAGATCATTAAGGATCTCACCGGTGGAAAAAGCACCATTTTACCGCAAAATTTTAAAGGTAGAGGAACTCGTCAAAGACGAGGGCCTTCTTTTTCTGCTCACAAGAGGTTTTTTCGTCCAGCGGGTGAAAAAACTAAGTCCTCCAAAGCTCCTACAGGAGGCGTCAGGGGTCGTTGGTCGGGCAAGCAAAAGCCCGCCCCCTCCAGACCTGAAGATAAACCATCCAAAGCCTGATGGTGCGCCCCCACCCATAACTGGGGTGGGGGGACATCTTCGCCGGTTCCCGGATCCATGGCTTTCCAGAATCCCGGACAAATGGGTTTGCGAAGTCATAAGGTCAGGGTACAAGATCGAGTTTCGATCTCTCCCACCGGCGCGATTCTTCCCTTCCAATATCCGTCTATCCGCAGATCGTTTAGAAGAGCTGCGGAGAGCAGTCACAGATTTACTACTACAAGGAGTGGTAGTCCACGTTCCTTGGACAGAACGGTTTCAAGGGTTTTATTCAAACCTGTTTACAATACCCAGGAAAGAGGGCAAAGTGCGTCCAATTCTGGACTTAAGAGCACTCAATTCTTTCGTCAACATAAGAAGATTCAGAATGGAGTCCATTCGCACGGTAGCAGCCTTCCTGCATCCAGGGGATGTCCTAGCGTCCATAGACATCAAGGACGCCTATCTTCACATTCCCATTTTCGCAGGACATCAGCGTTTTCTACGCTTTTCCGTAGAGGAGAACCACTATCAGTTTGTGGCGTTACCTTTCGGTCTCGCCACGGCTCCGCGGGTCTTCACAAAGGTGTTGGCCCCAATGTTGGCACTTCTGCGCCAAAGAGGTATATCGATTCTAGGTTACCTAGACGATCTTCTGCTTCATGCAGAGTCTCCTCAGACCTTGCTACAAAACATAGAAATTACTATGATTTCTTTACAGGAATTCGGGTGGCTGGTGAACCAGCAAAAGTCATTTCTGGTTCCCACCCAGAGGCTCGAATATCTGGGTCTAATTCTAGACACAGTCAGGACAAGAGTTTTCCTTCCGGTAGGGAAACTCCGAAAGATTCAATCAGCAGTCCAGTTGTTACTGTCCAACAGCTGGTCTTCCCTTCGGACTTGCATGAGGGTTCTGGGGTTGATGGTGGCTTCGTTCGAAGCAGTCCCATTTGCCCAGTCCCATACCCGAATTCTTCAGCAAGAGATTCTTCTCAGATGGAATCGGAATCCGGAATCCCTGGACAATCAGATCCGATTGAGCAAACAGACCAGAGAGTCTCTGGTATGGTGGCTTCGGTCTCCGATGCTCAGCCAGGGAAAGTCATTTCTGCCAATATATTGGACGACAGTGACCACGGATGCCAGTCTATCCGGATGGGGAGGAATTCTCGGTCAGTTATCTGTCCAGGGACTTTGGTCCCCGGAAGAATCCAGGTTACCGATAAATGTATTGGAACTGAGAGCGATCAGACTTTGTCTGATTCACTGGACCGAGCAGCTCCAGGGCAGCTCGGTTCGGATCCAGTCGGACAATGCCACGGCCGTGGCTTATGTCAATCACCAGGGGGGCACCAAGAGTGTCCGAGCGGCCAAAGAAGTGGCTTGCATTCTTCGCTGGGCGGAACGATTTGTTCCAGCAATCTCTGCGGTGTTCATTCCGGGGGTGGAGAATTGGCAGGCAGATTATCTCAGCCGTCAGACCCTGGATCAGGGGGAATGGTCCCTCCATCCAGACGTTTTCCACCAGTTGTGCCTACGGTGGGGCACCCCGGATGTGGATCTGTTGGCATCACGATTCAACAGGAAAGTTCAGAGATTCGTGGCTCGCTCCCGCGATCCTCTAGCAGAAACCGCAGACGCACTGATCGCCCCGTGGGGGCAATACCAGCTAATATATGCCTTCCCTCCTCTCGCGTTACTGCCAAGACTTCTTCGCAGAATAGAGGAGGAAGGAATCCCAGTAATCCTGGTAGCTCTGGACTGGCCTCGTCGAGCTTGGTACGCCGACATGGTCAGACTGGTGGCGGACGTCCCGTGGAGACTTCCTCTCAGGGAGGATCTACTGTCTCAGGGACCGATCTTCCATCCTGCTTTACGATCGCTGGCTTTAACGGCCTGGCTATTGAGACCCAGGTGCTGAAGGACAAAGGTTTGTCAGCTTCAGTTATTCCTACTCTAGTTGAAGCAAGGAAAGCGACTTCCAGAAAGATTTATCATCGCACATGGAAGTTCTACATTGCATGGTGTGAACCTTTGGGGTTCCGTCCTCGGTCTTATTCGATTAGTCGAATATTGGCTTTTCTGCAACAAGGGGTTGAGCAGAAACTGGCCTTGAGTACTATCAAGGGTCAGGTCTCAGCATTAGCCATCTTCTTTCAGAAGCCTTTGGCTACTCATTCCTTGGTGCGGAATTTCATCCAGGGGGTGCGACATCTGGCTCCGCCAGTGCACGCGCCGTTACCCCCCTGGGATCTTAATTTAGTGTTGTCGGTTCTTCAGAAACCTCCCTTTGAAGATATTAGGGAGATTCCTCTACCCACGTTGTCCCAGAAGGTGGCCTTCTTGGTGGCTATTACTTCTGCACGCAGGGTGTCAGAACTGGCCGCATTATCTTGTCGTTCACCATATCTGGTGGTTCATAGAGATAAGGTGGTTCTTCGTCCGAATCCATCCTTCCTACCAAAAGTGGTTTCAGAATTTCATCTGAATGAAGAAATTGTATTACCTTCCCTGTGTCCTAAGCCCAGTCATCCTCGGGAGTTTGCGTTACACTCCTTGGATGTGGTCCGGGCGATCAGGGTATACTTGAAAACGACAGACTCGTTTCGCAAGACGGATTCACTTTTTGTGATCCCAGATGGACCCAAAAAGGGGTTGCCTGCATCTGCCGCGACCATCTCCAGATGGATCAGACAGACGGTAGTACAGGCTTATTCTATTAAGGGTCGGGAGCCCCCGTTCCCTGTTAAGGCGCACTCCACTCGGGCACTTAGTGCGTCATGGGCCTTTCGCCATCAGGCGTCAGTGGTCCAGGTGTGCAAGGCGGCTACCTGGTCGTCGGTGCATACCTTTACTAAACATTATAAAGTTGATGTAATGGCATCGTCTGATGCCTCGTTTGGCCGCAAGGTTTTGCAGGCCGCAATTTGAGGAGACCAGTGGTCTACCTCAAGGGTTTTTTCCGTTGGAAAATTTTTCTTTAGTCTCATTCTTTGTTTATAATGAGCCTTTAAAACTTCTAGTTTGGCACCGGTTGGGCCTTCTAGATTGGATTTGATTTTGTCAATCCCACCCCTCATTTGTGGCACTGCTTCTGGATGTCCCAGCTCTTGAGAATCAAGAAGACTACGTCTGTCAATGAGCGATAGAGAAAAATGGATTTTTGTAAGAACTTACCGTAAAATCCTTTTCTCTTAAGCTCATTGACAGACGTAGTACCCGCCCCTCTATCATTGAGTTGGGTTGGGTTAAATTCTCTGTACTGCTTTAAACAGAACTGATTCCCTGTAGCAGAGAGAGGGAGGATATTCCCTCAGGGACTGCCCCTAAGGTGGAGCCAGAACGTTTTGTCATTCTGCCTAGTCCTACTCCTGCGGAGACAACATAACCCAGCTCTTGAGAATCAAGAAGACTACGTCTGTCAATGAGCTTAAGAGAAAAGGATTTTACGGTAAGTTCTTACAAAAATCCATTTTTTCCCACAGATAGAGCTCTTTTGGTAGTTTTTTATCACCACTGGGTTTTTTATTTTTTGCGATATAAAGAAAAAAAGACAGAAATTTTTGAGAAAAAATTTTATTTTCTACTTTTTCCTATAAAAAATATCCAATAAACTAAATTTTTGTCATACATTTAGGCCAAAATGTATTTATCTACATGTCTGATTAAAAAATCTCAATAAGTGTACATTTATTGGTTTGCACAAAAGTTATAGCATCTACAAACTATGATGTATATACTGGAATTTACGCAGCTTTTACTTTCTGACTGCCTATATCGTTTCTTGAAGTGCTAAAATGGCAGAGCAGTACAAACCCCCCCCCCCCCCCCCCATGACCCTTTTTTGGAAAGTAGACACCCTAAGCTATTTGCTAAGAGGCATGGTGAGCATTTTTCAGATATCATTTGTTGCTACAATTTTTTGGAAAATGAAGAAAGAAAAGGTAAATGTATTTATCCTTTTTTTTTTTTTTTTTTTTTCCATTTTCAAAACTTTGTGACAAAAAGTGAGATTTGCAAAATAATCAACATGCCTCTCAACAAATAGCTTGGGGTTTCTACTTTCCGAAAAGGGATCATTTGGGGAGGTTTTGTGCTATCTTACCATTTCAGGTCCTCCGAAACTGTAATAGGTAGTGAGGAAGTGAAATGAGAAATTTACGCCCTTAGAAAACCTAAAGGCAGTGGTTGGTTTTTGGGGTCCTGTACGTGGCTAGTATCCCCGTACTGAGGAGAAGCAGCAGAATGTATTTTGGGGTGTAATTCCACATATACCCATGTGTGAGCAATATATAATTTAAGTCACAACTTGTGTAAAAAAAAAAAAAAAAAAAAAAAGCCTTTGATGTTACATACATCTCATCAAAATGTATCAACCATTGGGAACTATACCAGAAAATGTTGAATTTTTGGTATCTGACTCCCACTAAGCTGTCCAAATTTTATTCCTCAACGTCAGCATTATGTTGGAGAGAATATGGTGAGCAAGGATCGTTATTTCATATAACTGTAAATCGATTAGAGCATTCTGGAACAGAATATTCTCCCTGGCGTCAGAACTTGTGGGAAAAAATATAACCTCAAGCCCTGAAATGGCGATCCTTCACTTAAATATGTATGAGATCCCCCCAAAGTTCAGAGTAGTAATTATACATCTCCTATTAGGCCCCTTTCACACAGGCGGACCGTTCAGATCCGCCTGTCCGTTTTTTTGGCGGATCTGAACGGTCCCCCCATGCATTCCTATGGGGCATCGGATGTCAGCGGAGACATGTCCGCTGACATCCGACCCGATCCGATCCGTCAAATCTGGACGGATGGAAACCCTATTTTCCATCCGTCCAGCGGATCAGATGGGATCGGGTGAGAATGGACTGACGGTCCGTTGACATCCGATTTCCCCCATAGAGATGCATGGGGAACTGTCAGCTGTGTCTCTGCACACAGCGCGGAGACACAGCTGTCCTCCTGCTGCTCAGCGGGGGATCGGCGGCTCGATTCCCCGCTGAGAAAAACGGACTCCGTCCAACGGACGGAGTGTGTGAAAGAGCCCTCAGCGGCAAAAACTTTTAATTACTAGAAGATGGAACTCCCAGGAAGTACCAACTCCATCTGATGGAGTTGAATTATTAAATCAACAATGTCAGATGGAAAAATTATGGCCACCATAAGTTCAACAAAGAAAATATTTGAAGTTAGATGGAAACCATGGCTAAATAATGTGAGATGTACAGTAACATTGGAGTAGAGATATTGTATTTGGGTCAACATAAGCATTGCTAAGTACTATGAAACTTGTTTTACTTCTCTCCACAAAATTGAGGCTAAGTGAAGAGAGATTTGACATAAAGGGTATTCTAAATATGGCAATCTCTTGAGTGGGGATCAAAACCATACTGGAAGGAAGGTCCTTATCCCCTTTCTGTCTGTTTCTTTTCCTTTTTCTTAGTTTTTTTATTTAGTATAATGTTATAATTGACAAATTTACTGTAATAATGTCGCTTCTGATTTTGTTACTGGTTTGTGTTTTTTTTCTTGTTTGTATGTTATTTTGTTATGTGGAAAATTACAATAAAAGAGATATTGAAACATTAAAAAAAATAAATAAAATGTTTGTACTTTTCCAGAAACTTGTGGCAAAACATAAAATATTCCATGGACTCAACAAACATGCCTCTCAGCAAATAGCTTGGTGTCTACTTTCTGAAAAGGGGTAATTTAGGGGGGGGGGGTTGTGCTATATTGGCATTTAAGGTCCTCTAAAACTATGATAGGTAGTAAGGAAGGGAAATGAGTAATTTACGCCCTTTGAAATCCTGAAGACGGTGATTGATTTTTGGCACCTGTAGAAGGCTAGGCTCCCAAAAAGTCTCGCACGTGTGGGATTCCTGTACTCAGGAAAAATAGCAGAATGTATTTTGGGGTGTAATTCCACATATACCCATGGTATGTATGAGCAATATATCTTTTAAGTGACAACTTTGTGTAAAAAAAAAAATATATATATATTATACCAAACATGACATGCTTTAAAATTGCACACGCCCATGCAATGGCGACAAACTACATACATTTTTAAAACCCTTTACAGGTTACCAGTTTAGATTTACAGAGGAGTTCTACTGCTAGAATTACTTCCTTTGATCTGATGTTCGTGGTGATACCTCACATCCATGGTGCAATTGCTGTTTACATACGACACGAGACTGATGCTTGCGTTCGCCTTTGCACACTAGCACGGGGAGACAGGGGTGCTTTCATTTTTTATTTTTTTTTTACATTTTCCCTTTCATTTTTTGTTTTATCACCTTTATTGTTATTACAGGAAATGTAAATACCCCCTATGATAGCAGTAAGTAGTGGCAGGTACTCTTTTTAAAACATTAAAGCATCTGACCACACCAAGATTGGTGTAATGAGATGCTTTCCCAATATAAAAAATGGTGCTGTTTATATCCAGCAAAACTGAAGAGTTAAAATGCTCGTAGCTTCTGGTATCTTAAACCATAGAGTTGATTACAGCCGTTCTGGTCTCCGATCAGCTCTATGGTCTGCTGGCGGAACCACCGGCTGCATTCTTGGGTAACCCGGTGGGACACGAGAGCCCGAGAAAGCCGTGGAAGGCGGCAGGCGGGAGTCCCCTCCCACTGTTTGTAAAAGCAGTCTAGCTAATTAGCCACTTACTATTGCTTTTAAAAGAAAGCTAACTTCTGGCTGAAAAAACAATACCAAGATGATACCTAAACCTGCAGGCATTATCCCGGTATGACCACTCAAAGTACAGCGACGTACCAGTCTATGGGCTCAAAAAAAAAAAAAAAAGGAGAACCTAATAGATTCTCCATTCCCATCGATCGATGTGGATGAAGATATCTCTGCCAAGAAAAGTGTAAAAAAAATATATGGCGAAGCATAGGGGAGAGCCTCCCTCTGTGTCTACCCCATCCCCTATGCTTTGCCATATATGCTCTTTTTTTTTTATTTTAACTGCGGTGGTTAAATCACCTCCTACAGCGCTGCAATCATTGATTTATGTATATGCTGAAAGCAAACGTTGTTGCTGTCAAGATAAACAGATCAGTGCGGCAGGTGATGGGCATACCTGCAAACCAAATAATAGTTAACAATAAAACACAGTAACAATAAAACATTACAATATAATAGTATACAGTGCAGTAAAACTGTAGAATGGCGGTATCTGCAAAGCAAACTATGGTTAACAATGAAAAACGGTATCAATTAAACATTACAGTATAGCAGTATATTATAAAGTACAGTAAGAACAGAAAATAAATTCAATGAGGCTCCTTTCACACTTGTGCGACCTAAAAGTCGATTTTGTAGTTTTTGATGTGATTTTGACTGGACTTGAAGCAATGCTTGTGTATTCTTGAGAGCTATGGGACTCAAAACGCATCAAAGTCAGACCAAGGTAGTGCAGGTACTACTTTGAAGTCGTTGCAACTTGAAGTTGCACAGATATGAACAGTACTCATTGGAAATCATGCGGTACAACTTGTCATGCGACTTTGCAGTCCCAAGTCGCACAAGTGTGAAAGGGGCCTAAAACAAAAACTATTTTTGTCTTCTTTTTTACTTTAATTTTTTGTGTGAAAGTGTGCCCTAGACTGTGCCCTGCTGTAGCTGATACTAATACTCCACTAGTATGTGGTAGCGACAGAAACAGTCCCCGATGCAGAGACCAGGTTGGTCAGGACAAGAGGGACAAAAATAGCAGGTGTCACGCCTATATCTGCGTTTTCTACAGACACAACATCTTCTTTGGGGTGCTTTTAAGTAGAGGTACCAGGGAGGACATCCAGAAAATGCCTCTCATGCAGCCAGCTCATTGCATCTGGATTGTGAATTTGGGCCACAGCACCTTCTAAATACAAATATGCTGAGATGATCTCTTCCTGGAATTTTAGGAAGGATCCACTTCTTCCTGATGCTGTGTATAGCACATAAGCGTTCAGCAGAGCCAATTGTAATAAGTATACAGACACTTTTTTGTACCAGCGTCTGTCCTTATGGTAATTAAGTAGGGCACCATCAACTGGTCGTTAAAGCCCACCCCTCCCGGGTTAAGGTTGTATTTGTGGACTGTCGTATCTACGTGAATGGAGGACAGAACGAAAACATTCCGTGTGTCTCTCCACTTCACTGCAAGCAATTTATTACACTTCAAGCAGGCTCTCTACCCCCACTCTAAGTCGGGCATCTACAAGCCGTTGGGGGAAGCCCAGGTGATTAGGTCGCATGGTGCCACATGCACAAATTCCAGAACCAAAAAGGTGACTAAAAAGTGGCATGCTTTGTGTAATAATTGTCTACGTATAAATGGTACCCCCTTCCGAATAAGGGTGACTACAAGTCCCAAACAATCTTTCCGCTGCTCCCTATGTAGCCTGGGAAGTCCGGGGACTGCACACTGCTATCTTTTCTTATCTGCTACCGGAGACTACAAGGATAGCCTGTTGCCCTGTCAGAGCTTATATCGCTTGTCTGGCATGCTTGCTGGGGAGAAACTGTTTGAAAAAAAAAGCCAGAAAGCATAAGCAGGGACTCATCAACGCAGACAGCTTGTTGGGGTGTATACAAGGCTGCAAATTTTGGTTGAAGTAATTTACGAGGGGCCGAATTTTGTGGAGCCGGTCATATCCATGGTCACCCCGAGGACGACAGAGTTCATTGTTATTGAAATGCATGAACTGCAAGATTTGCTCAAATCTAGTCCTGCCCATGGCAGCAGAGAACACGGGCATTTGATGAATTGGGTCAGTGGACCAATATGACCGCAGCTCATTCTTTTTAGTAATGCCCATGAGGAGGGATAGACCCAGAAAGGTTATAAATTTGGAAACAGTGATACGTTTCCATGCAAATTCTCTGGCAAGGGTCAAATTTGGGTTTGCAGCGATAAATCAATCGGCATATAAATTTCTTTGGTCCACAATAGATCTGTACACATATTCCATGAAAAACAGCTCATAACAACCAAGGGGAGTAAAATTGGCTGTTTCCACCTGAATTCCCTGTGAATAAGGAAAGTACCGTCGCTGCAGAAGTAGTGAACTCCCAATCAGGATTTGCAAGCACATCAGGAAGGACACTATGGGCTCTATGGGCCTTTCTTTAAATTCTTGGTGACTGCAGGCCACTAGTTGTGCTAGCCACCACACCAGCTTGAACTGCACTTATGGGACTCGCCACGTCACCAAGTGTTACTGCAGTGCTGGTTTGTCTATGACCAGGATGTACTAGACTGCTGGTGCTCACCAATTCACCAGAAGGTTGAGCATCACTAGTACTGACTCTCTGCTGCATACGAGAACCATGCGATCATTGCACCTCAGCAACAGAAGAATGGGGTCGGCTACGCTTGACCTTAGCAGGGACCACTACTCTGTCGTCAGAGCTATCTGTCAGGGTGCCGCTGCTCTCTACAGGTTCGTATACTGAGCCTGATTCTGACAGTGAGGCTTCCCCATCGCTGTCATCTGTCATGCTCAGCATCGTGTAGGCCTCATCACTAGTGTACCTCTATTTGGACATTTTGGCCAATAAATGTATAGTTACGTAAATAAAAGGGAAGGTGAAGGCGCCTAGTCACTAAAACTGAACACTGAAAAAAGTGACCTGCTGCCCCTTTTAAATGTGTATGCACAATTAAACAAAAAATATATATATGAGTGAAGGGGGCGCTGGTGCTTATGTGTATCAAATAAAGAGTTATTCCAACAGTGTATGAACAACAATCATTAATATACAATGTAAAATAATTGTGTGAGGTGCTCAAACCAGGCCCAAGTACACCATGTACTGACCAATATGCCCAATCCGTATAAACGTGCTAAAGTGGTTAACAAAATCAGAAAACAGTTCGATACAATAAATAGAATAATTGTGTCATGTGCTTAAACCAGGCACAGATATGCCCAATCTATATACATAAAGTGCTGAAGTGATGAACTAAATCAAAACAACGTGATATTTCATACAATTGTGATATGCCGTATCTACCAGTGCCACAAATAGTGATATGCAGTAGATATAAGTGACATATTTAGTGAACTGTTAAATATAATTGGTGCAATTGCTTCTGTAAATACAGTAAAACATAAGTCCATATAGTGACTTGCAAGGAGAATATTTAATCCAGGTGTTCCACCTCGTGATCCTTGTGAGCTATGCGGTAATAATTAAAAGCTCACCACAGGCTTTGTTAGGTTAATCTCAATTAAATGGATGTATACACTCCTTCGCCTCACTCCTTTAATGGGATCTCCTCTTTCACACACTTTGTTTTTCATAAACCATGGGCCATCAAGGGGTTGTTAATCCATCTCCTCTTTCCTCCAACAATGGTTCCCTGAGTGTGGTCAGTGGTATATGGTATGGGAAGACAGGAAGCCAGATATAGTGTAACACCGTTTATTTAAAAAATAGACAAAATATAAAAGTGGGTGCTTACATGTTACTGTGCCCTCCTGGCACAGGTAAGATCACTTTCTTTGCTATGTGCAAGCTCTGTAGGTAGGGAGGCTTGCCCTGTAGTGACTGGTAGCGTGGCAGCGGTCGGCGTGCATTCCACCGTGTGTTCCACCGCCCGCTGGAAGTGACGTTCACGATTTCCGGCTTAGACCACAATGCATTTCGCATAGGAATACGTCATCAGGAAGTCTAAGCTTACATTAGCCTGTCGGAATGATATGCGGCTGGTCCTCTTCTCATTGGTTAGGTAATTTTTTACACAACCAATCATATTCCAGCATCTTTTAAATATTATATTGCCCTGACATGGAATGGAATATTGGGGAGTAGATGTGATTCATGTATTAATGTAACAAGAGACAAGTGAAAAAAACAGAAATAGCAGCAAACTCATGGCATTTTTAAAAAAACAGCCTCCACATAGCAAATTCCGCTTTCTTTTGACATATACTTAGAACCTCTTTTTTAATATCTGATTCTACATTCCCCACACATAATATATCAAACAATCAATTTACCATGATAAAACTTCGTAAAAACAGTTAATATAAAATATATAAGTACTGTATTTTCTGGCGTAAAAGACTATTTTTGAACCTCAAACAAATCCCCCAAAAATGGGGGGTCATCTTATACGCTGAGTATAATATCTACAAGGTAACCCAAGTATAAGTATTACCGGTAGATGTAATCTCTCAAGACGCTGGCTGTGTGGGAATCCTGTACCGGTATACCGTATGTACCGTAGCTTCGGCTACATACAGTGTACCGCGCTGAGCCAATCAGGGAGAGCGATGTATTCTATTATTGAATGCAAAGCCTGCTCGGATTGGCGGAGTAACATCGGCCCGCCTTTCTGACTCTACCAATCCGAGCAGGCTTTGCATTCAGTAATAGAATACATCGCTT
This sequence comes from Pelophylax lessonae, assembly GCF_965119305.1. NCBI lineage: Eukaryota > Metazoa > Chordata > Amphibia > Anura > Ranidae > Pelophylax > Pelophylax lessonae. Next base: position 669,965,621 of record NC_138768.1, on the reverse strand, counting down.
ACTGTGATTGGCTCAGCGCGGTATACTGTATGTAGCCAAAGCTACGGTACATACGGTATACCGGTACAGGATTCCCGCACAGCCAGCGTCTTGAGATTACATCTACTGGTAATACGTATACTTAGGGTACCTTGGAGATATTATGAGAGATTACATGTATTACAGTACTTGGGGTACCTTGGAGATCTATGAGAAATCTGATGTTTTTCAATGGTGTTGCCTTGCTTCGGAAGGGGGGTAGTCTTATACGGCGAGTATAGCCCAAAACCTATGTTTTAACTTGAAAATTAGGGGGGTCGTCTTATACGCCCAGTCGTCTTATACGCCGGAAAATACGGTATAATCATTTATAACGGGACTGTGTAGCACCATCTAGTGTTTTTTTATGTTATTGCAGAGGTTGGTGAGACAAAAGGGGAAATAAGCTTATATGCATCGCAGAACTGTGTTGCAACCTCTGCTGGTGTTTTTAAGGTTTATATAGAGATGTGCCGACAGTGTAACCTGACTGCATGTAAATACAAAAAAGCCTATTGAGTTAATTTTAAAAATTGTGGCACAATATATATGAGCATCTCCCATTAAAATGCAATATTAGAATAATTTGAGAAGCCAGAAGGCCCTTCACCTGGGACAAGGCCAATCTTAGTTCCCTCCTAGACAAATAAGTATATAAAATAAATGAATGAATATGAGTTATGGAAACATGAACGTGTTACTACATAGAAAATAGGGGCTAATGAATGTTTTTTCTGTTTCTGTGGAGGTAAACATGCATGTCCATGTTTTTCAAGTCCTGTTCTTTTCACCTAATAATATATTAATGAGGATGCATGTACAAGGGATTTTGGAGAGTATTGTTCATTTCTGAACTGTGTTTATGTCCAGAAATCATTTAGAAAACAGTTTAAATCTATGTCTAGATTGGGTCCCAAAGGACTCAATGTTTTAAGGCAATGGATCCAATGGGTCTCATTCTGTGAGATATGTTTCCTCATATCTGTGCCCCTCCAATGTTTAAAGACTCGGTCAATGCCACAGAACCATAGAAGGGATGGCTCTTGGTTATGTGACAGTCTAAGATGGTTCTACAAGCTATGCTGTCTGAACCCTTTTTTAATGTTGTCTACATGTTCTCCAATTCTGGTGGCCAGAGTCCGTGTAGTACGTCCAATGTATTTGAGGCCACAGGGACAAACACACATGTATGTGACGAATTTGGTTCTACAGGTTATACATTTCTTTATGGTAAATTCTTTGTTGTCCGAGGATGTAAATTTATGTTCTGTTCTTTTTTTATGTTTACTGGTTCTACAGGCCTTGCACCTGCCACACCTGTAGAACCCATTTCTGTCCAGGAATGTAGTTGCTCTCTTAGGTGGATCCGGTAATTTTTTTGCAATCAGATTTCTTAGGCCTGGAGCCGTTTTTAGATAAATCTTGGCCGGTTTGGAAGGAGATCTTTTAAGGTGTCATCCCTTAATAATATAGACCAGTTTTTCTGGATGCACTTTTCTACTTCCTTGTATTGGGAATTGAAACCTGTAACAAAAGCTAGATCAAAATGTTTTTCTTCTTTGTTTTTGGTTTCCAAGAGTTATTTTCTTTCTATTTGGAAGACTTTTCTTTGAGTGTGTCTTAGTTCAGCTTCTTTATACCCTTTTTCCTTGAAACGGTCGATTAGTCTTTCAGTTTGGATGAAATAATCGTCTGCATTTGTGCAGTTCCTTTTTATCCTTACAAATTGTCCTTTTGGAATGGCTTTCACCCAGGCTGGGTGATGGCAACTCCTAGTTGAAATATATCCATTCGAGTCTACTTTTTTGAAAAAGGTCCTGGTGTTCAGCTGATTATTCTTTTTGTAAATATCTAAATTGAGGAATTGAATCGTGTTCATGTCTGTGTTTCCCGTGATTTTTATTTGATACTGGTTGTGGGTAATGAACTGCAAGAAATTCTTCAGGGATTCTATTGAACCCTCCCATATTACCAGGATATCATCGATATACCTTTGGTAATATTTTAGTTCCGGAGGTTTATTTGCGAAGATTTGTTCTTCCTCCCACTTGGCTAAGAATATATTGGCCACACTGGGGGCATAACGAACCCCCATGGCTGCGCCCTTGATCTGGTTATAGAAGTCCCCTTCGTACCAGAAGTAATGGTTGGCCATGGCCATCTCTAGGCCTTCTAGCAAAAATTCAATTTGGGAGGAACGCAGATTGGGGACATTTTCGAAAGCCCATCTTGTAGCCGGCATTGTGTCTTTTTGTCGGATGTTGGTGTAAAGTGACACCACATCTATTGTTGCTAATAGAGTGGACTCGTCAATTTCAAAGTTTTCAAGTGACTTAATGGTATCCTTGGTGTATTTTGGGAAGGATCTCCCTCTCGCGGCTATTGGCTGTAAAAAGACATCTAGATACTCCCCAATCCTTGCACATAGTGAATTTATACCACTAATAATGGGTCTCCCCTGTGGTTTCTCTATGTTCTTATGTATCTTGGGGATTTGATAAATCACTTGTGTTCGGGGGGCTTTGATGTTCAGATATTTGCTTTCTTTTTTATTCAACAACCCTTTAGCTTGGCCCTTTTTGATCCATTTGGTCATTTTGGCCTTTAGTTTATTGGTGGGATTGCCTGGTAGTTTTTTGTATGTTTCTTGGTCTTATACAATTCTATTCAATTCCTCCATATAGTCTTCTTTTTTTAGGATGACTAATCCGCCACCATTGTCCGCTGATCTAATAACAATTTCCTTTCTCTTTTTCAAACTTTTTATGCCTTCCCATATTTGTTTCATGTTTTTATTGGATTTAGATTTCAATAATTGAACCATTTTCTTGAACACTTGAATGTATTGGTACGTGTTTGATTTAGGATTGAAAGTAGACTTGTTTTTTAATTGGGTATGCTGAAATTCTGAGGGTTCCTCTCTAATTCCCTTTTTATTTTGTTCTGCAAAGAATGTTTTGATGATTAGTTTCCTGGTGAATTTTTCTATATCCATGAACGTTTCAAACTGGTCAAGTGGTTTGGTTGGGCCAAACTTAAGTCCCTCTTGTAGGACTTTAAGTTCTGATGTTGTTAAGTCTATCCCATCCAGATTAAAGATCCCCTTCTCTAGTTGTCCCTTTTTTATTTTTATTTTTTCTCCCTCCTCTACATCCCTGTTTTTTGTGTTGTCTCTTCTTGGTAATATATTTTATATTAACTGTTTTTATGAAGTTTTATCATGGTAAATTGATTGTTTGATATATTATGTGCTGGGAATGTAGAATCAGATATTAAAAAAGAGGTTCTAAGTACATGTCAAAAGAAAGCGGAATTTGCTATGTGGAGGCCGTTTTTTTAAAAATGCCGTGAGTTTGCTGCTATTTCTGTTTTTTTTTTTCACTTGTCTCTTGTTGCATAAATACATGAATCACATCTACTCCCCAATATTCCATTCCGTGTCAGGGCAATATAATAGTTAAAAGATGCTGGCATATGATTGGTTGTGTAAAATATTACCTAACCAATGAGAAGAGGACCAGCCGCATATCATTCCGACGGGCTAGTGTAAGCTTAGACTTCCTGATGACGCATTCCTATGCGAAATGCATTGTGGTCTAAGCCGGAAATCGTGAACCAGCGACATCACTTCCTGCCGGTGGTGGAACGCACGCCGACCGCTGCCACGCTACAGTCACCACAGGGCAAGCCTCCCTACCTACAGAGCTTGCACATAGCAAAGAAAGCGATCTTACCTGTGCCAGGAGGGCACAGTAACATGTAAGCATCCACTTTTATATTTTGTCTATTTTTTTTAAAAAAACGGTGTTACACTATATCTGGCTTCCTGTTTTCCCATACCATATACCATTGAGATCCACACTCAGGGAACCCTTGTTGGAGGAAAGAGGAGATGGATTAACCCCTTGATGGCCCATGGTTTATGAGAAACAAAGTGTGATAAAGGAGATCCCTTAAAGGAGTGAGGCGAAGGAGTGTATATATCCATTTAATTGGGATTAACCTAACAAAGCCTGTGGGGTCTGTGTGACCCGCCCATCTCTGGTGAGCATTTAATTATTACCACATAGCTCACAAGGATCACGAGGTGGAACACCTGGATTAAATATTCTCCTTGCAAGTATATGGACTCATGTGTTACTGTATTTACAGAAACACTTGCACTTGCAATTGCACCAATTATACTTGTTTAACAGTCCACTAAATATGTCACTTATATCTACTGCATATCACTATTTGTGGCACTGGTAGATGCGGCATATCACAATTGTATAAAATATCATGTTGTTTTGATTTAGTTCATCACTTTAGCACTTAATTTATATAGATTGGGCATATCTGTGCCTGTTTTAAGCACATGACACAATTATTCTATTTATTGTATCAAACTGTTTTCTGATCTTGTTAACCACTTTAGCACGTTTATACGGTGTGGACATATTGGTCAGTACATGGTGTACTTGGGCCTGGTTTGAGCACGTCACACAATTATTTTACATTGTATATTAATGATTGCTTTTCACACACTGTTGGAATAACTCTTTATTTGATACACATAAGCACCAGCGCCCCCTTCACTCATATATATTTTTTGTTTAAATGTATAGGTACGTAGTTAGACTCACAGGTAAAAAAGCACCTTGTTGTCAAGGACTAAACCACTACCAAAAAATGTAATTGCTAGTGCTAGATCAAAGTCAGATCAGGCCTGACTCTGCTAATGCTGCAGTTTAGTGTGCTGTGTATCAGAAGTGACAGTAATCTGCCGATACTGCACTTCTTGGGGGTTGGGCGGAGGAGCTAAACGCGGGTGCTGACAGGTGTCGGGGCTGATCCTGCTAACGCTGCATTTTGGGAACACTATACTATACTATACTATTGGGAGCGCAAGTATAGTTCTGATCTGATCAAAGATATTGATCCATTCTGACACTATACGATTAATGGAGGTGTTTAGTGTGTGTGTCACTGGCAATCAAAGGGGGTTAAAATGTGTTACTGAATATGTGGCGAGTAATCTGTTGCTTTCCTGGATTGACACTAACGTCACCCATTACACAAATACAATGATCAGAAAAAAGATCTGTACACTGTACTAATGACACTGTGACAGGGCAGTGAAGGGGTTAACTGGGGGTGATCAGGGGGTTAAAACTTTACTAGTGAATATATGTCGGGTACTCTAAACCTATATGGGACTGTTCCTAACTGCTGCTAACACTAACTGAAGTCACCAGTGACACTAATACAGTGATCAGTATAATGTCTGTTCACTGTATATAGTGACACTGTGACAGGTTAACTGGGGGGGGGGGGGGCGGTCAGGGGGTGAAATATATGCATATGTGTACTGGTGTCAGTGTAGTGCTTGTGCTCTACGATGCTCTCTCCTCCTTCGTTGGAACGAAAACGGGCTCTAGGAGGGGAGATTGCATTATTTCCTGTGCCTGTGTTTACATTACACAGGCACAGGACGTTCTGTGATTCATCAGAAATGATCAGCAGAGGCAGGCCATAAATCATTGGCCTGGACCTGAAGAGTGATTGGTTCTGAAACTAATTAGATCACCGCTGGGTCAGGGGCACGAGCGACGCAGAGACACGTCATTTCGCGCAGCTGTGCCACCTTGCCGCAATAAATCTGCAGTGGGTGGATGGCAAGTGATTAATAAACAGTTGCACAAATATGTGAAAAAATTTGCAACTATCACTTTTTTTATTCTACAGGGTCTCTGGTTTCAGAAAATATATTATATAATGTTCTGGGGGTTTACGTAATTTTATTGCCAAAAATTTGGATTTTTACCTGTATACGAGACGGAAAAGAAAATGCTCTAGTGCAGAACTGGATATGAGCATTTTTTTTTTCTGCCAAGGGAACTAGTTTTTTTTTTTTTTTTAAGCCTAGCGTGCATGGAGGTTTAGATAGACTGGGAGAGGGAGAAGTAGCACAAGCAGCTAGTCAGCTATGCTGCACTGTTTATGTTCTAAAAAAAATCACATGCTGATAATAGAAGAGAATGCAGTGACGGAGAGTTCACTGCTTCTCCTTCCCTTGTCTTGTCCAAACTAGAAGCAGAGAAAAAGCAAGTAAAACAATTACCTTCTATGTATTTAGCTGTTGGCTTAGAGTTGGGCTTTACATAGGTAAGCAGGGGTCAGTGAGGTGCAGATCATGAAAGACCTCTACAGCACATTCATTTTGGTAGAGAGAATTTTACATTTCAAATCGCTGAATACTCAGCCATGTCCTGGAAACTTCTAAACCTACAAGGAATGTAGGCCTTCCTTTGGCCACTTAGTGAAGTCAGGTTTGATGCCACCCAGTACTAAATTAGTGATTAGTACGTTATATAGGTGGAATAGGAGTTATATAGGTGGAATGGAGTTTTAATATACTACTTCTGCATTAAATACCTATTTTTATAACCCAACTCCATTGATTCACTGCATAGTTGTCAACATTTAGTGATACTTTGCTGTATTTTTTGTGTCACAGAATGCTACCTGTAGTATGACAGGTGTATAGAGCTGTAGACAAAGAGGTTGATTTACTAAAACTTGAGAGTGCAAAATCTGGTGCAGCTGTACATGGTAATCAGCTTCCATGGTTTTTTTTTTTTTGTCAAAGCTTGAGGTGGTGTTAAACCCTTAGGCCCCTTTCACACATGCTGTCCGTTTGTCCGTTTTTCATCCATCCGTTGACGGATGAAAAACGGACATCAATGCATCTCTATGTAAAAACGGATGACAACTGATGATCATCAGTTAACATCCGTTTTCATCCACTTCCGTCAATGTCCGTTTTTTTGAACGGATGAATGCCCTATTTTTCATCCGTCAAAAAAACGGATCGGACGAAAAACGGATGACAACGGATGAAAAACGGATGTCAACTGATGACAACGGATGACAGCGGATGAAAAACTGATGTCAACTGATGAAAAACGGATGAAAAACGGATAACAACTGATGAAAAACGGATGAAAAACGGATAACAACTGACGAAAAACGGATGAAAAACTGATGACAACTGACGAAAAACGGATGAAAAACGGATGAAAAACTGATGAAAAACGGATGAAAAACTGATACATTTGACGTGACTGAACTGATGAACTGAACGGACTGTATGTGTGAAAGGGACCTTATAAAGTATATACGCAGTGAAGTAACTGGCGTCAGGTGATACACAGAGATGAAACCAATCCTCCTACATAAGTTCTACCTGTCTATCTAGAGCCATCTTTCCCTACATCCATTTAAAGTGCAGAATATACACAGGATCTCTCAGCTCTGAAAAGAAAGGGGCAGAGAGCTGAAGTTACATCAGTGAGGAGAGCTCCAAGAGCTGATTGGAGGGAAGAGACACACACCCCTTCACACAGCACACATGAACAAATCTGATGCTGTCAATCTGCTGAAGCTCCCTCCCCTGCCACCATTTTTCTGTTGGTGTCAGAAAAATTTCTCAGAAGTGCTTACAGAAGAGGAACTGGACAGCAGACAGACATAACACTTGTTCTGGATTGAGAATACATTATGGAGGGATATGCTTTGTTCATATTTCATGTCTGAGGTTGACAACTACTTTACTGGAACAAGCTGAAGTTAAAAGCTGATTGCCTATTATGCAGAGCTACAGCAGATTTTGCACTTTCCAGTTTTAGTAAATCAACCCCAAAGTGTCAAAGGAATTTACATATTTTTAAGAACAGCAACTGTGTAATTGTAAATTTGAGCCCTTGCTCTGCATGTTGTTTGCTGATATTCTGCTTATCTATTATAAACAGAATTGAGCTTTTGTATTCTTGATCCAGAAATCAATTAATGTCACTGGAATTAGATTTCTTTCTTTCAATCAGACATAATTATTATTTGTGAGCTTGATTTAATTCTATGATGAATGTATGACATGCCAGTATAATATTACAGCAGCAGATGCCTATGGCAACAAATTGGTCGTGATTGAATAGTTCAGAGAGTCATATGCCAAATGACCAGATGTAATAAGCCAAAAAGAGAAAATGTCTTTCACTATAACATGGTATGTTATTTTGCAGGCTGGTTATCAAATTACTCAACAAAGGCTTCCAATCGCAGTTAATGGGCTCCTTACATACCGCTATCCATCCGGAAAAAAACGGAATGATATGGTCACCAAGTGCATCAGGATTAAACAAATCCAGCTGGAGCAAGATAGTGGTAAAAGTCTTCATGATGACTCTAGGAGGCAGACACTCATTGATCTAAACAGAGCAGGTAAATGTTTACAGTACTGTGGTGATCTGTATTTGTTTAAAAAGTTGGCTTTATTTCACCGTTCATGTAAGTAAGGCTTCATGTACATGGGACGTTTGAAAATCTCTCCTGAAAGCTGGAACTTGACGGCTAGTAATCGATGGTTAAAAGCCTCAGTTTTGCCACGTTTACATGCTGCGTTTATCCGTCTTTAGCGCCATTTGCGTTTAGAAGCATTTTTACATTGCAAAATGGTCAGAAATGTATCCCTACTGAAAACACCTATAAACGAAACGCTTATATACGTGAGTTACCTCTTAGACGTTTAGAGAAGCATTTGGCGTTTCAAATGCCAATAAACATTCTTCTGAACGCATGTTTTTGCTTTAAAAAAAATGCCACTAAACTCAATTCCCTCTAAACGACTATAAAAAACTAAGTTTATCAGCAGCAGTGTACATGAGGCCTTAGAGTTAGGATTTACGTACTTCTAAATTTGTTTTTATTTTTATTTTTTTTTACTTGCAATAATTTTTAAAATATATGAACATAAGCAAGTTTCAATGCAAACATGTAACATAGAAGTGACACAATATCCATTGGAAAATAAAAAAAACATATGAAGTGGTCCACAAAAAAAGAAAGTCAATAGATAGAGCAGGTAATTTCAGAAAATGGAGGAGACATGGGTCCCCAAATGGCATGAGCGAATGGTGTACAATTTAGGCTACAAATATAAGAGATTTCAGAGGAGAGTGGGTTATCCACTCTTATATGTCAAATCTCCAAAGCAGAGTATGGTGCTTGGAGAACTTAGCACACAGAGGGGGGTACCCAAAATTGGTTAATAAATCCCCTATTCAAGGACCTACAGTAATATAGGATATCGGTAGTGCAGAGAAAGCAGAAGAGATGCAGAAGGAAAGAAGTGGGAAGGAGTCCTCGCATTCTCTATGGTACACTTCCTTCCGGTGGCCGATTCCTTCTTCGGGCGAGCCGGTAGAAGCACCGGAGGGCGGCGGGAGGGGGGGGATGTCCCCTCCCGACGCCTGTAAGAACGATCAAGCGGCGGTTCAGCCGCTATGATTGTTCTTATAATGTAGGGTATCGCCTGAGGAAAAAAATATCTGAATGATGTCTGCAGCTGCAGGCATCATTCAGATATCCCCACTTAAACCCTGCGGCGTCATATGACGTCTGCCCGGGTGAAGTGGTTAAAAGAGTTGTAAAGGCAGAAGGTTTTTTTTATCTTAATACATTCTATGCATTAAGATAAAAAGCCTTCTGTGTGTAGCAGCCTCCCCAGTACCCTCTAATACTTACCTGTGCCCCCCTCTCTGTTCAGCGATGTCAACTAGTCCCTCCGCCGTTTTGGGTTTCTCCCTCCTGATTGGCTGAGATACAGCCGCTGCATTGGCTACCAATTAAAGTCAGTGAGCCAATCAGTAGAGAGGGGTGGGGCCAAATGGCAGCTCCGTGTCTGAATGGACACACGGAGCTGCAGCTCGGCTCCGGTGCCCCCATAGCAAGCTGCTTGCTGTGGGGACATTTGATAGGCGGGAGGGGCCAGAAGCAGGAACGAGGGACCCGAGAAGAGGGAGGATCCAGGCTGCTCTGTGCAAAACCAACTGCAGAGGAGGGAATTATAACATATATTTGTTTTTTTTTTTTTTTTTTTAAATGAGACTTTACAATCACTTTAATAAACAAGGGCTGTACAAATCTCAATAGCAACCAACCAACGTACTTGACAAAGTTAACGCTGAATTGCAGAAAAACATCCAGATACAGATTTGAAATACATATAAGGGATCTGATTTACCTACCAAAGGATTTATATTTGTGTCTATCTAGTCCTGATATATATGCTATCCTTTTTTATACTGCAGGTAAACTATACAGCTTTGTCTCCTTCCTCCATCCAGCATATGATTAAGCAGTGAATGAACTGCAGCATGTTTCTTGTCAATATATTTGAGTAGCCTAGTAGAGCCTGTTCGCATCGTCGTGTTGCATTAGCATGCAAGTAAAGACTTCAATGCCAGGCACTTTTACCCCCTTCCTGCCCATGCCAATTTTCAGTTTTCAAAGCTGTTGCACTTTGAATGACAATTGCTCGGTCATACAACACTATATCTAAACTACATTTTTATCATTTTGTTCACACAGCTAGAGCTTTTTTTTTTCCTTTATCGTACATCACGTGACACAGTGCAGCCATAATAATTACTATCTGGGTTTATATGCCACCTATAGGTGAATGGACACTGGCAACCAAAAAGACAGGAAGTCCCCCTCTATAAAACCCCTCCCATACAGGATGTACCTCCGTTTTTTTCACCAGCGTCTTAGAGGTGATGGTCATAGTTGCAGAAGCTCTCCATATTTATAAAGAAGAAGATAAGATTATGCTACAATCCCAATTAAAATCTCTGGATCCAAGGGGATTAGCAATCAGATCCATCCGAAAGTTGAGGACTAAAAGGGATGGTACCTGAGCCTCAATAAAGGGAAATGAGATATTGTCTGTAATGCGACCCTGGGATCCAGACCCTTGGTAAGAGTAACTCCAAAAGCACCCTACAGTTCCAAGGGAGTGGCCCCAAAAATTAGGGGGACCCTGTCCTTGAAGGTCTACAAGTGACAGAACCCGCGTGATGGGTGAAGATTGGATTCTAGCTATAGGCAGAATCCTGTGGCGGGAATGGTAAGTTCACTTTAATTATGATGCACTGTTACATTCTAATTTAAAAGATACCGGGTACCATGTTTTATCTCTCCACTAGAGGCAGTGTATTCAGCTGTGGCCTGCGTACCTTGGATGCTTGGATGTTTTTTCTGCTCTCAACCCCCCTGATGCTTGGCGGGCAGCGGGACTTTGTACATCTCTGCAGCAGTAAGGGGCGGAGATGGCATGAGCCTCTGTCAGAAGCTTGATGGGTCACTGTGGGTGGATGTTTACAGGCACTGATGGGTTCTGTTATTTTGGGATAACTGTGCTTGGTGTGAAAAGCTGTTACAGCTTGGAACAAGCTTTGAGTACACTAAAGTGAGTACCTTAAAGCGGAGTTCCACCCATTTTTAATAGGTTGGAATACATAGCTGTATGTAATCCCCTTTAAAACGGCTTTTACCAATGGAAACTTTTTTTTTTTTTTTTTTGCTAGTAAGTACCTTAATTTCGGCATTAATGCATTAATGTATTAAGGCCGTTCTCTGCCCCGCCTCCGCTTACAAATCAATGAGAGGAGGCGGGGCAGAGGCGGGGCAGAGAACAACCTTAATACATTCATACAATGCAACTCAATGAGAGGAGGCGGGGCGGAGGCGGGGCAGAGAACAGCCTTAATACATTCATACAATGCAACTCAATTAGAGGAGGCGAGGCGGAGGCGGGGCGGAGGCGGGGCAGGCACGGCTCAGTACAGATACAGCTACTGCGAGATTTCTGGAATAGAATACATCCCAGCAGACACTGCGGATCGCCGAATGACGTCATCGCCGATCGGACCAGGAAGTGAGGAGAGGAGGAATAAAGCCGAAATTAAGGTATTTACTAGCAAAAAAAAAAAAAAAAGTTTCCATTGGTAAAAGCCATTTTAAAGGGGATTACATAGATCTAAAGTTCCAAAAATGGGTGGAACTCCACTTTAAGTTTTCTTGTCTTGTGTTGTCTGGAGTAAAGTCCTCTCAGGAAAAGGAGTGTGGGGGGGGAGGGCATAGTGGGAAGGGGCACAAGTGTGTCGCCATCAGGATTGGAAGATCCTAGTTGTGCATCCTCTGTGTTAAACTTCCCTGAGTGGCCAGGGGCGACTGACCAATCTGAGCCATTACGGTTGTCAGGCATAGTAGCCACATCTTGTGCTTCTGTCTCAGCCTACATCACGAAGCACGATTTGGCATCAGCTTTAGCCTGCCTTGAGGGAAAAATTGCTGTCATGATTGCTTCAGTGTCACAAGGAGGGAGGGAACGTGATAGATCCCCCTCATCTGAGCCCCCCCCTATTTTAGTTCAGGATTGGGCAGAGGATGTGGAAAAAGTAGCTGTAAATGGCTTAGAAGAAGGCCAAGCAGAGGAGTCCACTCGTAAGGCCAATCTAAACAACACACATCAGGAAGTGCCGCCATGGCTAACAGAAGACAGACTTAGAACTAAACTTGAGAAACTTAACATAAATAAATCACCGGGACCGGATGGCTTGCACCCGAGGGTTCTTAAAGAGCTCAGCCAGGTGATTGCCAGACCATTATTCTTGATCTTTAAGGATAGTTTACAGACAGGTATGGTGCCAGCTGATTGGAAAAAAGCCAACGTAGTACCAATATTTAAAAAGGGGCCGAGGTGTATCCCGGGTAACTATAGACCTGTCAGCCTAACATCTGTAGTCTGCAAGATTTTGGAGGGGATGTTAAGGGACCACATACAAGACTTTAGTAATGTAAACAATATAATTAGTAGTAATCAGCATGGATTTATGAAAAATCGTTCTTGCCAAACCAATCTATTAACCTTCTACGATGAAGTGAGCTGCCATCTAGATAAAGGTAAGCCAGTGGATGTGGTGTATCTGGACTTTGCAAAGGCCTTTGACACCGTTCCCCACAAACGCTTACTGTGCAAACTAAGGAAGGTAGGTATGGACCATAAGGTGAGTACCTGGATAGAGAACTGGCTCCAGGGGAGAGTCCAGAGGGTGGTGATTAATGGGGAGTACTCGGATTGGGCGGGGGTGGAAAGTGGGGTCCCCCAGGGTTCTGTCCTGGGGCCAATCCTGTTTAATTTATTCATAAATGATCTAGAGGAGGGGATATCTAGTACAATCTCAGTATTTGCGGACGATACTAAACTAAGCATGCCAATATCTTCTATACAGGATGTGGAAACCTTACAAGTGGACCTAAACAAAATAACGGGGTGGGCAACTACATGGCAGATGAGGTTTAATGTTGATAAATGTAAAGTAATGTACTTGGGGGCCAGAAACCAGAAAGCAAGCTACTCACTAGGGGGAACCTCTGGGGGAGTCTAGGATGGAAAAAGACTTGGGGGTACTGGTAGACAACAGGCTTGGCAGTGGCATGCAATGCCAAGCAGCTGCAAGCAAAGCCAACAGAATATTGGGATGTATAAAAAAGGGGATTCACTCCAGAAATAAAGAGATTATTCTCCCGCTCTACAAGACTCTGGTCTGGCCACATCTGGAGTATGCTGTCCAGTTCTGGGCACCGGTCCTCAGGAAGGATGTGCTGGAATTGGAAAGAGTCCAGAGAAGGGCAACAAAAATAATTAGGGGAATGGAGGACATCAGCTATGAGGAAAGACTACAAGCACTGAACCTATTCTCTCTAGAGAAGAGACGATTGAGGGGGGATATGATATCAATGTACAAATACTGTACTGGCGACCCTAGCATAAGGAACCAACTATTCAGAGTAAGGAAATACAACAAGACACGTGGCCACTCACTAAAACTAGAGGAAAGGCGGTTTAACCTTAAAATGCGTAAGGGGTTCTTCACTGTAAGGGCGGTAAGGATGTGGAATTCTCTTCCACAAGCAGTCGTATCAGCAGGGAGCATTGATAGTTTCAAAAAACTATTAGATGGGCACCTTAAAGACCACAACATACAGGGGTATACAATGTACGGTTAAAAGCAAACACACACACACATCATAGGTTGAACTGGATGGACTGATGTCTTTTTTCAACCTCACTAACTATGTAACTATGGGGAGTCAGGGTCTGAGGAGCCATTCTGGGCCTCTCATTCCCAGAGATTAATTTATGAAGTCTTTTTCCTCATTAGGCTCGTTATGCCCTCCTCAAAATTCTCAGGCTTTTCCCTTGTATCCGCTTTTAGAGCAGATAGTATATGCTGATTGGGATCATCCTGATATGATTGTTATTCCTCCCAAAAGGTTTTCTTTGTTTTATCCTATGGAGGAACAATTCACAAGAAAATGGAGTATGCCTACAGTGGATGCTGCCATTTCTTCTGTAAACTGAAATTTAACCTGTCTTGTAGATAATGCCCAGGTTTTTAAAGAACCAGCTGATAAGAAATTGGAATCTTTACTAAAAGCTTCCTTTTACTATTGCAGGGTCTGCAATGGCGGCTAGAGGAGTTTGTCAATCTTTGAAAGACCGTATTAAATGGGTGTCCAGGCGTGTTCCTTATAAGGGGGAGTCTGTTGAAGATTTAGCAGATTTTCCTCAGGCTTTGTGTTTTGCAGTAGATGAACTTAAGGACTCCATACAGCAAATGTCACGGTTTGCTCTTCTGTCAGTTCATATGTGCAGAATTCTGTGGCTAAAAAGCCTATTTGGTGAAGATCTGGACAAATATATCCAAAAGATTTTGAGGGGGGGGGGGGGGGGGGAGAGTGTGCTTCTAACAGTTAAGAGGAGAAGTAAACGTTCTTCTTTTAAGGTGACTAACACTCAGGTTCCCAGTACTTCTAATCCCAGGCATTTTCGACAGCCTCAGCCATCTGGATCTAGAGACAAGCCTTCAGGTCAAGGGCAGAGGAACCCTGGGCCCAGAGGCCTACCAAGCCTAGCTTTAAATCTACCTTGTGAAGGAACGCCCCCACTCAATCAGGTGGGGGGGAAGGCTGCTACAGTTCTCTGAGGCCTGGGTGGAAATGATTCAGGACAACTGGGTTATTTCCACATTCTCGTAGGGGTACAAACTAGAATTTCGGGTATTTCCTCATCTTCGGTTTTTATGGTCAAAAATACCTGCAGATCCTCTAAAAAGAAGATCCTTCTTTCTGGCTCTGGACCATCTGAGGTCTCAAGCAGTGATTACAGAGGTTCCAGACGATGATAAATTCAGGGTTTTACTCAAATCTTTTTGTAGCCCCTAAGCCAAATGGAGATGTGAGACCTATTCTGCATCTCAAAGCTCTGAGCCAATTCTTAAACATTTGCACATTCCGAATGGAGTCAATTTTCTCAGTCATGGCCTCTCTGCAAGGAGGAGAATTTCTTTTTTTTTTTTTTTTTTTAACAGTTAAATTTTATTTTATTGTTAAACATATAAACAACACAGATATTCCAATACAATACATTACTCTGCACAAAAAAATAATATTATCCATACATACAAACACAAAAAAAAAAAAAAAAACCTTAGGGAGAGGAAGGGAAGGGGAATATCAATAAGCCAGTTTAGGAGCAGGAAAAAAAAAAAAAAATTAATTATCATCAAATTAATTAATAAGTGCCTACTTATGTCATTATGGAACAGGTGACATTGGCACACCTACAGCATCAATCCAGGCTGACCACACTTTATCAAATTTTTTTGGGCAATTCCTACTACCGTATGTGAAACGGTAGAATGGAAGTGTCTTAGTAACGGCAGCTATCCAGGATAATCGGGTGGGAGGTTCGGGTAACTTCCATCGCAAAAGGATTTCTCTCCTGGCATAAAACAGGGTATATATAATGCACATTTTAGCATATTTGTCCCCAGCCAGTTCTGTAAGGTTACTCAATAAAGTTACCTTTGGGTCCAAAGGAATCATAATGTCAAAGATTTCACCAATAGTCTCCGTCACTTCTTTCCAAAAGGTTGCCAGCTCAGGGCACGACCAAACAACGTGTAAGAATGTACCAATTTCATGCCCACATCTGGTGCACGAGGGATCCTTCATAGGATATATCCTAGCAAGACGTTGCGGCGTATAATATGCTCTATGTAAGAATTTGAGTTGTATGAATCTGTCCCTAGCCGCTATCATTGAGGGGATATAATTATTAACCGAGTCCTCCCACTCTTCAATAGTCAGATCTGGAATGTCCTCCTTCCATTTATTATAGGTTTTCTCAGGGGACTGACTATGATCTGTTGAGAGTATAGAATGTATAGCAGAGAGAGTTTTCCCTATTACCTTAAAAGTTAACATTTTCTCCAAGGGGTCTGATTCCAGGACAACAGGGCCTTGGAACTGAGCCCGCATAGCATGACTAAGCTGGCAGTAACGAAACCCCATGGTGGGAGGCAATGAGTTGGGTAGACTGGAGAACATTAAAGCCTTGAAGTCTTCCATCTTTAATAACATGTTTCATAGTCACAATCCCTCTAGCAGCCCATACCTGTGGATCAGGAAGATGATACAGATGTTTTAGATTAGGATTACCCCACAACGGAGTGTGGGGGGATATATGCAGAGGTGTGTTATATATCACCCGAGTCCATATCCGCAGGACAGTCTTCATCAGACTGGTTATTTGGGGATGTGCGTGTTCACCCCGGAAAACAAGATTACTAAGGGCCGCATATGAACCCAGTAGTGCTGCTTCTAGTGTAACTGAGGAGTTAGTTTTGGGCTGGGAGAACCACCACCGGACCGTCACCAGAACAGCCGCCCAAAAATACAACTTAAAGTTAGGAAGCGCTAAACCTCCTCTTGCAAAAGGAAGATATAGCGTGCGCCTTGCGACTCGTGGAGTACGCCCGGCCCATACAAAAGTTGTTACAATACTATCTAATCTTGAAAAAAAGGTTCTAGTCATATCAATGGGGGAGTTACGAAAAAGATACAGAAATTTCGGAAGATAGTTCATTTTTATTAAGTTAATTCTGCCAACCGGGGACAAGGGAAGCATGCGCCAAGACGCACACTTTTTATTTAATTGTGAGACTACAGGGTCAATGTTATTTTGCTTGTACACATCCAATGTTGGACCCACTTTGATGCCTAAGTACACCATATCCTGTACCCATTTCAACGGTGTCTGAGTATCAATTAAAGGTATCGATGGGTGTAGTGGAAAGAGGACGGACTTAGACCAATTAATACTTATACCTGAAAAACGACCAAAGATGTCGAATAATTGTAGGGCCCTATGTAATGAAGTGGAAGCATCCGCCAAATAGATCAAGGTGTCGTCTGCATATAGACAACTTCTCTTCAATGACCCCCACCTTAATGCCTCGGACTTGTGGGTCCGCTCGCAACATAATCGCGAGCGGCTCCAAAGCCAAGGCAAACAAGGCTGGGGATAACGGACATCCCTGTCTGGTACCCCTCAGTAGAGGGAATTTATCCGACAGTGATGCATTAGTACGGACTCTAGCCGTAGGGTTCCCATAGAGAAGCTTAATCCATGAGACGAAATTAGGGCCAAACCCGAAGCTAGCTAGAATCCTCCAAAGAAATGGCCACTCAACAGAATCGAATGCTTTCTCGGCGTCGAGGGAGGCGACCACACCTGCTCCCTCCCCCGACGCCAAGGCCATATGTGTAAACAATCTCCGGATATTGATATCAGTGCCCTGTTCAGGTATAAATCCAGTTTGGTCCGGATGGATCAAGCCTATAATAACACTATTAAGTCGAGTGGCCAAGACCTTTGAAAGGATCTTCCCATCAACATTTAATAAAGAGATAGGTCTATATGATGAACATAATGATGGGTCCTTCCCTGGTTTAGGGATCACAACAATAACCGCTTCGCTCATTGTTTTAGGGAGTTCCCCGTCATTTAGAGATCCTAGAAGAGTGGCTAATAAATGCGGGCCCAAAAGGTCCATATGGGCCTTATAGAATTCAACAGGAATTCCATCCGGTCCTGGTGTTTTATCAGGTTGTAGGGAAGCCACCACTTCCTGGATCTCCAAAAGAGTAATAGGGGCGTCTAATTTGGCCCTATCTCTATCAGTTAAAACTGGAAAGTCCACTGCCTGCAAATAATAATCGAGTTCATCTCCTGAATAATTAACCCTAGTATTATATAGGGCCCGATAGTAATCAGTGAAGTTATAATTAATAGTTTCTGGATTAGAATGAAGAGTACCTGATTGATCCTGAATATGTGCTATACTATGCCCACTTGTCTGTTCCCTAGAAATTTGCGCTAGCATTTTACCGTTATACTCTCCTTGTACGAAAATACGTTGGGATTGAGAAAGCAGTTTTTTCTGTGTAAGAGCTGTGCATATTCCCATTACCTCCCTAGTCAAGGATTGAAATCGTGTATAGTGAGTGGGGTCTCTAGTTTGAATATACAAATTTTCCATATCTCTAGCTTCCTTTTCTTTTTGCAATAGATTTGTTCGCCTATATCGTTGGATCTTCCCAATAGCTGTCTGATAATACCCCCTGGTGCAAACCTTAAAAGCGTCCCAGACCATAGCCACTGATGACGTGCCCGGATTTATCTCCCAAAAGGCCGCTATCTGGGGCTCGACTAAAGGGTTTATATCAGGATCAGAGATCCAATATCTGGATAATCGCCATAGTCTATGAGAGGGGTTACCAGATAATTCCATGTTTAAGAGAAGTGGAGCATGGTCGGAGATCCCACGAGGAAGAACCCGAATCTCCCGCACCCGAGATAGTAATGGCCCACCTGCAAACATTAAGTCAATTCGAGAAAAGGATTTATAAGGAGGAGAATTTCTAGCATCCATAGACATCAAGGATGAATACCTTCATGTGCCAATTTTTCAGGCCCATCAAAGGTTTTTGCACTTTGCGGTGGAAGACTGCCATTTTCAGTTTGTGGCCTTGCCCTTCAGGCTATTCTAAGGTCTCAATGGATAGCAGTGGTCTGATACTAGGATGATCTATTACTTATAGACCAGTCGGCTTCTTCTTTAAGCCAGAATGTGTTCGGGCAGTTCAGTTTTTAGAACGTCTGGGTTGGATTCTGAATTTGGCAAAGTCAGCGTTGCAGCCGATTCAGAGTCTAGAGTATCTGGGTTTCCTTAGTACAGGCAAAGGAGTTTTTCCGCCTAGAAAGGTCGTAGCCCTGAAGGATCTAGTTTGGATCATAAGAGAGAGAATGTATCCTTCTGTACATCTTTGTATGAGGTTACTAGGGAAGATGGTGTCCTCATTCGAAGCAGTTCCTTATGCCCAATTCCATGCCAGACCTTTACAGAACAACATTCTGTTAGCCTGGAGCAAACAGATCCAGGCCCTAGATTGTCGCATGTCTCTAGTAGCAAAAGTTACGTCAGAGTCTAGGTTGGTGGTTGGTAGCCAGGAATTTGGAGAGCGGGAAATCCTTTTTTCCAGTAGTCTGGAAGGTGGTGACTACAGATGCCAGTCTCTCCAGCTGGGGAGCATTTCTGGAGAAAGCCACTGTCCAAGGGAAATGGTCCTGATTAGAAAGGAACTTCCCCATCAATATCCTGGAAATCCGAGCGGTTTGTCAGGCATTAAGGTACTGGACTCCCAGACTTCGGGGTTGCCCCGTCAGGGTACAATCCAACAATGCCATGGCTGTGGCCTATATTAATCATCAGGGGAACACCAAGAGTCAGTCAGCCCAGAAGGAGGTGGGTCACATCCTATCCTGGGCGGGGAAATTTGTTCCATGCCTGTCGGCGGTTTTCATTCTGGGAGCAGAGAACTGGCAGGCAGATGTTTCCGGGGGGGAATGGTCCTTACATCTCAAGATCGTAACATTAATTTGTCAATGCTGGGGGGTCCCAGATGTAGATCTGTTGGCATCCAGGTTGAACAACAAGTTGAAAAAATGTGTGTCCGGGCCCAGGGATCCACTTGCAGTCGGAGCGGATGCCTTGGTGACTCCCTAGGAGCAGTTCTCTCTGATCTATGCCTTTCCTCCGGTTCAGCTGCTGCCACGACTTCTGTGCAGGATTCAGGAAGAGAGGAAACCAGTAATCCTGGTGGCTCCAGCCTGGCCCAGGAGGATTTGGCACGCACAAATTCTAAGGTTGGCAGGGGGAAGGCCTTGGGTTCTCCCACTGTGTCCGGACCTGCTCTCTCAGGGTCCTATATTCCACCCTGCTTTACAGTCTCTAAATTTGGCGCCTTGGCTATTGAAGCCTGGATTTTGAGGGAGCAGGGCATATCTGACCCTGCAGTCTCTACCCTGAAAAACGCTAGGAATCCAATCTCTAGGGGAATTTATTACAGAGTCTGTAAGTCTTTCATTTCTTGGTGCGAGACCAGGAAGTGGCATTCCTGTAAATATATCATCAGGTGAATTCTAGCCTTCTTGCAAGTAGGGGTAGATATGAAACTGGCCTTAAGCACTATTTAAGGTCAAATTTCAGCCTTCTCATTTTTTTTTTCCAAAGACTTTGCATTCCTTAGTCCAAGCCTTTATTTAAGGTGTGCTACATATGTTTCCACCAGTGAGGCCACCTTTGTGTCCTTGGAATTTAAATTTGGTTCTGGCGGTTCTTCAGAAACAGCCTTTTGAGCCCATTCGGCATAGTCTTTTTGGTTGCAGTAACTTTAGCTAGAAGAGTATCAGAATTAGCGGCTCTTTCTTGTAAGGAGCCATTTTTGATTTTACATCAAGATAGGGTGATTATACCCAGGGTTTTTGCCCAAGGCGGTGTCCGCTTTTCATTTGAATCAGGACAGTATACTGCCTTCCTTCTTTCCAAATCCAAAAAACAGCAGAGGAAAAGTTATTACATTCTCTTGATATAGTACGTGCATTTAAGGTCTATTTGAAGATGTCAGCTCAGATTTGTAAGACCGACCTTTTGTTTGTGCTGCCAGAAGGGCCCAGGAAAGGGCAGGCAGCATCTAGGTCTACGATTTCTCAATGGATTCGCCAGGTTATTATCCAAGGGTATGGTTTAAAAGGGAAGGTTCCACCTTTTCCGGTAAAGGCACACTTTACCAGAAGTAGGTGCCTCTTGGGCAGTTTGCCATCAAGCTTCTATGGCTCAGATTTGCAGGGCCGCTACTTGGTCTTCAGTACATACAGTACATTCACTAGATTCTATCAAGTGGATGTGAGGACCCAGGAGGAGTCTGCATTTTGCCGCAGTGTGCTGCAGGCAGCTCTGTAGATCTTTTAGTTTAATGGCGGTTTTTTCATATAGTGTCCCTGTGACGAGACCAATCTCGCCACTGGGCATTGGAGAAGCCTGGTTGCTCACCTCCTGCAAGGTGACTATGGACCCTCTCTCATCAGCCCATGCTAAACGTAAACCCCATGGCAATTTGACTGTGTTTGTGGCATCTGAGCGCTGTTTGGATATGTTGAGCGCTCCGATCCAGGCTATCTGGGGATGGGTTGAATGTGGGGGTTCTGTTCAGTAGACTGGGAGTTATGCATTTTTGTGTCTTTTTGTGTTTCTTTAACCAATGTGGCTAATAGAGTCTTGCCTCTATCCTGGAAGCTGAAACTTATTCCTGTAAACTGTAAAGAACAGGAAGTCAACTCCTAATATGGTCATTCCAGGAAGTTCTGAGGAGACGGACTGTCTAAGGTGGCTCCCCATTCACCTTTTGTCAGGTGTGCTAATGACCTCACCTGTTGTCTGCTAAGGGAGGTATTGACACTCAGAGTAATGTGTATTGAGGGCTCGTTCGGGAACCATTGTTCTGTGTCTGACTATAGTTTACATTGTTTGCCCCCTGGGGCTTCTGTCTCCTTGCATTGGTCAAAGCTATCTGACCAATCCCTGTTGACTCATTTTCAAGTCCTCATTTGCATAGCAGCCCTCCTGGTCAAGCTATCTGACCAATCACTACTGACCCATTTTCGAGCCCTCATTTGCATGTCTGGAGAGGACCTTATGGAGGACTGCAGGTACTGTGAAATTGACCAATGGGAAAGCGGTTGTTGGGGGAAGGATGTTCAAAATTCTGTATAAAAGTGTGCTGTGTTCTTCCAATAAATGTTGTTCCTGTTTTACCCTCAACTCGGAGCTTTGTCTCGTTCTTGGGGGGATTCACTGTATGCTGTTGGAGACTGATTGCTAGGAGTGTAAGCTAATGTATGCTTTTCCTGTTCGTCTGCTAGCAGCTATTCGTGAGGTTCCAGGTTGGAGCGCTATTTTGTATCCAGTTCGGGATTTTGGTGTTCTGCAGTAGCTGTGCCTGTCTCTCAGAAAGGGGCATATCGCCTAAACGGATTTTAACCCCTTGTCTGCTGAAACGGTCCGTAACAGTCCCCCTCCCCTCAAGTGCATTGCTTTGGGAAATCCAAAATAGTAATGAATATGGCTGCTCTGTGTCCCGTGATGTACGATAAAGAAAATTGTATTTTTCCTACAGCTTAGCTGTAAAATCCTTTTCTTGTGACTCTTGAGTTCTTGAGTTCAGCTTAACCACTTACCCACTGGGCACTTAAACCCTCTTCCTAACCAGACCAGTTTTCAGTGCTCTCACATTTTGAATGACACTCAGTCATGCAACACTGTACCCATATGACACTTTCTTCCTTTTTTTCACACAAACAGATCTTTCGTTTGGTGGTATTTAATCATCATTGGGTTTTTTATTTTGTGTGCTATAAATGGAAAAAACATTTTTTTTTTTTTTAAAATGCATTTTTCTTTGTTTTAGTTTAAAAATTTAGCAAATTTAGTAATTTTTCTATATAAATTTTGGCCAAAATTTATACTGCTACATATCTTTAGTAAACAATAAACCAAAAAAAGTATACATTTTTTTGGTCTTTTTGAAGGTTATAGAGTTTAAAAGCTATGGTGCCAATCATTGAAAATTTATCACACCTGATGTACTGACGGCCTCTCTAATTTATTGAGACCCTAACAAGCCAGTAATGTACAAATTACCCCCCCCCCCCCAAATGACCCAGACATTCCAAGGTATTTAGTAAGATGCATGATGAGTTTTTTGAAGTTGTAATTTTATTTCCACAATTCTTTGCATAATGAAGATTTTTTTTTTCCCACAAAATGGTCATATTACAAATTTATTTCTCACACACTGTAGAGGCATATTTGCAACTACACCTCAAAATACATTCTTCTACGCCTCCTGAGTATGACAATACCACATGTGTGGGACTTTTCCACAGCCTGACCACATACAGAGGTCCAACATTCAAGTAGCACCTCCAGCTGTAGGAGCAAAAACTACACACGTAATTTCCTGACAACCTATCACACTTTTGAAGGCTCTGGAGCACTAGGACAATGGAAACGCCCAAAAAATGACCCTATTTTGGAAAGCAAACATCCTAACACATAATCTAGGAGGCATAATGCGTCTTTTGTAAAGTGCAAAGAGAGGTTGTAAACGGCGCTACCTTTGTGCAATTAAAAGAGATAAAGTGCATACATTCACTGTTAAAGAATTATAAAAAGGGAGTGTCCCATAAAATTGAAAAAATATATGTGCTATATATCAAGTGGGTTCAGGTCATAAAAGATCAAGATATCCTAGTCTGTGATAAGATAAAACCCAAAAAGTGCTGAAGTGCAATAAATAAATTTAATACCATAGACAGTGTTTTTGTTGTGATGTACAAATAATAAAAATCAATCCAGTGTAGAAATAAAATCAGATGTTAGTGATATTTCGGGCACTGTTTATTGCTGAAAGTGCACCATGCCCGCAGAAAAACAAATCAGTGAAGTGAAAGTGATAAAGGTTACCGGGGAAAAAATCCCTAAAAATAAAAAAGAAATAATGAAATGAAAATGCCAGCTGCAATCACCCGTGTGACCACTAGGTGTCGCGCTGTAAATACAACCTGCCCTGCACGGAAGCTTTAGGCAAGGATGGATCTCCAGGGGTCCCCCTCCACAGTCAAAGCACCAGTTGGCGTGTTTCCATATGGAGAGAAAGAAGAGGGGAGCCTCATGAAGTATCAGATCGTATAAATAAAGAAGAAACGTAGCATCCACTCACTGTGTGAAACCGTGATAGCTGCCTCGGATCAGTAGTGCTCGCCAGGAAGCTTCCGCGTTCCACGGCGGTGGAATCTCAAAACCGGAAGTGACGCTGTGACGCAATGGACCCGCCCTACGCGTTTCGTCATCGACGTCTGCTGGAGCGGCCACTCCAGCAGACGTCGATGACGAAACGCGTAGGGCGGGTCCATTGCGTCACAGCGTCACTTCCGGTTTTGAGATTCCACTGCCGTGGAACGCGGAAGCTTCCTGGCGAGCACTACTGATCCGAGGCAGCTATCACGGTTTCACACAGTGAGTGGATGCTACGTTTCTTCTTTATTTATACGATCTGATACTTCATGAGGCTCCCCTCTTCTTTCTCTCCATATGGAAACACGCCAACTGGTGCTTTGACTGTGGAGGGGGACCCCTGGAGATCCATCCTTGCCTAAAGCTTCCGTGCAGGGCAGGTTGTATTTACAGCGCGACACCTAGTGGTCACACGGGTGATTGCAGCTGGCATTTTCATTTCATTATTTCTTTTTTATTTTTAGGGATTTTTTCCCCGGTAACCTTTATCACTTTCACTTCACTGATTTGTTTTTCTGCGGGCATGGTGCACTTTCAGCAATAAACAGTGCCCGAAATATCACTAACATCTGATTTTATTTCTACACTGGATTGATTTTTATTATTTGTACATCACAATAAAAACACTGTCTATGGTATTAAATTTATTTATTGCACTTCAGCACTTTTTGGGTTTTATCTTATCACAGACTAGGATATCTTGATCTTTTATGACCTGAACCCACTTGATATATAGCACATATATTTTTTCAATTTTATGGGACACTCCCTTTTTATAATTCTTTAACAGTGAATGTATGCACTTTATCTCTTTTAATTGCACAAAGGTAGCGCCGTTTACAACCTCTCTTTGCACTTTACACATATCCTGACCCCTTTTGGGGTTTGGTTGTTGGCTGCTTACACCTGTCAGTCTCTCACGCTTCACCGTACACTCCATAGCGCTGGTCATCTCTTGCCTTTACATAATGCGTCTTTTGAACATCATTTTTTCCACAAGTTTTTGGAAAGTGTGGAAAGAAAATGAAAACGCATTTTTTTTTTTTTTTACACAAAGTTGTCCATTTATAAAATATTTCTAATACATAGCATTTACATAGCAAAAATGACACCCCAAAATACATTCTGCTACTCCTCCTGAGTTTGGCGATACCACATGTTTGACACCTTTAGACAGCCTATTCACATACAGAGGCCCAACATGCAGGGAGCACCATCATTTCCTGACTTCCCATTACAATTTTGTGAGGCACTGTAGGGCACTGATAAGCACTTTAGTGGCACTGATGTGGCATGGATGAGCAATGATGTGCCATGAATGTGGCACAGATGAGCACTGACGTGGCAGGTATGTAGCATGGATGAGCACTGACGTGGCATGGATATAGCACGGATAAGCACTGACGTGGAATGGATGTAGCACGAATGAGCACTGACGTGGCATGGATGTAGCACGGATGAGCACTGACGTGGAATGGATGTGGCACAGATGAGCATGGACATGGCATGGATGTGGCACAGATGAGCACTGGCGTGGCATGGATGATGTACGGATGAGCACTGATATGGTACAGATGAGCACTGATGGGGCATGGATTAGCACTGATGTGGCACGGATGAGCACTGACGTAGCATGGATGTGGAACCAATGACCACTGACGTGGCATGGATGTGGTACGGATGAGCACTTACGTGGCAGGGATAAGCACTGATTTGGCATGGATGTGGCATTGATGAGCACTGACGTGGCATGGATGAGGCACAGATGAGCACTGGCGTGGCAGGTATGAGCACTGAGGTGGCATGGATGAGCACTGAGGTTGCATGGATGTGGCACAGATGGGCATGGATGAGGCATGGATGTGGCACGGATTGGCATAATTGAGGTATGGAAGAGGCAGAGGATGGGTGCAGCTGCAGTTTCTCTCCTCGCACACTGTACTGATTATTGTGTGCAGTGTGCGAGGAGAGGAGAGAAATTAACCAGACATGCGGCGGTTTGTTGTCATTGCCCTTTACCATGATCCATGATGCGCCGGGTCCCCTGTACCCAGCAAGCACGGACACTTCTGTGTGTGCACACCAGAGGGCACGCAGGAAGCGCGATTCTGGGAGGGTGTCATAGGACACCCTCCCAGAATAAGTTGCCCGCGCTGTAGCCGTCATTCGGCTTTGGTCCGGCAAGTAGTTAAACACTATAGTGATAACTATACTTTACCATGGGAAAGGGTCTATATAACATTCTGTGCAGTGGCCTGTGCATTACCCACTCCTACGTCCTGCACTTATGCACTTGTAGGTATGAGTGTTGTGGCATATGTGTGCTTGTGCATACAGTGAGTAGGGTCAGGTTTAATTAGCCATGGCCCTTTAAGCCCTTTCCACTGGTGACACATTTTGGTCGCACCCACAATTTATTTTCCTTTATTTTTTTTTTATGCGTGAAAGGGCTGTAGTCTGTCTAAGAAACGCCAGTTTTTCGCTCCTGATTTATATTGTTTGATAAGTGATACATGTATTTCCACTAGAACACATAATTGAAGCCTTAGCTCCTTGCATTTTAGGATCCTGGTTACAAACTCTTATATCCTACTGACAGCATTAAATATACTCTTGAACAAGAATAAATATCAATTTAAAAGGTAAACATACAGTACATTCCAAATTGCTGCAGTTTTATTCACTGAATTTTAGCCCACTGAGTAAAGTGTATTTTGCTATCCCTTTTATGCAATTGATAGGCCAAGCAAGACTGACATCTTCAATAAATTAAGACTTAGACTTGTTAAATTCAAAATAGAGGTTTCTAGGATTACCATTCAGAGGATCATGACGGTGCTGAGTTTTTATGATATCATTATAAAGTACTGCAGTATGAGGAATCGGCTGTGTAACATGGCCTCTTATTAATTCTGCATCTTGGCGAACTGCATAACTTCGCCCATCTTTCACCTTTTCACAATAGTGCTGAGAGAAAATGACAGGTTTGTGTTGCTCAGAAGCCGATCCCAAGGAGAAGGCCAAGGAGTTTTCAGGTTGCTGCCATTATATTGACAGTGGAAATGTGTTAGGGCTAGGTTTATGCTAGTGCAGTGCAATTTTGATCCAATTTTCAATGCTATTTTGCAGTGCAAAGTCCCCCGTCCCCTCCGGGCATCTGGCCTGGTATGGTTCAGAAGGGGGGGGGGGCAATCGCTCATAGTCCTCCTTTCCTGGCCTGATTTTGGGGAGGACCCGGGACATTTTTTTTTTTTTTTTGCATTTTAAATGACGGCTCTTATGTTTACCTTCTGCTGGCAACAGGGATGACTCAATAATTTTTAGGATGCCAGTGGGTGCCAGCTCCCTAACCACTTGACCTCCAGAAGATTTAACCACCTTCATAACTGTATTACTTTAATTGACAATTGCGCAGTCATGCAACACTGTACTCAAATAACATTTGTCATTTTTTTCTCCAAAAAATAAGAGTTTGTAACCAGGATCTTAAAATGCAAGGAGTAAACCAATCAATTTACGCTTATTGGGATTTTTTTTTTTTTTTTTTTTTTTTTACTAAAACCATGTAGCAGAATACAGGTTTGTTAATTTTTTATGGATATGCTTTAGAGCAGAAAGTTACAAATATATATATTTTTTTTCAAAATTGTTTTTTTTTTTGTTCAATGCAGTGGTGATCAAATACAACCAAAAGAAATCTCTAATCCTATTAAACGGCATTAAACATACTCTTGAACAAGAATACATATCAATTTAAGAGTTAAACATACAGTAGATACCAGATTACTGCAGTATTATTCATTGAATTTAAGAGCAAAAAAAAAAAAGGAACTGCCTTCTCCTATGAGTAAAGTGTATTGTGCAATTGAAAGGCCAAGCAAGACTGACATCAGTAAATTAAGGCTTAGACTTGTTAAATCCAAACTGAGATTCTAGGATTACCATTCAGAGGATCATGATGGTGCTGAGTTTTTATGATATCATTATGAAGTAAAGTACAGTACTGCACTGTATGAAGAGTCAGCTGTGTAACATGGTCTCTTATTAATTCTGCATCTTGGTGAACTGGGCAACTTCACCCATCTATCACCTTTTCACGACAGTGCTGAGGGAAAATGATAGGTTTATGTTGCTCAGAAGCGGATCCCAAGGAGAGGGCTGAGGAGTTTTCAGGTTGTGCCAATATAGTGACAGTGGAAATGTCAGAAGTGCTATAAATCCTTGGACGATTCTACTGGAAAACATGTAGAATATCTAATTTATTGCTCCTTTATATGTTTATATTCAGTTTAGAAAAAGCATTGTTTTCCAGTTTTTATGACTGCCATGTGTTTTGTAATGCATACAACCAATAAACTATACTTGCTTTAAATTCCTTTAGATTCATATATTTTTAAACATATACACTACCGTGTACCGTTAACGTTTGGGGTCACTTAGAAATGTCCTTATTTTTGAAAGAAAAGCACTGTTTTCTTTCAATGAAGATAACATTAACACCAGAGACCTTGTAACACTAACGAGTCACATGACACCGGGAATGGAAAATTACTAATTGGGCCCAATTTGGAAATTTTCACTTAGGGGTGTACTCACTTTTGTTGCCAGCGGTTTAGACATTAATGGCTGTGTTGAGTTATTTTGAGGGGACAGCAAATTTACGCTTATATAAAAACAATGCTTTTTAAACCATCTTATTGTTTTCACTAGTCATTAACTATCCCATTGGTGGTAATGGAAGAGTTTTGTGTCAACTGGAAAATAAAATAAGTTGCTTTAATATGGACATGCACTGCATTAAAACAAATATTTGATACATTTGCTTATTTCCACTTGCTGGAAGAGAAAAAAGCCTTTAAAGGGTAATTTCACTTTACATTTTTTTTTCCTTTGATCAGTATGGCATTTTATTTCTTCTCTAAATAAACTACCTGTAGTATTTTCAGTTTGCAGAGTTCTTCAGGTGAAGCGCTGTGCTGTCCCCATGTGTCCATCTCTGTGAGAAGCACTGTTTTTCCTTAGATACCATACACCATGCTCTGTGGCTTGTGTATCCCTGTGCAGCCCAGCACCAGTTTATTTCCGGACTCCCGAGTAGCGCCGCCCACACTGCTCTGACACGCTGTGTGGGAACGGCCTCTGGGAGCATCAATCTTCTGCCTCTGGAAATGGGAAGGAAAACAACACAAATAGGGGGAGAAGGCTGCACACCCCAATAATATGTAGGAAAAGGAGAGAAATGCCCCCAGGGGTTTTCAGGCAGCAAAGTGAGTCAACTGGGAGTTTGTTAAAAATAATTCATCTTTATTGTGAAATAAATAAAATATTGACAATGAAATCCGTGTGGTAAAATATGAGCTCTGGTAACAGATATAAGTCCATCATAATTAATGGCACAACTGATAAAAACATAAACCGAGGTTGATAAATCATCACAACCAACAAAGCGGTCTCCCGACAAAGGTCTTCCTCAAGGGGTGTGTGATGTCTATAAAGAACATTCTACAATTAGAAACATAGTATACAGTATATCAAAATGAATTATAGGAGTTTATTACATTTGATTACATATCATTTGATACATATGATTGATTATTACATTTATATTTACCCTATAATTGATGGATAACTGTTGACCAAAACACTTCCATAAGTACAGAGTCCTCCAGAAGGGGGTCTTCCTGATGCCCTGGATGAGTGGGAGAAATATACTGACTTACAGGGGGTCACAGTTGGAGCTCCCCACGAGACAGCCAGACACCTGCCTGCAAAAAATTATCATTGTAACGAATGTAGCTTGGTGGAAGCTAATTAGATGGGTAGATTGATGGCAGGGAGTGAATAGGCCGGGGGTTCGGTGAATACACCCAAAGTGGATAGCTTTCATGCCCTTACTGCGTAGAAAGAGAAATGGAATAAAGAGAAGCAGGACAAAAGAAATGAATGTAACACCAACCATGTGGAAAAAACATAAATTGTGAATTGTAGAGTAGTGTGGCTTTAAAAAAGAAAAAACTGAAATAAAATATAAATACCTATAGTAGAATAATGATTTCCAATGGTGGCCAAATAACAAGGTGTACATCTAGTGGATGACGCGTATCTCTAGATGTAGATAGACGTGTTTAAATAATGAACAGAATTGAAAAAATGGAAATGAAAAGAAGTGATAAAGGGAGTGACAGTGGGCCTTTACTTACATGCACCAACCGAGAGCATCAAAACGAACCCCTACCGGCCAGCATTCAAGGAAGGTAATGAATTTGATGCAAGTTGTAATGCCTTATATATACCTGCATAATTTTGAATGCAAGGCAGATGTCCCGCAACCCACATGGAGGTTCATGTCCACGATGGCGGACGCTATGTGGCTCCCTCGGCATTCCGAAAGGAAGATTCCTCAGCCACTGCCGTCGCCACAACAATGTCCGATGACGTATCGCGCAGGCCCGATGATAACTGTTGACCAAAACACTTCCATAAGTACAGAGTGCTCCTGATATACAGTATATACAGTACAGACCAAAAGTTTGGACACACCTTCTCATTCAAAGAGTTTTTAGAGTCACACTTCAAGAGGTAGTCACCTGAAATGGTTTTCACTTCACAGGTGTGCCCTGTCAGGTTTAATAAGTGTGATTTCTTGCCTCATAAATGGGGTTGGGACCATCAGTTGTGTTGTGCAGAAGTCAGGTGGATACACAGCTGATAGTCCTACTTAATAGACTGTTAGAATTTGTATTATGGCAAGAAAAAAGCAGCTAAGTACAGGAAAACGAGTGGCCATCATTACTTTAAGAAATGAAGGTTAGTCAGTCCGAAAAATTGGGAAAACTTTGAAAGTGTCCCCAAGTGCAGTCACAAAAACCATCAAGCGCTACAAAGAAACTGGCTCACATGCGGGACCGCCCCAGGAAAGGAAGACCAAGAGTCACCTCTGCTGTGGAGGATAAGTTCATCCGAGTCACCAGCCTCAGAAATCGCAGGCTAACAGCAGCTCAGATTAGAGACCAGGTTAATGGCACCCAGAGTTCTAGCAGCAGACACATCTCTAGAACAACTGTTAAGAGGAGACTGTGTGAATCAGGCCTTCATGGTAGAATATCTGCTAGGAAACCACTGCTAAAGAAAGGCAACAAGCAGAAGAGACTTGTTTGAGCTAAAGAACACAAGGAATGGACATTAGACCAGTGGAAATCTGTGCTTTGGTCTGATGAGTCCAAATTTGAGATCTTTGGTTCCAACCACCGTGCCTTTGTGCGACGCAGAAAAGGTGAACGGATGGACTCTACATGCCTGGTTCCCACCGTGAAGCATGGAGGAGGAGGTGTGATGGTGTGGGGATTTATTCAAAATTGAAGGCATACTGAACCAGCATGGCTACCACAGCATCTTGCAGCGGCATTCTATTCCATCCGGTTTGCGTTTAGTTGGACCATCATTTATTTTTCAACAGGACAATGACACCAAACACACCTCCAGGCTGTGTAAGGGCTATTTGACCAAGAGGGAGAGTGATGGGGTGCTGCACCAGATGACCTGGCCTCCACAGTCACCGGACCTGAACCCAATCAAGATGGTTTGGGGTGAGCTGGACCGCAGAGTGAAGGCAAAAGGGCCAACAAGTGCTAAGCATCTCTGGGAACGCCTTCAAGACTGTTGGAAGACCATTTCAGATGATTTCCTCTTGAAGTGTGACTCTACAATTTTCATAGTCATGAAAATAAAGAAAACTCTTTGAATGAGAAGGTGTGTCCAAACTTTTGGTCTGTACTGTATATCTATATATAAAATATGCAATGGCTGCCACCACACACAAATCGGGGATAAAAAAATGGGCCTGGGTGCACAACAGCTAATCACAGCAGCTCTTTACCATGTGACCCGCTGTGTCCAATCACAGCTGATTACAGTGTAAACAGGAGTGGCCAGTTATCGGCAATCCTCTCCTCATGCTGACAGCACGTAAGGAGAGGAGAGCCAATAACCCGCAAATCCACACAGGGGACATCTACACTGATAATCAGGGCACTGATTATCTGTGTCCTGATGATCAGTGCAGTCCCAACAGTGCATACCAGTGCTGCTCATCAGTGCCCATCAATACTACCTAGTCAGCACACATCAGTGAAGGGGAAAAATTACTTTTCTTTTTCGTTCATTGACGGACACAGCTCCTGATTCTTCTTAAGCATTGAGTTATACTGCCCCCTACAAGAGTAGGACACTAGGCAGGAAAAAGATTGACTATGCATATGGGCAGTCCCAGGGGGTATACACCCAATCTCAGCTATAGACACTCAGTTTTTTTTTTCTGCCTAGTCAGGAGTAAGGACCTAGTTCCTTGCTGGGATCTCTGGTCCTCGCAATTTTTTCATTTTGTATGGAATTTTTTTCCTCTTTTATTATTTTGTTCCTGTGAGAACTACAATCAAGTGCCAGCGAGCACGTGCAGACCGCAGCTCCGCACTTGGTAGGCCGCAACATAGCACCACTGGACGGGGGCTGGCCTGTGAGTTAAACATCACGCGAGGACACATACTAACTGGCTTTGGCCTGAGTCGCAGCGTTTCCTTCTGGCCGACAGCACCTACATTACGATGGAGGGGGGGAGTCCTGTCTGGAGCAGTGCCCACCTTGTTTCTGGTGTGGTAAGTAGCTGTCCCCACACTACCCCTGGTGGGTTTTTGGGGTGGACGTGGGCCCTCCCTGGGATGGTCAGACATCCGGGTTCTCCTCCCTTCCCCCCAGCCCCTCAAATTTCAGTCACTATGGGCCATGCTGCCGAGTCGGGCGCCAGCCCCAGTGCGTGTAGCTGAGGCCCCCACTCTTCCTTTGGGCATCTGCCGGGCTGAGGATCCATGCAATTGTTGCTGGGCCCCCACAACAATTTAGACCGCGGGCTGCTGGGCCATATGGTCAGCTTGGCACCTCTCTTGGACCAGGTGGCGCTGTGGGGGCGCTTCATTTTTAATGTCAGTCTTGCCACCATTATTGTGTGGAGTACCTGCCTTGTTTTAGCGAGAGTAACCCTGCCTGCACTTCTGCGTCATGGCAGTGGCCCCCTTTTAAGGGGGCTATGCCCTATTATGTCCTCTATTGAGGCCTCGGAGGGCGACCCCCTTGTTTTTTTTTTTTACGGGGTCCAATAGGTGGTCCATTTGTGGACCCTTGGCCAGCGTCACCTTTGCGGGGTCGCAGTCGGTGGCCTCCCCTGATTATGTTTTAGAGACACTACTGGGTCTGCTTCCACGCACCCTGAGGGTTCAGATAGTGAGGAGGATTCCTCTGCTCCTCTAGTACAGAGGTTTGGCATGTAGTTCATTCACATGGTAGTGGCGTCCCTACATCAGGGGGATTTCTTCTTGCTTCTTTCGACATCCAGGACGCCTACCTGCACATGCTAATATGTGCTGGTCGCCAGCGCTTCCTCCATTTTTCCGTGGACAAGGAGCATTATCAGTTTGTGGCACTGACCTTTGCTCTCACCTCCGCATCTCGAGTCTTCACAGGAGTGTTGGCCCCGGTGCTGGCATTTTTTGAGTCAGCGGGGGATCGCGGTCCTTGAGTACCTGGACAATCTTCTGCGAGCAGAGTCTCTGACTGCTTTGATGGACTACTGCAGATTGCTCTGCAAACTCTGAGGGAGTTCGGTTGGATCCTGAACATTCTGGAGTCTTCTTTGGGTCTGTCCACAAAAAATGGCTTATCTGGATCTGACTCTGGACTCGGCCTCTGCCAGAGTGTTTCTTCCTCAGTAAAAACTCCAGACATTGCAGGAGCAATTCAGCTTCTGTTGTTTAGCAGACGGTCATCCCTCAGGGCTTAAAGGAGAACACAGGCGCCACACTAAGTGCAGTATATCGAGATTTATTATGAGTTAACCAATAGAAAGGTACTCACAAGAGTGTATATAAAAACAGCATGTCAGACATCATAATGGAGGCAATGATTCCCGGTGTCCTGATTCAGGATGGCACGAGCGGTCTCAGGGCGTTGGGTTGTAACCGATGAACGAACGGTACTTCCCGATTGCGGGGACACAACACTGACCGTCCTGACGTCACTTCCGGGATACGTAATGGCGCCGGCGAAGCGTTATCGGAGCATGCGCTCCTTCTTCAGGCCGATAATGCGCCATTTTGGACAAGGGCCAAATTTGAGAATTTAGATCAGTTGTATGATCTTTTCCCATCTGGCTTTTTTTCAGCTACTTTTCACATTTCTCCTACAGTGTCTAAAGAATGTAGTTTCCTGTTGAGGAAAATTGAACATCTGATAATATCAGCTAACCATCATTGGTGGGACAAATTCTTCCTGACCCAATATGTTTCTAGTATGATCACCCCAAGAGGCCTAAGAGTCCTCAAGACCTGCTCATTTCTATCCCCCACTTTGGGGAAGGAATGGTGTCAGATTTCAGAATTTTGCACACGCAAGTGGATGCAAATA
This sequence comes from Pelophylax lessonae, assembly GCF_965119305.1. Taxonomy (NCBI): domain Eukaryota; kingdom Metazoa; phylum Chordata; class Amphibia; order Anura; family Ranidae; genus Pelophylax; species Pelophylax lessonae. Next base: position 669,931,224 of record NC_138768.1, on the reverse strand, counting down.
ATCATCCAACAAAGAGACCTTAAATATAATGAGGATCTCGTTAAACTCAAGGAGACCATTTCCTCCCTAGTGTTACTTACTCCTCATTTGCCTTTCTCATGGTTACACACATATAAAATCCATACTAAGAAAAAGGAGGATGCAGCGATGCAGGTGAAATTATGCAAAATCTGTAGAGATCTGGATGATTACAATCTAGATTGTGTTTTCAGTTGGAAAAGAGGGAATGCTTCCCACCCCCGCACTTGTGTGGAGAATGGGCAACACCATAATTCTAATACTACACCACTAATGGAGTGCATCCCACAGCCTCCAAATAGAATTTTCCATCATGGTGCGAATCCCCACCACCAACTTCAGACCATTCACAAAGGTCACAAATGTGTTTCCAATTCTAATTTCCATGGAAACCGTCAGAAGGATAAGGATGGGGATAACAACAAGAAAAAGAACAAAAGAGGAGGATGTCTGGTACCCTCAGCTTCTGGAGATGATCCTTGGGAGCCGAGCCCCAGGCCGTCCCCCTCCTCCATACCTAAACCCCAGCGTAAGCCAAAGCCAAAACAGAAACGTAATTCCAAAAAGGATAAGGGTTCTGATAAGACTAATACTGCCCTGACGAGGGTTCCCAGTTCTACTGTAGTACAGGAAGTTCCTTCAGTTGAAACCAGTTTGGCAGTTTCTGGAACCAGCCCCATATGCAATACAATATCTGATGCGGTTATTGGGGATTTTTTGCCCCTCCCGGTGTCACCGTCCTTTAGGGGCCCCGACTCCTCTCAACTGGGACCTGCTGGTGACGGCGCAGGGATTCCTTCCAGTAATGTGGCCACCCCCAGTGTTGGTGCGTCCGATGTCCAGGGTTTTTTAGGTCTTCCCCCTCCGCTCACCCATTCAAAGAGAAAGCTCGACGAAGGGGAAAGCGGGGGGGGGAAGAGGACAGCATAGTAACAAAGAAAAGAGTAAAGCCCCGTACACACGTACCGATGGTCGGCTTACAAATGTTCCTCTTTTCTCCCCGGGATGTCGGTGTCTGCTGAAAAGTGCAAAGACAGCACAAGGACAGCACAAGAATTTTGTCCGCCGACTGCAGAAGTGATGTCATGTAATGGTTAACTTTCCCTGTGTTTTCTATTTTCTGAGCATGCCCAGTCTTGCAAATCTGCGGTCTGTCGGCCGAATTGTGTACTGACAGGCGAACAATCGTCCGTTCTGGTGTCGGCATACAAATATTTTCATGTTTGCACGAAAGACTTTTGTCCGCGGATTGTGCGCAGACATCTGTCGGAGGCACCATACTAACACGCGTACAATCGGCAGATCCTTCGTCCACCGACGTTTGTATGCCGACGATCGGTACGTGTGTACGGGCCTTCAGACTGTTGAAACCATAAAAATATTAAATTTGTCGTCACATATTCTGTCTCAATCTGAGACCTCACTTCTTCATAGAGGTCTCAATTTTGCTCCCTCGGCCTCCCCCAATCCTTTTACTCTATTCAAGGATCTCAATAGTTTTATTCGCCTGCTTACATTAAAACAGCACTTTCAGATCCAAACGAATAAAAATGTTTTTGTACAGCCATCTCCATCTATTTTAGAGACGGAATCTGAGCTCTCCATTGATCCTATTGGATTAAAACTCCTAGAGGAGCTTTACATTAGTGATGATGACGAGGACTTGGCGTTTTTTCCCAGCACCCCTCTACGTCTCCACCAGTCCAACACACTAGTTTTCGTGCCAAATCTAATTTTAACCCTGTACATTCCAAAGGCCAATACATACAAACGTTTTACCAGGTAGTGTTTTCAGAGATTAAGAAGATGTGCACCCAGACTAACTCCTGTAGTAAGTCTCTCTTTAAAAACTCCAATTTAAGTCATGTTGAGAGACAGGCCCTAACTGATTTGTCCAAAAATCACAACTTGATCATTAAAACTGCAGACAAAGGAGGGGGTATAGTCATCCAGGATAGAGCTGACTATCTTAGAGAAGCCCAACGCCTGCTGGCAGATACTACTACATACCGCAAACTACCGGCCGACCCCCAATCCAGCTATATCCTTGAAGCCATAGGGCTCACTACACAGGCTAAGGAAGATGGTATCATTAATAAGTCAGAATACTCCTTTTTCCATAGAGATTTCTTTTCCACACCGTACTTTTATCACATTGCTAAAGCACATAAAAATCTACAGAATCCAACCGATAGTTGCGGCTATGGATAGCGTCACCAATCCATTTTCCCAATATGTAGATTCGTTTCTGCAGCCTCTGACCCAAAATCTACCATCCTATATTCAAGATGGGGTCCATCTGTTGGAGCTATTGGCACCGTATAGTTGGGAGCCCACGTACATGTGGGTTTCCCTGGATGTGGACTCCCTCTATACCTCCATCCCCCATTCCGTAGGCCTTCAAGCAGTCACTCAGTCTCTCATGGATCATCCTACCATCAACCCATCCCAAGCTCAGTTTATTGTGGAGGCAACTAGATTTTGCCTTACCCACAACTATTTTTTATTTCATGGAGATTTTTATTTACAAGTCAATGGCACCGCTATGGGGGCAAATTTTGCCCCTAGCTATGCCAATTTGACTATGGGGATGTGGGAGGACAATTACATCTGGAACAGCAATCCGTATGCCTCCCATATTGTCTTTTATGGAAGATACATAGACGACATTATTGTTGTCTGGGATGGCTCTGAATCCTCACTCCTAGAATTTGTTAGCCATTGTAATACCAACAAATACAATTTATCCTTCACCTCAGTTCATCATTCTGCAGAATTAGCTTTTTTGGATCTTCTCTTATATCATCATGAAGGAAAAATAGAGACAAAAAACTACACTAAGCCCACAGAGGGTAATTCCTTCTTACATTTTAAGAGTTGCCACCATCCCAGGTGGATCAACAACATCCCTAAGAGCCAGTTCTGCAGACTGAGAAGAAATTGTACCAACGATGGAGATTACATTGAACAGAGCGTCCAATTAAAGAAAAAAATTACTTAAAAGGCTTTCCCTGAATCCCTTCTAAACCATGCTCAAAACATGTGTTTGGCTGGCCTTGTAAGTAATACGAGGGATCAACTTGATACAGAGGTTACCACACCCAGATTTGTGACCCAATTCCACACTAAGTTTAAGAAAATGGAGAAAATCCTGGAAAAACATTGGCCGATCCTATTGGAGGACCCCCATTTAAGGGAGAATTTACCACCTAAATCCAAGGTCGCTTATAGAAGAGCGAAGAACATTAAGAGTAGTGGTGGCCCCTAGTAAGTTGAAGCACCCACCCACATTACTTTCAGAAAGACCTTGTTTGATCCCACTTATTGGCATGTTCCAATGTCGAAAAAGATTGTGTTTGACTTGCAAACACGTAACCCATGGAAAAAAAACGTTTAAAGTAAAAGGTAAAACATATCCCTTGACACAATTTTATAATTGCTCCACAGAGTTTGTCATCTACTGTCTCACGTGTCCATGTGGTTTATTTTATGTAGGGAGGACAATCCGCACCCTGAGGAAGAGATTTGGTGAGCATCGTAGGTTTGTAGAGGCTGGCGATGATAAACATAGTGTTCCACGCCACTTCTTGTTACACCATGAACAATCATCTCTTGGTCTCAGGGTGTGGATTATAGAGTCCATACCTGCCACTTTCACGCCAGCAGAACGCTTTAAGAGATTATGCCAAAGGGAGGCCTATTGGATCTATACCTTAGATACTCTAGTTCCGGGTGGCTTGAATGAAGAAATTGAGACCAACTCTCTTATTTGATCCTATCCAATATCCTTCGGATTGGGTTCTTGTGTTTGATTTGGCCTTTTCCTTGATTGTTATGCCTTATCAGTCTTTCATAATAGCGACTTATGTGGTTGGAATATCCAATAGGTTCCATTAGTTGATGGTTTTATAATAATAATTTTTATAATAATAGTTTTTGCAAAATTACACTTTTATATATATTTGTGGATTTTTTTATGTATTAATAATAATATATCCTTATGTGTCTTTGCATATGTATAACATATGGGGATAGATATATATATATATATATATATATATATATATATATATATATATATATATATATTTAAACTTTCCATGTATTTTTAAACTTTCCGTGACTTTACTATATTATGTATTATTATTATTATTATTATTTTTATTTTTACTTCATATATATTTATTTTTATTTTTGGTGAGCTTATAGACATACATGGGGATCGAGAAAGGGCTGTGAGCACCTGGTGTATAGAGCACTAGGATGAACTGTGTTATGCAGCAGAAGGTTATTTGGATGATATATCCCTACAAGATATACCCTGCACAATACTCTATACCAATATCCATAACTGCTAGACACCGGTGTGAGCCTGCGCAGTTTTAGAGTGAACCTGCGTCTCTCCCCTGCTCCCATTCCAGATCAGAGTCACTTGGAAGGTCCGCACTAATCTGTCCCTGGATGACCGTCATGGTCCAAAATTGTCCATTTTGTCACAACGTGGGCATACTACTGCCATTGACTTTACCACATTGAGGATCAATTATTATTCCTTAATTAAGGATTGACAGCTGTTATTTATCCTACATTCCTCCTCCATGTAGACACTTCATCAATTTTGAATCCATGAATTCAGTGTCAACTCCTGATATTTGCAGTCCATCAATATGTGAGGATGCCATGATTTGTCCATAGCCTTAATACTGGCAAAATATTGCACTAGTCTGGTAGCCCACAGACCAGGTCTGACACCAGATTGGTATCAAGCAAAGTGCAGACATTTCTTCAGGTCCACACGTTTGTTTTGATACATGAGGTGTAGGATTATTGTATTTTCATTAATACCATATTCAGCTTGTCATATTCCAATGTAGGTGAAGCACAAGGTCAGCATCATTTTGACATCTTGAGTATGTGGCATGCTGATACACGATCAGACACCTAGGCAGCATTAACAAAGCTATAATTGAGCTATATGCTGCGGGTAACTGTATCAGTGTATCTTTTCTTCTGGTGTGTGTGTGGCCGGCCATGTGTGTGTGGCCGGCCATGTGTGTGTGTGTGAGTCATTGTTTTGTTTTTATGTTGTACATGTTCACTGTCACCGCAATTGATTCCATTCCATGTATTATCACTTTTGATTCTCCCCTTACATAGGGGTTGTTTTATACTCAATGTCTTTCAATAAAGTTTTTGCATTTTTGAAATAAGCAGGTGTGAGTATCCCTTATTGCAGCCATTCCTAGGAGCTGATCTCCAGTTCCTTCCCCAAACTATTTTATCACATTGCTTGCATTGCAGTGGCTCCCTGCTTCAGAAGAAGACCATTAGGAATTCCTAATAGGTGTCTCGGATGGTTGGTGTCCGGTTGAACATATCTTCTGGACACATTGGTCTCTTACATAGGTGTTTTTTGCACCGGGAATCATTGCCTCCATTATGATGTCTGTCATGCTGTTTTTATATACACTCTTGTGAGTACCTTTCTATTGGTTAACTCATAATAAATCTCGATATACTGCACTTAGTGTGGCGCCTGTGTTCTCCTTTCAGCTCGCCACAAGCCCCTTCTACTTGTCATCAGAGCAGCCTACGGAGTGTGGTGGTTTGAGATTTTATGTATATGGACTTTATATGGACTTTTCATATAGCCACCATTGTGTTGCTGATTTTATTGTATTAGCACATGTTTCTATGTCCACTAGTGGAGTTTGTGAAGTTTTGGACACCCCTTCCCCTGTTGTGCACCAGTTTTCACCCATTTAGGGCTTGCATGCACGTGCGGGGCCTGATGGTGTCCACCCTTGAGGCGGTCTGTTTGCACAGTTCCACACAAGATCTCTGCTAAAGAGATTCTGGTGAAATGGTTCAGGGGTCCACGGGCTCTAGAGGTGGCTTCGCTGTCTGGCACTTCAACAGGGAAAATCCTTCTCCTCCTGTACTTGACGGTTGTCTCCACTGATGCCAGCCTGTCCAGGTGGAGAGGCATCCACAGCATAGATGTGCTTAGGGGGTCTGGACTCTGGCAGAGCCAAGACTGCCGATTAGTGTACTGGAACTCCGAGCAATCAGACTTTGTTTGGCTCATTGGACAATCGTCTTCAGGGGTGTCCGGTATGTATTAATTCAGACAATGCCATGGCCGTGGTCCATGTCAATCTTCAAGGGGGCACAAGAAGTGTCCTGGCAGCTCGGTAAGTACCCGGCATACTAAGGTGGGCTGACTGATTCGTTCCAGCTCTCCTAAACATCTGCTACGACTGTGCAGGGCAGGCAGAAGGGATTCAGGTCATTCTAGTGGCTCCAGACTGGTCTTGCTGGTCTTGGTATGCCAATCTGGTACGGCTGGCTGCCGATGCTCCTTGGGGATCTGTTGTCTTGAGGACCAATCTTCCATTCTCCTTTACAGTCGCTGGCTTTAACGGCTTGGCTGTTGAACGGCAGGTGCTGAAGGGTGGAGGTTTGTTTGAATCAGTGATTCCTATGCTGTTAAGAGCTTGGAAATCTGCCTCTAGGAAGAACTACCATCCATTGTACGTGGAAGACGTACATTGCGTGGTGTGAGTCTCTTGGGGTTCATCCTCGCTCCTTCTTGGTGGACTGGATATTAACCTTTCTTCAACGGGGGCGTTGAACAAAAATTGGCCTTGAATACCATCATGGGTCAGGTATCCGATTTTGGCGGTCTTTTTTCAACGACTTTTGGCCACACACTCCCTGGTGCGTACCTTTTCTTCAGGGTGTCTGACATTTTGGTTCCTTCAGTGCGGGCTTCGTTGCCGCCCTGGAATCTTGATGTGGTGCTTTCTGCTCTACTGAAGCTTCTCTTATTTGGGAGGTTTCCCTGCTTACATTGCCCCAGAAGGTGGCCTTCTTTGGTGGCTATTACCTCTGCATGCAGGGTGTCTGAACTGACGGCATTATCCCATCGTTCACCTTATGGTGCTTCACAAGGATAAGGTGGTGCTTTGCCTCTGCCCATCATTCCTTCCTAAGGTGGTCTCTGATTGTCATTTGAATGAAGACATTGTGTTGGCTTCCCTGTGCCCCAAGCCTAAACATCTGAAGGAAATTGCCTTGCATGTCTTGCATGTGGTCCGGGCAATTAGGGTGTACCTGGCAGCTACGGAGTCTTTTAGGAAGTAAGACTCTCTATTTACGCTTACGGGCGGACCTCACAAAGGTTTGCCCGCTCCTTCTACAGCCATTTCCAGATGGATCTGACAGACGGTGGTTCAGGCCTATTGCATCAGGGGTCAGGTTCCTCCTTTCCCTGTTTGGGCGCACTCTACTAGGGTGCTTAGTGTCTCCTGGGCTTTCCATCTTCAAGCATCAGTGACGCAGGTTTTGCAAGGCGACCACCTGGTCGTCGGTGCACACTTTTACAAAGTTTTTTGTAAGTGGTTGTGTTGGCATCTGGGGATGCTTCTTTTGGTCGCAAGGTTTTGCTGGCTGCTGCTTAGAGGACCCGGTCCTCTTTGAGGGTGTATTGTTTTTCAGGCGAGCTCCAGTTGTTTATGGTTGAGCTCTATATTACCTGGTTGGCTATGGTTAGTCTTGGGAATTTTTTCTGATGTTTTTCAACCCCTCATGTTTAAACACTGCTTTGGGTCGTCTCAATGGTTAAGAAGAATCGGGAGCTGTGTCTGTTAATGAAAGAAAGAGAAAATGGGATTTTTGACTTAACGTAAAATCCATTTCTCTGATGTTCATTGACGAACACAGCACCCACCCCTCTTTGGAGTTGGCTTTCTTCTAAAACTGTTTGTAAAAAAAAAAGTGAGTGCCTATAGCTGAGAGTCGTTGTATACTCCCTGAGACTACCTGGTCAAGAAGAATCAGGAGCTGTGTCCATCAATGAACATCAGAGAAATGGATTTTACAATAAGTCAAAAATCCCATTATTTACAACATTTTATTACAGGAACTTAGAAAAACTTTTTCTTTTCAAAATGTTTGGTCTTTTTTCATTTGTTTAGCAAAAATAATAAACAGTGTCAATGAAATACCATGAAAAGAAAGCTCTGTCTCAAAAAAATGATAAAAATTTTGTTTGGGTGCAGTGTTGCATGACCGCGCAAATGTAATTCAAAGTGCGACAGGGCTGAAAGCTGAAAATTCGCCTAGGCAGGAAGGGGTTGAAAGTTCCCAGTAGGCAACTGCTTAATTGACAACGTTGTCAATTTGGTATTTTTATCTACAAAATTGGAGGTCTCCATAAGTGACCATAGTTTGTCTGGTGTTTGAGCCCAGCAAAAGCAAAGTTTATCAAAGATGGCAGCTTTAAAATAAAGATGAATATTTGGTTATATCCCATACTGCTATTTGTTTTATGTCTAAGCATAATATTAAGTGTACATCTAGGAGGTTTATTTTTCCATACTTGGTGTCATAAGATTTTGTATGGCCGTCAGGTGTGTGAAAGAGAGCGGTATAATACTTTGTAAAAGGTAGAGCAATGTAGGGAGCAGTGTAATTTTTAGGGCTTCTATTCTGTCAGCTATAGAACGTTCATAGGAGTGTAATTGTGTTTGTTAATGGAATGAAGAGGATAAGAATGGTATGTAATTAAGGTCATTTAAGAGAGAGGGGAGACCAATAGACGTATGCCTAAAAAGGTAATAGCATTTGCTACCTAAACATAGGGGAATTTGCCTGGAAGTGCAGAAGGTATATGGAGGCTTATACTAATGATGAGTTTTTGAAAAAACGACATACTTCATATTAGAGCCTCATTTGCTATTGCAGTTCTATTCCTGTGCTAGTTCCCTACATAGACTTCGATCGACTGTCCATACATTAGCTCAAGATATAATTAATATTTCACAGACCACTGAATGTGTCCCTCTGCCAGTGAATGAATACGGTTGATTGCAGAGGCATATCATTTGTATATTAAAGCCTGATGTTTAACTTTATAGGAATTGGGCTTATGGAAATTGTAATGGAACCTGACATGACGTGTGGAGAGGAAGCCGCTGCTGCTGTCAGGGAACTTCAACTTATTCTGCAATCTCTTGGAACAAGTCTTGCAAACATGTCAGGTAAAGGTTTCATACTCATAATATTATGAAGCTAGTTGTTGAAACTATGTTTTACAAAAGAAAAGCTCATTGATAAAGCTTCACACAGTAATAAGGATCTGAGGACTCAAAATAGCTCACTTTTTTACAATAAGGATCCTTATCCAGGAGTTTTAGCTTTGTGTATTAAAAGAGAAGTTAATGATTAAAAAAAACAATTATACTCACCTAGGTGGATGCAGCATCAATCCAATGCTGCATCTGTCCCCCGCTGGCTCTGCATTGAGAATTTAGTGATCAAACACGGCTGTCTGCTCTCCCCTCCAGCGCTCACTGGAGGGCTGGGCTGTGCAGGGGGGGCAGGAGGGGTTCGTTCAGGCTCTCAGTGGATCAAGTGATGTCAGCCTTATGTGACTGAAAATGGGTCACAGGAGTGCAGAACAAACTGCACTCCTGTGATCCATAGATGAAATATAGCCAAAAAAGCTTTGGCCATACTTCTCCTTTAAGTGTGTATTTAGATGCACTTTCATTTATTAATAACATTGAAATTTACCTCCTCTGTAGATAAGATATTTGTGGCAAATTTGCCACCTATGCTTCGTGTCCTTACTGCAGGTTTGGCCAGATGGCACACGGATTCATACACATGGATGAAAGATCCTTAAAATGAGTGTCATGCCCAGGCTGCTTTATCTCTTTCAAACATTGCCTATAAATGATCCCACCACGTTTCTAAAATTCATTCCTGGTGCTTTCATTAAATTTGTCTGGGTGAATACACATTCGTGCCTCTCTCATTCATATCTGGCCTGGTCTAAACGGAGTCTATAGATTCCTATAAAATTATTTAGTACCTACACCACAGAGACTTATGGGAATATATGGGAAACCTGGTGGAAAATTAGCTTTTTAGAGATATATAAAACCACCCCCAATTTCCATTTCCCCTAATTTTTAGTTAACCTATATGCAAATAAAGGTATTTTATTTTCATTTTCAATGAATATACTTTTTAATGCTTTCATATTTACCTATTGATAGTGTTTATTATATGTTTGCAATGTCATTTTTAGGTTTGTAATTTTTTGTGAATATATATTATGTGGTGGGAACATTAATAGGTCTTTCAGGTTCGGTGACACCTCCGGGACATCCTTTATTAAACCAGTAACAACAGGGCCACATATATTAAACATTGGCATATCCCATAATGATTTTAAACATCTAAAGCCGAATTGGTCTATTTGAAATCATTCAAGTTAAAGCAGAGTTCCAGCCCCCCACCAAATACTGTAGCTGCTGACTTTTAATATTAGGACACCTACCTGTCCAGGGATCCTGTGATGTCGGCATCCTAGCCGATTTTTAAATTGGCTCTCGGGTGCTGCCGCTGCCACTACTTGTAAGGGAAACCGGCAGTGAAGCTGTCGCCTTCACAGCCTGTTCCATGCTGTGCTTTGTGAATGGCCCGGCAGGGAAGGAGGAGGGGGCCGAACTTCCGGGGGACCTCGCTGCTGTCAAAAACAGGTTCCCGCTCCCCCCCCCCCCGAAATGTGCTAAATGTGGCAGCAGAAGGGGGGGGGAAGCAAACAAGCAGAGCTTCCCCTTTTGGGTGGAGCTCTGCTTGAAGGGGAGAAATGTGTGTGTGTGTATATATATATATATATACAATTAGTAGGACACTAGGCAGGAAAAATCTTTACCACGCCTATGGGCAGCAGTCCCTGCAGGCATACACCCGCTCACTCTTCTATAGGATTCAGTTTGTTTCTGCCTAGTTTAGGAGTAGGACCTAGTTCCCGACTGGGACTTCGGTCTTAGCTTGTCTTTTTATTTTATAGGGAACCTTTGTTAAAAAATTAAATTTTTTTTAGCTAGTTATGTTCTTGAGAGAACTGCAATCAACAGCCGGACTCGGTTTCGGACTGGATATCCTAGATTCTTAAGGTCTCCCAGCCCAGCCAGCGAGGGTGTGCAGATTATAGCCCAGCGCTAGGCCTCACCACAACAGAGCCCCAATGGATGGGATGGCCGCGAATAAAACACCTCGCCGGGACGCACTGGACCTGGTTTGGCCTGAGTTGCAGCGTACCCCTTGGCTGTTAGCACCCCCACCCCGAGTGGAGAGGTAGTCTGTCTGGAGTGGCGCCCACCCTGTGTCGTTGGTATGATGAGTAGTGTCCCCCATAGCTCTGGCGGTCTTGGGGCTGATTCTGAGGTAGATATGGCCGCCGCGGATGCATGACACCCTGAGGGTTCTGCATTATCGCACTCAGATGGGGAGGGCGACGTATCCTCGTCTGCAGCCACGCGGAAAAGCATGCTGGTGGAGGCACTTATAGTGTCAGTGCGGGAAACTTTAAAAATGGCTGATGATTCTGCAGCATCAGGGAACCATCCGGTCTCCAGACTGAACAAATCTACTGTGGTCCCTTTGGAGGAGCCCCGGTCTTTACAGGCCCTGTGAATAGAAGGATATCTTTGATCACTCTGGTGTCCCAGACCATAACGGAATGGGCAAAGTTACTAAAAAGTGACCTAGAAACAGTACAGCTCCCTCCGGGCCTGGCAGAGCTAATGGACCAAATGGTCCAAGCCCTACTATTTATATGTGATGCCTCGCTAGATGCGGCCCCTCTTGTAGCCAGAGTATCTGTGGTGGGGGTAGCTATTAGACGCATGGTGTGGCTAAAAAGCTGGCCTGCGGATCAAGCTTCAAAAAAGGCTCTATCAGAGCTCCCCTTTACGGGGGACCGTTTGTTTGGATCCTCATTGGATGAACTGATAAATGGTCTTACAGGTGGGAAGAGTACTCTTCTTCCTCAATCCTCCAAGGGCAAGTCACCACGGAATAGAGGGGGCCTTATTTTACAGCCCACAGGCGGCTCTTTCGTGCCTCCGGCACGCAGGAGAAAGGATCTAAGCCATTTAGGTCTTCTGGGGGTTCCAAGAAGACCTGGTTGGGTAAGCCGAGAGCAGGCCAATCCAGATCTACAGGGAAATCCCTGTCTGTATGAAGGGACGCACTCACCCGTAACTGGGGTGGGGGGGACGTCTTCGCTTCTTTCCGGAACCATGGACTTCCATGATTCAGGACAAATGGGTTCACTAACTGATCCAATCGGGTTACAAGATCGAATTCAAGTCTCGACCGTCGGACAGATTCTGCCCGTCCAATCTACGTCTATCTCCAGACCAGTTAAGGGATCTACGAGAGGCGGTACAAGATCTGCTGTCGCAAGGGGTGATTGTGCCGGTTTCCTCTCAGGAATGCTTTCACTGATCCCAGGAAAGAAGGCAAAGTGCGTCCAATCCTTGACCTCAAGGCCCTAAATTTCTTTGTGCGGGTACAGAAGTTTTGAATGGAGTCCATGCCCACGGTAGTGGCGTCCCTACACTAAGGAGACTTTTTGGCCTCCATTGATATCAAGGATGCATATCTGCACATCCCTATTTACGATGAACACCAGCCCTTTCTCGCTTTGCTGTAGGAGAGGAGCATTCTCAATTTGTGGCGTTACCTTTTGATCTCGCCTCCGCTCCTAGGGTCTTCATCAAAGTGTTGGCTCCGGTATTGGCATTACTGTGACAAGAGTACTGTGCAAGAGTTCGGTTGGAACATCAATTTAAAAAAAAATCTGCCATCTTTAAAACTGGATTATCTGGGCTTGACTCTGGACTTAGCTTGGGCGAGAGTGTTTCTTCCCCCAGAAAAGCTGCAAAAGTTGCAGAGGGCGATTCATTTGCTGTTATCCAGCAACCTGTCCTCTCTGTGGACCTGCAGGCGAGCCTTAGGTCTGATGGTGTCGACCTTCGAGGCGGTTCCGTTTGCTCAGTTCCACACGAGACCCTTACAAAGGGAGATTCTTGTCAAGTGGAACAAAGTTCCAAAATCCTTGGACACTATGATTCGGTTGAGTCACAGCACAAAGTGTGCTCTTCTGTGGTGGCTTCGCTCGTTGGCTCTATGCCAGGGCAAGTCCTTCCTCCCATTGTATTGGACTGTGGTAACCGGCTGGGGAGGAGTGCTTGGGAAGCAGTGTGTCCAGGGGTCCTGGACCGTGGAGGAATCCAGACTACCAAACAATATTCTGGAACTCAGAGCGATAAAGCTTTGCCTGCGTCACTGGACAAATCATCTGCAGGGTTGCCCAGTTCAGATTCAATTGGACAATGCCACGGCCGTGGCTTACATCAATCATCAAGAGTGCACCAAGAGTGGCTTGGCAGCCCGGGAGGTGGCCGAGATCCTTAAATGGGCAGAAAATTTTGTTCCAGCTCTTTCTGCCATGCATATCCCAGGAGTGGAGAACTGGCATGCAGATTACCTGAGTCATCAGGTGTTGGATCAGGGGGAATGGTCCCTGCACCCAGAGGTGTTTCACCTGCTGTGTGTCAGGTGGGGGACACCCGATGTCGACCTGTTAGCCTCTTGGCTCAGCAAGAAGGTACAGAGTTTGTAGCCAGGTCTCGGGATCCTCTGTCAGATGCCACAGACGCACTGGTGGCTCCTTAGTGTCGATATCGGCTGATCTATGCGTTCCCTCCGCTGAAACTCCTGCCGAGCATTTTGCGCAGAATAGAGGTGGAATAGATTCCGGTCATTCTGGTGGCCCCAGACTGGTCTCGCCGGTCTTGGTATGCAGATTTGGTAAGGTTGATCGCCGATGCTCCTTGGAGACTTCCTCTCAGGGAAGATCTGCTGTCTCAAGGGCCGATCTTCCATCCTGCTTTAGAGTCGCTGGCTTTAACGGCATGGCTGTTGAAAGCCAGGTTTTGAGGGACAGGGGTCTTTCTGACTCAGTGATTCCTACACCGTTGAAGGCTAAAAAATCTACCTCCCAGGAAGATCTATCATCGTACGTGGAAATGGTACATCTCATGGTGTGAATGGCTGAAGATGCATCCTTGCCTTTTTTCGGTGGCTAGGATTTTGATCTTTCTCCAAAGAGGGGTTGAACAGCGGTTGGCCTTGGGTACTATTATAGGCCAAGTGTCAGCTTTGGCTGTGTTTTTCCAATGCCCTTTAGATACGCATGCTTTGATTCGCACTTTTATTCAAGGGTTCTCCATATGGCTCCTCCTATACGATCCCCGTTACTTCCGTGGGATCTTAACTTGGTACTGTCTGTTCTTCAAAAACCTCCTTTTGAGAACATTAGGGAGATTCCTCTGCTTACACTGTCACAGAAGGTAGCCTTTTTGGTAGCTATTACCTCTGCTCGCAGAGTATCTGAATTAGCGGCGCTATTCTGCCGTTCACCTTATCTGGTGGTCCACAGAGATAAGGTGGTACTTTGACCTAATGTCAATGAACTTCAGAGAAAATGATTTTTACGTTGTCAAAAATCCATTTTTTTTTTTTTCTGTGGTTTACAGAGCACCTGTCACTTTAAATTATTAAATCAATTAAATGAGGATTGGTTCTATATATATTTTTGGACATACACCTAAGCACTTTTGCACTTGTTATGAACTTGACAATTTCTTTGTTTTATTAATATCAACTGTCAGTATCATTTTATATATTTTTTTTTCTGCTTGCACATATGAAACATTGGTTGTCAGTTTATGCAGTTTGGAGCACTAGGCACTTTTTAGTGTTCATGTGATTTCCTACACACTTACTATTGAAAGGGATCTACACATCTGTTTATAACATACCCAATAGAGCAGCGCCACATTCACTCCTTCCTATTCATCAAGCTGTCACAAGGATGTTTACATGTGAACAAAAAAAAAAAATTAAAGCAACAGTGTAAAAACAAAAAATAAATGAATTAATAATTAAAAAAAAAAAAGTGAAGTGCCCCTGTCCCCACACGCTCACACGCAAAGATGAGTGCGTGCTTCTGTCCTTCATGCGCGCAAACAGTGATCATATCACACATGTGAGATATTACCACGAACATCAGGTCATGGGCAATAATTCTAGCATGAGGCGGCCTCTGTAAATCCACAATGTTGTTGCCGTTGCACAGGCCTGCGTAATTTTAAAGTGTGATATGTTTGGTATCTATTTACTCGTGTAACATCATCTTTTTTATTCTCAAGTATAATAGCATTACATGGGTTTTTTCGTATTTTTTCTCAAAAAATTGCGTTTGAAAAGCCGCTGTGCAAATGCATAAAATGACAAAAAAATTGCAAGATCCACCAATTTATTCTCTAGGGTCTCTGCTTTATAAAAAATGTGTGTATATATATATAGATATATATACAGTATCTCACAAAAGTGAGTACACCCCTCACATTTTTGTAAATATTTTATTATATCTTTTCATGTGACAACCGTGAAGAAATTACACTTTGCTACAATGTAAACTAGTGAGTGTACAGCTTGTATAACAGTGTAAATGTGCTACCCCCTCAAAAAAACTAAATACACAGCCATTAATGTTTAAACCAACAAAAGTGAGTACATCCCTAAGTTAAAATGTCCAAATTGGGCCCAATTAGCCATTTTCCCTCCCCGTCGTCATGTGACTCGTTAGTGTTACAAGGTCTCAGGTGTGAATGGGGAGCAGGTGTGTTAAATTTGGTTTTATCGCTTTCACTCTCTCATACTGGTCACTGGAAGTTCAACATGGCACCTCATGAACTCTCTGAGGATCTGAAAAAAAAAATTGCTGCTCTACATAAAGATGGCCTAGGCTATAAGAAGATTTCCAAGACCCTGAAACTGAGCTGCAGCCCAGTGGCTGCATTGGGAAATAGAAGTATGAGTGCTGCCAGCATTGCTGCAGAGGTTAAAGGGGAGGGGGTTCAGCCTGTCAGTGCTCAGACCATACACTGCATCAAATTGGTCTGTATAGCTGTCGTCCCAGAAAGAAGCCTCTTCTAAAGATGATGCACAAGAGAGCTCGCAAACAGTTTGCTTAAGACAAGCAGACTAAGGACATGGGATTACTGGAACCATGTCCTGTGGTCTGATGAGACCAAGATAAACTTATTTGGTTCAGATGGTGTCAAGTGTGTGTGGCGGCAACCAGGTGAGGAGTACAAAGACAAGTGTGTCCTGCCTACAATCAAAGTGTCATAGTCTGGGGCTGCATGAGTGCTGCCGGCACTGAGCAGCTACAGTTCATTGAGGGAACCATGAATGCCAACATGTACTGTGACATACTGAAGCAGAGCATGATCCCTTCCCTTCCGAATCTGGGCCGCAGGGCAGTATTTCTCTTGACACTGGGCCCAATTTGGGCATTTTAACTTAGGGGTGTACTCCCTTCTGTTGCTAGCGATTTAGACATTAATGGCTGTGTGTTGAGTTATTTTGAGGGGACAGCAAATTTACATGAAAAGATATAAAAAAAATAATCACAAAAATGTGAGGGGTGTACTCACGTTTGTGAGATACTGTGTGTGTGTGTGTGTATATATATATATATATATATATATATATATATATATATATATATAATATATAATGTTTGGGGTTCTAGGTAATTTTTTAGCAGAAAATACTGATTGTTACAGGTAAACAAAACGTGCCAGAAAAGGCTAAGGCTCCATTCACACCTGGGCGTTTTTGAGTGTTTTTCAGCTCCAAAAACGCTCCAAAACGCCCAACAAGTAAAACCCCATTCATTTAAATGGCCCCTGTTCACATCTGAGCGTTTTGCAAAACGCCTGTAGCTGAAAAAAGTACATGAGCTTCTTTTTGGGCTGATTACCAACGTTTTTGATAGATGTCAATGCCTGCCTCCAAAAACGCCTGAAAAAATTGCGGTAAAAATCGCAGTAAAAAAACGCGGTAAAATGCTACACTCAAGTGTGAATGCAGCCTTAGTCTGGAAGTGGATAAGCATCTTTCTCTACAGGGTATTTAGAATAGGATTTAGAAGTAAGGTTGGGAGTAGGTTTTAAGCTTAGTAACAGCCCGGACTTCCTTTACATACATTTTTTTTTTGAACATTTTATTGAAAAAGTATAAAAGGAACAGTGACGAGCAGTAGCAAGGTGGCAAGGCCAACTGATACAGAGTAAAATAACATAGCGAAACAGAGAGCAACATAAACTCTACCCATATACCGGAATCCTTAGTATACAGAGGTTAAACAAGAGATGTCATAGTAGAACAAGGCGTAATATATATGATCGACACCTAGGTACAGTACATGGATGTGCCGATGCAGCACGGGCAGGTGCCCTAGCTACATGAGCCAAAACAAGTATGCTGTAGGTCTAAGTGCTCTAACAGCCCGGACTTCCACTTTAATATATGAAATTTGTTAAATGTAACCAGTGAAAGTACCTTAATTTGTTTTGATATCAGTCCTCTGTAATCTCCTGTACAGCAGCATATAGACAGGGAGAGTAAAGGCCAGCACTAAATGCCAGTAAGGCTGTACTGCAGTGCATATATGCCAGCAGTTTACATGTTGACTGGAGAAGAAAGCAGTGTTGCTTCTCCTTTTCTGTGTGGTCTGGAGATGTGTACTTGATCAAGCAATGCTGACACTGCACTGGAGAACCAGGATCTGGCTGTGCTCATTGGACTATCCAATCGCAGAATACAAAATACAAAAACTTTTCTTAGATAACCCCGTTCACATAAATTTAGTTCACTTTTTTTACTTTGTTGTTCGCTGCTTGCCAACATTAACGATAATATAAATAAATTATCTAGCTACTAAAACTATTCAATATATTACCTTTTTAAAAAATCAACTACCATTATTTTTCATCACTACATTTTGTTGTAGGTAATATGTCCAGTGTATATGTGTGCTCCATTTACCTCAGCAGCACAGTTTTTTATTTGCTTTTTGAGTTTTCGCATTGCTTGATTTTTCAGTTTTCATGTCTCATATTTGTCATATTTAATTTAGAATTCTGAAGTTAGTTTGACAGCATGGGCATTAAACTGTCTGAGAATCTTGTCAGTCTTCTAGCTTTTCAGTAATATACACAGATTGTTAATTTTCTTGTATGTTATGTACATTTTAGACAAAGTAAGTTGGGAATATTACATTTAGGCACAAACCCATCAGTAGCTCCCTGTTTTAATGTATATAGTGTGTATCCTGATTATTTTTTAGCAAAGCTTATATTTGTCTGTCTCTCTTGCCTTTTAAATGAGCCTGCCTAATGTTTTAACACTCATAAAATGCCATGGTAGTGGCACATTTAGTAGCAATGTAGTGTTTTAAAAGTTGACCTTATATTTATCAAGTTTATTATGTTGGTGAATTCATTACTGCAACCTCCCAGTAAAAGTTTAGATCCTCTTTGGTTGTTTTCAAACCGGCTTCTTCTTGTTTGCACAGCGATGAAAAAAGGAATTTAGGCAGGCAACAGCGCAGCACTTAGGATATTAGGATTGCGGAAGAATCACTCAGTAATGAAGACTCAGTGTGCTTTGGCACACTTTACCCCTATCCAATGCCCTACAGTGTTAGCAACCTAAGAAGAGGTAAGGACATTTAATGGTGCGATAGGGATGGATAGATATGCTGACATGCAGATAGTAAGTTCAGGAAGGTGTAGATTGATACAAGGACATATACTGGAAACCTATGGTGCCTACTTTTTTATGAGAATATTAGTTTTCATACGGTTTGGTTATTATAGGTTTATTATAACATTTTTATACCTATAAATGTGGTTGTAATTGCCTTCAAAGCAACTCTGTTGTGTGTTGAAAATAAAAGAATAAGCTTCATACTTCCCTTTTCTGTGGACGGTGTGTTGAATGAAACTTTGCTGATTCAAAGAGTTCCAGGTTATTATCTAAAACTCCTGGGTACAGGAAACAATGGTGACGAAGGGGTTGGCAAGAGGAACCACAACAACTAGCAGGGGATATGCAAGCCAACAAACATGGAACTAAATTTTCTCTTCCATTCATTGATGAACACAGCTCTTCATCTTCTTCACTACGTGGGTTATGCTGCCTCCTACCGAGGTAGGACACTAGGCAGGAAAGAACTTGACTACGCCTATGGGGCAGTCCCAGGGGGGTATACTCCCACTCTCTGCCTAGTCAGGAGTAAGGACCTAGTTCCTTGCTGGGATATCTGGTCCTGGCAATTTACCTATTTTTAAATGGAAGTTTTTCCTCTTTTTCTTTCTTTGTTCCTGTGAGAATCTACAATCAACTGCTAGACTGGGCGACGGACTGGGTGACGGACTGAATAACCTAGATCCAGAGGGTCCCCCCAGTCTGGCTAGCGCGCACAGACCTCAGCTCTGTGCTAGGTGGGCTGCGACATAGCCTCACTGGATGGGGGCTGGCCTGCGAGTTAAACGTCTCGTGAGGTTTCATACGACCTGGCTTTGGCCTGAGTCGCAGCAATCCTCCTGGCCGACAGCACCCACATTCCTATGGAGTGGTGGTCTGTCCGTAACGCCCACCTGGTTCCTGTTTTGGTAAGTAGTTTTCCCTCATCTACCTCTGGAGGATTTTTGGGGCGGATTTGGGCCCCTCCCTGGGATAGTCAGACCCCGGGTTCCCCTCCTTTCAATGCAGTGCCCCCCCTTTTCTCGGTGGTCCTCTGTGGCCTTGTTAACCCCCCTCTGCCCACACCCCCTCCCCCCCCACCATGGGGTTGACCTAGCTTTTTAGGTTTGTCTGGTGTGTCAAGCTGGTGATGGGGGTTGGGGGGAGCACCTGCCAGGGCCCCCCTTCCTTTTGGGATAGTTTTCAAGCTCTGCCCCCCCCCCGGGAGCTACGTAGTGCCACGCGGGGCCCCCATTTTCTTGTAATCTTTTGTGCTACAGATCGGGGGCCATGTTTGTGTAACCTCGGAGGCCATTTTCTTGTGGTTTCCTATTGAAAATAGTGGTGGCCATGTTTTTGAATCCAGAGGGGCAGTGATTCGGCACTGGGAGCCTTTCCTTAGCCCCTAGTGCTGACTCCTGGACCTTTCCTTTCCTGATCCTGGCATAATGTGCATTAACTTGAGGCTGTGAGTGCCTGATCGGTGGTGGTGAGTTTTTTTGTGGGGTTTTCGCGCCCTCTCTCTGCTGTAGCAGCGGTTATGCTCTGTGCGGGGCCTTGTGGTGTCACCAGTGCGGTGGGGTGTCCCTTGCAGTCTTATACACCTTTTTTGTGTGGGTTCCACTAATGGAGTCCCTAGAGCACATCTCCCCACCTGATCCCCTCTCGGAGGCTGTCAGACCCTCCGGGCTCCAACAACTGACTGCACTAACGGCGGTCCTGAAGTCCTTGGTGTCCAAGGTGGATTTGGTCGTGGGAAAATGGGCTAGCAAAAAGCGTCTCCCGCCTTTACCTGCTTCCTCTGTCTCATCAGATCCTGAATCTGATTCGGCCGCTGCGGATGCGAGTTACCCTTTGGGGTCTGCGTCCACGCACCCTGCGTGCTCAGATTGGGAAGATGATTCCCCTGCTTCTCTAGCCGCGCATTAAAAGGCACTAGTGGATGCACTGATTGTGTCAGTGTGGGAAACCTTTAAGATGGAGGATGCGACTAACGCAGCATCGGAGGCGCAGGTCACTTTTGGCACCCACAGGTCCTCCAAGGCGGCGAAGGTGTCCCCCTTTCCTGCTTTTTGACAATATTGTCAAAAAACAGTGGGGGCGCCCAAAATGCACTTTTGCAATCCCTAAGCGTTTTACAATGCAGTACCCTTATGAGGATTCCCTCCTTAAGTGCCGGTTCACACTTCCGCGTTTGCGGAGATCGCATGTAATTTGGAGCGCACTGCTCCTAATTACATGCAATCTGATGTGCGGATGCGAGTTCAGCCATACACTTTGTATGGCTGAATTCGCACTGTATCCGCACCAAACACGCACATGAGGCTTTTTTTGAGCCGCAGTAGAATCGGATCGCATAGTGGTTCACACTTGTGCGATCGGATTCTGTGCGTACTTGCAGATCGCACTGCGATATGCGATCGCAACTGGGGGTGTCGTTAACTTTTAATTGACACCCCCTGCGTATCGCATATGGCAGTGTGAACTGCCAGATGTGCGGATGCGATGCGGAAACACGCTGCATATTCGCAGCATTCCCGCATCGCAGAAGTGTGAACCGGCACTAAAGGGTAACTCGACTTTCGTGGGGAAAAAAAAATAGTAAATAAAGAAAAAAACAATATAGCTTATACAGAGTGAGGAGAGAAGTAGAGCAGATAACCGGTGTTCCGTGAGAATTACCTACCCGTGAGAAAAACCTACCCCTCGTCACTTCCGGTACTCCGCACTGTATGTAATGCAGCGGGTACATTAAAACAGCTGTGCTGAAATACGAGTGATCTCCGCTCCTGTCCCGGTCACTTCCCTGCTCTCGGATAGTAAATATAAAAGCGGCGGCGGCTGTATGAAAACATAAATCACTGAGCCGTAAGCCGCTTTTATATTTACTTGCCGAGAGCAGGGAAGTGACCGGGACAGGTGCGGGGATGACTCGTATGTCAGCACAGCTGTTTTAGGTAAGTGCCGCGTCGGTAGGTTTTTTTCACGGTACACCGTGATCGTTTTATACTAGTGCGCATGCGCACTAGTAAGCTCCTCTGTTCTGCCATTAGGTATCCGGCGCTCTGAGCATGCGCACTGCTGCGCTGCTCAGATGCTTCTGGCCGGAAGTGACGAGGGGTAGGTAATTCTCACAGGGTAGGTAATTCTCACGGAACAGGCTTGTGTTAAAGGGACATCGACACTGATATTTAGGGCACTGATTATCAGTGCAGTGCCAACAGTGCCGCCAATCAGTGCCCATCAGTGCAGCCTCATCAGCACACATCAGTGAAGGAGAAAAATTACCTGTTTGCAAAATTTTATAAAATTATAAATAAAATAATTAAAAATAAAATTTATTTTTTTCTAATTTTTTGTTCTTATTTTTGTTTGTTTAGCAAAAAATTAAAAACCCAGTGGTAAGTAACTACTTGGCGCCCGGGCTACAGCTGTAAGACGGCTACAGCGCAGGCCTAAAATGCCGGGAGGACATACATAGACGTCTTCCCATACTCGTGCTGCCTGCGTGCCACACTGTGTGATCACCGAGTCTTTGGGATTAGGCTGATTATAGATCAGATAAAGGGCCAATCACAGAGGGCCCTTTACCACATGATCAGCTGTCAGCCAATGACCGCTGATCACGGAAGTAAACAGAAGCCAGTTATCTGCTTTTTCCTCA
This sequence comes from Pelophylax lessonae, assembly GCF_965119305.1. Classification (NCBI taxonomy): domain Eukaryota; kingdom Metazoa; phylum Chordata; class Amphibia; order Anura; family Ranidae; genus Pelophylax; species Pelophylax lessonae. The sequence goes on along the minus strand of NC_138768.1, from coordinate 669,909,071 downwards.
CGCTGTCAGCATGAGGAAACCAGCTTCTGTTAGAGGGACATCGGTCCTGCACAGTGCACTTCAATGCCCACCAGTGCTGCCAATCGGTGCCTTATCATCAGTGTAATTTATCAGTGCGACCTATTAGTGCCTCCCATCAGTGCAATCTCACCAGTGCCAACGATCAATGCCCATCATGGCAGCCTATCAGTGCCGCCTCATCAGCATACATCAGTGAAGGAGAAAAATTACCAGTTTTCAAAATTTTATACCAAAATATGAAAAACATTTATTTTTTTATTTTAACTTTTTTTTTTTTTTTTTAGCAAAAAATAGAAAACCCAGTGGTGATTAAATACGACCAAAAGAAATCTCTATTTGTGTGATAAAAATTTCATAGGGGTACAGTGTTCCATGACTACGCAATTGTCAGTCAAAGTGTGAGAGCGCTGAAAGCTGAAAATTGGCCTGGGCAGGAAGGGGGTATAAGCAAGGGTGTAAGCAAGTGGTAAATACTATCAAAAGAAAGCTCTATGTGTGTGAAAAAAATGATAAAAATTTCAAATAATGTTGCATGACAGCGCAATTGTCATTCAAAGTGCGACAGCGCGGAAAGCTGAAAATTGGCCTAGGCAGGAAGGGGTGAGAGTGGCCAGTAGGCAAGTGGTTAATATAAAATATGTATATTATTCCCCTTCCACCCTTCATATAGCTTCATCTCTGATTCCCATTAAAATACCCTGTATATCCTACTTCTGGATAAATTTATTATTATATTGCTTTTAACATTACATTTTAAAATTAATGTAATTTCTGTACAGAAACCACATACACTGTCTGAAATTTTGTTTGATCAAGAAAAGTCTTCACTTCTGCTCCTTCAAATTTTCCCATCACTGTAGTAGAAAACAGACGTTGATTTGAGGCCACTAACAATTAGAAAATCGAATGAACGCTCTTAAAAGGAAAAATTAGTTTGTGTATGGCCAGCAAACGTGACAGCAGGTGAAGGTAGCTTGTATGTAGCTACCCGCCTATGACAAGGGAGTCTGTCATGCATTTTATAATATTACAATCCTGTCTGAAAATCTGACAAACAGCATTTTAGGTCTTTTTATTTATTTTTTATTTTTTTCTTGTTTTAATTTTGATGATATGTACCAGCTTAAGTGCCATTTCACATTGGTGCGATGCAGGGGCCCTACAAATCCACTGCGGGTTTCCGCATCGCACTGGACTCGCAGGCACTTCACACTGCCATATGTGAACTGCTGGGAGTGTCTATACAAAGTTAATGACACCCCCTGATTAGTTCGCATATCACATTGTGAACTTTCAATTTGGACAGGATTCGGATCGCATAGGTGTGAACACCCATGTGGATCCGATTCTGGTGCGGACCAGAAAAAGGATCCTGCACGACTTTAGTTCGAATGGGATGCGAATTCAGCCATTTAATCTGTATGGCTGAATTTGCATCGCACAGACATCACATGTGATTTGCAGAGCAGTGCGGTGCGAATCACATGCGATGTCTTGCATCACTATAGTGTGAACCGGCACTCAACCTCCAGTAGTATATACATCTCTTCTGTCTGTTATTCTCAGAGTGGATTAGATATTTTGTTCCCTAACCACATAGCTGGTTATTTATATTGATCACTGCATATAAATATTCACGAATAAATAATAAACAATAATTTGATTATAAAAATAATCGTTAGTTGCAGCCCTACTCTGTACTTTGCTACATTCATCTTTCCTTCAAACCTGACCAGTCTTCCATTCTCTACTGCTGAAAAACCCCCACAGCATGATGCTGCCACCACCATGCTTCACCATTGGGATGGTATTGGGCAGGTAAAGGGCAGTGCCTGGTGTCCTCCAGACATAATGTTTAGAATTTAGGCCAAACAGTTCAATCTTGGTTTTATCAGACCAGGGAATCTTGTTTCTCACATCCTTCGGGTACTTTTTTTGCAAACTCCAACTAGAGTGGCCATCTGGTTCTTGGTTACCTCTCTTACTAAGGCCCCTCTCCCCTGAATGCCCAGTTTGGCTGGTGGACCTGCACTTCCAAAAGTCCTGGTTGTGCCAAACTTCTTCCATTTGAGAAGTATGGACTAGGGATAGACAGATATGTTTTTTTTCAGGGCAGATACCGATATATTGGTCACAACGTATCGGTATCGGCTGATATTCTGCACATTCAATCACACATCCAGTGAGTGACCAGTGCCCCCATCCAGTGCAGAGTGACCATTGCCCCCATCCAGTGCAGAGTGACCATTGCCCCCATCCAGTGCAGAGTGACCATTGCCCCCATCCAGTGCAGAGTGACCAGTTCCCCCATCCAGTGCAGAGTGACCAGTTCCCCCATCCAGTGCAGAGTGACCAGTGCCCCCATCCAGTGCACAGTGACCAGTGCCCCCATCCAGTGCAGAGTGTCCAGTGCAGAGTGACCAGTGCCCCCATCCAATGCAGAGTGACCAGTGCCCCCATCCATGCAGAGTGACCAGTGCCCCCATCAATGCAGAGTGACCAGTGCATGGGGATTAGAGCGCCGCCTGATTACACAGAGCAGGGTTCTTCTGCTTACCCAGCGCGGGCACTGTCATACGAAGTCCCGTCTCCTGGATCGGGAGGCGGGACTTCGTAAGCAAAATAACCCTGCTTTTTGTGTTATCAGGTGGTGCTCTAATCCCCACCCCCCCCCCTTCCCCTCCGGAGGCAGAAATATCGGTCATATCAGCCAAGTTTGTGGCCAATACCGATACTTCCAAAAAAGTGCCCTAAAAAAAGGTTCCTTGAGCAATGAGCAATTTCCGCCTCTCCGATACGTTCCCCTGACACCATTGATCTTTTTAGCTATCTGGAAGAAGGTAATTCTTCCCACTGTCAACAAGTGTAAGAAGCATTCATCCCACTGACCATCACACTAATGTATCATGATTTGTATAGTCCTTTTTAGCAGGGGTTCCCTGAGACCTAAAAATTATTTTAAGGGTACCTGTGTGTTAAAAAGGTTGAGAAAGGCTGCATTAGACATACAGACATACAGCAAAGGCATAACCGAGTACAGAAACAGTATGGTATTTTACCTGTGACGTACCTAAAATGTTCATAACTCAAGTTGTTAAAAGATGCCACCAGAAGAGTACTGTAGACTCAGAGGTAAAGAGAATTAATATTCCCCTGTTATATTCTTAGATCTGAAATGAGATCAATTAGAAGCTGCTCACTCCTCAGCATGAAAAGAGGTCATGTTTGCAAATGAAGGTCTTACTGGCTTGTGCTCACCTGTTTAACAAATGTTAGTATTGGCTAGACATCATATTTAATGTGGCTCCAGATGCTTTTAGAGTCACTGAAGCGTCTTCTTTTTGTTTCACATTCTGCTGCAATGTTTGTATTTTCCAATTAAGCTAAGTCCCACCGCTGTGGATAATAAAAAATGCTTCAGAGATTCCTACCATATCACCAGATTCACAGACATGACTTGTTCTCTTGTGTTTAACCACAAGCTATTTCCCATTTATTACACAGATTTAAAACAATGAAAAAGAAGTTATGTGTACAGAAGAAAAATGAAAATGTACATAATACTTTCTTGGAGACCATTCAAACATATTGATTTTATAAAGCTTGCCAAAGCAGATGTCATCGTAATCGATATTTAAATACAACAAATATTACTTTTGAAACGAATGTGCGACTTAAAGAGCTTTTTAGTTGTCCCGTGTTTCAGAAAAGCTGAATGTTTCTGAATTTGAACCGTATGTTCATTAAATCCTTTTTAATAATTTTATACTAGCAATTGGTGTGCACAGACAAGCGTATAAAACTAATATGCAAAAAAAAGTTATGCTAATATATTTTGTTTTCTTGTAATAACAGTAGTTAACGTTCAGGAGAAAAATGAGTGTCCCCAAGGCATACTTCAGATGACAGCAAAACAGCCTGAGAAATTGTACTCAGTAAAGTGTTAACGTAGGACACACTTCAAACATGAGGACCATTGATGCCATTGGCGAGCTTACATATTTTGGCCAAAATACAAACAAATACCTAATTTTGTTTTGTATTTTGGTCTTTTTGGGAGCATGTTTTAACCAACACCAGTATATGACATTACTCCCCAAATCTTCATGGACTGGGAAAAATTTTGCATTTCATTTGGTCCCAGAGTCTGGAGGAATAGTGGAGAGGCACAGAAGCCAAGTTGCATGAGGTCCAGTGTGAAGTTTCCACAGCCAGTGATGGTTTGGGGAGCCATGTCATCTGCTGGTGTTGGTCCACTGTGTTTTAAGTCCATAGTCAACGTAGCCCTCTACCAGGAAATTCTAGAGAAGTTCATGCTTCCCTCTGCTGACCAGCTTTATGGAGATGCTGATTTCATTTTCCAGCAGGACTTGGCACCTGCCCACACTGCCAAAAGTACCAATACCTGGTTTAATGATCGTGGTATTGTCAAGAGGAAAATGAGAGAGAGCAGACCCAACAACGCAAATGAGCTGAAAGCCACTATCAAAAGAACATTGGTTCTATAACACCTCAGCAGTGCCACAGGCTGATCGCCTCCATGCCACGCCGCATTGATGCAGTAATTCATGCAAAAGGAGCCCCGATCAAGTGTTGAGTGCATACTTTACTGTACTTTTCAGTAAGCCAAAATTTCTGTATTTAAAAATCCTTTTTTTTTTTAGTCTTATGTAATCTAATTTTCTGAGAGACTGAATTTTGGGTTTTCACTAGCTGTAAGCCATAATCATTAAAATAAAGAAATGCATGAAGTACACTATATTGTCAAAAGTATTGGGACACACATTAACTTTAATGGTATCCCAGCCTTAGTCTGTAGGGTCTAATATTGAGTTGGCTGACCCTTTGCAGCTATAACAGCTTCAACTCTTTAGGAGTGTGTCTATGGCAATGTTTGACCATTCTTCTAGAAGCGCATTTGTGAGAGGCACTGATGTTGGACAAGAAGATCTGGCTCGCGGTCTGTGCTCTAATTCATCCCAAAGGTGTTCTGTCGTGTTGGAGGTCAGAAATTTGTGCAGGCCAGTCAAGCTTCTCCACCCCAAACTCACTCGTCCATGTCTTTATGGACCTTGCTTTGTGCACTGGTGTGCAGTTATGTTTGAACAGGAAGGGGCCATCCCCAAACTGTTCTCACAAAGTTGGAATCATGAAATTGTCCCAAATGTCTTGGTATGCTGACGCCTTAGGAGTTCCCTTCAATGGCGCTAAGGGGCCAAGCTCAACCCCTGAAAAACAACCCCACACCAAAACCCCCCCCCCCCCACCACCAAATGATTTGGACCAGTGCACAAAGCAAGGTCCATTAAGACGTGGAGGAATTTGACTGGCCTGCACAGAGTTCTGACCTCAACCCGATAGAACACCATTGGGATGAATTAGAGCGGAGACTGCGAGCCAGGCCTTCTTGTCCAACATCCGTGTATGACCTCACAAATGAGCTTCTGGAAAGAATGGTCAAACATTCCCATAGACACACTCCTAAACCTTGTGGACAGCCTTCCCAAAAGAGTTAAAGCTGTTATAGCTGCAAATGGTGGGCCAACTCAATATTGAACCCTACAAACTAAGACTGGGATGCCATTAAATCTCATGTGCATGTAAAGGCAGGTGTCCCAATACTTTTGACAATATAGTGTATATCACTCTGTGTGTAACGCATCTATATCAAATATGAGTTTTACTTTTTGAATTAAATTGCTGAAATAAATCAACTTTTTGATATTCTAATTTCATGAGATGTATCTGTATATACAGTGGATATGCAAAAGGCTACACACCCCTGTTAAAATGTCAGGTTTATGTGATGTAACAAAATGAGACAATGATAAATCCTTTCAGAACTTTTTCCACCTTTAATGTGACCTATAAACTGTACAACTCAGTTGAACAACAAACTGCAATCTTTTAGGTGGAGAGAAGTAAAAATAAAAAACGAAAATATTATGGTTGCATAAGTGTGCACAACCTTAAACTAATACTTTGTTGAAGTATCTATTGGTTTTTTTAAAGCACTCAGTCTGTTTCGGTATGAGTCTATCAGCATTGCACATCTTGACTTGGCAATATTTGCCACTCTTCTTTGCAAAAACACTCCAAATCTGTCAGATTGCGAGGGCATCTCCTGTGCAAAGCCCTCTTCAGATCACCTCACAGATTTTCAATTGGATTCGGGTCTGGGCTCTGGCTGGGCCATTCCAAAACTTTAATCATCTTCTGGTGAAGCTATTCCTTTGTTGATTTGGATGTATGCTTTGGGTCGTTTCCATGCTGAAAGATGAAGTTCCTCTTCATGTTTTGCTTTCTAGCAGAAGCCTGAAGGTTTTGTGCCAATATTGACAGGTATTTGGAACTGTTCATAATTCCCTCTACCCTGACTAAGGCCCCTGTTCCAGCTGAAGAAAAACAGCCCCAATACATGATGCTGCCACCACCGTGCTTCACTGTGGGTATGGTGTTCTTTTGGTGATGTGCAGTGTTGTTTTTGCCCAAATCATATCTTTTGGAATTATGGCCAAAAAGTTCAACCTTGGGTTCATCAGATCATAACACATTTTCCCACATGCTTTTGGGAGACTTCAGATGTGTTTTTGCAAAATTTAGCCAGGCTTGGATGTTTTTTTTCGTAAGAAAAGGCTTTTGTCCTGCCGCTCTACCCCATAGCCCAGAAATATGAAGAATACGGGAGATTGTTGTCACGTACCACACAGCCAGTACCTGCCAGATTTTCCTGCAGCTACTTTAATATTGCTGTAGGCCTCTTGGCAGCCTCCCTGACCAGTTTGCTTCTCTGTTGTGCCATATTTTCTCCACTTGATGGCGACGGTCTTCTCTGTGTTCCATGGTATATCTAATGCCTTAGAAATTCTTTTGTACCCGTCTCCTGACTGATACCTTTTAACAATGAGAGCCCTCTGATGCTTTGGAAGCTCTCTGCGGACAATGGCTTTTGCTGTAGGTTGCGAATAAGAAAATGTCAGGAAAGACCTACTAGAACAGCTGAGCTTTTTTGGGGGGTTATTCGGAGGCACTCTAAATGATGGCAGGTGTGTACTGACTCCTATTTAACATGAGTTTGAATGCGATTGCTGAATTCTGAACACAGCTACATCCCCAGTTATAAGAGGGTGTGCACAGTAATGCAACCACAATATTTTAGTTTTTATTTTTGCTTCACCCCCCCTTAAAAGATTTCAGTTTGTTCTTCAATTGACTTGTACAGTTTATAGGTCACATTAAAGGTAGAAAAAGTTCTGAAATGATTTATTCTTGTCTCATTTTTTTACATCACAGAAAATGTAGACCCTTTATATCCACCGTAGAACCAATTCAGCAAAGATAAAGCAACTGTGTGGTGAATGTCCATCAATAGTAGGATCAGTCCTCTGTGAAAAAAAAAAAAAAAAATTAAAAACAAAGTCTTGGGAAGAAATAGTACAGATAGGATCCGACACCTTTCGAAGTGAAAATATGTTTCCCTAAGAGTGCTCAGAGGTCAGCCACCACATCCCAGTAAAGTTACCATTCACCAGAGACGATGGCTGCTTTTACAACAGCATACACTCCTATATCTTTAAGTCAAACATCCACTGGAAGCAAAAGGATTGCGCCCAATATCCTTGTCCAGGGGAACTTCTCAGTAGGGTCAAACTAGGGTAAATAAAGCTGCTAGGGAGCCAACATAATCCTCTACTAGTGTAGTATGTATGAGAATGCATATACATATAAAACCAAATTAAAATCACAAAACTTCTTACATAAAAAGCCGTTGCCAACTCGGGATGGTGTAGTGGCGTGATGTCAGCAGTAGTAACTCCTGCCCGATGCTTTTTATCCACTAGGATGTTATCAAGGGGTCCTTTTAGTGTCGACGTCCACCATGATTTTGTAGCTTCTCAAAAAACACGCCTTCTCAAGGCAATTAACATGGTAAATCCGAAAACCGGAAGTAATCATTCTGCCATGTTACTGTAGGTCCGGAAACCAGAAGTGATAATTCCACATATTTTGTTATGGATCAGAAAGCCAGAAATCTTAATTCCGCCATTTTCATGTAGACTTGATAAATAAAAATTTAAGGCGCTTGCACGGCCCACATGTAATAGGATGACACAGCAGTGTCTCTGAATAAAAAATTATAGTCACATCTGCCCAATTAGGACTTGTATAGTAAATATACTTTTCCTCATATAGAAGCATCAATTAATCCTGGCAAAGTAATCTGACCGCTATGAGAGAGCAAAGTCGATCCACTACTTACAGGTAAGTATATCCACAAAAAAGTTATATATTAAAAAACCATCAATGATATAAATAATGAACGAAACAAAAATAAAAAATTGACAGCAGATATCTATATATCTATAAATAACAATCTAAAATTAGTCATAGAATTTAAATAACTCTCAAATACAGTACATCCAGAGATATTAAAAATAATACCCGATATGCCCATGTGTCTTGAAAGGGAAGACGCCAAGACGAAATGGAGAAGGGAGTATGTCCAATATAATTACATTTATTAATCTAAAAAGTAAAAAATGAAAAAGATAATAGTGAAAAAAACAGGGATACAAGACACTAAGAGCCGAACATACACTGCCCATATATGCATATGTTTCATCAAAAGAATGGCGATATGGTTCTGAAAACTTTTAAAGGGGATCTCTGACTTAAACAAAGTATACTATGCTTAATGAACAACAGTCGAGATGGATAGATCAAAAAGGGTGGTTTCATCCTTCTGCATGTAAAGGAACGTGTAAATAAAACAAAAAAGGGGCCTATTTACTATCAATAAAGCAGTTAATGTCCTAATCTGTGTTGTGTTCATAGAGAGAATAAGTTCTAAGCTCCTATATCCAGCGCATTTCAAGCTTAGAGATCTCCCGAGTCATGTTACAGCCCCTCCAATGAGGTTTCAATTTGTCAATAACTAAATTTGATGTCCTTAGGGTTTCTCCCATGAACCCTCCTGAAATGGGTGAAAGGCTGTGGTTTTTAAAGCCGCGTTTGATGTTATAAACCTGCTCCATGAGATCGTCTCTCAGGTGTCTCGTGGTTCTAAATGAGTAATTTTTACACTGTCTCCCTGTATTGGATGATGTAAAGTCCACCATTTTTCTATGTCTTTGGCCATTAACTGTACAGATGACAAATGTATTATATTTTTTTTTCACTGTGAAAATAGGTCAGTTGGATATTTTTTATGTTATTTAAAAATTCATAAATTCATGTAGAGACTGTATACTTCCCCTCCAGATAAAGATGATATTGTCGATATACCTCTTGTAAAAGCCCAGAGCGGGCCAGTATTTATCAGACATCACCTCTTGCTGCCACATAGCCATAAATAAATTTGCTAAACTTGGTGCAAACTTCCCACCCATTGCTACACCTTTGGTTTGAATGAAAACTGGTTATCAAACCAAAAGTAATTATAGGACATAGCAAAATCGATTAACTTTAGAATAAACTCTTTCTGTGCTTGGGGAATGTTATCCATAGTGTATAGAAAAAACGTGATCCCCCTTATCCGGCGGTAATTAAATCCTTTCTGGCCAACATAACATTTATTCCCTTTTTAATTTTATGGTTCTCCTGTGCCTTTTTAACCACCATCTTTTCTATATCTCTCATTACCATTTCTCTAAAAACTGCAGTGTGAAATAAAAGTCAGCAGCTGCAAAAAGTGTAGCCCCTTACCTGTCCCAGCATCCAGCGGTGAGCTCGCCCCAGGCGGTCTCACCCACTGTCTTCTGTCCCTGGTGCCGGCATCTTCACTATGAGCACCCGGCTGTGACAGCTTGGGCTTCACAGCTGTCTGCCAACGGCGCATACGCGAGTCGCGCTTCGTTTCGTGGGTAGATCGATGCAGTCTTCTGGGACCTGTCAGTGTCCAAAAGACTGCAGGGGGAGGAAAGAGAACTTCCGCTGCCAAGCGCTGCAATGTGAAAAGCGCTGCACAAACTGTTGGCGCAATATAAATTCTGTATTATAATAATATTTATTTTGCTGAAGCCCAGAGCCACTAAGCAGAATTAAATCATAAACCGGAATTAAACCCATCAATTAACTGGTTTCAAAAAACAGTTCAATTCCTAGAATGCTGGGATTATTAACTGTTACATTTACTTGTGTTCTCAACCAAACTGTCAAATCATCAAATGGCTGGTGTCATAATTGATCACTTGTGCAGCACTGTGGCAGTTGCATATAAAACCGAAGCAGCTTTCTTGGCTGTAAAGGATAGGAGGGTTTAATTCCGCTTTAATGCTGTCATCAGATCGGCCTCTACAAATACATCAGTGCCTAAAAATGGAGAGCAAACTGAGCATGCGCAGAGCAGGGTAAAACAGTGGGTTACTAGATTTTAAACAGTATAGGCACTTATTTTTTATGCTTTACATAGCTATACCTGCAAAAGGGGCCAGCCTGAAGTGATCTAGCAGGACTTAGAGGAGCTCCAGGCTCCTTCAAAAAAAAATTTAAGTCAGCAGCTACAAATACTGTAGCTGCTGACTTTTAATATTAAGACACTTACCTGATCAGGAATCCAGTGGTGTCTTCAGCCAAACCAATTTTGCAATCAGCTTTTGGGTGCTGCTGTCGCCACCATCTCCACTAAGGGAAACCGGCAGTGAAGACTTGCGGCTTTACAGCCAGTTCCCTACCGCGCATGCGCAAAGCACGCTGCACTCTGTGAATGGGCTGGCTGCGGGGAAGGAGAGCCGAACTTTGAGCTGAGTTCACCGCAGTAGGAGCTGAAATCAGACAAGCAGAGCTTCCCCTTTTTTTACGCTTTTCATTTTATAACTTAAGTTCCACTTTAAGTTCTTTGAGGGATACACATATTGTGCTGGCTTGCTGTTTTGTAATTTGTTTTATTTTGATTTTATATCTTGAGACTGTGCTGGGCAACGCTGCCCAACGCAGCCCATCACATATGGTGTGAATGGGCCCTAAACACATAAAACATTAAGCCACATGTCATAAATATTACAAATTTACATAATCATTTTTGAAGCCTCATGAACACCTGTCAAAATGATGTCCCCTGCAGCAACCTGTGTTCAAATAGTTACATTTGCATTGCACTAAAATTGATCTGACATGTCATATGGCTGGCTTTACTGTTCCCCAAATCCCTCATTCTCATCAATGTAAATGTGCTACAAACTCACCACTGATGCCCCTTTTCCATTTACAGTGCGTTAAGATGTGATTAGAAAGCGTTACTAGCTGAGATGACAGTACAAGAATCCATGCAATAGAAAACCAACACAGAGGAGGCATCTTGAAAGAGTTTAGTAACTGAATGCAAATGCTTTTAAAATGCCTCATAAATGCACAAAAAACTGTCCTAACACAATAGGTGTGTTATTGTGCGCTCCAATGTCAGTGCACATTTGCACATATAATTGTGGCCTTGGGCTTACCATACACTATACAAATTTCCTTAGATTCACCTTCAACTATGTAGTGCAAGGGCCAGGGCAGCCATCAGAAATTGTGGGGCCCCTTACACAGCTTTATGGGCCATACACACTATAAGGCTACATTCACACCTGAGCGTAGTGTTTTCGCGCGTTTTTTACCGCGATTTTACCACAATATTTACCGCAATTTTTACCGCGATTTACAGGCGTTTTTACAGGCATTTTTTGCGCAGACGTTTTTAGATTGAATAGAGACCAATGGAAAATGCCTGTAATCTGCCCAAAAAGAAGCTCATGTACTTTTTTGAGCGTTGGGCGTTTTGCTCACAGCGTCAAAACGCTCAGATGTGAACAGGGGCCATTGAAATGAATAGGATTTGTCTTGTTGGGCATTTTGAGAGCTGATCCTAGAGCAGAAAAACTCCCCAAAAATGCCCCAAAACGCCTACATGTGAACGGAGCCTAAGATTTTCTGAAGACTTTTTCCTTTAGATTTACTAAAACCATATAATATGAGGTCAAACCTAAACACTTTCAATTTGTATGCAATCTGGCAGACCCTTGCACTACGTAGAAAAGGTAAATCTGAAGGAAATCTACCAACAAAATATTGGATAGTGTGTATCCAGCACTCAGCCCCCCCTCACGCGTTTACGCACTCAGCCCCCCCTCACACGTGTACGCACTCAGCCCCCCCTCACACGTGTACGCACTCAGCCCCCCTCACACGTGTACGCACTCAGCCCCCCCTCACACGTGTACGCACTCAGCCCCCCCTCATATGTGTACGCACTCAGCCCCCCTCACACATGTATATATTTCACACACACATGTACAGACTCAGACAGACATGTACACACACACAGTCACGTGTACACACACATGTACACTCACAGATTTATACACACACACAGACATGTACGCACATGCACACACAGTCACGTGTACACACACATGTACACTCACAGATATATACACACACAGACATGTAAGCACACGCACACACATGTACACTCACAGACATGTACACACACACAGACATGTACACACAGTCACGTGTGTACACACATGTACACTCACAGATATATACACACACAGACATGTACACTCACAGACATGAACACACACAGACATGCAAACGCACGTACTCACAGACACCCACCCCCATGTACACACACAGATATGTACACAAACACACACACAGATATGTGTACATACACACACACATGTACATACAGAGACACACAGACACACATGTACATACAGAGACACACGTGTACACAACCACCCCCCTTCAGTTGTACATAGCCCTTAAATGTAAGGTGGTCTTCCCATCCCCCGCTCTTGTTTCCCCCATGTGTCTGTGACACAGAGAGGAGCTGCAGTCCAGGATACAGTACAGGCAGCACAGACGAGGAGTGCAAATGCAGGAAGTAGCCAGAGGTGGCAGCAAAGAGCCAGATGTGAGCTCATTGACACAGAGACGCAGCAGCTTCCGACTCACACTCAAAGCCAGGGCAGTCACGGAGCACCTTTGCACACACTTCTGCCTTTTCCCATCCTTGCTGGGCCCGTCCAGAGGCTCGGGCCCCTTACAAGTGTATGGGCTGTACCCCCCTGATGGCGGCCCTGGCAAGGGCCTGCCTGACCACATACACATTGAAAGTGTTTAGGTTTGACCTCATATTATATGGTTTTGGTAAATTCAATAAGAAAATTGTACAATCTATGGCCAGCCTTAGTGTACATGCTGTTGTATAAACCTACTGTAGGTATTCTAACTAATTTAGGAAAACTCCAAGAAAAAATGTGAAAGTGTTGCCCATAATAACCCGATTCCAACTGGCATTGTTTGCATGTAATAACCAAATGAAATCAGACATCTGTTTGGAAGCAATTGGCAACCCCTCCGCTTTGCTTCCTTGTGTTTTTCATACATTCGTTTTGTTACAACTATTTTAGCCAAGAACAAGAGAGCCATTATATTATTCAAAATGTAGCTTGTTCTACTATCTCATGTATAGTTAAGATGCATGTCCATTTGGCTCTTGCAAGGTATCTTTCCATTTAGAACAATATATAAACTGCAGCTACAAAATGTTCAGTTATGTAGTTGTTTGTACTGAGTACACTCCTAGTATATGTAAATTAAACGTGTGCTTCCCATTGCTGTTAAGGTGCAAAGGTAACAGAAGTTACAAATTTGTCAGAAAGTTAGAGCCGGTTCACATTAGCGCGACTTGTCAGGCGACTTGTCAGCCTGACAAGTCGCGCTCCTTCGCGGTCCATTGACCGCTATAGGACCCGTTCTAATAGGAGCGTCACAAGTCGCTCCGACTTAGAAAAAGGGTCCTGTACTACTTCGGGGCGACCTCGGAGCGACTTGCATAGACTTCCATTATGTGAAGTCCCTGCAAGTCTCTCCGAAGTCGTGGTGCAATGTAATGCACAAGTCGCCCCCGAAGTAGTAAGGAGCCGTCCCGCCTCAGTGTGAACCGGCTCTTAAAGCAGCAAAAACTAAAAATGTAATATATTGAACCTTACTAATCATTAGATGTGGCGACTGCATTTTTTAGGCTTCCCCCCCCCCCCCTCTGTTTTCACCTGGTGATCTGGCCAGTAACACACCTCCTGTATTTGAGTTTGCCCACTCTGGATGAAGACGCAACAGGGGGGTACCTTTGGACAGCAGCATTGTTAATCTGGGGGGAGGGTAGTGTTAGATGCATTAGCAGATTTAAATACACTAAAAATTGAGGCCAAACTCCAGCTAATACTTTATAAAACAGTTTGTTTCCTTTTGGGATAAAGGTTTTGTATAAATAAATAAAAACGGATCATTGTAAGCACCTCTTTCATATTTACATTGTTTGTCTCGTCTTTGTAACTGATACATCTGCTGGAGAGCTTGTTCCTTTGAAAAAACAACAGACTTACTGGCTGGATTGCCAGATGAAAATAGACGAAAGCAAGCCTAAAAAAAGAAAATGCAGCCATCACATCTAAGAATTGGTAAGCTGCAATATAATAAGTGTTTGCTGTTGAGATTTTTGGGGTTTAAATAGCGATTTAATCAAAGTGAGACATGAAGAAGAATAAACACAAGGGACACATCATGCTAGCTTTAAGTTCTGTCACTTGTGCTGAAAGAGACCCTGTCAGGTGTTGAAGGAAGAAACCATGATGTGTGGTAGAGAACACAGGCATTGGGCACTCCCCAAAGGCCTTATACACTGATAGAGGCTGCAGTGCTAGCTAACAAGGGAGGTAGCACATAATGGGATGTCAGATAGGTGAGTCTACTACTTCTACTCCAACAGGGAGCTGCCATTCAATTTTTTTTTTTTTAGAAATCTTACAGGATCTCTTTAAAAATAAAAAAAAAATAAAAACCAGCCTCAGATTTTTATCCTGCCTCTTTGTTACAGAGGGACAATTGAGAGTTGATGCAAATATTTCTGTTCATCATCCTGGAGAGCCATATGGAGTAAGGACTGAAGTTAAGAACATTAACAGCGCTCGTTTTGTGGCAAGAGCTATCGGTACTGTAACGTTTTCTTACAAATTAGGAGATGTATATTTATATACTGTTTTAGAATCTCTTCTTTAATTTGCTCAGTAGAAACAAATCACAGACAGTTTTTAGCAGTGCTTGTAATTTGGTTCTAGAACTATGCACCCTATATTTCACTGTGTACTAAAGAGAAAATTAATATTACATTGCCTACCAGTTCTCAATAAATCCTGATTGTACAAAATATTATAGATCGTAGCATTTTGTTTAAGCTGACCTTTTATTGTTTAGTATAAAATATGACAGTACCACCTGCTCTTGCATAACCAATTCCGCTAGGCCTTTAAAGAATAAGTTCACCTTTTCCAAAAAATAATAAATGCACATCTTTCTGACAGAAAAAAAAAATGTGCATTAAATATTTTTTTTTTAATGGGATCCTGCAAAGTATTGCACCCATGATCAGCAGATTGTGGGTGCTATGCAGGGTTCCTGCAGACTCTGTGTAAGCTGTGCTCTTGTACTTCGTACGAGCATTCAGTTAGACACAGGAACTTTTAATGAACTACCACAGCGTCCAGCAGCGCCGTGGTAGTTCATTGAGAACTACAATTCAACAGCCGCAGAGGCTGTTGGTAGTTGTAGTTTGCCATTCACAGGATACTGTGAATGAGTGACACGGCTGCTGTCACAGCAGGGATTGGGGGGGCGGAGGGCAGTTGTTTTTCTATAGAGATGAATAGAGGCGTACAGTTGCTTAAAAAAAAGTTTTATTTGCAGAGAACAAGCAGAGCAGAAAAGTGGGTTTTAAAGGATAACTTCACCTTTTGTTACATGGTATACCCGTAATGAGGGAGTAGCCTGTTACCAGAGAGCACCTGCCTGAGCCCCGCTGATCCCCTGCTGTGACAGCAGGCAGGGAACCTGCCTCATCGTACCTGCTGTCTCAATTTAAAAAGAGCACAGCTGTGCGGGGCTCCGGCCACATTGCCTCATAATTCGCTTGCGGCGATTTGAGTGAATGAACTATAACTACTGTCTTTCACTGTGACAGTTGGCTTGTAGTTCGTAATGAATTGCAAAGGCGCTGTTGAGCGCTCTCATAGTTCATTGATCATTGCCCAGTAACTGTCTGTCCACACGGGAGGTACAGGTAGACAGCTATACTGCGTTTCCGCAGAAGCCTGACATTGCACCTATGAACTGCTGATTGTAGGTGCAATGCTCTGCAGGCTCAAAATAATATTAATAATAATAAATGCACATTTTAACATGCAACAAAATATGTGCATTTATTCTTTTTTTTTTTTTTTTTTTTTTTTTTATGTGAACTTAGCCTTTAAAGACATAGCTCAGCAGTTAGTGTGAATGAGACTTTCAACTGGTCATCAGATAACAGGGCTAATCTTTCATTTTTTTAAACTTAGATTATGAAATTAAAAGGCAAACAGAAATTCTTAATAATGGAGGGGTAATCCCAAATGAAACAAGGGCCTTTGATTACAAACTTGGGTAAGCAAGAATATTTTTCATTGGACGGTGTTCTTCATTTTGTGTTAGTAAGCAGACTTACTGTACCTAATAAAGTGGCTGCTGATTGTACATACAAATACTTTTTTTTGTTAAGAATTTTATGAATTAGAACTGTTGAATTATGATGTTATAACTAGACATATAACTGTAATGCTTGCTTGTAATTGGGTAATTTAAAACCCAAATAAACCTTCAATTTGAATAACCAAAAATACATCCCAGGTGCATTAAAAAAAAAAAAAAGAAATCATGAACAGTCTTTACAGTTAGTTTTCCTTAAAAAAAACAGCCACAGCTTGAATATAAAATCCTGTCCCCTGCCTGCAGCTGCAGAGATGCACCCTTGCTTTCTTTGGGGACATAGTGATCTCTTAGGCATGACCTACTGAGCCAAAGCTAGAGTTCCCCAATCAATTATGCCCCGTACACACGTACCGATTGTCGGCCGTAAATATTCGGCCGACGACCGATCGGCCGATTGTAGGCTTGTTAGTATGATGCTTCCGACAGCAGACAGCGCATTTTCGGCTGAACAGAATCTGTCGTGCAAGCATTAAAATTTTTGTTGGCCAACACCAGAACGGCCGATTGTTTGCCAGTCAGTACAGATTTTGGCCGACAGACAGCAGATTAGCAAGACTGGGCATGCTCAGAAAAGAAAAAAGACAAGGAAAGTTAACCATCAAATGACATCACTTCTGCAGTCGGCTGTTGTTGGCCGACAAAATTCGTGTGCAGTCTTTTGCAGTTTTCAACAGACACGACAGCCCTGGACAAAAGACGGCCGATCGTTCGGCCGACGATCGGTACGTGTGTACGAGGCTTTAGGGGTATGAGCTTTGGAAGCGTCTCTGCTGTGTATCTGTACCTGTTGACTGCCTGTAACCAACATAGATGTGCGACCCTCGCTGTAGTTTTTGACAGACTTGTACTCTTGTTTTGTCCAACCTTTATCGGTATAGGATAAAAAAAGGGTTTGTCTCCGTGCGTTATAAAATAAAGACTGTAGTTTCTGTATTAGATGTGTGTTGTAATGCAAGTTCTAGAAATGTTACTAATATTTTTATAACAATGGTTTTAGCCTCGAGAGAGAGTACATGGTTATTTAACATGATTATCCAGCAATTCATGTAGTATTACATTGTAAAATCAGTTAAAGTCACACAGACTCTTAGCAACAGATCCCCTTTAATATACTCATTCACTTGAAAAATTTTCTTCTTTTTCATTTCCTGTTATCATTATATTCTCTTTCCTTGCCAGCTTTTCTTTATCATTATTTGTTTGGTCCAGAATTGTCATTAGAACAGCAACTAAAAAATATCTTCTTCTGCTAATTAAATTATTTGCTGTTTTGCACTTTTTTAAGCACCACCATACCTATGAGGGACAAGGAAGGAAAGCAAGATTACCGGTAAGTGCATACTTTTCGCTTGGTTTAATAATTTTCAAAACATTTATCGTCTTTTTTTTTTTTTTTTGCGTTTACAGCAGCTGGAGGCCTGATGTATGTAGATAGATAACAAAGGGTGTTTAAGTATTTCTCATGTATTTGCAATATTTCTGTAACTGTGCAATAGCAGCATGTGCTCCTAACTGTTTAATCACTTTCCTTGGTTTGTTCGGGATTCATACTTTAAAAATATACATTCATTTATATTCACCAGTTGTATGCTTTAGAAATCCACAGTCTGGAGTTTTTGTTCCTTTTTCTTTAATTATATGGTATCAATACATTTCAAATATGCAGACTGCCTAAATTGAATACATTCTATTTTATTCATACAGTACAGGACACCAGACTTGCAGTCATAGGCCAATGGGTTAACTGCAGACTACTTTCATGTGATTAGACACTGACAAACTAAACTTTGTTAGGGCCGCCCTACTACATGCTCGTATATCTTTACCCACTCCGAAATAATCCTGTTTTTTGCTAGTGTCCTTATCTGATGGATCTCTTCATTTTTTGAGAAGCTTTTTTTTATTCTGACACTTCTATCAAGATCTACTTATTACTCTGGACTATCAAGAAATTTCCAGATTGGTCCCCCTCGGAGCTGTACCTTGGGGAATGTTTTCAGGCCCCTGTGTGTGAGGCAGGCCTGTAATGATTGCTTCAGACACAGATACTGCGCTAAGCACTTGACTTGATAATAAGTGCAATGTGTGTAGTTAGCCACAGGTTGCTTTACAGGTCCAGGTCATGGTCTGGTTCCCAGACACTGAAGACCTACTGTGATGATCAGAGCCTGGAACTCTAACAGTTCCAGCAATGTGGATAAGGTAGGACAGGCTGTTCTTGTATTTTGGGACTGGTTCCTGGCTATTAATAGAAAAAGGGTTATAGGCTCATCTCAGAGATTTCTCTTCACTTTCTGTCCCATCACCAAAACAGGCAGTAAAGGAGATCCTCAAAAAGTGTCACCAGAACTAGTGTCTCCATTGTAAGATACCCTTTCTATTCCTGTTTTGATGTGACCCCCAAATTTAGAATTTTCTTTTACAGGACCAATATAGGGTGAATCTCTCTAAAGTTGGCACTGACAGCAATAAAACCTAAAGCCTAGTATACAGGAGCCAAATGTCGGCCGGTTCAATAGATACAGCTGGTGGTCTGACAGAAGCTGGGCATTCAGCTCATGACCAAAAAAAGGTCTGCTGACAGGCTCCCAGTCAGCACTCTCAGCCAATGACTGAGAGCGCTGACCAGAGTGTTCTGCCGGGAGGGCTGTCCCCCTGTCAGAACACAATAGCACAGCAGGGGAGAACGCTGTACTAACATCAAATTGTTAGTACAATGGCTCAGATCTGAGCTGTCAGGTTTAGCTGGGTTTAATGACAAAAAAAATAGTGGTGTGTACTAGGCTTTAAAATAATTCAAATACCTCTCCACTCCAATGCAAAAAAAAAAAAAACAAATTTGCCTTTAGTGACACTTTTTAAGATAATGGGAATCTTTTATCTTGGAGAATAGTACAGAGCACAGGACTCTCCCCTCTGTCTTCTGTAATCACTGTTTTTTGCTTGCATTAAAACTGGAGCCTCACAAAGTGGGTGGGGTTATGTGGTCATACAGTAGGAACGGCCTTAGCAAAGTTTTTCTGGCCAGTGTTTAATCACCTGAAGGTAGCCCATATTAAGTCGTGGTCTATGAATACAAGCTCTGTACTGTATTCCAAGATAAGGCATTTGTAGGTAAGTCAAAATCTCTTTTCTCTTGTGTTCATTGACGGATACAGCATTCCATATTCAGAACCGTAGGGTAATATCAACCCCTACAGGAGTAGGACACTAGGCAGAAAAAAGATTTGGCTACACCAGGCTAGTCCTAGCTTGTATACATCCCCCTCTCTGCTATAGGCCTACAGTTTTTGTCTGCCTAGTCAGGAGTAAGGACCTAGTTCCCTGCCAGGATCTTTAGTCCTGTCAATTTTTTTCCTTTTAATGGCATTTTTTCTCCTGTTTTTTTCCCCATGAGATCTACAATCAACTGCTGGGTGATGGGCTAGATAGGTAGTTCCAGTGGTCCCCCCAGTCTGACCAGCGAGCATGCGCAGTCCAGAGCTCCGTGATAGGTTGGTTGCAACACAGCCCTACTGGACAGGGGCTGGCATACGACTGGGTCTTGGCCCATGTCGCAGCATTCATCCTGGCTCACAGCCCCCCATTTTGAAGGTGAGGAGGTTCTGCCTGGAGTGGTACGTGCCTGGTTCCGTGGTATGGTGAGTACGATGTCCCCCCCCCTCTCTCCCCCTGGATGCGGTTTGTGGTGGACGTGAGCACCCCCCTGAAACGGTCAGACCTGTGGGATCCTCTCCTTTCTCCCAGACCCCCTCTGTTTTGGTGGTCCCTATGGACCATTTTTGTACCCCCCCCCCCCCCAAGGTAGCGCAGTGGTAGCTGTACCTGTGGGTGGGTGGGCATGCCGCCAATGGGACGGACTTCCCGGCTGCGGTGGGCTCTGTCTGTTGTTTGTGGTCCTGTGTCCGGATCCCCCCGTCCATTGTGGATGTGGCCTGGGCTCCAGGGGTCCCTCCTGGATCCCTGGGAGCCTTGTGGGTGCCGTGTGTTTGCCACTTTTCTGTGGTCGGCATGATTGATTTGGGGCCTCTGTGATTCTCTATGCCGGTGGCCATGTTTGTGTAGTTCGAGGGCCATGTTTGGTTGGTCCGATGTACACGTGGAGCCTCTGGGCGACGATTATGGCTGTGGGGACTCCTCCTTTTCCCTTGGTGTCGACTCCTGGGTTTCCTTTTCCCTTAGATGCCGCACGCGGATGCTGGTTTATCTCTAGTGCAGACTGGTGCTACTCTGGTGGGGTGGTGAGTTCTGGTGGGGTCCCTCCCTCTCTCTGCTGCAGGTTGTGGGGTGCTCTGCCTTCGGGTACCCCTGTAGTGATATAGGTGCAGTGCCTTCGGTGGGTGAGTCCACTAGTGGTGCTAGACACTTTTTGCTAGTCGGTTCCCCCTTTACCTTATGGAGTCTCAGGAGCATGTTTCCCCACCTGACCCCCTCTCGGAAGCAGCAGGCCCCTCGGGGTCCCAGCCCCTCCATTGATGCACTGACGGCGGTCCTGGAGTCCTTTTGTTTCCCAGGCTGAGTTAGCCTTGTCTTGTCAGACCCTGAATCTGACTCTGCTGCCGTGGACGTGGACCACCCTGCTGGGCTGTACCACCAGTGGTGGACCCTCCTGTGTCCAGGCTGGACAAAGCAATCATGATTCCAGTGTAGGAACCCCTGGCCTTTAAGCATCCGTCTAACAAAAAAGTGGAGTCTGTGGCCCGCAATATGTTCACTATTGCTGGTTCGGCCCTGAGGTAGGCCATTGCCCTGGTGTTACAAACACTAACTGAGTTGGCTAACCTTTTGTGCCATGATCTGTGGGACGAACAGATTCCCCGGCCTTTGTTGAGTTGGCAGACCAATTGGCCCAAGGACTGCAATTTGTCTGTGATGCCTCTTTGGACACGGCTCCCTTGATTTCTAAGCTATCTGCTTCAGAATTGGTGCTTAGGCATGTGTTGTGGCTTAAATGTTGGTCTGCGGATCAGACTTCTAAAAAAAAAAAAAAAAAAAAAAAAGCTCTGACTGATTTGCCCTTTCAAGGTGATCACCTGTTTGGGGCTACCCAGGATGACATCATTAAGAGTCTCACCGGGGGGGAAGAATACCTTTCTTCCACAGTCTGGGAAGGGTAAAGAACTTAGTCGTAGATGCAGCCCTTCTTTCTCGGCACACAAAAAGTTTTTTTCCTCCCTCAGGGTCCTCTGACAAGGGTTCAAAACCCTACAAGCCCTCCTCGGGAGGTTCCAAGTGGCCCTGGTCTGGCAAGCCGAAAGTGGGATTCTCTAGACCCACAAACAAAGCTCCTTCAGCATGAAGGTGCGCCCTCACCTATGCCTGGGGTAGGTTGATGTCTTTGTTGGTTTCCAGGCCCTTGGACCTCCTTGGTAAACGATAAATGGGTCCAGGTAGTGATTCTGTCCAGTTACAAAATAGAATTTCGTTCTTGCCCTCCGAAAAGATTATTTTCTTCCAATGTACGTCTGTCCCCGGACCGATTGCAAGCTCTCTTCAGGGCAGTGCAGAACCTGTTGCTTCAGGGTGTGATTGTCCTGGTTACGATATTGGAGCAGTTTCAAGGTTTACGGTCCCAAAAAAGGAGGGCAAGGTCAGTCCGATTCTGGTCCTCAAGGCCCTTAACTGCTTTATCCGGGTACAGAAATTCAGAATGGAGTCCATTCACACGGTAGTGGCATCCCTACATCAGGGGGATTTTCTAGCCTCTATCAACATCAATGATGCTTTCTTGCACATTCCAATATGTGCCCAACAATCCTGTTTTGCTGTGGGAGAGGAGCACTATCAGTTCGTGGTGTTACCCTTTGGTCTCGCCTCCACTCATCGGGTCTTCAGAAAAGTGCTTGCCCCGGTTTTGGTGCTGCTACATCAGCAGGGGATTGTGGTACTGGGCTACCTGGAAGACCTCCTCCTGTGAGTGGAATCCTCTCCTGCCTTGATGGATGACGTGGAGATCACTATACAGACCCTGAAAGAGTTTGGTTGGCTTCTAAACTACCATAAGTCTGCTCTGATTCCATCCGGAAAATTGGATTATCTGGGTCTGACTCTAGATTCAGCTCTAGCCAGAGTGTCCCTTTCTCTGGACAAACTCCAGAAGATGCATGCTGTGATTCATCTATTGCTGTCCAGCAGGTGGCCCTCTCTCCAAACTTGCATGCGGGTGCTGGGCCTAATGGTGTTTACCTTCAAGGCGGTTCCATTTGCACAGTTCCATACGAGGTCCCTCCAAGGGAGATCCTGGTGAAATGGGACAAGTGCCCAAATTCTCTGGGCAATCAGATCTGGCTGAGCCGAGAAACCAGGGTTTCCCTGGTTTGGTGGCTTCGCTTTCCGGGTCTTCGACAGGGCAATTCTTTAGTCCCCTTGTATTAGACAGTGGTGACTATGAATGCCAGTCTGTCCAGGTGGGGAGGTGTCCTGGGACTGAGCTCCGCTCAGGGTTGTGGGACACTGGAGGAATCCTCACTATCGGTCAATGTCTTGGAACTTCGGGTGATCATGCTGTGCCTGGATCACTCGACAGATCGGCTCTGGGGGTTCCCAGTACGGATCCAGTCAGACAATGCCACGGCGTTGGCTTATGTCAATCGCCAAGGTGGTACAAAAAGTGTGTTTGCAGCTCTTGAAGAAGCGGCCATTCTGCGGTGGGCAGAATGATTTGTCCTGGCCCTCTCCGCTGTACACATTCCAGAAGTGGAAAACTGGCAGGTGGACTATCTCAGTCGGCAGACGTTGCACCAAGGGAAGTGGTTCCTTAATCTGGACATGTGTTATCCTATATGTCTGTTTGGACATCACAGATGCTCTGGTGGGGCCAGTATCATCTAATCTATGCTTTCTCTGTCGCTCATTGACAGACGTAGTCCTCCTTGATTAATATCAACTCGGGTTATACTGCCCTCTACAGGAGTAGGACTAGACAGGAAAGAAAACATTCTGGCCACACCCTAGGGGCAGTCCCAGAAGGTATATCCTCTCACTTCCTGCTACAGCAAATCAGTTTTTTTCTGTCTAGTTAGGAGTAAGGACCTAGATTCCTTGCTAGGATCTTCGGTCCTGGCAGGATTTTTTTAGAAAAACTTATAGTTGGCACCGGTTGGGCCTTCTAGATTGGATTTTGATTTCCATTTTCCCACCCCTCATTTGTGGCACTGCTTTGGGACGTCCCGAGTTGATATTAATCAAGGAGGACTACGTCTGTCAATGAGTGACAGAGAAAAATGGATTTTTGTAAAATCTTACCGTAAAATCCTTTTCTCTTAAGCTCATTGACAGACGTAGTACCCGCCCCTCTGTTTTTGAGTTGGGTTGGGTTAAATTCTCTAAACACTGCTTTGTGACATAATTGATTTGCTGTAGCAGGAAGTGAGAGGATATACCCTCTGGGACTGCCCCTAGGGTGTGGCCAGAACGTTTTCTTTCCTGTCTAGTCCTACTCCTGTAGAGGGCAGTATAACCCGAGTTGATATTAATCAAGGAGGACTACGTCTGTCAATGAGCTTAAGAGAAAAGGATTTTACGGTAAGATTTTACAAAAATCCATTTTTCCCTTCTATCAAGTTTTTTCCGTGGCTGCTGCGCAGAATCGAGGCCGAAGGGATTCCGGTCATTCTGGTGGCCCCGGACTGACCTCGACAGTCATGTTACGCCAGCTTAGTGTGATTGATCGCCAACGTTCCTTGGAGACTGCCTCTCAGGGAGGACCTGCTGTCCCAAGGACCGATCTTTTTATCCTGCTTTACAGTCATTGGCTTTGACAGCCTGGCTGTTGAAAACCAGGTGCTGATGGATAGAGGTTTGCCTGGGTTGATTCTGATTCTGCTGAAGGCTAGGAAGTCTACCTCTAGAAAGATTTACCATCATACGTGGAAAGCATACATTTCATGGTGTGAGTCGATCGGTGTTCATCCCCATTCTTTTTCAGTGGCTTGGATTTTAACCTTCCTACATTGAGGTGTTGAGCGGAAGATAGCCTTAGGTACCATCAAGGGTCAGGTGTCTGCCTTGGTGGCCTTCTTTCAGCAACCCCTAGCCACGCATTCATTGGTGTGTACTTTTAATCAAGGGGTTCGACACTTGACCCTGCCGGTACGGTCTCCTCTACCTCCGTGGGAACATGGTGCTCTCAGTTCTTTAAAAGCCTCCCTTTGAAATTATTCAGGAGATTCCCCTGCTTACGCTGTCTCAGAAGGTAGATTTTCGGTGGCCATCACCTCTGTTCGCAGGGTGTCGGAACTGGGGGCGTTATCTTGTTGTACCTTCTATCTGGTCGTCCACAAAGATAGGGTTGTTCTTTGTCCACGCCCGTTGTTCCTTTCTATGGTGGTCTCTGACTTCCATTTGATTGAAGACATTGTGTTGCATTCCCTGTGTCCCAGACCCACACATCCCAAGGAATTTGCTTGCATGCCCTGGATGTGGTTCGGGTGTATCTGGCAGCCACAGAGTATTTTTGGAGGTCAGGCTCACTGTTTGTGATCACGGACGTGCCAAGAAAAGGGCTGTCTGCTTCTATTGCGATCATTTTCAGATGGATCAGACAGATGGCCGCTCAGATATTCTATCAAGGGTCAGGTTCCTCCTTTCCCTGTAAATGCGCACTCTACTCGTGCGGGTTTGCAAGGTGGCTGCTTGGTCATCGGTGCACACTTTTGCTAATTTCTACAAGGTGGATGTGTTTAGAGGGTTTGTTCCCTCTTTAGAGGTGTATTGTTCAGGTTGGGCTCCAGTTGTTTTTTCGTTGAGCTCCTGTTACCTATTTGGCTCTTGTGTTAAACCTTGGAATTTTTTTGTTGTCCCATTCCTCATGTTTGGCACTCCTTGGGGATGTCCCTCTGGTTCTGAATATGGAGCGCTGTGTCTGTCAATGAACAAATGACAAAATAGGATTTTTGTACTTACCGTAAAATCCATTTCTGAGTTTATTGACACCTCTATGGAGATTTGGTACTTCTGACGCTGCTTGTTACTAAACTGAAGGCCTATAGCATGGAAGGGGATATATACCAGCTAGGACTGCCCATAGGCATAGCCAAGTCTTTTTTCTGCCTAGTGTCCTACTCCTGTAGGGCGTGATATAACCCGATGGTTCTGAATATGGAGCGCTGTGTCAGTCAATGAACTTCGAGAAATGGCTTTTACAGTAAGTATAAGGCCCCTTTTACACTGTCGGTCCGTCGGACGGACTCCGTTTATCTCAGCGGGGGATCGATCCGCCGATCCCCGCATAGCAGGTGGAGGACAGCTTCAGTTGCCCATACATCTCTATGGGGGAATCGGATGGGAACGGCCCGTCGGTCCGTTCTCATCCGATCCGCTGGATGGATGGAAAATAGGGTTTCCTTCCGTCCAAATTTGACGGATCGGATCGGATGTCAGCGGACATGTCTCTGCTGACATCCGATGCCCCATAGGGATGTATGGGGGGACCGTTCAGATCCGTCAAAAAAACAGACAGGCAGATCTGAACGGTCCGCCTGTGTGAAAGAGCCCTAAAAATACTATTTTTTATGTCCTCGTTTTACAGGCAGTCCCCGGGTTACAAACAAGATGGATTCTGTAGGTTTGTTCTTAAGTTGAATTTGTATGTACAGTATGTCACAAAAGTGAGTACAACCCTCACATTTTTGTGAATATTTTATTATATCTTTTCATGTGACAGCACTCAAGAAATGACACTTTGCTACAATGTAAAGTAGTGAGTGTACAGCTTGTATAACAGTGTAAATTTGCTGTCCCCTCAAAATAACTCAACACACAGCCATTAATGTCTAAAGCACTTACAACAAAAGTGAGTACACCCTTAAGTTAAAATGTCCAAATTGGGCCCAAAGTGTCAATATTTTGTGTGACCACCATTATTTTCCAGCGCTGCCTTAACCCTCTTGGGCATGGAGTTCACCAGAGCT
The DNA here is from genome assembly GCF_965119305.1 of Pelophylax lessonae. Taxonomy (NCBI): domain Eukaryota; kingdom Metazoa; phylum Chordata; class Amphibia; order Anura; family Ranidae; genus Pelophylax; species Pelophylax lessonae. The sequence goes on along the minus strand of NC_138768.1, from coordinate 669,882,570 downwards.
TCACAGGTTGCCACTGGAGTCCTCTTCCACTTCTCCATGACGACATTACTGAGCTGATGGATGTTAGAGACCTTGCGCTTCTCCACCTTCTGTTTGAGGATGCCCCACAGATGCTCAATAGGGTTTAGTTCTGGATATATGCTTAGCCAGTCTATCACCTTTACCCTCAGCTTCTTTATCAAAGCAGTGGTTGTCTTGGAGGTATGTTTGGGGTCATTATCATGGTGGAATACTGCCCTGCGGCCCAATCTCCGAAGGGAGGGGATCATGCTCTGCTTCAGTATGTAACAGTACATGTTGGCATTCATGGTTTCCTCAATGAACTGTAGCTCCCCTCTGCCGGCAGCATTCATGCAGCCCCAGACAATGACACACCCACCACCATGCTTGACTGTAGACAAGACACACTTGTCTTTGTACTCCTCACCTGGTTGCCGCCACACCATGACACCATCTGAACCAAATAAGTTTATCTTGGTTTTATCAGACCACAGGACCTGGTTCCAGTAATCCATGTCCTAAGTCTACTTGTCTTCAGCAAACTGTTTGCTTCAGTATGTCACAGTACATTTTGGCATTCATGTCACAGCAGCACTCATACAGCCCCAGACTATGACACTTTGATTGTAGGCAGGACACACTTATCTTTGCACTCCTCACCTAGTTGCCGCCACACACGCTTGACACCTTCTGAACCAAATAAGTTTATCTTGGTCTCATCAGACTACAGGACATGATTCCAGCAATCCATGTCCTTAGTCTGTTTGTCGTCAGCAAACTGTTTACGGGCTTTTCTTGTGCATCATCTTTAGAAGAGGCTTTCTTCTGGGATGACAGCCATGCAGACCAATTTGATGCAGTGTGCGGCGTATGGTCTGAGGACTGACAGGCTAACCCCCACCCCTTCAACCTCTGCAGCAATGCTGGCAGCACTCACACGTCTTTTTCCCAAAGACAACCTCTGGATATGACGCTGAGCATGTGCACTCAACTGCTTTGGTCGACCATGGCGAGGCCTGTTTTGAGTGGAACCTGTCCTGTTAAACCTCTGTGTGGTCTTGGCCACCGTGCTGCAGCTCAGTTCCAGGGTCTTGGCAATCATCGTATAGCCTAGGCCATCTTTATGTAGGGCAACAGTTCTTTTTTTCAGATCCTCAGAGAGTTCTTTGCCATTAGGTGCCATGTTGAACTTCCAGTGACCAGTATGAGAGAGTGAGAGCGATAACACCAAATTTAACACACCTGCTTCCCATTCACACCTGAGGCCTTGTAACTCTAACGAGTCACATGACACTGGGGGAGGGAAAATGGATAATTGGGCCAAATTTGGACATTTTCACCTAGGGGTGTACTCACTTTGGTTGCCAGCGGTTTAGACATTAATGGCTGTGTGTTAAGTTATTGTGAGGGGACAGCAAATTTACAATGTTATTCAAGCTGTACTTTACATTGTAGCAAAGTGTCATTTCTTCAGTCTTGTCACATGAAAAGATATAATAAAATATTTACAAAAATGTGAGGGGTGTACTCTGTGAGATACTGTAAGTTGGAACAGGTATATTTTTTAAAGCTTATTCCAGCCAAAAAACTTTTAGGATAGGAACACCCCTGTAATGTTTGTTTTGCTATCTGTGCCCCTGTTTAGAAGATTTTACCTCGCTTTCTGTCTATGTGACAATTGGATTTTATAAATTCTGGGTTGTTGTGGAAACAATAATTAGTGATTAAGCTTCAGTGGAGAACATTTTTCCCATGATAACTCCTACAGGAATGAATTTCGCTTCCTAGGGGTAGATTTCTTCTCACCTTCTGTTGTCTCCCACTGTTTGTAAGTAGGAGTCGTATGTAAGTTTAATGTTTGTAACTCGGGGACTGCCTGTAAAGCTCAACTCTAGTCTTACAAATTTCAGGTATTTGAGTGCATCCTAGTTGTAAATGTGCATTGCAGCACATATTCTCCTTATCATCTACATGTTGCTTTAACAGTCATGTTACTGCAACTATTTAGGTATGTGAAGTGCATTACAAAACACATACTGAGTGAGCAGGGGGCTTAGTAGAGAATTTAGTGACTAATATTATGGTAAAAAAAAAACTGTCTAATTATAACTTTAAATTTCTTTTTGTTTTTTGCATTTAAAATGTTCTGTGTTCTCTAAAGGTTTATGCCCGAACCAAACCTTCCCCCACTGATACTTTATGATAACAAGACTTTACCAAATCATGTGGATGCCAGTCAAGTTATAAATATAGACTCAATAAAAGAAATGTTGCCAGAACTTCCAAGTGTCACCAGAGAAAGACTTGTTGAAGAACATGGGATATTGCCTGAGCACAGTTTTGTTCTAGTGGTAAGTTTCTTTTGAGCTGGTCAGTGCTCTGAAGATTATACTAATGTATTAATAAGAGACAGATGTTTTTTAAAAATTACCAAAAGAACAAAAGTTTTGCCTATTTTACATTATGACTTAGTTTTCAAACAAGTAATTGAGGAAGAGAAAATGAGCCTTAAAATCGCAATCGTCTCAGAGGTTTTCAAAGGATAAGTTCACTGTACTGGGGGCCCACAGTAAATATCAGGAACAAATAGATTTTTGGATATGATATTCCTTTTATTCGTTTCTATACATGCTTTCAAGGTGACTTGCAGTGGCAACTTTGCCTCTGAAGTCCCAGAAAATAAAGTTTTCACGTCAACAGCATAAAATTTTCAGATGCAGAGCACAGTGCCGCATTCTCAGTTTGAGTATGTCGCTCATTAGAGGTGCGCATCTTCCCTGGCCTCATGATTCGATTCGATTCCATTTGATTCTGCGTTGTATCACGATGCATCATGAATAATGCCCATGGTTTTCATCAACAAAATTGAAGCAGTCATAAGAACTCCATTTTTTTATTTTATCTGTTCTTAAAAAAAGAAAAAACACTCAACACATGTAGCAAAGTCTAAATACAGCAGACAACAACTTAAAAAGGAGCTCCGGGCTCCCCCTAAATACTAGAGGAGATGGTCAGAGACCACAAACACACTGCAGGAGAGGGTGAGAGACCGCTGAAACACTACAGGAGAGGGTCAGAGACTGCAGACACACTACAGGAGAGGGTCAGAGACTGCAGACACACTACATGAGAGGGTGAGAGACCGCAGACACACTACAGGAGAGGGTCAGAGACTGCAGACACACTACAGGAAGAGGGTCAGAGACTGCAGACACACTACAGGAAGAGGGTCAGAGACTGCATACATGATACAAGAGATGATAAGAGACTGCAGACATGATACAAGAAATGATCAGAGGCTGTAGACATATTAAAAGCGAAGGTCAGAGACTGCAGAAATTTTAAAAAGAGTGTCAGAGACTGCAGACATATTAAAAGAGAAGGTCAGAGACTGCAGACATGATACAAGAGATGGTCAGAGACTGCAGACATTCTACAAGAGATGATCAGACTACAGACATAATACAAGGAATGATCAGAGAATGCAGACATACTTTTTTTCTGCCTAGTGTCCTACTCCGGTTTCCTCCCACACTCCAAAGACATGCTGGTAGGTTAATTGGATCCTGTATTAAAAAAAAAAAAATGGCCCTACTGTGTATGTATGTGAGTTAGGGACCTTAGATTGTAAGCTCCTTGAGGGCAGGGACTGATGTGAATGTACAATGTATATGTAAAGCGCTGCGTAAATTGACAGCGCTATATAAGTACCTGAAATAATAATAATAATACCCTTTAGTATCACTTTAACAAATCATTAGTGAGTCTTTTGGCATCAACATCAATGAAAAAAAAAAAGAAAAAAGGAAGGCATTCTATCTGCAAGTATACAGTGGGTACGGAAAGTATTCAGACCCCCTTAAATTTTTCACTCTTTGTTATATTGCAGCCATTTGCTAAAATCATTTAAGTTCATTCTTCTTCCTCATGAATGTACACATAGCACCCCATACTGACAGAAAAACACAGAATTGTTGACATTGTTGCAGATTTATTAAAAAAGAAAAACTGAAATATCACATGGTCCTAAGTATTCAGACCCTTTGCTCAGTATTTAGTAGAAGCCCCCTTTTGATCTAATACAGCCAGGAGTCTTTTTGGGAAAGATGCAACAAGTCTTTCACACCTGGATTTGGGGATCCTCTGCCATTCCTCCTTGCAGATCCTCTCCAGTTCTGTCAGGTTGCATGGTAAACAGTGGTGGACAGCCATTTTTAGGTCTCTCCAGAGATGCTCAATTGGGTTTAAGTCAGGGCTCTGGCTGGGCCATTCAAGAACAGTCACGGAGTTGTTGTGAAGCCACTCCTTCGTTATTTTAGCTGTGTGCTTAGGGTCATTGTCTTGTTGGAAGGTAAACCTTCGGCCCAGTCTGAGGTCCAGAGCACTCTGGAGAAGGTTTTTGTCCAGGATATCCCTGTACTTGGCCGCATTCATCTTTCCCTCGATTGCAACCAGTCGTCCTGTCCCTGCAGCTGAAAAACACCCCCACAGCATGATGCTGCCACCACCATGCTTCACTGTTGGGACTGTATTGGACAGGTGATGAGCAGTGCCTGGTTTTCTCCACACATACCGCTTAGAATTAAGGCCAAAAGTTCTATTTTGGTCTCATCAGACCAGAGAATCTTATTTCTCACCATCTTGGAGTCCTTCAGGTGTTTTTTTGGAGTCCTTCAGGTGTTTTTTAGCAAACTCCATGCAGGCTTTCATGTGTCTTACACTGAGGAGAGGCTTCCGTCGGGCCACTCTGCCATAAAGCCCCGACTGGTGGAGGGCTGCAGTGATGGTTGACTTTCTACAACTTTCTCCCATCTCCTGACTGCATCTCTGGAGCTCAGCCACAGTGATCTTTGGGTTCTTCTTTACCTCTCTCACCAAGGCTTTTCTCCCCCGATAGCTCAGATTGGCCGGACGGCCAGCTCTAGGAAGGGTTCTGGTCGTCCCAAACGTCTTCCATTTGAGGATTATGGAGGCCACTGTGCTCTTAGGAACCTTAAGTGCAGCAGAAATCATTTTGTAACCTTGGCCAGATCTGTGCCTTGCCACAATTCTGTCTCTGAGCTCTTCAGGCAGTTCCTTTGACCTCATGATTCTCATTTGCTCTGACATGCATTGTGATCTGGAAGGTCTTATATAGACAGGTGTGTGGCTTTCCTAATCAAGTCCAATCAGTATAATCAAACACAGCTGGACTCAAATGAAGGTGTAGAACCATCTCAAGGATGATCAGAAGAAATGGAAAGCACCTGAGTTAAATATATGAGTGTCACAGCAAAGGGTCTGAATACTTAGGACCATGTGATATTTCAGTTTTTCTTTTTTAATAAATCTGCAACAATGTCAACAATTCTGTGTTTTTCTGTCAGTATGGGGTGCTATGTGTACATTCATGAGGAAGAAGAATGAACTTAAATGATTTTAGCAAATGGCTGCAATATAACAAAGAGTGAAAAATTTAAGGGGGGTCTGAATACTTTCCGTACCCACTGTATGTCTGCAAGTGGATGTTTCTGGGTGGGAAAGTTTATAGGGAAATCTCAGGAAGAACTAGACAGAAAAAAGCCCCAATGTGATAGGCACACACAGACTGGAGGTACAGCAGAGGTGGGGGATGTGCCACTTCTATGCACTTACCCCTCACTTACGTTAGGCATAACAGGCTGGTCTCTCACCTTCCGAGCACTCCTACCACCCCTCCTCCTCCCCTCGCAGCTCATTTCCTAAAGCAGACTCTGTGTCTCATCCCATGGGGATGGTGACAGAGCTACAAATCCAGAGGAAGGAGGAAAGCGTGGGTGAGGGCAGGACGTTGATGTACTGCAGCGCCCGCCTCCTGAGGCTACACCATCCAATGAGGGGGGAACAGTGCCGAACTTAGCCAGGCCACCAGCGTGTGTCATTCCAGCAATGACACTTCTGTGCAGGGAGGGGGAGGAGCCAGGATGACGTCACGCGCAATTCGCAATTAATCTGGGTTTCGTATCGTTGCCAAATCGTAAAAGGTTGCATCGCGATGCATCGATGCGCCGATCATTTTCAACACCTCTATCGCTCATATACATTTCATATAAGTAATTACTATCAAAGAAAGTGACGGAGAAAAAAAATTTGGAGAACAAAAATAAAGACAATATTGGAAAAGCACTGAAGATATACATATGGAATAGCATGACGTGAGCTTTAAGCTGCTCTGCCGCATACACTGCTCAAAAAAATTTACCACTTGAGCTCCGCCCGCCGCAGTTTTACTGCGGCAGGCAGCCGCTCCTGGGCTAAGCGACGTTATACTACATCGCTCGCTCAGGAGACTCTAGGGGGTGAGCGTGCCCCCGCTCGTTAGCTGGGGAGCCAGTGCATGTGACCGGCAGCTCCGATGGCCGCCGGCCACTTGCGATCTCCTGCAGCTGAGAGAGAAGAACAGACGGCTGATGTAAACACAGCCATCTGTCATTCTCCCTGAAGTGATCACAGAGGCTATGTGATCCTGCTATATAGGATCGCATGTCTCTGTGATTACATTACAAGCCACGCTTCCTGACAGTTAGAATCATGCCCCTAGGGTCACATTTAACCCACTGATCACCCATACTGTTAACCCCTTCCCTGCCAGTGTAATTTTTACAGTAACAGTGCATATTTTTAGCACTGATTACTGTAGTAATGTCACTGGTACCCCCCAAAAGTGTCAAAAATGTCAGTTATTGGTCCGATCTGTCCACCGCAATGTCGCAGTCCTAAAAAACAAATCGCAGATTGCCGCCATTACTAGTAAAAAAAAAAACAATAAAAATTACATAAATCTTTCCTGTAGTTAGTAAACGCAATAACTTTTGCGCAAACCAATCAAAATACGCTTATTGCGATTTTTTTTTTTTTTTACCAAAAATATGTAGCAGAAAACAAATTGGCCTAAAATGTTAAAAAATTTTGATTTTTACATTTTTTTTTTGTTGAGAATTTCATATAAAAGAATGTGAAAAATATTGTAATTTTTTCAAAATTGTCGCTATTTTTTTGTTTATAGCGCAAAAAATAAAAATCGCACAGGTGATCAAATACCACCAAAAGGAAGCTCTATTTGTGGTAAAAAAAGGACATTAATTTAGTTTGGGTACAGCGTCACACGACCGCTCAATTGTCCGTTAAAGTAACGCAGTGCCGAATCGCAAAATAGGGCCTGGTCATTGAGCAGCCAAATCCTCCGGGGCTAAAGTGGTTAAAGGAACACTTTTTAATCAGAGTATAACATCAATTCAATTAAACTCCTGGAATATTGATCTGGTCAGTAAAGTAACAGAGGGGGTTGTTAATCAGTTTCAACTGCTTTTGTGTTAATGCAATTAACAACAGGTTCACTAGATGGGCAAACCACCTGTAAAACCAGGAATGCTTTTACAGGTGAAGGTCACTGACATTTTTTTACCTACTCACCTTTTCTGACTGTTTTCCACTAGTTTTGCATTTGGCCAGGGTCAGTGTTCCCACTGGTAGCATGAGGCGATACCGGGACCCTGTAGAAATTGCACAGGCAGTCCAACTCCTCCAGGATGGCACATCAATACGTGCCACTGCCAGAAGGTTTGCTGTGTCTGCCAGCACAGTCTGAAGAGCATGGAGGAGATTCCAGGAGACTCGCGGTTACTCTAGAAGAGCTGGACAGGGCCATAGAAGGTCCCTAACCCATCAGCAGGACCGGCATCTGCTCCTTTGTGCAAGGAGGAACAGGACGAGCACTGCCAGAGCACTACAAAATGAACGCCAGCAGGCCACTGGTGTAAATATCTCTGACCAAACAATCAGAAACAGACTGTATGAGGGTGGCCTGAGAGCCCGACGTCCTATAGTGGTCACTGCCCAGCACTATGGAGCTCGATTGGCATTTGCCATTGAACACCAGAATTTGCAGGTCCACCTCTGGCGCCCCTGAGCACATGTGACAGACGTGACAGGGTCTGGAGAAGTCGTTGAGAACGTTATGCTACCTGTAACATTGCTCACCATGACTGGTTTGGTGGTGGGTCAGTGATGGTCTGGGGAGGCATATCCATGAAGGGACGCACAGACCTCTAATGGCTAGACAATGGCATCCTGACTACCATTAGGTATGGGGATAAAATCCTTGGACCCGTTGTCAGACCCTACGCTGGTGCAGTGGGTTCTGGATTCCTTCTGGTGCACGGCAATGCCCGGCCTTATGTGGTGAGAGTATGCAGCCAGTTCCCAGAGGATAAGGGAATTGATAGCATTGAATGGCCCCCTTGCTCGCCTGACCTAAATCTAATAGAACACCCCTGTGACATTATGTTTTGGTCCATCGGACACCGCTAGGTTGCACTTCAGTCTTTTTAGAAGCTTAGTGATGCCCTGGTCCAGATCTGGGAGGAAATACCCCAGAAAACCATCCGTCGTTTCATTAGGAACATGCCCCGATGTTGTTTGGCATGCTAACAAGCATGTTGGGGCCATACAAACTACTGAGTACCATTTTGAGTTACTGCAATGGACTTTCAGCAAAATGGACTAGCCTGCTGCATACTTTTTTCACTTTTGACTTTTGGGGTGTCTTTGAATTCAGCCCTCTGTAGGTTGATAGTTTTCATTTCCATCAAATGATGTGGCATCCTTTCGCTCTTAACACATTACCCAGTCCATATCAGTATAGATATCCAGCATGATATTTTTCCTATTGAGATCTGATGTGTTTTCAAAGTGTTCCTTTAATTTTTTTTGAGCAGTGTATGTGAATACCTTTATTTGTGCTAGACGTGGGCTCAATCTTGCACCCCCCCCCCCCCCCCGGCACGCAGACCAAGCTGTCACTGACAGCTACTAATCCCAGAGTAATGTTTGCATTCCAGGTGATGTGTCCTGTGTGGAAGGAAACATAGTGGAGAATTTATCAAAACTGGATCAGACATAATCCAGAGCAGCTGTGCATGGCATCCAGTAGAACTAAAAGAAAATCTTTATTTTTTATTTTGGATAGCGGAAGGTTTATTTTTTGACATCTGCATCCTGTCCCATAGCCCAAACAGGAATTGAGATAAAATCCCTCTAAAGTGAGGGAAACCCTGGTTGTCACCACGTTCAGTAGAACTAGTGTTGGAAGATATCCTCACTATTCCTGTTCGGGGGCAACTCAAAATATGAGATTTTCTTTTACTTTTACCTTTGGTGATAACAGTAAACCGGACTAATGGAGAGTGTGAATCTCCCGAACGGGGTCACAGACAGCTATAAATACCTCTAATAATTTACTTTTATTTTTACTTTAGCGAACAAGCTGAAGATGGAAGCTGAATGATTCCAGTTTTGATAAATTTGCCTCATTGTTTCTTTGCGGGGGCTCTCTAGAATAATTTGGTTTAAAAAAAAATAATAAATCAATAAAGCTAAAATAGTTAGATCAGGGCTTGAACTAGGTTAGTGTTAATGTCAGTGTTAGCATTAGGGTCTGTGTTTGGTTTAGTGTTAATCTGTTTTAGGTAAGATAGAACAGGATTTTATATTTAGCATCAGTGCCAGTGTTAGTGTCAGTGTTTGTGTGTTTTAGGTAGGATTAAAAAAACTCAAAATGCAGACTATTGTTTCTGAACAGTACCAGGGGTACAAACAAATATGCACACACATATGTGGCGTCCTCATGCACTTTAAGAGTAGAAGTTATTTTAGATTTTTTTTTGGTTATAAGTCAGGGTAGTGGCAAGAAATATACTGTACAGCTGAAAATGTAAAAAAAAAAAAAAATTTTATTTAAAAAAAATTATTTCTCTTACGTCCTCCGACAGTCGCCGCCTCCTCTAAGTCATCACTGTTGGGGTATTGTCCTCTGCTCCGCAGGAGTAGCTAGGCATATAGACTTAGTTAAAAACAAAAGGCATTTGCATATACACACCCCTGGGGGCTGTCCCATCTGGTCAATTCCCCCCTGCAGTGATCACTCCCAACTCAGTTTTAATCTGCCTAGCGTCAGGAGTAGTTAGGCTTCCCTGTGCTGGGGCTACAGTCTCAGCCTATCTAATTTTTTCTTTGATTTTCTTTGAAAATGTCAGTTTTCTCTTACTTTACTAGCTGTTTATTTTGTCAGCTTTAGTTTTAGTCGACTCTTCGGAAGAAGATGGATCATGCGGTGCTGGGATTCGGACTGGCCGCCCTGGTTCTCCAGGGCAGAGGGTCAGATGGACCCCCAGCCTGCCATTGAGCGTTCCGCTATGGTTCGCCCTGGCACTATGAACGACCCATCCCTGTTCGCAGCAGGGATGCAGCTGTGAGGTGGCTACCTCACTGGACGCATCTGCGATTCAGCAGTGCAATGTCCCTGGCAAACGGCATTCCCTGTCAGATGAGGACAGCGGCTTTCCGTTCTGAGAGGCTCCCCACGCCATCTGGTATAGGTAAGTACTTCTGTGTGGGGCCTCTGTATGGGGTGGCAGTCCTGTGTTGCTGTGTGTTCCCCATGTCTGTGCCTGTGTGACTCCCTGATGCGGTCCCTGCGGGGATCGCTTGTACATGCGCTGCGGCGCTGTGTGTGTTTGGGAGTCCCCTTCCCTGTGTCACTTCGGTGTTTGGGGGTGCAGACTGTGTATGGGGCCGCAGCGGGGTGAAACCGCGCGGTCCGCCATGTTTTAACTATGGGCAGGCATGTAGGCTTCACTATGGGCTATACTACATGCTGTTTTGGCGCCAATCGCCACCATTTTGCGGTAGACGAACGATCGGTTCGGCCGCATGTTCGGCGGCCATTTTGGCAGAGCCTCCTATGCTTTCCTATGGGGCAGCCATTTTCCCTGGGTCATGCAGCTTATATGTTCAGCCTACTTTAGCAGCACTTTCTTTTCCTCTGAAGCAGGACATCGGTGGCAACACTCTGCGGGGCTCTGCAGGTTATTGCTCTCAATATCTCTCTGTATTATCGCTTCTGGCTCAGTTTTTTCTTCTCCTGTTTTGGGGTCCTTTGTCACTGTAGCTGTAGCGGTGGGCTGCGCACTCCGCAGCGCTCTTAAAGGGACAGTACTTAATTCTTGCACTGTTATTTTTTCTCACTTTGAGCAATGGATTCTCAGGACAGCAAATTCCCCCCAGCCTTGGTGGGGGCCCCCAGTTCTCCTGTGGCCCCTCTGAGACCTGATTTGGCCGCTGTAGTGGCGACTTTGGTGTCAAATATGGAAATGCTGATGGCTGAACGTGCTGCTCGTAAGAGGCCCAGATTGTCTCTCTCCTCTGATTCAGATGGTGATATGGCTGCTGCTGCTGCGAGCGTGCCCTTTTCAGGGTCCCGCTCATCCTTGGACCCGCTGGGGTCTGAGGGGGAGGCGGAGGTGGAGGGGGTTGATACCTCCTCCCCGGGTCGCCTGAAGAGCGGGCGACCATGGATGGATGAATTCTTTTTGTGAATGAAACTTTACATTCGGAGGATGAGCCCAGTCCTCCGGGCATTGTGTCCTCTTTTGGGACGCACAGGACCCGCAAGTCGGCGCAGGTTTTTCCCTGCCCTGCTGAGATTCATTACACTGTTAATGAAATGTGGCGCACGTTAGAACGTCCATTCGTGGTGCCTAGTCGGTTCAAATTGCTTTATCCTTTTGCACCGGCTACGGAATCGCGATGGTGTGTGCCTCCACAGGTGGATCACACGGTTGCTGTGTTAAACAAGGCTATCTTGGTTCCTACGGAGGATTCCCCGGTTTTCCGGGATCACACGGACCGGCGGTTGGAGTCTTTAGCCCGCCATTCCTATACGGTGGCGGGCTCACTGCTCAAACCCATTTTCTGGTCCGTGTTGGTGGCTCAGGCGGTTGCTGATTGGACTAAGATGCTTAGGAGCAACCTCGTGTCTGATGCTGTGCCGCCTGCCCGGCTGGAAATGGTGGATCACATCCACCAGGGAATCATGTATCTGTGTGATGCGGCCTTGAATGAGGCCCCCTTAGTAGCACGCCTGTCTAGTGTCTCGGTACTTAACCGGCGACTGATATGGCTGAAGAGCTGGTCAGCTGACCAGTCCTCGCGGAAAACGGTTGCCGATTTTCCCTATGCTGGCTCTTGCCTTTTTGGCGAGGCGTTGGATACCCTGGTGAAAGGCGTCACGGGGGGCAAGAGCACCATGCTGCCCCAGAACCCGAAGCACAAGTCCTTTCGAGTCAAGCGGGGTTCTGCGCCTAGATCCAATCAGGGGTCCTTTCGTGCCTTTCGGAACCAATCCAAGGGCAAGCCCTTCAAGGCCCAGGGGGGCCAGAAGAAGCCCTGGGCGGGTAAGCAGAAGTCAGACAATGCCGGTGCGGCGAGTCGGTCCACCTCTGCCTGAAGGGGCGCCCTCACCTGTTTCTGGGGTGTGGGGACGTTTGCGTGGTTTCCTCCGACCCTGGCTGCTCCGGATATCGGACAAGTGGGTTCAGGAAATCGTTCGATCGGGATACAAGATCGAATTTCTTTCCCGGCCAGCGGACAGATTCTTCCCCTCAAATCTTCATTTGCCTCCGGGGCGTCTGCAGGACCTGCACCGAGCGGTTCAGGACCTTCTTGCTCAGGGGGTGATTGTCCCGGTGCTTCATCGGGACAGGTTTCGGGCTTTTATTCCAGTCTGTTCACTGTGCCCAGAAAGGAGGGCAAAGTGCGTCCTATTCTGGACCTGAAAGCGCTGAACCGCTTTGTGCACGTTCGGAAATTCCGTATGGAGTCTCTCCGCTTGGTGGTGGCTTCCCTGAGCCCAGGAGAATTCCTGGCCTCGATAGATCTCAAGGATGCGTACCTGCACATCCCCATTTTCGAGGGTCATCAGCGGTACCTCCGGTTTGCTATCGCAGAGGACCACTACCAGTTTGTGGCGTTACCTTTTGGTCTTGCTTCGGCTCCAAGGGTTTTTACCAAAGTGTTGGCGCCGGTTCTGGGCCTGCTGAGGGCTCAGGGCATTGCGGTCTTGGGGTATCTGGACGATCTCCTCATAAGAGCGAGTGTCAGCCAGGACCTAGTGCGCGATCTGTCCACCACGGTACAGACGCTCCGGGAGTTCGGATGGACCATCAACATTCAAAAATCGACTTGTCTCCTTCGGTTCGTTTTTCCTATCTGGGAATGAATCTGGACTCTGCTCAGGCAAAGGTGTTCTTACCGGAGGAAAAGCTCCGGACGTTGCAAGACGAGATCAGGTCCCTCAGGGACAAACCATCCTCGTCACTCAGGACCTGTATGCGGGGTCTGGGGTTAATGGTGTCGGCCTTCGAGGCGATACCCTTTGCTCAGTTTCACACGCGGGCTCTCCAAGCGGAGATCCTGGCCAAGTGGGACGGACTGCCTCAGTCCCTGGGTCTGAGTGTCTCCTTGAGTCGTCAGACCAGATTGGCTCTTCTGTGGTGGCTCCAGTCCCCATCGGTGGCGGAGGGCAAGTCCTTCTGTCCGTTGGTGTGGACAGTGATTACTACGGATGCCAGCCTGTCAGGCTGGGGTGGGGTCCTGGGCAACCTGTCTGCCCAGGGCACTTGGTCGGGGGAAGAATCCTCCCTCCCGATAAATGTGCTGGAATTGCGAGCGATAAAACTCTGTCTCTTCCAGTGGTCGGACCATCTTCGGGGTCGTCCTGTCCGGGTACAGACGGACAATGCTACCGCGGTAGCTTACATCAACCACCAAGGGGGCACCAGGAGTGCTCGGGCGGCCCGGGAGGTGACCGACATTCTGTCTTGGGCCGAGACTCATGTCCCGGCGATCTCGGCAGTTTACATTCCGGGTATGGAGAATTGGCAGGCTGACTATCTGAGCCGCTAGACCCTGGACCAGATGGAATGGTCCCTACATCCGGAGGTCTTCCAAATGCTGTGTGCGAAGTGGGGATCCCCGGACGTGGATCTGTTTGCATCTCGGCTAAACCGAAAGATGGAAAGGTTCGTGGCAAGAACGCGCGATCCGCTGGCAGACGCCTCGGATGCGTTAGTGGCCCCTTGGCATCAGTATCGCCTGATGTATGCCTTTCCTCCGATTCAGTTGCTGTCCAGGTTCCTCCGCAGGTTAACCTCGGAACCGCACCTGGTGATTCTGGTGGTGCCGGACTGGCCTCGCCGGTCCTGGTACGCCGATGTTGTTCACCTGGCAGTGGCGCCTCCATGGCAACTGCCAATGCGGGAAGATCTACTGTCTCAGGGACCTATCTTCCATCCTGCTTTACAGTCGCTGGCTTTAACGGCCTGGCTGTTGAGACCCAGGTCCTGAGGGACAAGGGTCTCTCCCCTGAGGTTATCCCAACTCTAATCAAGGCTAGGAAAACCTCCTCTGGTAAAATCTATTACCGTACCTGGAAAGCTTATTTCGCCTGGTGTGAGTCCAGGGGGTTCTCCCCTCGCTCTTACTCGGTGTCGAGAGTGTTGGCTTTCCTCCAGTCTGGAGTGGACCAGCGCCTGGCGCTGGCCACGATAAAGGGCCAGGTGTCTGCACTGGCTATCATTTTCCAACGCCCTGTGGCATCTCATTCTTTGATTCGCACCTTCATTCAAGGTGTGCGACATTTGGCTCCTCCCAGGAAGGAGCCTTTACCTCCATGGGACTTGAACTTGGTTCTGTCCGTGTTACAGCGTGCTCCCTTTGAAAACATCAGGGAGATATCGTTGCCTCTGCTGTCAAGAAAGGTCGCCTTTTTAGTGGCGATCACTTCGGCTCGCAGAGTGGTGGAGCTGGCGGCGTTGTCTTGCCGCTCTCCTTACTTGATAATTCACAAGGATAAGGTGGTTTTGAGACCACCCCCGTCCTTTCTTCCCAAGGTGATCACTGAGTTTCACCTTAATGAGGACATTGTCCTGCCTTCGCTTTGTACGAAGCCTAAGCATCCGAAGGAGGTTGCTTTTGCATTCCTTGGATGTTGTCAGGGCGATCAGGGTTTACCTGTCGTCTACGGAATCCTTTCAGAAGACGGATTCCCTATTTGTCCTTCCTGAGGGATCTCGGAAGGGCATGGCTGCGTCTGCAGCAACTATTGCCAAATGGATCAGACAGACCATTGAGCGGGTTCCACCCTTCCCTGTTAAGGCGCACTCTACCAGATCTGTGAGTATGTCCTGGGCCTGTTGGCATCGGGCCTCGGTGGCCCAGGTGTGCAAGGCTGCGACTTGGTCGTCGTTGCACACTTTCTCAAAATTCTACAAAGCTGATGTTCTGGCATCAGCTGATGCTTCCTTTGGCCGCAAGGTGCGGCAGTGCCATGAAGGACCCTTGTTTTTTTATGGGTCCCTGGCTGTTAGTATTTGCTTTCCTGGGCTGTTGAGCATTGTTTATTTCTGTTGCCCAGAAGGTTCTCTTACGGTGCCTGTAAGATTCCTTTCTCTGATGTGGGTAATGCGTTGCCTTTTCTACGGTTGCGTCTCCCATACGGCTTTGGGACATCCCAACAGTGATGACTTGGAGGAGGCGGCGACTGTCGGAGGACGTAAGAGAAAACTGAATTTTTGTAACATCTTACCTGTAAAATTCCTTTCTCTGAGTCCTCCGACAGTCGCCGCCCCCGCCCCGCCCCTCTTTTGGGGTTCTTATTACCTACTGCTATGCTACCAAACTGAGTTGGGAGTGATCACTGCAAGGGGGTATTGACCAGATGGGACAGCCCCCAGGGGTGTGTATATGCAAATGCCTTTTGTTTTTAACTAAGTCTATATGCCTAGCTACTCCTGCGGAGCAGAGGACAATACCCCAACAGTGATGACTTAGAGGAGGCAGCGACTGTCAGAGGACGTAAGAGAAATAATTTTTTTAAATAAAAAATTTTTTTTTTACATTTTCAGCTGTACAGTATATTTCTTGCCACTACCCTGACTTATAACCAAAAAAAATCTAAAATAACTTCTACTCTTAAAGTGCATGAGGACGCCACATATGTGTGTGCATATTTGTTTGTACCCCTGGTACTGTTCTGAAACAATAGTCTGCATTTTGAGTTTTTTTAATCCTACCTAAAACACACAAACACTGACACTAATACTGGCACTGATGCTAAATATAAAATCCTGTTCTATCTTACCTAAAACAGATTAACACTAAACCAAACACAGACCCTAATGCTAACACTGACATTAACACTAACCTAGATCAAGCCCTGATCTAACTATTTTAGCTTTATTGATTTATTTATTTATTTTTTTAAACCAAATTATTCTAGAGAGCCCCCGCAAAGAAACAATGAGGCAAATTTATCAAAACTGGAACCATTCAGCTTCCATCTTCAGCTTGTTCGCTAAAGTAAAAATAAAAGTAAATTATTAGAGGTATTTATAGCTTCCGTTTTTTTTGTGCCAGTATTCATTCAATTTTCTTTAACATTTACTATCAAATGAAGGACCCAGTGTGTCATGTAAAAACAAGGTACAATTCACCTCTCCTCCTCACCTTTCCTTTTTTTTTTTTAAGCGGATTGGAGGTAGACGGGTATAGACAGACACAAGTCTGTTTACACCCACCGGTTAATAGCGAGGAATGGAGCGTCCAATCAGGTCCGCCAGAAAAACTGACAGGTGGAGATGAACGGACCCTTTGTGTGAAAAGGGCCTTAGTGTTTGTCTTCATCAAAAGGAAGTTAAGGTAACAGCAAAAGAAATATATTACCCTTTCTGTATCACAATAAATTATTGTGATATACAACTGAAACATACACAGTGCGCCCAGTGACTGACACTTGGGTGCAAGAGCCAACATTTTTAGTGTATCTAGGAAGCCCCAAACCTCAAGGTTTTCTAAATTCTGAATAGAGCTGTAGGGTTCTCCTGTGGGCTGTTCCATCCCTACTCCTGCACTTAGCCCATTGACCCATCACAGTCAGACAAACATGGGGTGCAGACCTTGAACTTACAGCTTTGGTTTGAAGGTATATAATAATAGAGTGCCTAGGTTTGAAGTGGGAGGGTTTATGGAGGCAGTTTGGAACAAGCCTGTAGACAAATAGAGATTTCTGTTTTTTTCAAGCAAACTTCACTGTGGTCAATTTAGCTCCACTACAGGTGTACTTTAACCGCTGGCCCTGCATTGTATTTGCAGTTTTATTCTTCCATTTATGACCTGACCATTGGCATAATCATTTTATACCTCGTGTGCATAATCATGTCATATACTGACCCACTTCTGTTGTCTTATAATAATTTGTTTATTCTTTTTGACCCCTTTGCTTTTTTTCCATGTATGTATCTTATCCTTTAGACATTAGTTTAATCAGTAACAACTACTTAACTGTCTAGAGCTATAGCTAGTAATTTAGCCCAAAAAAATTGTATATGTTGCCTGTTGCTATAACAACCTGTTGTCAGTTATTGTTTGAAGAGTAGACTAAGAAACTGTTGATGCATACAATAATGGTCCAACTAAACCACATATTGAATGCTTTGCTGCCTGGAAACCATACAATTATTTTAGCCATCCTGCATTTGTTATTGCCTATGCTAATTAAATGTATTTTTCACTATTTTCATTCTCTTGAGATGCTTCTTTGCATAACTGAAAATGGCGGGCATATTGCTAAAAACAAATATAATATCCACAGCAGCCAGTCTAAATCTATATTGTACTGCCCTAACTTCAGTGGAGTGAATTGTTATTGATTGATATGGGTTATAGTTCTTTCCATGTAAATTTTGCTTTGTGCACAGTTTTCCACTATGGAGCAGTGACTAGCTTTTTTTCCCACATTGCCAGTAACCAAAAGGGAACATCATGTTGGCATTTTATCGCACCTCACTGCTCTGCACCTCCAGGTTGCGTTGCAGTGAGGTGCAATAAAATGCTAACATGATGTGCTTGTATGAATGACAAATCTATGTCATTTTTGTTCATCAACCAAAAGCAGGTTACTTCACTGCAGGTTTGAGGACAGGCACGCTCACATCTTGTTTATCTTTGTGCTAACTCTGCATGTCTGTCACCACCCTTAATTTTCATAGTTGCTTGTATTGGCAGTGGAAATGGGATTTCTCCAGAAAACTTCTGATAAACAGGCCTCAGTGCAGAACAGAACTGTGACAAATTGACATTTATGCCCACAAACTGAACTCCAGACAGATATTAAACAACACACCAGCTAATGGAACTGCATGTTCATTTTAATGTATACAGTGAACAAAATTATAAATGCAATACTTTTGTTTTTGCCCCATTTTTCATGAGCTGAACTCAAGAGATCTAAGACTTTTTCTATGTACACAAAAGGCCTATTTCTCTCAAATATTCACAAATCTGTGTTAGTGAGCACTTCTCCTTTGCCGAGATAATCCATCCACCTGACAAGTGTGGCATATCAAGATGCTGATTAGACAGCATGATTATTGCACAGGTGTGCCTTAGGCTGGCCACAATAAAAGGCCACTCTAAAATAGCAGTTTTATCACACAGCACAATGCCATAGATGTCGCAAGTTTTGAGGGAGCGTGCAATTGGCATGCTGACTGCAGGAATGTCCACCACAGTTGTTGCCCGTGAATTGAATGTTCATTTCTCTACCATAAGACGTCTCCAAAGGCGTTTCAGAGAATTTGGCAGTACATCCAACTGTCCTCTGGAACGCAGACCACATGTAACCACACCAGCCCAGGACCTCCACATCCAGCATCTTCACTTGAGTGGGCAAATGTTCACATTCGACGGCGTCTGGCGCTTTGGATAGGTGTTCTCTTCACGGATGAATCCTGGTTTTCGCTGTACAAGGCAGATAGCAGACAGCGTGTATGGCATCGTGTGGGTGAGCAGTATACTGATGTAAATGTTGTGGATCGAGTGGCCCATGGTGGCAGTGGGGTTACGGTATGGGCAGGCGTATGTAATGGACAACAAACATAGGTGCATTTTATTGCCATTTTGAA
Source organism: Pelophylax lessonae (assembly GCF_965119305.1). Lineage (NCBI taxonomy): Eukaryota > Metazoa > Chordata > Amphibia > Anura > Ranidae > Pelophylax > Pelophylax lessonae. The sequence goes on along the minus strand of NC_138768.1, from coordinate 669,863,752 downwards.
TGCACAGAGATTCTGTGACGAGATCCTGAGGCCCATTGTTGTGCCATGCATCCACGACCATCACCTCACGTTGCAGCATAATAATGCACAGCCCCATGTTGCAAGGATCTGTACACAATTCTTGGAAGCTGAAAACATCCCAGTTCTTGCATGGCCAGCATACTCACCTGACATGTCAACCATTGGGCATGTTTGGGATGCCCTGGATCGGCGTATACGAACGGCGTGTTCCAGGTTCTGCCAATATCCTGCAACTTCGCACAACCATTAAAGAGGAGTGACGCAACATTCCACAGGCCCCAATCAACAAACTGATCAACTCTATGCGAAGGAGATGTGTTGCACTGCGTGAGGTAAATGGTGGTCACACCAGATACTGACCAGATACTGACGCCCCCCCCTTCAATACAGTAAAACTGCACATTTTAGAGTGACCTTTATTGTGGCCAGCCTAAGGTACACCTTTGCAATAATCATGCTGCCTAATCAGCATCTTGATATGCCACACCTGTGAGGTGGATGAATTATCATGGCAAAGGAGAAGTGCTCACTATCACGGATTTAGACAGATTTGTGAACAATATTTGAAAGAAATAGGCCTTTTCTGTACGTAGAAAAAGTCTTTGATCTTTGAGTTCAGCTAAAGAAAAAATGGGGGCAAAAACAAAAGTGTTGCGTTTATAATTTTGTTCAGTGTAAAATTTATTTTTAGATGCGGTTAATAGAAGTGCCTTCATTTGGGGCAGCAGTTGGGGGGCCAATCAGTTGTGCTGCTTGTACGTGTGCTGAAAAGGATCATGCTGACTAAAGTGGAGAGCAAACTGATCAGTCAGCTGCTTCCTCTTCAATATCCAGTCACAAGCTGGGAGATTTCCTAGCTGTGTATTTTCCTATGTTCCAACTAAGTATTAAATGGTTTGGAAGTTCAACTTTAAGCCAAAACACTTTCCTATCTATCTTATTCCATTTTTTTTTTTTTTTTTAAATATCTGTAGCGCTGGTAGTTGGCAAAGTTCCAGATGTCTCAGCGTCACTTGAGTCCAGGTACAGGGTCGGTCATCGCAAATGCAAGGCAGAAGAACCCAAACAATCCAGCAGCTCCTCCACAATTAGCATCACATATTTCTTCAGTTTTATTTATTCTTTAAAAAGAATATGTGACAGCACCTACAGTGGGGATCTAAAGTTTGGGCACCCCAGGTAAAAATTTGTATTAATGTGCATAAAGAAGCCAAGGAAAGATGGAAAAATCTCCAAAAGGCATCAAATTACAGATTAGACATTCTTACTATATGTCAACAAAAGTTCTATTTTATTTTTTATCATTGACACTTTCAAAATTACAGAAAACAAAAAAAAAATGGTGTCTGCAAAAGTTTGGGCACCCTGTAGAATTTATAGCATGCACTGCCCCCTTTGCAAGGCTGAGACCTGCCAGTGTCATGGATTGTTCTCAATCATTGTCTGGGAAGACCAGGTGATGTCAATCTCAAAGGTTTTAAATGCCCAGACTAATCTGACCTTGCCCCAACAATCAGCACCATGGGATCTTCTAAGCAGTTGTCTAGAAAACTGAAACTGAAAATAGTTGACGCTCACAAAGCTGGAGAAGGCTATAAGAAGATAGAAAAGCGTATCCAGATGTCAATATCCTCTGTTCGGAATGTAATCAAGAAATGGCAGTCATCAGGAACAGTGGAAGTTAAAGCAAGATCTGGAAGACCAAGAAAAATATCAGACAGAACAGCTCGCAGGATTGTGAGAAAAACAATTCAAAACCCACGTTTCACTGCACGATCCCTCCAGAAAGATCTGGCAGACACTGGAGTTGTGGTACACTATTCCACTATAAAGAGATACTTGTACAAATATGGTTTTCATGGAAGAGTCATCAGAAGAAAACCTCTTCTACGTCCTCACCACAAAAATCAGCGTTTGAACTTTGCAAATGAACATATAGACAAGCCTGATGCATTTTGGAAACAAGTTCTGTGGACCGATGAGGTTAAAATTGAACTTTTTGGCCGGAATGAGCAAAGGTATGTTTGGAGAAGGGGCACAGAATTTATTAAAAAGAACCTCTGTCCAACTGTTAAGCATGGGGGTGGATCAATCATGCTTTGGGGTTGTATTGCAGCCAGTGGCACAGGGAACATCTCACGAGTAGAAGGAAAAATGTATTCAATAAAATTTCAGCAAATTTTGGATGGTAACTTGATGCCATCTTTGAAAAAGCTGAAGTTAAAGAGAGGATGGCTTCTATAAATGGATAGATCACACCTCGAAATCCACGGAGGATTAAATCAAGAGGCGTAAACTGAAGGTTTTGCCATGGCCTTCACAATCTCCTGACCTCAACATAATTGAAAATCTATGGATAGACCTTAAAAGAGCAGTGCATGACAGACAGCCCAGAAATCTCAAAGAACTGGAAGACTTTTGTAAGGAAGAATGGGCAAAGATACCTCAAACAAGAATTGAAAGACTCTTGGCTGGCTACAAAAAGCTTTTACAAGCTGTGATACTTGCCAAAGGGGGCAGTACAAGATATTAACTCTGCAGGGTGCCCAAACTTTTGCAGATGTCATTTTTTTGTTTTCTGTTATTTTGAAAGTGTAAATGATGGAAATAAAATCTAACTTTTGTCGACATATTATAGGAATATCTAATCTGTAAATTGATGCCTTTTGGAGATTGTTCCATCTTTCCTTGGCTTCTTTATGCACATTAATACAAATTTTTACCTGGGGTGCCCAAACTTTCGATCCCCACTGTAACTAACATAACTGGCCACAAAATAATTATTTATATAGACATTATTAATATATTCAATTGACTAGAAAGCTTAGTACTATCCAATTTGGACATTAAGTTGACTGAATGTTCTAATGAGTGGAGAAAGCAACTGATTACTGCTAAAAGTGCATTGGTGTAATGCAATAAAGCAATAAAAATGATTAATAGGAAACCCCTATGTGATGTAGTATATCCTTCCATAGACTGGATTGGCATAAAGTTTAGTAGATTTCCTTAGTGCCTCACCTTGATTAGGCAGCAAGCTGCAACACTACTCAGATACTTTGGAGCTTTGGCCATGACTGGATGTTCTGGGAGGTAAGGTGTCTGCACTTCTTGCATGCAGCAATATGTCCATCTTCCTTGTGATGGGGTCTCTTTAAAGTGTATCTAATCCCAAAAACAAAAACTGAATATATTGCATCTTACCAGTCCTTAAAGAGGTTGTTTTAAAAAAACCTGTAAGACAAAGGCATAATGTGCTAGTATGCAGCATTATGAAATATTTACCTTAGAACTAAGCCCTCCAGCGGCGGATGCACACTGCTGAGACAGCTGAACTCTTTCCCGGTGTTTCTTCCGAATTCGTGGGCTCTGGCACTGTAAGTGGCTGGAGCCGCGATGACATCACTCCTGCGCATGCGTGCGGGAGTGGTAGTTTACGGCACAGGCTCTGAAGGTCCGGCATGATAAGCCAGACCTTCAGAGCGCATGCGCCAATGACGTCATTGGCTGCATGCACTCTGAATATCTCCTAAACTGTACAAGTTAAGGAGATATTCACACCTGTAGGTACAAATGAAAAAAAAGACTTTACTTCCTCTTTAAGTGTGGGGCCTGCATCCTTTTTTTTTTTTTTTTTTCTTCTTCAGCATTTTTTTCTCTTTATTTCCACCTGGTAATTCTACAAATAACACACTTTTTGTACTTGCCGAAAATGTTCTTGGCCTGAAAAATGAAAATGAATGCAGCCATTACACCTGAGGAGGTCTTTTAGGCTGCAGTATATTACATATTTGTTATAATTTATTTATTTTTTTTTACTGAAGGCTGGCACCACCTTGATGTTTTTGTTGTGGATGCTGTTTATAGTAGTGTTGTTAAACTATTGCTGTTTTCCTCCTTGAATCTTGTAAGTTAAAGATATTGTAAAGGTATGAAAAAAAAAAACGTGCCAAACTCCTCTTTTCGGGTCCCTGGCTGGCACTCCTGGCCCCTCCTCTCTGTCTAATGCCCCCACAGGAAGCTGCTTCCAAAGGGGGCACTTGTGGGTGCTCACTCCAGAGCCCAACTACCCCACCCCCTGCTCCCTCTTAACTAGCTGTGATTGACAGCAGCAGGAGCCAATGGCTCGCAGTGCCCCAGCAAAGCCACTGAGACCTGAAAGTGAGGGGAGAGAAGAGCTGCAGACATGCACAGTGCTGGATTGAATGATGGGTGAGGGGGGGGGGGGGGTGCTGACGCTTATACATTTTTTACCTTTATGCAAGGAATGCATTAAGGTAAAAAATGTTTAGGCTTTAGAACCACTTTAAGGTATTTAATTAGATGATTGAGACAGATCCCTTGGCCAGCCCAAGAAGAAAATGGAAAGCATTTGTTAGTTTATTCATTCCACTATTACATTTCCCCTAATTGATTCCGTTTTCTAATAATCTCTTGGCACAAACTGTTCTCAGTGCAAAGGGGTAAGTGATAGAGATGATGTAAAGTGCTGTATAGTTGTTTACATTCAAGCACAGAAATCATAATTTTAAGTTTCGTACCACCAACTGTCTTGTACTGTGTATTGTCTTGGCTAAAATAGATTCTTGTCTGTAATGGCATGCCTGTGATCTTCTAAATTGCTTTTCACTTTGTAGTTATCAGTCTGTTGGAGTCCTGGCAGATACTAAAATATGTCATCTTACCAAAGACAAACTGGGAGTCCGCACAAAACAAATATAACCTCCCGATAAATCCTCACTTTTCATGTTTTGTCTTTTTTTTTTTTTTTTGTTTTTCATCATCATGCTCCTGCTTTGAAGTTCCTTGAAATTTCCAATGTATAAAACCTCTTTCTCTCTTCAAAGTTTTGTAAATCAAAAAACATTTATATTTTGGTACACTGTTGATCTGGAACTGCAAAATGTGTTCAGCTCTAGGCCTCTAAATTCTGCTGTCTGTTCACTGCAGAATCTGTACTGTTAAGTTTGTTTAATGAGGCAGGGGTGGACAAATTATTGTACAAATCAGTAGCCAGTCATTTCATACTGGGAACAGTAATGCATGTCTAATGCCTCGTTTCCACTGTACGGTACGGTTCGGTACAGTTCAGTACGGTTCGGTACGGTACACCTTAATCAGGCTTGCGATTCCACTGCCAACAGTACCAAAGCTCAACAGTACCTCAACAGTATTGCTCTACCCTGTTTTTACGGTACTAATGTGCTTGCTACCCCAATGAAAGGGTACCAAAAAAGTGGTACAGTACGGTTCGGAATTAGGGTACCATTTACAAATTTTGACAATGGAAACAGCAAAAATTGTGTACCGTACCACTCAGTGGAAACGAGGCATAAGGGAACATTTGCTTTCATTGATAACAATAGAAAAGGCTTAGAAATTTTGGCATTGTTTCTGGTAATTTTTCAAGCTGTTGCTAAAAATAAAAACCTGTATTTCTAACGTCTGCTGGCATTTTGAAGATAAGAACTGGTGAATGTTCCCTGTGGCGGATAGTTCACCACTAAAACAGCTGCAGGTTCTCTTGCTAAGTGAGTGGTCTCATTAAAATTCAAATAAGGGAAAACTTTACATGAGAAATGTTAACAGAAGTTTACTTAAAACTGAACTGTAGATAAGCATCTTAAACACATGTACAGGAATTGTTTGACCCGTCGGAGTATTGTAAATCTGTCTAGCTCCCGTTGTGCTCAAGGCCTCCATGCTAGCCAGAATAGTCAGCTCTTCTCTGCAACAGCATAGCTTGCTCCAGAGCACACTCTGGCCTGCTGATTGGATCATGAAGGAGCAGTGATGTGGTCTTTCTTTTTTCCTTCTTGTCGGCTCACGTGTAATGCAGACGCACCTAATTGCTAAGGATTGCAGAAGGCGGATATTGAGATAAATTTAGACCCATATACCAGTTGTATTTTAAATATTGATTTATATGCATTAATTGATTGCCTGGCGCTCAGCTCAGCTTTATCTTCTTAAATGTAGCTATGGGTTTTTTTTTTCCATTATGTATGCATAAGTATTGACCAAGAGAAAAAAAGCTGTATAATTGTGTGATGCATTTTAACAACCTTTTTGAACCAATTGTTTTGTTTATAAAAATGTTTCTGTTTCTCTCCTGCATGCATGTTTTCTTTAGAATGAAGATGGACTCAAAGATTTCTTTGAAACTGTGGTCAGAATGACCAGAGTTGACCCAAAGAAGATAATTGGATGGGTAATTAAGGATTTTCTTGGCTACCTTCGGCAGGAAAATCTCACTATCAAACAAAGGTGAGATTTGTTTAGAAGGTAATTTCTAAAGCTGATTCAGGGTTTAGGAAAAAATCCTCCTGCCAAAAAAACTTTATTCTTTTAGTGCAAGCATAAAAATATAGTAAGTCCCCATTCACATAGGGCCAATTTGACATGCAATCTGACATGTCAAATCGCATGCCAAATTGAAGCCTATTTCTGGCAATGGCGCCACCTGAATCGGTGCGCTGCCAACTTTGCGGCGCGGCACCGATTCCCAAAAGTAGTTCCTGCACTACTTTTGGCAACTTCGGGGGCAATTTCAATAGACATCTGTGCATGAAGCCGCACAAATGTCTTTCAAATTACCCTGAACTCGCACTGAAATGCGGGTTTGAAAGCAAGTTCAGCTAAACTCGCACAATTTCAAACCCGCCCTCAGTGTGAACGTGGATATGGAGGTATGATCCTTCTGCCTTTGGCTCGTCAGTTTCACAGCACCCACATCGATAACAGTTACCTAGTTCAGCCAAGTGTTTTGTCAGTAGAGGACAGAGCAGGAAAACTGCATTGGAATATGCTGCCAATGCAAGTTATCTTGTAAGGAAACCATGTGATCAGACCATTTGGAAAACTGTGGTAATGGTCCCCCTTACCCAAAATAATTGGCCAGCAAGCATCCGTCTTACCCAAGGGCATGGAACCAAATAAAGCATTAGCCATGCCATGCTATGGTCAATTTTATGATCAGGTTTAAATTGGGATCTTGTTGGCTAGGAAGGCTTTATTCTGAGGAAATTTGTGTGATGTACCTCTTGATTAGTGTAACATGTCATTTCACATTGTGCCCCATTATCCAGTATGCACTTTAGGTGTGTTTTGAGTTGCTGTTTGAAGAAGTGTGGTTGGTTGAACTTGCACTGTGTGCAGCGTCCTTTTTGTCACATAAAAGCACAATATTAAAGTAGTTGTAAAGGCAGAAGATTTGTTTTCCCTAACACATTCTATGCATTAAGATAAAAAACCACCTGTGTGCAGCAGCCCCCCTAATATTAACCTGACTCAGCTTTGTGGGACTCCCCTCCTCATTGGCAGAGACAGCAGCGAGGCACCATTGGCTCCTGCTGCAGTCAATCAAAGTCAGCAAGCCAATGAGGTGAGAAAGGGGCCTGTGTCTGAATAGACACAGGGAGCTGTGGCTCGGATGCCCCCATAGCAAGCTGTTTGCTGTGGGGTCACTCAACAGAGGTAGGGGCCAGGAGCTCCAACAAGGGACCGCAAGAATAGGAGGATCTGGGCTGCTCTGTGCAAAACCACTGCACGGAGCAGGTAAGTAAGACATGTTTGTTATTTTAATGAAAAAAATTAGACTTTAATATCAGTTTTGGCTCTAAGTATGCCTTTATCTCCTGCCACCATGCTTTATAGAGCAGGGGTGTCAAACTAAATTTAATTGTGGACCACATCAGCATTCGGATTGTCCTCAAAGGGCCGGTTGTATCTGTAAGACTATGTATCTACTTGGATATCTAGGAGTGCGCAGTGTACAGAGTGTAGAGATCACAAGTGCGCTACATACAGATTGCAAAGTTCAGGGATGCGCCTTGTACAGACTGCAGGGTTGAGGAGTTTATGACATACAGAGTGCAGGTTTTATGGGTGCGCTACGTACAGAATACAGAGATAAGAAGTACGGGGCATGCAGAGTTCAGGAGTGTGTGGAGTACAGAGTTCCCCCCCGCCCCTCAAAAATCTTTCTCACATCTTATCGGCCTAACTCTAGTACCTCCCAGTAGCGTAGGTGGCTCCACGTCTCTCTCTCACTTGCCGGTGGATCAATGATCGGCACTTCTGTGCCCTACCACAGGGTAGGCAGTGATCTGCAAGAGACAGAGGTGGCAGGCCGGTGTTCCACCACATTCCAGCTGAAAAATGCCCTGGGTGCGAGGGCCACATGAAATGGCCTAGCGGCCGTATTCGGCCCACGGGCCTTGTGTTTGACACCTGTGTTATAGAGCATTATTATTATTTTTTTTTTTTTTACAGAATACCTTTAGAAACACAAAGCAGACACAGCTAAAAATCATTATCTTTGCATATTTATGAATAAGTCTTGTATTTTGCTGGAGATTGCATAGGAATTTAGTAATGCAAAATTATTATTTTTTTTTTTTTAAGAATTGGAGATTTATTGTGTTTTTTTTTTTTTGGTGTTCCTAGTGTGATAACTCCCGCCTCGTTAGCTGAACTTGTGACACTGCTGGAGAACAGAGTAATTTCTTCATCAGCGGCCCAACAGGTATGTAAAGACTTTGTGTTTATTACCTTAAGCAATTTTATTTTTATTTTTAGCATTCTCAGTATTATAAGTTCTGGCTTACAAGTTTGATTTGTGTACTAATTGGATACAAGCACCTTTGTTGTAACTAAATAATACTTGGCACATTGGTTTTATATTGGTAACGAGTTTTTTATCGTGGTACAGTTTTTTGTTTGAGATACTCTACAGACTTTCACCCAGATATCTCCCAGCATCTCTAATTCCCTGATATTTTCCTGTTAGGCACATTTCAACTTCTAGCTCGGGTGTCCCTTTTTTTTCATGGACAAGCAAGACTCTCCCCCCATACTCTGTAATCTGTCATGTGAGGTAGTTCTCATGTAGTGTGGTGATAGGCAATCCCATCCTAGAAATTGTTTCTTGTGCTGCAATTTCTTCGGTTTGGAATCACAAAACACCTAGCTCTTGGTCACTGCAGGCTCTGGTTAGGGCTTGTATATCCTATTTCTAACACCTTGGCTTTTGCACTTCTTGTACACTCCCTTTTGCAAGTTGCTCCTCTTCATTGCCATTGGACTTTCTGTACCCTTCTGAGGCCTTCCTCGGGTGTTCTTGCTCACATAGAGCCCTTCTTTCGTGCTCAAAGGCTTTACACACTTAAGGGTCCTCTATAAGAATCTTTTTTCTTTCAGTTACCCCAAACACCTGAAGTTCTTCATTGGCTCCCTCTGTGTTCCTCCTGGGGTCCCCCTCTTTTTCTAAAGCTTCATGGGACAGAGCATCATGGAAGCTAGTCCTTGCTTTCCTGGGGTTATATTTATCACCTTCTGTGGAAATATCTTTCCCCCTCTACATATCCCTCTAAACAATAAATCTGTCATATTAGAAATCTGTGAGTTGCCATTGACCACCTTCTGAAAATGCTAGTTGCTTCTAAGGTATGCTTTTTTCCTGGCTGTTATAATACTCAGTCACTGGTCAGGAAGAAGTATGCAGATCAGAAAAGTCAGAAGTCCTTAGCTGCAATCTTGTTCTGGGTCAGTAACTCAGTGTTTTACATCAAAATGTCAGTTATGAGACCCAGGCAGTTCCCCATTTGCTGGCTTGAAGGCATGTTAGACACTTACGATTCACTTTATGGATGGAGTTAAGACCTATAATCTATGGCTGCCTGCCATGTATTTCCTTTCCACCTGCCCCCCTCTTTCATTCCTCCCAGGGTGGTCCTTTTTTTCAATTCCTCCCTCTTCTTTCACCCAGCTTGGTGGTTATTTTTCCTTTCTCCAGGGCTTCTGCCCTTAGGGAACCTGAGCCCAATGTTTTCAAACATGTTTGAGTTATGGGTTCTTGACAGCATCTATCATTGGTCCTTCTCAGGGGTCACAGGACCAATGTTTTTGCTTATGTATCTGTCAGTTTTGTTAATTTTGTACTGTAAAAAATGAAAAAAACAGTATGACTTACCTTTGATCTTCTGTTTAAAAGACCTCTGCCATAGTTCAAGTGTGTAATACTGAAAATCTTCACAACTACAGTATATTGACCTCTGACTCTTGAAAGACAAATATTTTCCAGCACATTGATATACTTATTCAACTAGTGCTATAAAACGGTGTTGTTTTTTTGTAATCTTGTGTACTGTTAGGTACGGTATATCCAGACAGGGTTTAATCTACTGTTATGTGTACCTTTTTTATGCTGCCTTTAAACCAGGCATTTTATTTCATCCAGTTACTAAAAATATTATGCTGTACATGCCAATACCTCTGCCACATAAATTTTTGGTACCCCAATAACTAACACTGATGCCACACTCCTAAATTTTACCTTGTAAAGTATATTTGACGTTGCTGCAGTTTTCTTCTTTTTTTGAAGTAACATGTTAATTTACCACTGGAGACTTCAGATTCTTTGTGTATTTAAGAACATCTGTAGCTGAGAAATAACTAGCAAATAAAACTGTGATTATAGATTATACTTATCTACTTTATGAAAATCTCTACTCATTGTGTCTGCCAGTAGGATGTGACACAATAAATTGGATCTTCTCAGCTTGGCTGTGTCTCATAAAAATCACAATTTGCTGTTTTGCTCTACAAATTTCTGTAAACCTTTTTTATTTATTTTTTTTTAATTCTGTCAATGCCGATAGTTTTTTTTTTTTTTATTTAGCAATGAAATGTTTTTGTGAGTCTCCTTTGCAGTTTTGCTATGATAAGTTTCCAGGATATAATTTTTACTTTTTGCATTACAATTGCAATGCTGCCCTTATTTGGACTAGTAAAATCAGTATACAGTGGGTACGGAAAGTATTCAGACCCCCTTAAATTTTTCACTCTTTGTTATATTGCAGCCATTTGCTAAAATCATTTAAGTTCATTCTTCTTCCTCATGAATGTACACATAGCACCCCATACTGACAGAAAAACACAGAATTGTTGACATTGTTGCAGATTTATTAAAAAAGAAAAACTGAAATATCACATGGTCCTAAGTATTCAGACCCTTTGCTGTGACACTCATATATTTAACTCAGGTGCTTTCCATTTCTTCTGATCATCCTTGAGATGGTTCTACACCTTCATTTGAGTCCAGCTGTGTTTGATTATACTGATTGGACTTGATTAGGAAAGCCACACACTTGTCTATATAAGACCTTCCAGATCACAATGCATGTCAGAGCAAATGAGAATCACAAGGTCAAAGGAACTGCCTGAAGAGCTCAGAGACAGAATTGTGGCAAGGCACAGATCTGGCCAAGGTTACAAAAAGATTTCTGCTGCACTTAAGGTTTCTAAGAGCACAGTGGCCTCCATAATCCTCAAATGGAAGACGTTTGGGACGACCAGAACCCTTCCTAGAGCTGGCCGTCCGGCCAAACTGAGCTATCGGGGGAGAAGAGCCTTGGTGAGAGAGGTAAAGAAGAACCCTAAGATCACTGTGGCTGAGCTCCAGAGATGCAGTCAGGAGATGGGAGAAAGTTGTAGAAAGTCAACCATCACTGCAGCCCTCCACCAGTCGGGGCTTTATGGCAGAGTGGCCCGACGGAAGCCTCTCCTCAGTGTAAGACACATGAAAGCCCGCATGGAGTTTGCTAAAAAAACACCTGAAGGACTCCAAGATGGTGAGAAATAAGATTCTCTGGTCTGATGAGACCAAAATAGAACTTTTTGGCCTTAATTCTAAGCGGTATGTGTGGAGAAAACCAGGCACTGCTCATCACCTGTCCAATACAGTCCCAACGGTGAAGCATGGTGGTGGCAGCATCATGCTGTGGGGGTGTTTTTCAGCTGCAGGGACAGGACGACTGGTTGCAATCGAGGGAAAGATGAATGCGGCCAAGTACAGGGATATCCTGGACAAAAGCCTTCTCCAGAGTGCTCTGGACCTCAGACTGGGCCGAAGGTTTACCTTCCAACAAGACAATGACACTAAGCACACAGCTAAAATAACGAAGGAGTGGCTTCACAACAACTCCGTGACTGTTCTTGAATGGCCCAGCCAGAGCCCTGACTTAAACCCAATTGAGCATCTCTGGAGAGACCTAAAAATGTCAGTCCACCAACGTTTACCATCCAACCTGACAGAACTGGAGAGGATCTGCAAGGAGGAATGGCAGAGGATCCCCAAATCCAGGTGTGAAAGACTTGTTGCATCTTTCCCAAAAAGACTCCTGGCTGTATTAGATCAAAAGGGGGCTTCTACTAAATACTGAGCAAAGGGTCTGAATACTTAGGACCATGTGATATTTCAGTTTTTCTTTTTTAATAAATCTGCAACAATGTCAACAATTCTGTGTTTTTCTGTCAGTATGGGGTGCTATGTGTACATTCATGAGGAAGAAGAATGAACCTAAATGATTTTAGCAAATGGCTGCAATATAACAAAGAGTGAAAAATTTAAGGGGGTCTGAATACTTTCCGTACCCACTGTATATCCCTGACAACAATAAACCTGTCAAAAGTTAAATCTGTTGGTTGCCATTGACCACCTTCTGAAAATGCGAGTTTCTTCAAAGTTATGCTGTCTTCCTGACTCCAAGATACATCTGTACCAACACTAGCAATTCCATTTATAAAACATAGTGCCCTAGCTCCTGAACTATATATACTTTTTTATGTGTATTCTGCACGTGCTACCTGTATGAATTAACGTATGAGACTGGTTTTTTAACCCTTTCGCTACATGAGCCATTTTTACTTTTTTTACACACGTTTAAAAGATAATTGTAGGCCTGAAGATTAGTTTAAAATCCCAAACGTTACATATTTTTTGAAAGCAGAGGCCCTAGAGAAAAAAATAGTGGTAGCTCCAGTTTTTTATGTCGCACAGTATTTTCACAGTAAATATATACCCAATATATCAAGCTTTAAATTTGCACGTGCAAAACAAGAACACACATCCATGCCATTTATTTTTTTCATAGGCAATGCTTTAAAAGCCCCTACAAGTCATTAGTTTTGAAGTAACTGTGAATAATTACCCTAGAATTATTGCTCCCACTCTGGCATGTGCTGTAATGTCTAACATGTAAACCTTTAAATTGTGGAGCTTGTATCAGAATATAGAGGAAGCTGTTATTCACAATTTGGTCTTTTTTGAAAACCTGAGCACGGATTACTTTATATTGTTATTTAGATGTGTAATATGTGTAGCACAAGTGAAGTACATGTTCCAAATGGGTGCATTTAGGTTTGTTTGTGTGCGCATACTGGGGCAGGTTCAGGGCCAATTTTGACATTCCTGTCCTACATCAATTTATTTTCTAGAAAACCCCTTAAAACCCCCAAACTATATATACCGCCTCATTGCTTTTATTAGAAAGCCGAAAGTCGGTTGTGAAACTTACACACACTCCTAGAGACTGTGGCCACCAGGTGTGTGTATAGCCCCCTGTTGCCACTGCAAAGAACGGGTATTTCCTATTTTGCTGTTATATTGAGATAATACTTAGATTTGTTATAAGTCCTCATTTGCATAGCAACTAGCTAAAAATATTTTTAGAAAGTGCAGCTTACTTTTAAAAAAAAAAATATGGAACTTCCAACAGGTAAAAATCTGCTTAGTTCTCTTTGTTATGAGGGGGCTCAAAAGCTGCATTTAGCATAAATAACCCTTGTCAGGAGGCAGACATCTTATCACTTTTACTATTTTGAGCTCTGTCTGTCTTAAAGGAGAAGTAGGGCCAAAGCTCGTTTGGCCCTTCTTCTCCTGTGGCTCACTTCATTCTTCATTCTGCTGTTACCCGTTTTCTGTCGACAGCCGGCTTAAGTCTGCTGTCGCCTTATTTCACTCAGCCAGTCCAGGCTCTTGATCAATCCCAACTTTAATATTGGCATTCAACCAGATACCTTGACCAGCAGCTAGCTCAGCCGCTCAGTGAGCCTCTGGGAGACTGAGCCTGCTGCTCCAGCCCCCTCCCTGACCCAGCGGTCCAGTGAGCACTGGAGGGGCAGAGGAGTGTGCCTGTGACTGGCAGTCACCGACTCTCTGCTCTCTAAAGAGTGAAAACTAAGCAATCAGTGGTTATTGATTGCTCAGTTCTCTATGCAGAGGCAGCAGGAGACAGCATGCAGCTGTCATCAGTGCTGCAGCCATCTTGGCGAGTATGACTGTTATTTTTGATTCCCAAACTTCTCTTTTAAAAAAAAGTTTAAGTTTTAGGAGATGGTCTTCTCCATTCTATGTAAATGAGAACTGGCTCAGCCATTCCCCAGCCCAGCTATTGAGACAGAACACTGACCTAGCCAAGGAATGTTTGCAGTCAGCCATGACATCTTTTCTTCAGAAACATCTAAAATGTAGAAAACCTTTTTTTTTTTTTTTTTTTGTAGGTGTGAATAGAAACACATAACAAATATCTAGTAGGGTTTACTCAAATGTAACAACAAAAGTGGAAATACACTTTAAAGACATGTTGTCGTTTTTATTATTTAAGATGTATATCATGCCAACCATTTTTGCAGTGCTGTACATTATAAAGGGAGACAGTACAGGTACAATTCAGTACACACATGTTAGGGGGGGGTGGTCCTGCTCTTAAGAGCTTACAATCTAATAGGGAGGGGCAAGTGGAACAAAAGCTGATCCCCGTGAGGGATTGGCTAATAGGAGAATATATTCTCTTTTATGCTGTCGGTCTTCCATGCCGTTGCATGTCATGACTGCGGTTATACCCATGGTGTTGTCCTAATGTATACAATAGCTATTTTAGTGAGGGAAAGACATATATAAATGCTCTAAAGATAATGGCCGTTGAAATCCTTAGCTAAGAAACACTAAATTAAATTGAACTGTATGGCTTTCATATGTCTCCTGTTGAGCACCAACCTCACACATCCTTTGTTTTTGTGGAAATAGATGGTGAACTTCAAGTGACTCCAGTTTATGGATTAGGAAGTAGTAAACTCATTTTCACACATTTGTAACCCTGGCATTAAAAAGACTAAAGAGTGACCTTGTGTTGGATTGTATATTAATGGTTAGCAATAGAACATCTATTCTTATATCAAAGTATATCAAATGATATAAACTGCTTAAAGCCTTGATAATACCATGGAATTATGATGTGCCAAACATAATACAGTATAGTTCAATTAATCCCAGCCATAAAAATGCTGTAAGAAATGCCACAACTTCTTGTATCCTACCCACGCTTTTCTTGCTCCTACTGAGTGACTAAAGGTTCCCTGCACCCGTTTTATAAAGTTACTACACAATATGGGAATGACAACAGGCATTGGCATCTTTGCTGGAAAGATCTCTTAATATGCCCTTGACATAACAAGTGACTCATGGTATAAACATAGTCAGATATCCCTATTTGGTCTTTTAATAATACGTTTGTTAAAACTGAAATTCCAATAAGCTTTACAGTTATACTGTCTGTTTTACTAATATGTCTTTAAAACATAGAATTGTCCATGGCAGCTGTCAAGTCCCTGTATCTCATGCTGTTCTGTTTCACCAACCACATATACAAGGTTACGTTGATTGTAGTTACTCATACAAGCAACATTTTTTTGTATTGTATACATCACTTACATCATTGTGTCAGAAATCCATTTTTTTTTTTTGGAATGTATGTGTCTTCATTCATGTAGGCAGTGCACAAAAAAATCCATCAGTTGTTATGGCAGCAAGATGTTTTGCATAACCTTGAATCTCTTATATTCTACCTATTGTCTAAAGGGTTAGAAATAACTCCTGCAACTGCCTATTATTTTACATAGTCACATAAAGTGTTCGTAAAGCGCAAACTTTTTTCTTTATCATACATCCCAGGACGCAAGGTATCTTCATCTTTATTACAATAGGGTTATGGTGCCGCATTCAGGTAATTGGACACTGGCAAAAAAAAAAACAGGAAATCCCCTTCCAGGCATAACTCCTCCCTGTTGGCTAAGGCTTTGTTTTTTGTTTTTTGCTAGTTTTATAAGTCATGGTCATATCTCTCTGGTCTCTGCATTAAAACATAGCTAGCTACTCAGCAGTTCCATCTGGGGTTAGGAGACTAGCTTTTTTGGATCAATTTCCTACAGCTTTTCTGGACTCAGATGAATGGTACCTGGACCCCACTCTGGACACGCAGGGATGATCTGTAATGTTGCTGGCTGGCACTGAGCCCAACAAAATGGGGCACTGTGCAAATATATATTGCCTTGCACACAGCGCTGTGATCCCAACCGGGAGATTCGAATCTCTGAACGTCCTTGTGACAGAACCCACTATGATGGGTAAATATTGGGCCCCCTTTGGGGAGTCCTGAGGCATGGAATGGTGAGTGCCCTGGCAGTAGCCCTGCTGATACCCTTTTGGCTTATCTCTGCTGCCCCCATCTCAGGAAGAACAGGGGTAAAAGAAAGTTTATTGTGGTCTTTTATACCTTTTTTTGTTGTTTACGTTCACTGTAATGATCTCCTGGGCCACCCCAAGCGCTACATAGCAGTAGTGGACTTTAGAGGTAGTCAAGGAGGCTCAGAGGGCCAAAAATGCAGGAGGCAGAGATATTTTCCTGTCATTAGTGGATATCATGGATGCTTGTCTTCGCTTCCTATCTTTCTGCCCCACCAAAAGTTTCTGCAGTTTGTGGTGGAGTATTATCACTTTCAGTTTGTGCCTCTGCCACTCAGCCTATCCACTGCTCGCAGTGTTCATTAAGGGATCAGGCTCCGTTCAATGGATACAGTACCTGTACTCCCTTGGTATTCCCATTATAGTTTACCTCAACAACATACTTCTGAGGGAGCAATTTGCTTCGATGTGCCTGCTTTGGTGCTCACTCTGAAGAGGTCTATATGGGCTCTTTATTTCCAGAAGTCAGCCAAAATCCCTACTCAAAGGTTGGAATATTTGAGTCTGACCCTGGATACCATCCAGGAGAAAGTGATCCTCTTTCTGGACAAGTGTTTTGCTCTGAGAACTTGGCCATGCTTTAAGTATATTTAAAGGCTAAACTTTTTTCTCTGTCGCTCATTGACAGACGTAGTCTTCTTGATTCACATCAATTGGGTTATGTTGTCTCCGCAGGAGTAGGACTAGGCAGAAAGAAAAAACGTTCTGGCTCCACCCTAGGGGCAGTCCCAGAGGGTATATCCTCCCTCTCTCTGCTACAAGGAATCAGTTTTTTTCTGTCTAGTCAGGAGTAAGGACCTAAGTTCCTTGCTGGGATCTTTTGGTCCTGGCAAGATTTTTTTTTTAGAAAAAATATTTTTTTAGGTAGTTTTCTCCAGTGTTTTTTCCTGTGAGATCTTCAAGCAATTATGCCGGATCTGGGCGACACTAGTGGTCACCCCAGCCGGCCTACGAGCGCGCGCAGACCATTGCATCGCGCTTGGTCGGCCGCGACACATTCAAGTAAGTATGCGGGGCCGGGCGACGGGCTGGATGTTGAGATCCAGTGGTCACCCCGGTTTCTGCCTACGAGCGCGTGCAGACCAGAGCTCCACGCTGGGTCGGCCGCGACGGAGTCCCATTGGAGGGACTGACCTTGCGAGTTAAGTCTCGCTTGGACGCCAGGAACCAGAGAGTCGAGGCGTCCGGAGTGGTCAACAACCCCCCACTCCGGTGGAGAGGGTATTGTGAAGAGAGGGTGCCTGTCGGTTCGGTATGGTGAGTAAATGTTTCCTTTTTTCCTCGTTATGAGGCAGTATGGAATATGGGCCCCTCCATACATGGTCAGTATCTATCTGACACTAAAAATCCCCCTTGTAAATACAATGGGCAAGCGGACTTGGTTTGGGAGCTAACACTCTACCCAGCAGACTGCAGTATTGCAGCAGACATAGGAGGTATAATCCCACCTTAATTGTAGTGGACCTCCTGCAGATCGATAAACCGCCATCAGCATGATATACAGGTGGATGTGCTGGGAAAACGAGACTTCGGCAATCCGCCGCCATTTTGCTGTAGACCAGGTACATGTATGTCCGCAGGTCACGTCGGCCGCCATTTTTTTGGAGTCTATTGTCTCCTGTATGGGGGCGGCCATGTTTGAAGAGCCCAGCTAACCTCGGGGAGAGCTGGGAACGCCGGAAGGCGTACACAGGGGGCGGAGCCACTTCCTTCTACCCGGGAAAACGAACACAGCTCTTTCCAGTCTGTAAGAGACAAACGCTGACTGCAGTTGGTAGGAAACTTCTCTGCATCGGGTGGTGAGCCTTGAGGGTCCCTCTCTCTCTCTCTGGGGATCAAGAAGCAGGTACTCTGAGGGGCGCTATTGCGCTAGGGGGATACACATAAAAAAAAAAAAGAAGGGTTTTTTGTTTTTTCTGGCAGAGGTGTCCTGAGTTAACATGGACCCTGCCACTCGTGTATCTCCACCGGATCCCCTCGAGGTGTCTACAGGATCCTCCAGCACCCCACTGACGATTGAATCATTGTCAGCTATTATGGAAACTTTTGTGTCCCGGGTGGAAGTGGCTTGTCAGGGACAGGGCGCAAGAAAGCGACCCCCGCCTAACCCCATATTATCTGAAACTTCGGATTCAGAATCTGAGCCTATTTCTGCAGTTGCAGGTACCTCATCTGGGATTGGTGTCTCGGGTACTGTCTCTTCAGACAGTGAGGAGGATGTTTCGGCATCAGCCATAGCCCGAGAGGAAGCGTTGGTAAACGCACTCATTGTATCTGTTCAAGAAACCTTAAGATTACAGGGTACTCCGTCGGAAATAGCTGAAACTGAAATCCCCTTTGGGACTAAAAAACGCATCAAAGTGGCGAAGGTTTTTCCATTGCCCAAATGTTTTGGCATTCCAATCAAAGAAGAATGGAGTCTGCCAAAACGCACTTCTGCTATTTCTAAACGCATTAACAGGCGTTATCCGTTTGAGGAAACCCTCATTAAGAAATGGACAGAACCACCTGTGGTGGATTCACCAATTGCTAGATTGAATAAAGCCACGGTTATTCCTTTAGAAGACGCTCCGTCTTTTAAAGATCCGGTGGATCGCAAGATAGAAGCTATGTCTCGCACCATGTTTTCCTTGATTGGATCAGCTTTCAGACCAATAATTGCTATTGGGCTGGTTTCGCAGACTGTAACTGAATGGACCAAGTGGTTACGCCGGGACTTAGAAGAGGTCCCACAGACGGTATCAGATTTTTTGGAACAGATGATACAGGGGTTACAGTTTGTGTGTGATGCGGCATTAGACGCCACTCCATTATTGGCGCGAGCATCAGTTTCAGCAGTGGTTCTCAGGCGTACACTGTGGCTAAAAGGTTGGTTAGCCGACCAAGGTTCCAAAAAAGCATTGGCTAATATCCCCTTTTTAGGAGAGCGTTTATTTGGAGCCAACTTAGATGAGATCATTAAGGATCTCACGGGAGGAAAGAGCACCTTTTTACAGCAAAATGTTAAGGGTAAAGGACCTCGTCAAAGACGAGGGCCTTCTTTCTCTGCTCACAAAAATTTTTTTCGCCCCGCGAGTGAAAAAATGAAGTCCTCCAAAGCTCCTTCAGGAGGCTTCAGGGGTCGTTGGTCGGGCAAGCAAAGGCCCGCCCCCTCCAGACCTGAAGATAAGTCTACCAAAGCCTGAAGGTGCGCCCCCACCCATAACTGGGGTGGGGGGACGTCTTCGCCGGTTCCCGGATCCATGGCTTTCCAGAATCCCGGACAAGTGGCTTTGCGAAATCATAAGGTCAGGGTACAAGATCGAGTTTCGATCTCTCCCACCGGCGCGATTCTTCCCTTCCAATATCCGACTATCCCCGGATCGTTTAGAAGATCTGCGGAGAGCAGTCACAGATTTACTACAACAAGGAGTGGTAGTCCACGTTCCTTGGACAGAACGCTTTCAGGGGTTTTATTCAAACCTATTTACAATACCCAGGAAAGAGGGCAAAGTGCGTCCAATTCTGGACTTAAGGGCACTCAATTCCTTTCTCAACATAAGAAAATTCAAGATGGAATCCATTCGCACAGTAGCAGCCTTCCTGCATCCAGGGGATGTCCTAGCGTCCATAGACATCAAGGACGCCTATCTTCACATTCCCATTTTTGCAGGACATCAGCGGTTTCTACGTTTTTCCGTAGAAGAGAACCACTATCAGTTTGCGGCATTACCTTTCGGTCTCGCCACGGCTCCTCGGGTCTTCACGAAGGTGTTGACCCCAATGTTGGCACTACTGCGCCAAAGAGGCATATCGATTCTAGGTTACCTAGACGATCTCCTGCTTCATGCAGAGTCTCCTCAGACCCAGCTACAAAACATAGAAATTACTATAATTTCTTTACAGGAATTCGGGTGGCTGGTGAACCAGCAAAAGTAATTTCTGGTTCCCACCCAGAGGCTCGAATATCTGGGTCTAATTCTAGACACAGTCAGGACAAGAGTTTTCCTTCTGGTAGGGAAACTCCGGAAGATTCAATCAGCAGTCCAGTTGTTACTATCCAACAGCTGGTCTTCCCTTCGGACTTGCATGAGGGTTCTGGGGTTGATGGTGGCTTCCTTCGAAGCAGTCCCATTTGCCCAGTCCCATACCCGAATTCTTCAGCAAGAGATTCTCCTCAGATGGAATCGGAATCCGGAATCCCTGGACTATCGGATCCGACTGAGCGAACAGACCAGAGAGTCTCTGGTCTGGTGGTTTCGGTCTCCGATGCTCAGCCAGGGAAAGTCATTTCTGCCAATATATTGGACGATAGTGACCACGGATGCCAGCCTATCCGGATGGGGAGGAATTCTTGGTCAGTTATCCGTTCAGGGACTTTGGTCCCCGGAAGAATCCAGGTTACCGATAAATGTATTGGAACTGAGAGCGATCAGACTTTGTCTGATTCACTGGACCGAGCAGCTCCAGGGCAGCCCAGTTCGGATCCAGTCGGACAACGCCACGGCTGTGGCTTATGTCAATCACCAGGGGGGCACCAAGAGTGTCCGGGCGGCCAAGGAAGTGGCTTGCATTCTTCGCTGGGCGGAACGGTTTGTTCCAACTATCTCTGCGGTGTTCATTCCGGGGGTGGAGAATTGGCAGGCAGATTATCTCAGCCGTCAGACTCTGGATCAGGGGGAATGGTCCCTCCATCCAGAAGTTTTCCACCAGTTGTGCCTACGTTGGGGCACCCCGGATGTGGATCTGTTGGCATCACGATTCAACAGGAAAGTACAGAGATTCGTGGCTCGCTCCCGCGATCCTCTAGCAGAGACCGCAGACGCACTTGTCGCCCCGTGGGGGCAATACCAGCTAATGTATGCCTTCCCTCCTCTCGGGTTACTGCCAAGACTTTTTCGCAGGATAGAGGAGGAAGGAATTCCAGTAATCCTGGTAGCTCCGGACTGGCCTCGCCGAGCTTGGTACGCCGACTTGGTCAGACTGGTGGCGGACGTCCCGTGGAGACTTCCTCTCAGGGAGGATCTACTGTCTCAGGGACCGATCTTCCATCCTGCTTTACGATCGCTGGCTTTAACGGCCTGGCTATTGAGACCCAGGTGCTGAAGGACAAGGGATTGTCAGCTTCAGTTATTCCTACTCTAGTTAAAGCAAGGAAAGCGACTTCCAGAAAGATTTATCATCGCACATGGAAGTCCTACATTGCATGGTGTGAACCCCTGGGGTTCCACCCACGATCTTATTCGGTTAGTCGAATATTAGCTTTTCTGCAACAAGGGGTTGAGCAGAAACTGGCTTTGAGCACTATCAAGGGTCAGGTCTCAGCATTAGCTATCTTCTTTCAGAAGCCTTTGGCTACTCATTCCTTGGTGCGGAATTTCATCCAGGGGGTGCGACATCTGGCTCCGCCAGTGCGCGCGCCGTTACCACCCTGGGATCTTAATTTAGTATTGTCGGTTCTTCAGAAACCTCCCTTTGAAGATATTAGGGAGATTCCTCTACCTACGTTGTCCCAGAAGGTGGCCTTCTTGGTGGCTATCACTTCTGCACGCAGGGTGTCAGAACTGGCCGCATTATCTTGTCGTTCCCCATATCTGGTGGTTCAAAGAGATAAGGTGGTTCTTCGTCCGAATCCATCCTTCCTACCAAAAGTGGTTTCAGAATTTCATCTGAATGAAGAAATTGTATTACCTTCCCTGTGTCCTAAGCCCAGTCATCCTCGGGAGTTTGCTTTACACTCCTTGGATGTGGTCCGGGCGATCAGGGTATACTTGAAAACGACAGACTCGTTTCGCAAGACGGATTCACTTTTTGTGATCCCGGATGGACCCAAAAAGGGGTTGCCTGCATCTGCCGCGACTATTTCCAAATGGATCAGACAGACGGTGGTACAGGCTTATTCTATTAAGGGTCGGGAGCCCCCGTTCCCTGTTAAGGCGCACTCCACTTGGGCACTTAGTGCGTCATGGGCCTTTCGCCATCAGGCGTCAGTGGTCCAGGTGTGCAAGGCGGCTACCTGGTCGTCGGTGCATACCTTTACAAAACATTATAAAGTTGATGTAATGGCATCGTCTGATGCCTCGTTTGGCCGCAAGGTTTTGCAGGCCGCCATTTGAGGAGACCAGTGGTCTACCTCGAGGGTTTTTTTCCGTTGGAATTTTTATTTGAGTCTCATTCTTTGCTTATAATGAGCCTTTAAAACGTCTAGTTGGCACCGGTTGGGCCTTCTAGATTGGATTTTGATTTTGTCAATCCCACCCCTCATTTGTGGCACTGCTTCTGGATGTCCCAATTGATGTGAATCAAGAAGACTACGTCTGTCAATGAGCGACAGAAAAATCTGATTTTTGTAAGATCTTACCGTAAAATCCTTTTCTCTTAGCTCATTGACAGACGTAGTACCCGCCCCTCTATCATTGAGTTGGGTTGGGTTAAATTCTCTGTTGCTGCTTTATAACAGAACTGATTCCTTGTAGCAGAGAGAGGGAGGATATACCCTCTGGGACTGCCCCTAGGGTGGAGCCAGAACGTTTTTTCTTTCTGCCTAGTCCTACTCCTGCGGAGACAACATAACCCAATTGATGTGAATCAAGAAGACTACGTCTGTCAATGAGCTAAGAGAAAAGGATTTTATGGTAAGATCTTACAAAAATCCGATTTTTTCTATTTTAGTGGAGTGGGATTAGAATGCTTGTCAGTTTCCTATTGCTGTCTGTGCCCCCCGTTAAGAAGATTCACCCTCTGCATTTGTTTTGTTTACCATTATAATTGAAAGTGAAGGTAAAAATAAAATCACAAATTTTGTGTTTTCCCAGAAAAGTAATAGAGGGGAAATCTTCCTATGACGACACTAGTTCTGGTGACAAAAAAAACCTTCTCTTGCTCTATCCAAAATGAAAAAAATGTTTTGTCTATAGTTCTACTTTAAGAAGCTCACAAACCCTCAATTTCCCTTTGCATGAGGCTTCTGGGTAAGATGGTAGCTTTCTTGCGTGTCCTTGCCCAATTCAAATCCAGAGCTCTCCAAATAAATGTCTTGACTGGTTGGGAAAGGAGTTCAGTGTCGTTGGATTCCTCAGTGATGTTATAGCCCAGCACAAGTCTTTGGACTGATGGATCTCCTCACGGAACTCCATGTCCCAGCACTGTCCGCATTCCAGGCGCAGAAAATTGGCAGGTGGATTTTCTCATCTGTCAAAAACTGTCCCAGGGGAGTGGTCTCTTCTGCCTGAGGTGTCCTCAGAACCATGAGTCCTCGAGTAATCTGTGCCTTCTCACCATTACAGCTTCTACCTTGTCTGCTTTGCAGAATTCAAGCAAAAGGAATGCTGGTGCCTCCGATCACCTAACTTGGCACCAGGGAACTTGGTACTTTAACAATGAGAACATGTTAATGGGTGACCTTTGGACCCTTCTGGATCATCTCAACCTGACACAAGGTCCAATATTCCATCCTGCTTTACAGCCGCTGGCACTACCTGCATGGTTGTTGAAGCCAGAGTCTTGAGAGACAGTTGAGTCTCTGATTCGGACATTCCTACTCTACTAAAGCTTGGAAGGCGACTTCAGGGAAAACTTTCCACAGGACAGAATCTTATGTTGCTTGGTGTGAGGCTAATGGATTTCATTCTTGCAAGTATGTAGTGGTCTGCATCCTGGCTTTTTTTCAGTCTTGAGTTCTCTTGAGTACAATCAAGGGTCAGATTTCCACCTTGAAGGGCCTCTTTCAGAGACCTATTGCATCGCATTCCTCGGCACATACCCTTGTACAAGGTATCGCATATTGTTCCACTGGTTAAGACACTGCTGATTCTATTGGTACTTGTTACCTTCTGTATTGCAGAAATCTGTTTGAACCTATCTGAAATATTAATTTAGTCCTTCTGCATTGCAAGGTTATTTTTCTAATTACCATTACTCCGGTATGCAGCGTTTTGGAATTGACTGTTCTTCCTTTTTTGCGGAACCGTTCCTGGTTTTTCACTATGACAAGGTGGCTCTACAGTCTCAACCATCCATTTTTGAATGTTAGTTTCCTTGTTACATCTCCACCAGGACATTGTATTTTCTTTCTTTTTGTCTTAAAGAGAAGCTCCAGGCTCCTTCAAAAAAATTAAAACTCAGGAGCTACAAATACTGTAGCTGCTGACTTTTGCTGTTAGGGCACTTACCTGTCGAGGCATCCTCACCAAGCATAATCTTGAGTCGGCTATTGGGTACGTGCGCCACCATTTTGACTAAGGGAAACAAGCAGTGAAGCCTTGCGGCTTCACAGACGGTCTCCTACTGCGCATGCGTGAAGAGCGCTGCACTTTGCGAATGGGCTGCAGTCACAGTCACACTTCGCAGGTCCCAGTAGGCTGTGGGGTAAGGAGGGGGTGGTAAACTGAGCCAGAAGTGGGAGCGGGTACCTGTCAAAACTAGGTACCCCCCCCCCCAAAAGGTGCTAAATGTGGATGTGGGGGGAGGGGCAGGCAGACAGCAGAGATTCCCTTTTGGGCGGAGCTCCGGTTTATGTTCCTCCCATCAGGAGTAGTCTAGGCAGTAAAATTTGAATACACACACCCAGGGGGCTGTCCCTCTAGGTATAAACCCCCACTGCACAATCCAGCACATCAGTTTGTTTCTGCTTAGAAAAGGAGTAGACCTAGGTTTTCTGCTGGGACTCCGGTCTCAGTTTTTTTTATTCTTTTCAGAATATTTTCTTTCATTTATCTTTACTCACTTGCTAGCTAGTGTTCAGGGAAGAATTTTCCTGCGATCTACAAGCCACGATGCCGGCTGGGGCTTCGCACTGGATTTTTTTTCCTTTCAGAATATGATTGGATTTTTTCCTTGTCGTAAATGTCCTATATGGGTGCTGAATGCACACCGTCCTAGAAAGGTCACATCTTTTGAGTCCTTCTCTACTCATGAAAATTTTACCATCGAGCAGATTATTACGTGTACGACCAAGTATGTAGTATACGTTATTTGTGGCCTTGTGACCTAGAAAACATTGGTCATACCAAGCGGATGCTGGTGACGAGACTCAATGAGCACGTCGCCAACATCCATAAAAGTTTTCCAGGCCATAGTTTCTCCAAACATTATGCCCTTTGCCACAATAGGGATCCGAAGGGAACCGTTTTTATTGGAATTTAACATTTTGTGGCAAATTGGCAAGGGAGTAATATGGTCAGGGAGCTCTCAAGGTTAGAGGCACGGTGGATCTATAGGGCAAAGACTTACACTCCACATGGTATGAATGTGGAGTGGGATGTCAACGCCTTTATAGCTAATAGCGGATTCTCCTATTTTTTGTTTCCTCACGTTTTATTTGTTTTGTATTTTAATTGCTGTTTAAAATATATTTTTTAACTGTACATATGTTTTAAATGTTATTTCTGATATATGTGGATTTACTTTTGGAATAAGAATTTTTAATGTCTGTGTTGTGTAGTTCCGGTTTTCTCCACAAGAGGGAGCTGCTATATATTATTATTATTTTTGATTTTATTCTTTATGAGGGTGCACGGAATGATTGTTCATTTCGGTGCAACATTGATAGAGTAAGAGCTCTGCAGGATACATTGTTTGTTTTTCTTTTATTTCTCCTTTATTGACTGGACCACTAGGGCTGAGCGCTGTTTTTTTTCTTCCGGTCTTGCTGTCAAAGGCATCTGCCGGATGTTGCACCCCCTGGTTAACTGAGCCGCCTGCTTCTGCTACTGTATATAAGGAGCGCAATGGCCCCCACTGACCACACCCCTGACGACTTCATCTGTTGACAAAATGCCGCTTCGTGCGGGTACTGGGACATGTGACGTCATCGTGCCGAGGACACAGCAGCCATCTTTTGGCTAAGAAACCAGTGGACACACACATGCTGACGCTGCTCTGCATTTTTTGTGAGTGTATTGCTTTTATTTATTAAATAAAAACAAATTACAACTTAAATACTACACTATCCGTATTTCTTCTATCCTTGGGGCCTTCTTATGATTATCTTTCCCTGAGTACCTGGCTGTTTGGCTATACCATCTGACCCTTGGTAGTGACAACTGGAGAAGAGGAGATCTGGATGAGCCTTTAGTGGAATTTATGAGAGCTCTGTTTATTACAAGCCAGACGGTAAGAGGCAGTGTGATTGGGGATACTTTTGGTGGTGGTGGCACTTATTTACCCAATCAGCTGGACCTCATTTAAAGGGCTGTGTTTGGACTGATACACTTGGTCATAGCGCTACACTTCCCTTTATCATCTTTGCACTGGATAATCTAGATCCTTATGGTCCCTCCAGTCTGGCCTACGAGTGTGAGCAGGTTATAGTTCTGACCTAGGCCTAGCCACAATGGTTCGGACGGTTACGTGCCTGTGAGCAGATGCCTCGCTGGGACGCATTGACCTGGAACGCCCTAAGTCGCAGCGTACCCATCGGCTGGCAGCACCCCCACTTTGGGTGGGAGGCAGTCTGCCCAGAGCAGAGCCCACCCAGTCCATGGTATGGTGAGTAAATGTGCCCCCCTTTGCCCCTGCTGGCCTTGGGGGGATGTGGGCCCTCCCCTGATGATAATGGGATTTGTGCCTCCCAAGAGATTCCCTTGGTCTGCTCGGTACCCAGTCTGTGTGTCCTTCCCTGTCCCTGCAGGGACTGTATATCTGGTGTGCTCTGGCACTATGGGGGGGGGGGGGATGACATGGTACCTTGGGCTTGCTGGTCCCTGTTGTGGTTCCTGAGGCTTTCATGTGTCAGCCCCTAGCCGCATGGTGCGATGTGGGCGTCGCCATCTTAGATGTGGGCAATGCGATTTTTTTCCCCATAGACTTGTATAGGGCAGACATTTTCCCTGCAGCTTCCTATTGTTTCCTATGTGCATCCATCTTTGTGTAGCCCTGGTGCTATACTCAGTAGTGTTTCCCTATCAGGCAAAATCACATCCTGTGTGGTCATTTCCTGCTGCTGTGCAGAGGTCAATTCCTGCTTTTCTCTCCATGCTCTGGTAAATTCAGGAGGAAGTGTGTCTGAGGTGGTAATGTATTGGGGGTCTCTGCGGGCATATCCTTACACTTTCTGCTATCAGTTTGGTTTAAAGGGGTTCCCTGCAGACCGCTGGGATCAGTAGTAGATACCACGATCGGTGCTCTTAAAGCGCACAGTTTTTTACGATTTGAACTATGGAGTCCCAAACTGGAAAACCACCCCCCTTCCTGTGGGATTGCTGTCCTCACAGTCAGATGGTGAAAAGGACTGTGAGGAAAGGAATGCACCTTAGTGGAAGCCCTGATTATTTCAGTGCGGGATACTTTAAAATTGGCTGATGAGCCCACGCCGGCAGGGAGGCGGTTGGCTTTTGGCTCCCAAAAGTCTCAGAAATCTGGCAAGGTTTTCCCTTGTCCTGACACCTTTCACGATATTGTAAATGACCAATGGCAGCGTGTTAAGCACGTGTTAGTGATGCCTTAATGCTTTAAATGCCGGTATCCTTTTGCTGAAAAGGTCTCCAACCGTTGGATGGGGCCACCTAAAGTGGACCATCCTGTTTCCAGATTGAATAAATCTACCCTTGTGCCTCTGGAGGATTCCCCAGTTTTTACGGATCCAATGGACAGGTAGGGGGAATCCCTTTCCCCTCATCTTCATGTGCTGGCAGGTTCCATTTTGAAACTGGTTTTTGTGTCTGTGTTGGTTTCACAGACGGTGACAGAATGGATTAGGGGGTTTGCGGGAGTCTTTGGACCCCGAGACTGTTCCTCCGGAACAGCTGGAACTGTTGGACCAGGTGATCTAGGCTCTGGTGTTCCTGTGTGATACAGCTGTAGATACGGCTCCCCTGGTGGCCAGGGTCTCGACCGTGGGGATTGTTTTAAGACGCATGGTTTGGTTGAAGAACTGGTCGGCTGACCAAGCTTCTAAAAGGCCTTAGCTGATCTCCCCTTTCTGGGAGACAGGTTATTTGGCGACTCACTGGATGAGTTGATCAAGGGACTGACTGGCGGGAAGAGTACTCTTCTTCCTCAATCTTCCAAGGTTAAGACACCCCGTCCCAAGCAGGGTCCTTCCTTTTCTGCTCACAAACGTTTTTTTCGTGCCTCCAGGGCGCAAGAAAAAGGTAAGCCATTCAGAACTTCTGGAGGTGCTAACACTCCCTGGGGCAAGACCAAGGCTAGTCAGCTGGTGTGGCAGACAAGTCCTCTTCAGCATGAAGGGGCGCCCTCATCCGGCTCAGGGGTGGGGGGACGTCTGCGCTTCTTTTGAAGGGACTTCCTTCAGGACGATTGGGTTCGCAAACTTGTTTGCTCCGGGTACAAGATCGAATTCCGGTCCCAGCCAGCGGACAGGTTCTTTCAGTCAAAACTTCACCTGTCTCCAGGGCGTTTTAAGCATCTGCGGGAGGCTTTGCGAGATCTCCTGGTTCAAGGAGTGATTGTGCCGGTTCCCCAACAGGACCGCTCTCAAGGTTTCTGTTCAAACCTGTTCACTGTGCCGAGAAAGGAAGGCAAGGCTCTCAACCGCTTTGTGCGGGTGCAGAAGTTTTGAATGGAGTCCATTCTGTCAGTGGTGGCATCTTTGAATCAGGGGGATTTTATGGCTTCCATCAATCTCAAAGATGCGTATCTGCATGTCCCCATATTCAAGGGACACCAGCGATTCCTCCACTTTGCGGTGGCAGAGGAGCACTTTCAATTAGTGGCGTTAACCCTTTGGTCTCGCTTCGGCTCCCAGAGTTTTTACCAAGGTCATAGCCCCTGTGCTGGCCTTGTTGCGTCACCGAGGTATCTCCATTGTGGGATATCTGGATGATCTCCTGTTGTGAGCAGGTTCCCATTCGGAGTTCTGCTGGACAAAGTCTCCATCACCATTCAGACCCTTCAGGAATTCGGGTGGAAAATCAATGTTGCCAAATCTGCCCTGACTCCGTCTGTGCAGATCACCTATCTGGGGCTGAACCTCGACTCTGCTTTGGCGAGGGTCTTCCTTCTCTTGGACAAGCTTCAGAAGTTGCAAGGGGCGGTCAGGTTGCTGATGGAGACCGATCAGTCCTCCTTGCGGGCTTGTACAAGTGGGATCTGTGGAAGTGTCAGAGCCCGGGGAGAGCGGTGCTGGCGGCTCTTCTCTCAGTCTCCGCCCGGTGGGTTATTGGCCGTAATGAATAGCTTCCTTTGATGTCGAATGCCTCAGCAAGACCTTGTTGGAGAAGATTGCAAAAGTTTTAATCGAGAAGGACCGTTTCATCACAGAACTCTGAGACTTCACCAAAGGAGAACACCCAGCCTTCAGAAGAGCTTTTCCAGTGGAGCCCCGGGTGATTTTGAGAACCGTTCCAAGGATATTGATGCTCAAATACTTTCTGTCCTTCCTAAAGAGCCCTAAGGAGGTGACATACACCCAAAGAGGTCAACTCAAAGGAAGGTATTAAAAGATCCCCACAGACAGTCCAAGGTCGGGAAGGAACACAGGAATCCAGGGGAAGAGATTGCAGATATTAGACACCACGCTGGAACAAAGGAGGAAAAGGAACCACCATCTATCCAGACACATAATACAGGCGTATTATCCTCTGATTTGAGGTGAGAATATAGCACACCTAGAAGTGAAACCACGGCACAAGGTGGAGGAAAAGAAATCACACTATTTAATCACCGTTATTTATTGATTTTACCTTTTTTGTTATATCAAGGCTTCTGGTGCAGCCAGTCGATTGAGAACTGTTTGAAGCATTGTTTTGGATCAGACGCTATTTTGCACATATTTGATACATTGCATTTTATAGTTGAAACTTTAATTGATTTGTATTTATATTGTCACTGGATGCACAGAGCACTTTCTTAATAGAAGCACCTATAAGAAGCACTATTCATTTTTACAATCAACTTTATTAATTTTAAAGGAATATGTTTTTAACTAAGCACTTTGTATTTATTTTTACATGAATCAAGGTATATTTTGGAATATATGCAACAGGATTGTATGATTTTTTTGTACACAGATAATTGATTTTAGAGGTGAACAATTATACACAAGCACTTTAATATATTTTAAAACACCCCGAAGCGCATCACAACCCCCCAAATTATCAGACGTTACTATCTGGTTGCGTATTTCCCACCCCTCATACCTATGCTGCTTTGGGACACCCCACTCAGCTCATGGAGATGAGGCTGCGTCTGTTGACGGACATCAGAGAAAAAGATTTTACAGTAAGATCTTACAAAAATCTTATTTTTTCCTTCCCTCTTGCTCTGGTGACAGATTTTTGAATTTCCCCTTTCTGTCTCTGTAACAGTGGTCACCCGGACAAACAGAGAATTAATTATCTCCAGTGGGGACACAGACAACATTAAAAAAAACGTTTTTTTTTTCCTTCTTCTGACAAATAAAAAAAGTATTTAAATATACTTTAAGGCCCCTTTTGCACGAATGAATACACATAGACAATCACGAACAGCAGCAAAAAAAGTTTATGGCTGGTTATGGACATCTCTGGTAGCTCAGCCTGTTTAAAGCAATGATAGGAGCTGACTGTGTAAAGCAATGACCTTTGATGCACATAAATGCATCCAGGGACAGACATCTAACTGCAGGTAACCACTCGATGTACGGATACAATGGCTGTTGTCAGCCTGTTATTGCTTTTTACAAGCTGAGAGGCCATGGCTGCCCACAACCACAATTCAGTCCATTTGCAAGAATCTGATTTCTGTTGCTGTCCGTGCTTGTCTGCATGTATTCTTCCATGTGATAGAGGCCTAATGAATTTGAGCATATAATTCAGTAGCATGAACATTTATCAATGATTATTCTTATCCCTAAAGGCATTATTGAATTTTAGTGATTTTCCAAACAGACTAATTTACTGTAATTAGCGTAATGGATGTCTTCAGTGTCATAATCAGTGACTCAGGCTGACTGAATTAATAAAAGGTCCTCACTAAGGAATTTTGTGTCATGCTGTGCGCACAGTGAACAAGTGTGACAAGAGAAAGAAAGGCAGAGAGGTATTTGAGAAGGAAAAAAGGTAATTAGTCCACCATGATGAAGTCTACAAAACCATCTCCATCAAGAAATTAAAGGTCCATGGAACTGTGGCCAACCTCCTTGAAAATAGCCAATAAAGTCAAGTGGACCCCAAATTGAACAGAAGGGTAATCTAAATGGTAGCAAAAGAACCCAGGAAAGATTGAAACAGATCCTAATTGATCTCCAAATCAAGGGGCAACAATATCAAAGTCATACCACTTTCCATTGTCTGAATGAAAGCCGCCTCCATGGTAATAAAGTTCTGAAAACAGCCAGACTAGAGTTTGCAAAAGTTGACAAGTTACAGTCCTGGAGAAATATCCAATGGACATAGGAAAGAAAAAGCTATTTTTGTAAGTTAAAGGAGCTCTGTTTACAAGGAAAAAAACAATGTCATGGAACATGGAAGAGGTTCCAAAATCTTGCAGTTTAATCTATTTTCTATGGTGAGAACTATGGAAAGAGCTGAATTGTACAGTTGATAGAAGGAACACATTAAATCTAAGACAACTAGAACAGTTAATTCAAGAAGAGTGGGAAAAATTGCCAGTTAAATGAGGAATGTAGAAGTCTTATCCAGGGCTACAGAAAGTGCTTGATTGCATTTGTTGGCTCAAAAAAATATAAAATATTAGATTGGGGAACAAATATTTATGTTGAAGCTATTTTTGTTTTATTTACAAGAATTTTTGTTTTGTTGTTGACAAAAGTATTAAAGAAAATGTCTACTCTATTACCTATAAGAAAGGTATCTACATTATAGACTATGTCACTATGGAATTTTTACAAAAACATGAAGGGGTAGTGATACTTTTGGCTGTGACTGCATATGTGTGTTGATATATAGTATTGAAAACAAGGACCAGTGAACCTGATATAGCAGAAAATAAATCAATTGTGCGGATTTGCCATTTAGTTGTGCAGCATTCTCTCCTTTGCATTTTTTAACCATTTACTCATGCAGCATTCTTTCCTTTGCATTTTTTAGGTTTATAATAGGTGTTTGAGCCTATTTGATCTTTTCACTGACTGGAGATATATTACTTTCCCATTATGGCTCACCCCTAGTCTGACATATAAATATTTAAAACAGTAATAAACCCCCAATATATTGCAGCTTAGCAGTCATTAAGTGTGGTGGCTGCATTTTTTTTAGGCTGTTTTCATCTGGTGATCAGGCCAGTAGCACACCTTCTGTATTAGTGTCCCTATTCAGGATGAGGGAGCACAGGGGATTTTGGACAGCAGGAGTTTCAGTCTGAGGGGAGGGAAGTGTTAGATGTACTGGAAGATTTAAATACAATAACAAATTAAAGCCAAATTCAAGCTAACACTTCATAAGCAGTTTCGTTTTATTTTTTATTTTTCTTTGGGGATAAAGGTTTTTCTTAACCACTTTACCACCGGAGGATTTTGCTGTCTTCCGTCCAGGCCACTTTTTGCGATTCGGCGCTGTGCGACTTTAACTGACAATTGCGCGGTCGTGCGACGCTGTACCCATACGAAATGTACGTCCTTTTTTTCCCACAAACAGAGCTTTCTTTTGGTGGTATTTGATCACCTGTGCGATTTTTACTTTTTGCGCTATAAACAAAAAAAAGAGCGTTTATTTTGAAAAAATAACAATATTTTTAACATTTTTTTATATGAAATTCCCCGCCAAAAAAATTTAAAAATCTAAATTTTTTTAAATTTTTGGCCAATTTGTTTTCTGCTACATGTTTGGTAAAAAAAAATCACAATAAGCGTATTTTGATTGGTTTGCGCAAAAGTTATTGCGTTTACTAACTAAGGGAAAGATTTCTGTCATTTTTGGTGTTTTTTATCTGCGATTTTTTTTTTTTTGCGGGACTGCGACATTGCGGCGGACAGATCGGACCCTTGACTGACATTTTTGACACACTTGGGGGTACCAGTGACATTTCTATAGTAATCAGTGCTATAAATATGCACTGTTACTGTAAAAATGACACTGGCAGGGAAGGGGTTAATTTTATTGGAGAGGGAGGGGTTAATGTATGCCTGGTGCTTACTGACGTGTGTGAGGGGAGGTGACTGAGTGACACAAGGACAGATCGCATGTTCAGCTATGCTGAACACTGCAATCTGTCACTCCTTGTCACTTAGGAGATCCGCCCTCTCTGTTTACACAAGCGGGCGGATCTCCAAACTGGATTCCCCGACGATCGGGGAAGAGCGGCGGCGATCGCCACCGCTCCTCCCCTGGCTTGACTCCCGCTGTGACTGAAAACAGCGGGAGCGCGCCGCCTACAGGGGGAGGAGTCCAGCGACGTAGGTCTACGTCGCTTGACGGTATCGAGCCACTTTGCCGCAGTACGGTCAACGTGACCGGTAGGCAAGTGGTTAAAGAAAAATTAAATAAACTGATCGTTGTAAGCGCCCCTGACAGTGTTGAATGGTCTGTCTAATCCCTAACTGATACATGTTCTAGAGAACTTGTTCTTTTAAAAACAACTGACTTTGCTCTGCTCTGCAAGCAAGGTCTGCTCATTTAGTGTGGGCCTCCTTCCTCTTGCTAAACCAAGCTTTAAAATAATGCTATGAGTTAGATAATCTACTTACCTTACCATCTGCTTCTATAGCGAAGCTGCAACATTTCATCCTTTGAGCAGACATTTCAGCACATTTTTAGCTCCACGTATCTTCACGTGTGCTAAGTGGATGCTGTTGGTATTGCTGCAGCTACAGTGCATCTGGAAAGTATTCACAGCTATTGACTTTTTCAACAGTTTGTTATGTTAGTCTTATTCCAAAATGGATTAAATTGTTTTCCCTAAAAATTCTGCAAACAATACCCCATATTGACAACATGGAAGAAGTTTGTTTAAAATCTTTGCAAATGTATTGGAAAAAAAAGTCACATTCACGTAAGTATTCATAGCCTTTGTTCAATACTTTGTTGAAGCACCTTTGGCACCAATTACTTCCTCAAGTACTTTTGAGTATGGTGCTACAAGCTTGGCACACCTATTTTTGGGCATTTTCTTTTATTCTTCTGTGCAGGACCTCTCAAGCCTCACCAGGTTGGATGGGGAGCGTCGGTGCACAGCCATTTTTCAGATCTCTACATAGATGTTCAATTAGGTTCAAGTCTGGGCTCTGGCTGGGCCACTCAAGGACATTCACAGAGTTGTCCCGTAGCCACTCCTTTGTTATCTTGGCTGTGTTCTTAGGGTCGTTGTCCTGTTGGAAGATAAACCTTCACCCCAGTCTGAGGTCCAGAGCGCTTTGGAGCAGGTTTTCATCAAGGATGTCTCTGTACATTGCTGCATCAATCCTGACTAGTCTCCCATTTCCTGCTGCTGGAAAAACATCCCCACGGCATGGCTCTGCCACCACCATGCTTCACTGTTGGGATGGTATTGGCCAGGTGATGAGCGGTGCCTGGTTTTCTCCAGACATGACGCTTGCCATTCAAGCCAAAGAGTTCAATCTTTGTTTCATCAGACCAGAGAATTTTGTTTCTCATGGTCTGAGAGTCCTTCAGGTGTCTTTTGTCAAACTCCAGGCAGGTGGTCATGTGGCTTTTACTTAGGAGAATGGCCACTCTGCCATACTGGCCTAATTGGTGGAGTGCTGCAGAGATGGTTTTTCTTCTGGAAGGTTTTCCTCTCTCCACAGAGAAACGCTGGAGCTTTGTCAGAGTGCCCATCAGGTTCTTGGTCACCTCCCTGAGTAAGGCCTTTCTCCCCAATCGCTCAGTTTGGCCGGGCGGCCCGCTCTGGGAAGAGTCCTGGTGGTTCCAAACTTCTTCCATTAAAAAAATAAACATAAACAATGTAGGCTATGTGGGACTTTAGGTGAGACACCAGCAGGTAATGCCCAGCGTCTCCATCCCTGTATCAGAAAAAACGAAAGTTGAAATGAAAAGGATTAAAAGAGGTGCATGGAAGCCAGCCAGCCCCCAGTCTGATGTACTCACCCTCCAGTCTGCCACCAACCAAGTAGACCTGCCTCATGATATAAATAAAGAACAGGGGTTTAGTTGACACGCATTTGTAAGCTGCAGGGCCACTACACGGCACCATGTTTTACCTGCAGTCCTAACACTTTCTAATTTGAGTGTCTCCACAATGGAAGCAGATGGATTTACTGATGGATGAGACCACTGTGCTCATTGGGACCTTCAATGCTACAGAAATTTTTCTGTACCCTTCCCCAGATCTGTGCCTCGATACAATCCTGTCTCGTGGTCTACAGACCATTCCTTGGACTTCATGGCTTGGTTTGTGTTCTGACATGCACTGCTAACTGTGGGACCTTTATATAGACAGGTGTGTGCCTTTCCAAATCATGTCCAATCAACTGAATTTACCATAAATGGACAAGTTGTAGAAACATCTCAAGGATTATCAGTGGAAACTGAGCTCAATTTTGAGTGTCATGGCAAAGACTGTGAATACTTATGTACATGTGATTTTTTTCATTTTTATTAAATTTGCAAAGATTTTAAACCAACTTCTTTCACGTTGTCATTTTAGGGTACTTTTTGTAGAATTTTGTAGGAAAAGCATTTAATCCATTTTGGAATAAGGCTGTAACATAAAAAAATGTGAAAAAAGTGAACGCTGTGAATTCTTTCCGGATGCGCTGTATATGAAATTAAAAT
Organism: Pelophylax lessonae; assembly: GCF_965119305.1. Lineage (NCBI taxonomy): Eukaryota > Metazoa > Chordata > Amphibia > Anura > Ranidae > Pelophylax > Pelophylax lessonae. Next base: position 669,827,758 of record NC_138768.1, on the reverse strand, counting down.
ACTTTTTTAACAAAGATTTTTCTAAAAATAATGACATATTTAGGTCGCAGCTTTATTTCATGTGTAATACATTTTTTTGTGAACACTTTGGAATTAAGTTTTTTCCACTATTTGCCATAAAATATGATCTGATCAACATCTAGGTCACAACCCCCCAGGGTTCTGTCCTGGGACCAATCCTGTTTAATTTATTCATAAATGATCTAGAGGAGGGGATATCTAGTACAATCTCAGTATTTGCAGATGATACTAAACTATGCTTGCCAATATCTTCTTTGCAGGATGTGGAAACCTTACAAGCGGACCTGAACAAAATAACGGGGTGGGCAACTACATGGCAGATGAGGTTTAATGTTGAAAAATGTAAAGTAATGCGCTGGGTTACGTATATATGCGTAATTCCGGACTTCTGCCTGCAGGGGGCGTGCGCAGGCCGCTTCTGTTGTAAAAATTTACAGCAGAAGCCAATCTGCGGGTGTCGTGCACTCAATGTTAAACTGGTAAACTACAGAGCACAGGGATCTGCCTATGTAAACAAGGCAGATCCTGGTTCTAACAGGGGGGAGGCATGGATTCTGTTTTCCTGCAAAGCAGGGACTAGAATCAATCTCTTCCCCTAGTAAAAGCAGCACATACAGCTGTGAAAGTAATTATTTGATCCCCTGCAGGCTTTGTAAGTTTGCCCACGTACAAAGAAATGAAAGGTCTATAATTGTCATAGGTGTATTTTAAATGATAGAGACAGAATATCAACCAAAAATCCCAAAAAAAACACGATACAAATGTTTTAAATTGAGTTGCAGTTCAGTAAAAATAAGTTTCTCTTACGTCCTCCGACAGTCGCCGCCATCTTCATATTCGTCACAATGGGGTATTAGACTTTGCTCCGAAGGAGTAGCTAGGCAACAGAATATGTTAACATTAAAGCTTTTAACATATCCCACCCCCAGGGGGTGGTCCCCTCAGTCAATACCACCCTACTTCCTGCATCCATATCTCAGTTTCAATGTCTAGCTTGTCAGGAGTAGCTGGATCTCTCTATGCTGGGGCATTTTGTCTCAGCCTTTATCTTCTTTTTTGATTTTTTGTTTGAGTTTTTTCTCTCTCTTTACTTAGCTGTTCTTTTTGTCAGCATTAGTTCTTCTGATGAAGAGGATTCGTGCGGGCTGGGTCTCGGGCTGATTCCCCTGGTCTCAGGTTGTGGGTCAGTGGCTTCCCAGCCTGCCATCGAGCGTTCAGCCAGGTAACGCTCCTGGCACAGTGAACGACCCATCCCTGTTCGGTGCAGGGATGCTTGGTGAGGTGGCTACCTCACTGGATGCTGTGCGGTTTCTTAACCCCGATTTTTCTGCGTCCTGAATGCGACTCTCCCTGCCACATGTGCAGTGGCTTGTTCGCCTGTGCGGGTTCCCCACGCCATTTAGGTAAGTGTATCTGTGTGGGGACCTGTCTGTTGGGGGGGGTGTCAGTCTGGGACTGTGTAACCTGCCTCTGTTCACACTGTTTGGCTCCCTATCGCTCTGGCTGCATGCTGTGGGCTGCAAGGGGGGGGCTGTGCTGCACTATCTGTGTCAGACTGTGGGATGTGTGACAGGCTGTGTGCTGTGGGGCATGTTTTGTCATGTTTGGGCACAATATAGCGATCGCTGCGGCGGTCCGCCATGTTTTTTACCTCACAGTAGTGGGGGAGCGGCGGTTTCGGCGCCAAACGGCGCCATTTTGGCTGCGCTCGCCCCCGCCGCATGTTTGCACTGCGGGCGGCCATTTTCTTGTAGCCTTCCATAGGCTTTAATAGAGCGCCCTGACTCATCACTTCCTCTTTCCTGGGTGCACCGATCGAGGCGGCAGCAGCAGCAGTGGTCTCTTCAGGTTTAATCCTCTCTTCTTCCTATATCCATTGCCTGTATTCAGTTTTATCCCTGTGGGGGTCTGCTTGTGCTAGTGTGTGTGTGTGCGGTGGGCTGCGCTCGCCGCGCTTGTTAAAGGGGCAGTTAACCCTTTATTCTCCAGCATATTTTTTGGGGCAATGGATTCTCAGGAAGGCAAATTTCCTGCCACCTTGGTGGGTAGCCAGGGGACTGCTGTTTCCCCCCCAGGGGGGGATTTGGCTGAGGTGGTGGCTAACCTTGCTGCTCAGGTGCAGATGCTTGTGGCTGCTCAATCCACTAAAAGACCCAGAGTTTCAATGTCCTCTGATTCAGAGGGTGATGGTGATGGGGCTGCTATGGCTGGGATCTCCTTATCGGGGTCCCGTTCCTCCCTGGATCTCGTGGGGTCCGAGGTGGAGGCTGAGGTTGAAGGGGTTGATAGTTCTCCCCCTGGCTCGCCTGCTTGCAATCATGGATGAATTGGTTGCTTCTATTAAACGCTGCGTTTGCAGGATGAACCGTGTCCTCCTGCTGCCCTGCCGGCTTATGGGACACAGAAAAGACGCAAGACATCGCAGGTCTTTCCCTGCACTGATGATTTTCAGCGCGCTGTTAAGGAACAATGGCGCAATTTACGCAAACCTTTTGCTGTGCCAAGTAGGTTCAGGCTGGGTTATCCTTTCACGCCTACCACTGATGAACGGTGGTGTGTGCCACCCCCGGTGGCTCACGCGATAGCGGTTTTGAATAAGTCCACTGCGATTCCTGCAGAAGATACTCCGGTGTTCCGAGATGCCACGGATAGGAGACTTGAGTCTCTTGACCGTCATACTTATTCTGTTACGGGTTCGATGCTTAAAGCTCTGTTTGCCTCTCTTATGGCAGCCCAGGCTGTCGCGAGTTGGACGCAGGTGCTTAGGCGCGTCCTAGTGGCTGATTCGGCCTCACCGGCGACATTGGATATGGTGGATCAAATCCATGAAGGTGTCATGTATTTGTGTGATGCGGACTTGGATTTAGTGCCGTTGGCTGCACGTGTACACAGCGTGGCGGTGTTGTCTCGCCGCCTGGTTTGGTTAAAGTGTTGGTCTGTGGACCAATCTTCGCGCAAGACCCTAGCCAATCTGCCTTATGATGGATCTCGCCTTTTTGGGGAATCCTTGGATACGTTGATAAAGGGGATCACGGGCGGTAAGAGCACGCTCTTGCCCCATTTCCCCAAGGCTAAGGGGGCTCCTGGAAGAAGCATACTAATTTTCGGCCTTCTCAGGGGTCCTTTCGTGCCTTTCGGTCGCACTACAAGGGCAAACCGTTCAAGGGTCACGGCTCCCAAAAGAAGCCGTGGTCTGGTAAGCAGAAGTCCGGACCCGCTGCCCATAACAATGCGGCCTGAAGGGACGCCCTCACCCAGTTCTGGGGTGGGGGGACGCTTGCTCGGTTTTCTTCAACCCTGGCTGGCCCGCGTTCGGGACCGGTGGGTTCAGGAGATCGTTCGATCTGGCTACAAGATCGAGTTTCTCTCTCGGCCGGAGAGCAGATTCTTTCCCTCAAATCTTCAACTGTCTCCAGAGCGTTTGCGGGATCTGCACCTAGCGATGCGGGACCTGAGGGCTCAGGGAGTGGTGGTTCCGGTGCCTCATCGGGACAGATTTCGGGGGTTTTATTCAAATCTGTTCACCGTGCCCATTAAGGAGGGCAAGGTTCGTCCAATTCTGGACTTGAAGGCTCTGTACCGCTTTGTGCGGGTTCGCAAGTTCCGCATGGAATCCCTGCGGTCGGTGGTGGCTGCCCTGGTTCCGGGGGAATTCATGGCCTCCATCGATTTGAAGGATGCGTACCTTCACATCCCGATTTTCGAGGGTCACCAGAGGTACCTGCGATTCGCCATTGCGGAGGATCATTACCAATTTGTGGCGTTACCTTTTGGTCTCGCCTCGGCTCCGCGGGTTTTCACCAAGGTGCTTGCACCGGTTCTGGCTTTGTTGAGAGCCCAGGGCATCTCTGTCCTGGGATATCTGGACGATATTCTGGTTCGGTCTGCGACCAGCCAGGGTCTGGAAAAGGACCTGTCCGTCACGATGCAAACTCTACAGGAGTTTGGTTGGACGATAAATTTTCCAAAATCGACGCTGGGTCCGTCGGTTCGTCTTCCCTACCTGGGAATGATCCTGGACTCGGTCCAGGCGAAGGTCTTCCTGCCGGACGACAAACTCAGGACTCTTCAGGAGGAGGTCAAGTCCCTCAGGGACGTTCCACACTCGTCACTGCGGACGTGCATGAGATGTCTGGGGTTGATGGTCTCGGCCTTCGAGGCGATCCCCTTTGCCCAGTTCCACACGCGGGGTCTCCAAGCGGAGATCCTGTCCAGGTGGGACGGGCGACCGCAATCTCTGGATCTTCAGATCTCGTTGAGCCATCGCACCAGAAGGGATCTTCTGTGGTGGCTCCAGTCCTTTCGTCCTCTCTCGTGGACAGTGATCACCACGGATGCCAGCCTGTCGGGCTGGGGTGGTGTTCTGGGCGTTCTGTCCGCCCAGGGAACTTGGTCGGAGGGGGAGTCCTCCCTTCCGATCAACATTCTGGAATTGCGTGCGATAAATCTCTGCCTTCGTCGTTGGACGGACCGGCTGCAGGGCTGTCCGGTTCGGGTGCAGACGGACAATGCCACGGCGGTGGCCTACATCAACCACCAAGGGGGCACCAGGAGTGCCCGAGCGGCTCGGGAAGTAGCCGACATTCTATCTTGGGCCGAGACTCACGTCCCGGCGATAACGGCAGTTCACATTCCGGGGTGGAGAACTGGCAGGCGGACTATCTGAGTCGCCAGACCCTGGATCAGGGGGAATGGTCTCTCCATCCGGCTGTCTTCCAGATGTTGTGCGCGAAGTGGGGTCTTCCAGATGTGGACCTGTTCACGTCTCGTCTGAAAAACAAGGTGAAAAAGTTCGTGGCAAGGACGCGCGACCCTCGGGCAGACGCGTCGGACGCGTTAGTGGCCCTGTGGCATCAGTACCGACTGATGTATGCGTTTCCACCGATTCAATTGCTGTCCAGGTTCCTTCGCAGGTTGCACTCGGAACGCAGCACGGTGATTCTTGTGGCACCGGACTGGCCTCGCCGGTCCTGGTACGCGGACCTCGTGAATCTCTGCCTCTTCGAGACGATCTCCTGTCTCAAGGGCCGATATTCCATCCTGCTTTACAGTCGCTGGCTTTGACGGCCTGGCTGTTGAGACCGAGGTCCTGAAGGATAGGGGTCTCTCCCCTGAGGTCATTCACACTTTGATCAACGCGAGGAAGCCTTCCTCGGGGAAGGTCTATTACCGTACTTGGAAGGCCTATTTTGCCTGGTGTGAGTCCAGGGGGTTTTCACCTCGCACGTACTCGGTTTCTCGAGTGTTGTCCTTCCTTCAAACGGGTGTCGACCAGCGTTTGGCGCTGGCTACGGTCAAGGGTCAGGTGTCTGCGCTGGCCGTTCTTTTTCAACGTCTTGTGGCTTCTAACCCCTTGGTTGGCACTTTTGTTCAGGGGGTGCGACATCTGGTCCCTCCTAGGAGGGAACCTCTGCCTCCTTGGGATTTGAATCTCGTTCTCTCCGTGTTACAACGTGATCCTTTTGAACAGATCAGGGGGATCTCGTTGTCTATGTTGTCCAAAAAGGTCGCCTTTTTGGTGGCGATCGCTTCGGCTCGTAGAGTGTCGGAGCTGGCGGCTTTGTCCTGCAAGTCTCCGTATCTGGTTATTCACTTGGATAAGGTGGTCTTGCGACCTAACCCTTCTTTTCTTCTGAAGCGAGTTTCGGAATTTCATCTCAATGAGGATATTGTTTTGCCTTCGCTCTGCGCGAAGCCTAAGCATCCGAAGGAGGTGAGGTTGCACTCCTTGGATGTTGTTCGGGCGATAAGGGTTTACCTTAAATCGACTAAGTCTTTTCGCAAGACGGACTCTTTGTTTGTTCTTCCGGAAGGTCCTCGGAAGGGCATGGCGGCGTCGGCTTCTACCATCGCCAAATGGATCAGACAGACCATTGAACAGGCATATGCTTTGCAGGGAAAAGTTCCCCCTATGCCTGTGAAGGCGCACTCTACTAGATCTCTGAGTACGTCTTGGGCCTGTCGTCATGGGGCTTCTGTGGCCCAGGTGTGTAAGGCGGCGACCTGGTCGACCGTGCACACTTTCACAAAATTCTATAAAGTGGATGTTCAGGCATCGGCAGATGCTTCCTTTGGCCCCAAGGTTCTTAGTGCAGCAGTTCCTTAGGGTCCCTTGTTTTGGACCCCTGGCTGTTTTGGGATACGTGTTTTATCCCTGGGTTATTTGCTTTTCCTGGGTTGTTGCTCCTGTTGAGCAAGTTTTTTTCGTGTTGCCCAACTGGTTTCCTTCCTTTGGTAAGGTTCCTTTCTTTGATGTGGAGACTGCGTTGCCTTACGGCGCGGCTGCGTTTCCCACCCCTCATGTTTGCACTGCTTTGGGACGTCCCCATTGTGACGAATATGAAGATGGCGGCGACTGTTGGAGGACGTAAGAGAAAACTGAATTTTTGTATAATCTTACCTGTAAAATTCCTTTCTCTGAGTCCTCCGACAGTCGCCGCCCCTCTTTTGGGGTTTGGTTATATACTCTACTGCTATTCCACTGAAACTGAGATATGGATGCAGGAAGTAGGAGGGTATTGACTGAGGGGACCACCCCCTGGGGGTGGGATATGTTAAAAGCTTTAATGTTAACATATTCTGTTGCCTAGCTACTCCTTCGGAGCAAAGTCTAATACCCCATTGTGACGAATATGAAGATGCCGGCGACTGTCGGAGGACTCAGAGAAAGGAATTTTACAGGTAAGATTTTACAAAAATTCCGTTATTTGATCACCTGCCAACCAACAACAATTCTGGCTCCCACAGGCTGTCTACAGTATGTGCTCATGTGGTACACATATTAGTCCTATCAATTAAAAAAAGTGCTCAACAACTTATGTGTATAAAAGACACCTGTCCACAGAATCTCTCTCTTCCATTTAAATCTCACCATCATGGGCAAGACCAAAGAGCTATCAAAGGATGTCAGGGACAAGGTTGTAGACCTGCACAAGGCTGGAATGGGAAACAAGACCATCAGCAAGAAGCTGGGTGAGAAGGAGACAACTGTTGCAGTGATTATTCACAAATGGAAGAAATACAAAATAACCATCAATTGGCCTTGGTCTGGAGCTCCATGCAAGATATCGCCTCAAGAGGTAAGGATGATCATGAGAAAAGTGAGGGATTGGCCCAGAACTACACAGGAGGAGCTTGAGAATGATCTCAAGGCAGTTGAGACCAAAGGTACCAATTTGTAACAGAATACGCCTCCGTGTATTGAAATCCTGCAGCACCCTCATGGTCCCCCTCCTCAAGAAGGCATATGTACAGGTCCGTCTGAAGTTTGCCATTGAACATGTAAAAAATTCAGAGAAGGATTGGGCGAAAGTGCTGTGGTCATATGAGTCCAATATTGAGTTCTTTGGCATTAACTCGACTCGCTGTGTTTGGAGGAAGAAAAATGCTGACTATGACCCTAAGAACACAATCTCTAAAGTAGATAACAATGTGGCAAGTGGTGGCGCCCTATATAGTAAAAAAAATGGTGAGTAGCTGCCCCTTTTTAAAGGTGTTAAATCACTATTTAATTCTAAGTACTTCCTGAAGACGCCATGTATGGTGAAACATACATCAGAGCGGGGACTGGTCACTTTCGGATTCCCGCGTGACTCTATACCGAGGACCTAAGCTGAGAACAAGGCATGGAACGCACGCCGGTGCTCAAACTGACAGGCCACATCCACACATGCTGTAGATCCCCAGTGCCAGGCTTGGCACTGTTACATGTGAGTGCAATATATATATTTTGTATGCCTTTTTAACCTCAATAAACTTACTACCATATAAAGTCCTTCTACGTGTCCCTGGTGGAGTACATTTCCTACCTTTTTAGCTACAACCCAAAGAATTACTGGAGTGGAATGGGTGCCATCTTAGAAACCAATCTGGTTTCCTAAAAAAGTGCAATTTGATGTTCTGTAAAAAGAGGTCAAACGTCTCTGTTGAGTTACCATCTACCTCCTGAGCACCCGTGGTGAAGCAGTTAGAAGACATACACATTCAGAAGCACTTTGTTATTGGTGTTGGGCACAGTCACATTGGGCTTATTCATTGTTTGTATTCAACTTGCCTTTGCATCAATTGTATATTACTATTTTTATGGGTCATGCGGTCTCAGATGGCCCCTTAATAACTTGATATGTCCATTTATAAGTACACATGGTGAAGCACCAACACCTTTTCTATTCTTCACACAATCTCTAAAGTCAAGCACGGAGATCGAAACATGATGCTTTGGGACTGTTTCTCTGCTAAAGGTAATAGTCGACTTTGCTGCATTGAGGGGTTAAAGAACGGGACCATGTATTGTAAAATCTTGGATGAGAACCTTCTTCCCTTAGCCAGAACACTGACTATGGGTCGTGGATGGGTCTTCCAGCATGAAAATGACCCAAAACATACCACCAATGCAACAAAGGAGTGGCTCAAGAAGAAGCCCCTTTAAGATCATGGAGTGGCCTAGCCAGTCTTTAGACCCTAATTCTATAGAAAATTTAAGGAAGGAGCTGATTGTTTGAGTTTCCATGCGACAACCAAGAACCCTTAAGGATTTGGAGAACATCTGTAAAGAATAGTAGACCAAAATCCCTCCTGAGATGTGTGCAAACCTGGTAACCAGCTACAAGAAACGTCTTACAGACAAGGGTTTCTCTATCAAGTAATAAGTCATATTTTGTTTGGGGATCAAATACTTATTTTACTCGCTGAACTACAACTTAATTTTTAACATTTGCATCATGTGTTTTTTTCTGGTAAATATTCTGTCTATATCATTTAAAATACATGATAACTACTATGATAACAATTATATATCTTTCATTATTTTCCCCACTGTATAGAAAACACAAAAAGTGGCTAGGCACACTTTTAACCCTTCGATCGCCCTAGATGTCTAACCCCTTCCCAGCCAGTGTCATTAGTAAAGTGACAGTGCATATTTTTAGCACTAATCACTGTATTAGTGTCGCTAGTTCCCCAAAAGTGTCAGTGTCCGATTGTCCTCTGCAATATCACAGTCCTGCTATAAGTCGCTGATTGCCGCCATTACTAGTATAAAAAAAAAATTCCATAAATATATCCCATAGTTTGTAGACGCTATAACATTCATTTAAACTGATCAATATATGCGTATTGGGAATTTTGTTTTACGAAAAACATGTAGCAGAATACATATTGGCCTACATTTATGAAGAAATTCGATTTTTTTAGGTTTTTTATTGGATGTGTTTTATAACAGAATGTAAAACATTTTTTTATTGTTTTTTTTTTTTTTTTTTTTAAATGGCCTTTTTTTGTTAATAGCACAAAAAAATAAAAAACAGCAGAGGTAATCAAATACCACTAAAAGAAAGCTCTGTGGGAAAAAATTACATCTGTCTTGGGTACAGTGTGGTAAAATGTGGTTAAATGCCTTGTCATGAAGGGGGTGAAGGGGTTAATGAAACGGGATTGGAGGATGAGATTGGAGATCTGGTTAAAAATGACTTTGATTCATAAAAGATGCTCAAACATTTTAAGATTGCTGCTCATAAGAAGCATCAGCTGGTTTGACCCATGCATTCTGAGCTCGGTGAAGACCTACGATCAAGAGTAGTTGATCTGCATAAGACTAGAAAGGGATATAAAGCAATCCTAATGTGTTTAGGCATCCATCAGTTGACAGACAAATTGTCTATAAATGTCTTTAAAGACAATTTGTCTAACTGTCAACTGATGAACAGTTTAGTACTGTGGGTACTCTTCCTGGAAGTGGGCCCCCAGCCAAGATGGCTACCAAGGCACAATGCAAAATCATTAGTGAGATAAAGAAGAACCCATGAGTAACAGGTAAAGGCTTGAAAATATCACTGAAACTGGCAAACATCCCTGTTCATGATTCTACCATACATACCTCTTTGAAAAGGCAGGGTGTCCATGGCAGAACACCACAGAGGAAGCCATTGCTCTGAAAAAAAAAAAAAAAAAACATTGCTGCATGTCTGAATTTTGTTTTAGAGCACCTTTGCAAAGCACAACCCTACTGGCCAAATATTTTGTGGACAAATGAAACAAACGTTGAATTGTTTGGGAAGAATGCTCTGCACTTTGTATGGCACAAAAAAGGCACAGCATACCAACAAGAAAACATCACAACAGTGAAGTATGATGGAGGGAATATCACGATTTGGGCTTGCTTCAGAGCCTAGGCCACTTGCCATAATCAAGGGGAAAATTAATTCCTAAGTTTTCTGAAATATCCTACAGGATAATGTCAGGGTGACGGACCACTTTAAAAGCTTAGTAGATTTTGGGTGATAACAGCAGGACAATGTATCCTAAGCATTAAAGTAAATCCACTACAGACTGGCTTTAGAATAAGAAAATGTGTCTTTTGGAGTGGCTCAGTCAGAGCCCAGACCTTAACCCCACAGTGATCCTGTAGAATGACCTTTAGAGCTATTCACACTAGACATACTACAAATGTGTCTGAGTTGAAGCAGTTTTTTAAAGAGTAATGATCAAAAATCTTCCTGAACATTTTTTTGGTCTGATCCAGAGCTACCGAAAGCACTTGCTTGAAGTAATTGCTGCCAATGGAGGTTCAGACAGCTAATAACTCCTAAAGGTTCACTTAGGGTTGTGGTTTGAATAGTAATGGGTGTGTTCAATAAAGAGACAAGAAATTAAAATTGTTCATTTGATATCAGAATAAGCACGTTTTTGTTTTTTGTTGTGACTTAGCTGAGAGTCAGATCACATTTTATAGCAAGTTACTGCAAAATAACAGTTAATTCCAAGGGGTTCACATACCTCTTCTTGCCACTGTATTATGTAATTTATTCTCCTTGAGTGGGTCTTGCATGTCTGCTCTGCAGTGGAAAGGGGGGGGGGGGGTCGCTTTTGTTTTGCTTGAGGTAAGTGTGATATTTAATTGCAAAGATCAATGATACATGCTGCAATTATAGTCTTCTTGTTGAGATCAGACATTATTTTAACTGAAAGATGAATATGCATCATAAATAATAAGACTTTGTATTACAATCTGTTTTACAGCATTTGGAGAACAAGTATAATGAGTCATTAATAAGTCTAATACAATGCTAGCTTTACATCATTTGGAAAATTAAGTCACGCCAGCTGAGGGAGAGGTGATAAGTCAAAGCCAAACAAAACGAATACATACAAAGTAACAATTAAAGAATATTAAAAAAAAAAATAGGGAGGCCATGTGTGCTTCGGTGTGTAAAGAACTGGACATCTACACTCCACAACCACTGCTTCTCATTCCTTAGTGAAGGCCTTTGCCCAAGGGGTCACTTCTACAGTTCCCACCTGTACAACCTCCAGTGACTCCATGGAATCTCAACCTGCTTCTCTCAATTCTTCAAAGATCATCCTTTAAACTTACTAACGGCATTCCCCTGTCGACTCTGAATCACAAGCCTTCCTCATTGGCATTATCTTCATTCAGCCAGCCAGGACATTGTATTCTGTCAGTGGAACCCCGCTGATTGGCCGTAGTCACTGATTTATAAAATTTTTCTATCGTGTCCCTTCAGCAGGGATTGTTCAACAAAGTCAGTCAGACCTCTCTTACACAGATTTGCAAGTCTTCCACCTGGTTTTCTGTTCACACACTCTCAGCCTTTAACCAAGTGGATGTTCAGGCCTCATTTAATGCCAGCTTCGGATGTCAGGTCCTTTAAGCACCAGGTTGCTCCAAGCTTTTTGGGCTTATGAGTATTTCGTTTGGTGTGTAGCCCATTCCTCAGTTGGACTACTTGGGGATGTCTGTTGTCCCACAATTCCTTCTGACCCTGTGTCCCTAAATGAACAATTAAGGAAAACAGGAATTTTGACTTGATGCAAAATCCTTTTCTTGGAGTTCATTAAGGTACACAGGTCCCAATCTGTCTTAATGATCCACTCCTGTTTCTCCTTTTACATAAAACTGAAGCATAAAGGGAGTGCCAAACAGCCTTTTGTCTCTGTTAAGGTCTTACCTTGTCCTCCTGTTGGCAGCCATCTTGGACATGTGCAGACTGCTGACTCTTATAAGCTCTGATTGCTCATTGCTTGCCTGCTGCTTGAGTGTCGCATGGATGATGCTGTACACCTGACTATATCAATCACCTGATGGGTTGCAGTCCTTGCCCTGACATTTGTGCTCCAAAGTGCATCACTGCTAGCAGTCTTCTGTTCTCTGTGTTCCTCAATGTATGACCAGGCTTGGCTGAGGACTCTCCTGGCTCTTGACCCCGCATCGGCAGACTACCCGCTTCTGGACATAACCCCGGCTTGGATGACTACCCGCATCTTGACTCGACCATGGTTTGGATGACTACCCGCTTCTGGACTTGACCCTGGTTTGTTTAAATAAACTGCTTTATTTTACCTGCATCTTGGTGTGGTCTGGTTTCCTGGCATTTTCACAGTATCAAATTCTCCGCAGGCAATAGTTTAACTTGGTGGTCTTAGAATTCCCTTATTATCAGTTATTCAAAAAAAGGGTTTTTGCAGTCTCTTTTTTAAATGGCAACGGGAAGACATAGCTGACATTTACTTCTGGTACTATGTAGGAATAATAGTTGGTCCCTGCTTCAATGCCTCCTCATTATTTTTATTTTTTTTGTATATTAACTTTTTATTCTTATTATGAAAAAGATTTTTGAAAAAAACGCCAGTACACACAGTTGATAAATCATTTTAAAAACATTACAAATACAGCTTCTAATATCCCTCGCCCTCCCACCCAGAAAAAAAAAGGCCCACACACCACCCACCTTTCACCCTATCCTTGACTCCCCCTAGGTTCACCTGCTTTTTAAATAAAATCCCACGCCCCAAAGCCCACCTCACAGGCCAAGGTTGTAGCTTCCTTAGACATTGATCTCAGACACCAAGCAGACTCCTATAGCCTTCAGATTTTTTTGAAACTCAACCACTTCTTTCAGATGTCAAGATATTTCCAGAGGGAATCTTCTGCTATAAATATTGTTTCCTCAATGAATCTCACCCATTCCACTTTTAGAACCCATTCTCCCATACTCTGGGCTTCTGGTGATCGCCAGAGTCTCGGAACCAAGCTTTTGGTCGCCTTTAATAAGTGTGGCACTAACATATTCTTATATTCTATCACCTTTTTCTCTGTGCTGTGAAATAAACAAGTCCATGGCTCTACCTGAATGTGTTCTCCTGTGATCTGGTAAATTGCCTTAGTGATCCTCTCCCAATAGGATTGTATCTTTGAACATTTCCACCACAAATGAGTGAAGGTCCCAGGAGCATTACATACTTTCCAACAAGTTCGGGACGCATCCCCTCCGAACCTTCGCGCCCTCAGCAGGGTAACATACCACCTGGTAAAAAGCTTGTAACACATCTCCGTTGTCCCTGCACCACTGATGAGTAACCAGCTAGTCTCAAAACATTCCTCCTCTTTCCCTCATCTTTAAGGGGTCCTAATTCCTGTTCCCATTTCTCTTGATATGGCGGGTGTACAGGTTCTGCATCATTTATCAATATCTTATATATTTTAGATATGCTTTGCTTTATACACTATGGAGAACAAAAAAGTTTCTCTATTGGTCTCATGTTATTCCGCAGCAGTTGTGGTAGTGAATGTGCAAAGTGTTGCACTTGTATATATCTCCATATATCCAGTGGCATACTCCCCCATTTTTGTGTTATTTCAAAAATTGTGCACATTCGATTCCCCTCAATTATATCCTGCAGCCGTATCACCTCTTTTTTTTTTTTTTTGCCCATCTAACAAAATATAAGTAATCCTCTTTTTCAGGTTTAAAATTATTTGTGTGTAATAATGAAATGAAAGGTGCATTATAATCCCAGTGATATGATTTACAAAGGCTATCCCATATCCCAAAAGTGTTCCTAGTAAGTGGATTTGTGCTATTGGACAATTCTCAATGTGCCCCTGGAACCCAGACCATCTTGCCTAAGTCAATCTTACGCCGTGCTTGTTCAATCTCCACCCAACTTTTAACATCCTTATTATGCATCCAGTCCGCTATTCGTGCAATAGTGATTGCCTGATAATATTTTTTAAAATCGGGGGCTGCAAGCCCCCCTACTCTTTTGTCCTTTGCCAATACTGCATAAGAGATCCTGGGTCGTTTATGTGCCCAAATATATTTTAATGTCATAGTTCTTAGTTGTCTAAAATAGGCCTGGGGTAAAGTAATTGGAATCATTTGGAAAATATGTATGAGCTTGGGTAAGATGTTCATTTGTAAAGCATCTATTCTACTTAGCCATGAGAGGGGTCTATATCTCAGGAAGTTCAGCTGGTCCTTGACCTTATTAAGCATTGGAATATAGTTGGCCTTATACGAAGTCTTAAAAGATTCATTCCCAAGTATCCTAACTCCTCTCTACACCACACAAAAGGAAATGTCGGCTGTATTGCCTGCTGTTCTCTCCTTTGGGTTGACCTATTCAAAATTTCCTATTTAGCTATGTTAATTTTAAAATTTGACATCTTCCCATATCTGCCCAGTTCCTCCAGTACAATTGGTAATGTTAACCTGGGATTGGAGATATAAAATAGCACATCATCTGTATACGCAGCTACCTTGTACTCCTTATTTCCCACTCTCACCCCTCTTATGTCTGTATTTTTACAGATTGTTGCCAATAGGGGTTCCGGAGCTATGACAAACAACATTGGGTAGAGGGGGCATCCTTGCCTCGTCCCATTGAGAAGTTCAAAGGAGGGGGACAAACTGCCAATAACTTTAATTTTTGCCGTTGGGTGGTGGTAGAAGGTGGTGATCCAGCGAATCATCCTATCCCTAAAACCTAAATGTCTCAACGTCTCTAACATGAAGCCCCAGTCAACCCTGTCAAAAGCCTTTTCGGCATCTATTAACCGGAATACAGCTGGAGTCCCCTTCTTTTTTACATCATGGATCAAGAATAGTGACTTAAAGCAGTTTTCCCTCCCCTCCTGACCAGTCACAAAACCTACTTGATCATTGTGAATCCACCTTGGCAACAATGGTTTTAATCTTTCTGCTATTATTTTGGCAAAGATTTTTATATCTGTATTCAGTAGGGAGGTTGGTCTATAGTTCGTAGGAGCTGTAGGATCCTTTCCCCCCTTTCAGAATAAGGGTTATATAGGGGGGCAAGCAATGATTCCTCTTGCAGATTCCCCCCCCTCCCCTAGAATATTAAAATATTCACATAGTTTAGGAAATAAAATTTTCTGAAACCTTTTATAGTACAGTATTGAATATCCATCAGGGCCTGGACTCTTCCCTAGGACCACATTCTTTATTGCCTCCATCACCTCCCCCTGTGTGATCGGGGCCTATAGGTGTTCTAACTCATCCCTAGGGACAATCGGAAAGTCCAGTCCCGGCGCGTATTCCCGCACTACAAGCTCTTCCTTTCTCCCTATCCCATTCTTTTTGTCTGATGTTATAGAAATGGCTATAATATGAGAGGAATACCACAGCAATTTCTGGGGATGAATGCACTATTTCCCTTTTATGGTTTTAAATTTTGGAGATAAAAGATGCATTTTTTTTTCTCCCTCACTGCTTTTGCCAACGATTTCCCAGATTTATTTCCCCATTGGTATTTCTCCTTCGTAACTATGTGGAATGCACGTTTTGTTTCTTGTTCCGAGAGTGCTGCTAAAAAAAGAAAAAAAAAAGGGAGATTCAGATGCTGGAACAACAGACTAGGCCCAAAGGTATCCCAGAGAAGTGAGAACTTAGTACAGTCAGGTCCATAAATATTGGGACATCGACACAATTCTAATCTTTTTGGCTCTAGACACCACCACAATGAATTTGAAATTAAATAAACACAATGTTCTTTAACTGCAGAATTGCAGCTTTAATTTGAGGGTATTTACATTCAAATCAGGTGAACGGTGTAGGAATTACAACAGTTTGTATATGTGCCTCCCACTTTTTAAGGGACCAAAAGTAATGGGACAGATTAACATTAATAAATCAAACTTTCACTTTTTAATACTTGGTTGCAAATCCTTTGCAGTCAATTACAGCCTGAAGTCTGGAATGCATAAACATCACCAGATGCTGGGTTTCATCCCTGGTGATGCTCTTCCAGGCCTCTACTGCAACTGTCTTCAGTTCCTGCTTGTTCTTGGGGCATTTTCCCTTCAGTTTTGTCTTCAGCAAGTGGGATGCATGCTCAATCGGATTCAGGTCAGGTGATTGACTTGGCCATTGCATAGCATTCCACTTCTTTCCCTTAAAAAACTCTTTGGTTGCTTTCGCAGTATGCTTCGGGTCATTGTCCATCTGCACTGTGAAACGCCGTCCAATGAGTTCTGAAGCATTTGGCTGAATATGAGCAGATAATGTTGCCCGAAACACTTCAGAATTCATCCTGCTTTTGTCAGCAGTCACATCATCAATAAATACAAGAGAGCCAGTTCCATTGGCAGCCATACATGCCCACGCCATGACACTACCACCACCATGTTTCACTGATGAGGTGGTATGCTTTGGATCATGAGCAGTTCCTTTCCTTCTCCCCATCACTCTGGTACAAGTTGATCTTGGTCTCATGTGTCCACAGGACGTTGTTCCAGAACTGTGAAGGCTTTTTTAGATGTTGTTTGGCAAACTCTAATCTGGCCTTCCTGTTTTTCAGGCTCACCAATGGTTTACATCTTGTGGTGAACCCTCTGTATTCACTCTGGTGAAGGTCTTCTCTTGATTGGTGACTTTGGCACACATACACCTACCTCCTGGAGAGTGTTCTTCACCTGGCCGACTGTTGTGAAGGGTGTTTTCTTCACCAGGGAAAGAATTCTTCGGTCATCCACCACAGTTGTTTTCCGTGGTCTTCCGGGTCTTTTGGTATTGCTGAGCTCACCAGTGCGTTCTTTCATTTTAAGGATGTTCCAAACAGTTGATTTGGCCACACCTAATGTTTTTGCTAACTCTCTGATGGGTTTGTTTTGTTTTTTCAGCCTAATGATGGCTTGCTTCACTGATAGTGAAAGCTCTTTGGATCTCATATTAAGAGCTAACAGCAACAGATTCCAAATGCAAATAGCACACTTGAAATAAACTCTGGACCTTTTATCTGCTCCTTGTAAATGTGATAATGAGGGAATAACACACACCTGGCCATGGTAGAGCTGAGCAGCCAATTTTCCCATCACTTTTAGTCCCTTTAAAAAGTGGGTGCCACATATACAAACTGTTGTAATTCCTACACCTTTCACCTGATTTGGATGTAAATACCCTCAGATTAAAGCTGAAAGTCTGCAGTTAAAAGCACATCTTGTTTGTTTCATTTCAAATCCATTGTGGTGGTGTATAGAGCCAAAAAGTTAAAAATTGTGTCGATGTCCCAATATTTATGGACCTGACTGTAATTAGCTCTCACTTCTCTTGGATACCTTTGGGCCTAGTCTGTTGTTCCAGCATCTGAATCTCCCTTTTTTTTTTCTTTTTTTCTTTTTTTCTCTTTTTTTTTTTCTTTTTTTCTCTTTTTTTCTGTGTTCCCATGCCTATTAATATCCCCCTTATATAGGCCTTAAGTGACTCCCACAGGGTAGCCTGCGTAATTTCTGGCATATCATTATTAGAGAAAAAACTCTCCAACTCCTGTTTCAACCTTCTCGGCTACCTTAGGATCCTGAATGAGCGAGCCATTCAGCTTCCAAGCCATTTCTCTAGGTGCCCCTGACGCCGCTTCTAACTGAACCATTACTGGCACATGGTCAGAAAGTGTAATGGTCTTGATAGTCACGTCTTTGAGAGTGGGTAACAGTTTATATTCTATTAGGATGTAATCGATCCTTGTGTAGGACCCATGAACTGAGGAGTAATAGGTGTAATCCCTAACCTCCGGGTGTCTAATCCTCCAAACGTCCACTAACTGGCACTCCACTATTAGTCTTTTGATTTTGTAATGTCTTTGTGGTGGGAAGTGAAAACAACCCATCGAGGAATCCACCTGCGGATCTAAACCCATGTTAAGGTCTCCAGCTACAATAAGGCACCCTTCCTTGAATACCATCAGTCTTTTCAAGATTTTCCTAAGAAACCTGATTGGTTCTCTATTGAGGGAGTAGATATTTGCAAAGGTACACTCCATATTGAATAATCTGCCCTTAATGAAAAAGAACCCCCCTGAGGGTCTACTAGCTGCTCCTTTAGCACAAACACAGTGCTTCTATCAAATTCGATAGTCACTCCCCGTGAGTGGCTCAAAGTCGAGTCACCATAAAACCACATTGGGAGAGGATAGATGACAGTCTAAACCCCGAGGCATGCATGACATGTGGCTCTTGTAAACACACCACATTTGCCCCATAATGGTGCAATTCTTTATTTACCTTATACCTTTTACTGGAAGTATTCAGGCCTCTAACATCATTATACAACACCAAATATTTGTCAGGCCATAATTGACCAAAGGGGCAGCTGTCATATTCTCCAAGTGGAATCTTGCCGGAGCAAGAGGGGGGGGGAGGGAATAGAAAAAAAAACTCGAACAACCCCATCCTATCTCCCTTACCAAGGAACGTATCCCTTTGAATGGTTGAACAAGTATCTAACACTTATTCAATATATGGATCTGACGGCACTCGACTACATGTCGCCTCTTGTCCATACCTTCTTGAGGGGCATCCATCCTGACAACTCAATCCCACCCCAACCACTGGATGTGCAAGCCCTCTGTATCCTCCCTAGTCCCACCCACCGCCACCATTACCCTTTTCCTTTACTTTCGGCCGCTAACACTCTCATCTCTCTCTTTGCCAATTCTTACAGTAATTTTCCCCCCCTGTCCCCACCTATGGAGGGAAAAGGTTAGCAGAGAGGCAAAATGGGTTCTACAAAAGTCACCATGGCCCCAGTATCCCTAAGTTAATTTTCCCTTTCTTCCCTTCCTCCCTCCTTCCTTTCTCCTTCCTCCTACTCCCCCTTCCCACCTCTTTTTATTGTTTGTTTCTTAGCGACATTGATCCCTTATTCTCTTCTCACCTCGGGAGGGATGGAGTTGATAGGTCTACAGAAGTCTCTTAAAGCGGTTGTAAGACCCGGTTCACACTGATGCGAGTGCCGGGTTCGCATGTAATGTCGGAGCGCACTGCTCCGACATTACATGCGATCAGCTGTGCGGTGCGAGTTTAGCCATACAGTTTGTATGGCTAAATTCGCATCGCACCCGGTGCAAACACGCACAGGAGGCATTTTTGCAGCCGCATCAGGATCGGATCGCACAGCGGTTCACACTTGTGCGATCCCATCCTGTGCGAACTGCACGATCGCACTGCGATATGCGATCAAACTGGGGGTGTCGTTAAGATTACATTGACACCCCCAGCGGATCGCATATGGCAGTGTGAACTGCCGGGGGTGCGTGTGCGATGCGGGAAAAGGCTGCGAATTCGCAGCCTTCCCGCATCGCAATAGTGTGACCCGGCTCTTAACCCTAAAAAATAAAAAAAAATAAAAAAAAAAACCTGCAAGACAAAGGCATAATTAGCTAGTATACATCGCATACTAGCCCATTATGTGTAACTTACCTTAGAACGAAGCCCCGACACGGACCCCCGGACATCGCTGCGGGCGCTGCCATGATCCCTCGCCGTCTCTTCCGGGTTCGGCGGCTCTGGCGCGGTGATTGGCCGGAAGAGATGGCTCCGGCGCGATGATTGGCCTAAGCCGCGATGACGTCACTCCCGCGCATGCGCGCGGGAGTGATTTTCCGGCAAGCTCCCGGCAAATAAATTGAAGGTCTCCCCGGACCTTCAGAGCGCATGCGCCGCTCGCGCGAGCGGCTGCATGCACTGTAAATATCTCCTAAACCATGCCAGTTTAGGAGATATTATTTGTACCTACAGGTAAGCCTTATTATAGGCTTACCTGTAGGTAAAAGTGTCAAAAAGCGGGATACTACCGCTTTAAATCTTCTGGAAATCTCGAAACCGCTGACCCGCCTTCCTTTTTCCCCTTAAGACAGGATGGAAAGCCCCAGCGGTATAGAACATTGGACACCCGCATTTGCTCTGTCAATGATTTATGCAGTCTCCTTCTTGCGAATGTTTCAGCCGAAAGATCGGCTTATAGCTGTAAGTTCACTCCTTCAAAAGGGAGTTCCACACTTTTTCCATCATTATCGATTTTTTTCTCTTCATAATTGAACCTAACAATCACTTCTTTTGTATTATCCCCAGCCTGGCCTGGTACCTTCCAGCCCTATGTGCCCTGCCAATTTTAATATTTCTGAGGGCTCCTTTCCCAGCATGGAGTTAAAAGTCTGCGTATCACTGCTGGCAACTCTTCCTCCTTATACTTCTCCAATAGGCCCCTTATTTGCAAGTTTTTTCGCCGATTTCAGTTCTCTTGATCTTCCAATTTATGTAATAAGGATCTATTAGCTCTCTGCAGAAGCTTCATTTGTTCATTCATTTCCTCAAGTATTTGATCATGTGCATCTAGCCTTTCCTTCATCTCTTCCACTCGACCCAATACCTGTCCAATATCTGTTTTCAAAGATGTTTCCATTTTGGACAGTATCTCTGCTAGCGCCTCTTTAATCAGAGGCATGCTTGCTTGAGCCTCCTCAAGGCCAACATCCTCGTCCACTGATAAGGGTAGGTCCCTTTTTTTGGTTCCCCATTCTGCATTTTGGGCCCTCCCTGCAGATTTCCCCCAGTACTTTTCAGCTGAGTTGACATCAGGCAACTAGGCCTTCCAGTTGTGGCTTCTTCCATGGATGGCTTTTTCCTGCCCATCCTGGAACCCCTTCTCGGGAGCTACCAAGCCCCTCTTCGGACATGCTAGTTTCTGCTGACATGTACCATTGAACACCCCCTGGGTTAGGAGTAAGTTGAGTTGTTTTGCCAGTTTTATTGGATTTACCGCTCATCTTCAACCCCTGAGGAATCTCAGCTGCAGGATAGATGGATGAATGGATGGATAAGCGAGCAACTGCTAAACTCTATTAATAAAGATGACTTAGTGACTTCAGTAGATGGCTTGATCGGAAAAAGCAGGGGAAAAAAAGGGGGGGAAGTAAAGAGCAGTCTGCGTGGGCCAAGGAGAAACTCAGTCACATTCAATTGATGATATTTCAAATAGCCAGTTTACACTCACTGCTAAGTGTTTGCCCCTCTCCGTGCTCCATTCAACCTTCCCCAGGAGAACCAACATATAGAAAACTAGGGGTTTTCTTATAAAAGTTCCAATGTCCACCTTATTATGGAGGTACAGAGGGGCATCTGGTTGCTAGGAAAGTGTATGTAATGTATGTAAGTCACGTAGAGGGGTAACTAGGGCAATGAGGTGGTCAAATACAGAGTCAGTATGGCAGTCCACAAACAAACATTGAAAGCCACCCACCTCCAAAGCAACCTGTCCCTCCTGGTCTGGGTGCGAGGTCTGCTCTTTGCTCCTGTTTCCAGGAATCCTGCAAAGGTGAAGCCAGGAGGGGGGTGTATGTACTGGTACAGCCAAGGAGGGCTTTGGATGGTGTTTCTCCCAGCGTCCGTGGACTCCCTTAGGAGCCCACTCCACACTTTCTCAGAGAGGTAGGCTTGCTGGTCATCTGACCCCCACTGATGTCCATAGGGTATGTTCTCCCCATCAGGGGACCGCTATCCTGCCGCGGCTCCCGCTCATGAACAGAGATGAAAGGGGAGACAAAAGGAGGCTCAGGGAGCTTAGGGACCGGCAGCACAGCACCACATCCGGTCACTGCTTCAGGCAGCCGCGCGCCACTCCCTCTCAGGTGCGCCTTTGCTTCCAACATTGGGCAGTAGTTGGGGGCTCGGACTGTGACTCACGGCTCCAGCGTGAGCATCATCACATGCCAGAACTCCTCCCTACAATCTGTTGCTACAATCCTCATTATAATGTATTCTATAGTTCTACCATACTTATGGCAGATTTTTTTTTGTTGTGCTGCTTAACCTGCATAGAGCATGGAGGAAATCTGATAATTAGATGTATGATAGATGATGAACTTTTATATTTAACACAACTCGCTTCTGATGTGTACGTACTGTAGCTGTCTTTGCCAAAAGTCATTAAACTTGAGGTGAGAAAAAAGATCTGATATCAATGGGTACCGGATGAGTTTGGTCAGTTGAAAACAACACTAATTCTCTGGAAGGAAGAAACGTGAAGTCACTATGGGAAACCATATTACGTTGAAAACTTGCAACCCATGACATACATACTTGTATAAGGTTGTTGAAAACCTTGATAGTGAGCGCAAAACATGGGTTAATGCACAATGTTTCATTTCATGATTGCTTCCATGTGTTAGGATTCACTGCATAGGGATGATAAATGGTTGTGTGTGTGGGTGCCAGTTATTCTTTTCTGTGTAGAATAGAGAAATAAACCTTTCTAATAGTAATAGATAGTCCCCATCTTAGAAAGTTTCAATGTAAAAAGTCATAAGTTTTATTGATACAGGCTAAAACCACATCCCTGCAGGAAAAGCTGACATGTTTCAGACCGAAACAGCCTTAGTCATAGCTCAGTAATTGTAGGTCCCAGGACATCTGACCAGGATTGTTCCACCTTTAAAGGAAAAGTATGGGAAAGGCAAAATAAGAAGTACATGCTACCAGATTGCTTCCATAATGTTTCTTTCTTTCCATAGTCATCTAGTATGGATACTTTAACTGTCCGGAATGAGTGAATAATTGTTCTCCCTCTGTTTGAAAGTTAAGAGTGGGTGGATACATCTCCAATCCATCTATTAGACATTGGCTGTGCTTGGCACACACCCAAGCTGGCGGCTAGAGTGGGCATGTTCCTCATTTTCCCTGGTAACATCTCACTGCTAAAACCAGGAAGCAGAGACAGCTGATAAGGTATGCAGTGTGCTTACTTCAGTCTCATCTTCTGGGCTGCACTTTCCTTGCAGTTTTGTATCCTCTCCCCTCTGTCCATCACCTCCTCCCCCTAGGCTTTGATCTCTTCTGTCCTCCGACCCCCCCCCCCCCTTCCTCAGCAACTTTCAAAGCCTGTGTCGGCTTCTCCTGCAGCCGCTGCTGGGCGGGGGAAGGGATCTGCTTGCCACGATGTGAGCAGGGAGGGGGGAGTGCCGGCGAGTTGAAGATGTTCTCATGCTCGGCGACCCCCTGGATGAACACAGGAAATCTTCTCTACACATTCCACTGCATTCATTCAGTAGAAAAGATATGGTAAACATCAGCTACAGGTTTAAAATGTGTGTCTGTTTTGTGAATGAACACACTGCAACCTCATCAGCGCAGTGCCCACGAATGCAGCCTCGCCAGCGCAGTGCCCACAAATGCAGCCTCGCCAGCGCAGTGTCCTTAAATGCAGCCTCACCAGCGCAGTGCCCATACATGCAGCCTCGCCAGTGGGGTGCCCATACATGCAGCTTCGCCAGTGGGGTGCCCATAATTGCAGCCTCGCCAGTGCAGTGCCCATAATTGCAGCCTCGCCAGGGCCATTGACACTATCAGAATCACTTTTAAAAAAGTCCAGAAAGCAGCGCCGAGAGGTAGAACGGGGCGGGCGGCGCTGTCATCGGAAGTCCCGGCGCCTATGATAGACGTCGGCATAGGAGGCGGGACTTCCGAAGACAGCGCGTCCTTCCTTCTCCTCGGCGCCGCCCGCCCCCTTCTACCTCTCGGCGCTGCTTCCTGGACTTTTTTTTTTTATACAGGCGTATAACACGCACTGTTACTTTTTCCTCAATTTTTAGGACGAAAAAGTGCGTGTTATACGCAGATAAATACGGTATATAGTAAAAAATAAATAAAAATAAAATCCCAACCCCCTTACTAGAAATGAGCTAAGGTGTATTCAGAAACATGTTTGAATCCAACTGAGCAATCACGGTCAGAAAGCGGTTACTTTGGACAGCCATTTATAAGTGGCTAAAGCATACCCCACCCCACAGCTGCACATATACAATAGGCATGTAGACAAACAGATGCAGGGAAGGGAACGCCTCCACTGCTTATAAGCTTAGAGTTTAGAGGTCAGTAGTAAATGAGGCAAAATGCAGAGGTGAGCAGTAGGTGATACAGAGTTCAGAGATCAGTAGTTATTGACGCAGAGTTCAGAGGTGAGCAGTAAATAGTGCAGAATTCAGAGATCGGTAGTAAGTGACTCAGAGTGCAGTGGTGGGTAGTAAGTGACGCAGCGTTCAGTGGTCAGTAGTAAATGACGCAGCATTCAGTGGTCAGTAGTAAATGACCCAGCGTTCAGTGCTCAGTAGTAAGTGATGCAGCATTCAGTGGTCAGTAGTAAGTGATGTGGAGTTCAGTAGTCTGTAGTAAGTGATGCAAAGGTGAGTAGTAGGTGATGTGGAGTTCAGAGGTCAGTAGTAAGTGCCACAGAGTAAAGAGGTCAGTATTAAGTGATGCAGAGTGCAGAGGTCAGTATTAGGTGGTGCAGAGATCAGTAGTAAATAAAGCAGAGTGCAGCGGTCAGTAGTAGGTGACACAGAGGTAAATAGAAAGTGGTTCAGCTTTCACTGGTGCGTACTAAGTGACACAGAGTGCAGAGGTGAGTAGTAAGTGATGTGGAGTTCGGAGGTCAGCAGTAAGTGATTCAGAGTGCAGAGATAATAGTAAGTGATGCAGAGTTCAGAGGTGAGTAGTGACAGAGTGCAAAGGTGAGTAGTAAATAGTGCAGAGTATAGAGATCAGTATTAAGTGACGCAGAGTGCAGAGATGAGTAGAAAGTGGTGCAGTGTTTGGTTAGTTTTTTTTTTTTGGTTTTTTTTTTAGTGGACCAGATTGATCGAAGGAACGCGGGAGTAAACAAACATAAGTCTGTTTACACCCTCTGGTCCATAGGGGTGAATGGAGGGTCCGATCAGGTCCGTCTGAAAAACTAGCAGGCAGACCTGCGCAGACCCTTTGTGTAAATGGGGTCCAAAACTAGTTTGACACTACTGTGCTGTGGTTTGGTTGCAGTGCAGTTATACCTGTGGTTTTTGTTCAGTTAACCTGCAGTTTCCTCAAGACTTATTATTAGGTTGCGCATTTTTTGGTGTTTTTCTGAGAACACACCAAAAGTCCTGCACGCTGCATGTTTGGTGCACTTTCAGAAAATGCACCAAAAACACAGGACCTAATAGAAAGTCTGTGGGAAATCGTGGAACACCCACGCTGTGGCCAAACTGCAACACAGCAGCGTGGAACCAGCCTAAGCAAATGCAAATATAAGCTGTCATTGCCTCAGTCCCATATAACAATCTGAATTGTAAATAAAATCATCCATCCACAATATTAGCTCTGATTTTATTGTATTTTGTTTTACTGTAAAAGTAATTGTTGGCAATGCTGGTACAGTATGTTGGTAAAAGTTAGTGTATTCTATTAATTATCATAAAAGGAAGAATAAATATATACAGTATAATAAGCAGCATTTTCAGTGACTTGGCATACAGTCACTGAAGTTCAGCTGCTATTATTGAAGGCTGCTCTATGCGCTGTCTGCCTAGAGGGGAGGGGGAAGAAGGGAGGAGGGGAGCAGATCTGTGTGCTGTGTGAAAGCCCAGAGCTGACATTAAAGCAGAGTTCTGGCCTCAGAAACTTTTTTTAGAAAAAAATTCTCCATAAATAGTAATCAATTGCCCTTTAAATAACCGCTATTTCCATATTTATTAGTTTTATAGTGTATGTTTTGTGTGAAATTCTTCCTTTTAAAACTGGTGTCTGAGCGTGGCCATCTTTGCTGTGGTCATCTGAAGCCACAGTGTAATCATTTTTTGCCTTCTTCCTGATTGCAGGATGGCTACCCAGAATGCACCGCAAAATCTTGCGCATGCGCAGTACTATGCGATCGGCATAGTACGGGTTTCCACGTCACTGTCCATTGCCTCCTGGGAGTGATGAGAAAGAGCTCCCATGACGCATTGCAGTGCAGGAAGTGACGGGGTGGGCTGCGGCCGCAGAGGGAGGAAATGGAAGGAAGGTAAGTATATTTTTATATTTTCTTTAACCACTTGCCGACTGCCGCACGACTATTTACGTCGTCAGTCAGCCCCTCACAGGCAGAGCGACGTAGGGATACGTCGCTAGCCTGTAAGGGTGGGGGGAGCGAGTGCGCGCCGCCGGAGGCGCGCTCCCGCTCAGTCACGGAACCCCCCCCCCCCCCCCCCCCCCGCGTGTGTCCGGCGGACTCGCGATAGTCCGTGACAGCGGGAGAAAGGCAGGCGGCTAGTGTAACCAAAGCCGCCTGTCGGTTCTCCCTGTGTAAGAATGATGATCATACGGTTCTACTATGTAGGACCGTTGATCACTGTTCTTACACACACAGCCACAGCCAATCACAGTTAGAAGCACGCCCCTAGAACACACTTAACCCCTCCCTCTCCAATACAGTTAACTCCTTCACTGCCAGTGTCATTTTTACAGTAACAGTGCATATATATAGCACTGATTACTGTAGTACTGTCACTGGTAACCCCAAAAGTGTCAAAAATGTCAGTCAAGGGTCCGATCTGTCCGCCCCAATGTCGCAGTCCCGCAAAAAAAATCGCAGATCGCCGCCATTACGCGTTAAAAAAAATGACAAAAATCTTTCCCTTTGTTAGTAAACGCAATAACTTCTGCGCAAACCAATCGAAATACGCTTTTTGCGATTTTTTTTTTTTTACCAAACATATGGTAAAAAAAAAAAATTGGCCTAAAATGTTAAAAAAATTTAATTTTTACATTTTTGGGGGGGAATTTCATATAAAAAAATGTGAAAAATATTATTTTTGCAAAAAAAATTTTTGTTTATAGCGCATGATCAAAAAATCGCACAGGTGATCAAATACCACCAAAAGAAAGCTCTGTTTGTGGGAAAAAAAGGACGCCAAATTTGTTTAGGTACAGCATCGCATGACTGCGTAATTGTCCGTTAAAGTCACGCAGTGCCAAATCGCAAAATAGGCCCTGGTCAGGAAGGGGGTAAAATCTTTCGGGGCTTAAGTGGTTAAAAACAAGGTAGGTAAATAAAAAAAATGGGATTATCCAATTCTTTTTCAGGTTTTTTAGAGCAAGCGGATGGGCCATAGTTGGTTTTGAGGCTGGAACTCCACTTTAATCACAGAGAAGGCAGGGGGGCGGATTCAGACTCCCATTGCCGGTATGACGCTTCAGAGAATACTGTAGTCCTTCCCATAGGTAATTACCTCTTTTTTAACAGAAAGGGTGCACTTCTCAGAAGGCTAGAAAGATTTTTAGGTACTAGCAGCTCATAGGGATTAGGGTTAGGCTAGAAAAAGGAAACCCATACTTCTCTTTTGAAGATGCCTTTTACTGCATCTGACAGTAAACTATTTTCCTTCATGCAAAGGTTTGTAAGCGTAGAGAATGAGTTGCAGTATGAATGCCTCAGTAGCTTATTGCGCTGTACTTTAGTGCCTTCTCATCACACCCTGAATTAAGGTTAGGCATAGTTTGCACCAAGAGGTAGCAAAGACAGAATGAAAATGATGCTTTAGCATTATCCAACTCTTGTTCTCCCACTTGCTGCCTTCTGCAATCCTTTGCACTTGTAGATCACTGTGTCTTTTTTTTAGTCTCCCCTATCTTTTACCCTCAGTGATTTAAATAATATAATGTGTGATTAGTCATTGACTTATGCAGAAATATGTTTAACTGATAGAGTTTTAAGAGTTTTTGTACAAAATATAATATCTCCTAAATGGGAACAAATGCTTAATTACTACATTTCAGCTACTGATCCCACAGAACTTTCTTACTATTTGTTGTATTTAGTAATCTCTAGTTCAAGTTGACTGTATCTTGTTGATGCTAAAAGCAATTAAGTCTTTTTTTCATTTAATCTGAAACTTAATTACGTTATCAAGCCTCTTCAGTCGTCTCATTAGTACAAGGGCAATTGTTAGATCATGCATTAGAAATACTGCAAAGTGGAAAATCTGCGATCTCATTTTAATCAAATAAGCATCAGTCAAAGAAAGCCCAGGAGAGAGGATTATGGCTTCATTTAAAGTCTGTTTTCTGGTACTGGACTGCAGGTGTTCCTGGAGCTCTGCAAGGGAGTAAATAAGACCCCAACACAGATCGTGAAGGAGAAGAACCTAGGACTTCTTGATAGGAGACAGCTAGAGGACATCTGTCAGAAGATTGTGGATGAACACAACATAGAGGTATTAAACAGTTATGTTTCATTAATGATAGGAATTTATTTCCAAAAGGAAAGCATGTGTAGGCATAGAAACAAATCTAAAAAGTTCTAAATATATATATTTGTGCATATTATGTAAGAAATTTACATGTCTGCAAAAGGTAAAGATATAATAGGCCTAATATTGAATGTACTGTATGTAGCATGTAACTTTTTTATTCCAATAATCATCTGCATAAGAGGAACAAACAAAACCATGCAAATGAAGCTGGCTACTGGGAGATCTGGCTCCATTTTAATTTCAAAGCTGTGAGCCTCGGTGCATTAAACTATACTAGTAGTGACATCACCACCCCATAGGCAGCATGGAGTAGACTCCAGGAAATAGGCTTACTTTACATAGTGCCAGTCCGGAATTTACAGTGTTATTCTTGGGCAGAGAGTGGCACTCTCTGAGGAGTCATTGTACACCTGAATACACAGAGTACTATTGTAAGTGTGTAAACTGTGTAACTATGAATCCAAGAGGTCGCTCCATTGGGCTTTTTCAGTAAAGCAGCACAACATTCAGAGTGTTAACCCATAGGACTCAATAAGTTTCACTTACCTCCTTTCAAATCATTCAGATTACAGTGGTTTACCTTACTAAATAAGAGTAATGATGCTTGTCAGTTTTGGAATGTTCCAATAAATCAACCCACCACCGGTCCTGATCTATCATTTTAAAGAAGTTCTGTGGTCACAGCATACACTTTCATTTTATAACATCAACATTATAATAGCAATGCAAATAGTAGTTATTTTTGACAATTCAATATACGCTTAATTTTCTTTCACATTATGAATGCAGCCTGTCTGCTGGCCATCAATTTCATCAACTTCATGGATTCCCTGCATGTTTTGCAACTTCCCTTCGCTTTCTGATTATTTTCAAATTTCCGAAAACTACATTTGCCATAGTACCTTAGTGCCTGCAGGCAGTGGTTCCTGTACTGACTCCGCCTCTTGAAACTCCTCCTCTCTGCACCTCTGCAGCTTAGAATGCAGGCTCTGTGAATTCTGTAACACAGAAGTGCCTACTAAGAGAGCATAGAGAATATGTGTCAGAATTTAGGGAAGTAAATGTTTCCTTTACAAAGTAAGTTTACAAACTGCAAGACTGTTTAGAATAATTTGAGTAGACTCGAAATAATTAAAACACAATGTGGAAATTAATATGTAATTTTACTTTTTGACAATAGATATGCTTTAATTCAGGTTTGGTTGCTTCTTGCAGTGTGTTGTATCATTTTAATTGGCATAGAATTCTGTGCATGAGTGGTAAACTGAAGTCTAAGAAGCAAAAGTACAAAAATTACTAAAAAAGAGACAGTAGCATGCATTTTTCTGGTTATCATTATTGACTTTTTGTCCTTATTTCTAGGTTGCTGCCATAAGACAAGGAAACCTTAAAGTTCTGAATAAGCTCATAGGTTTAGTTCAGAAGGCTTCAAAAGGACGGACAGATCCAGCTCTTGTGAAGACCATACTTGAAGAGAAAGTGCTATCTTAAAATGTCAGACTAAAGTCTAAAAGTCAATAAATGGTGGGCCCTGCTCTGAAGGGATTGGCAGCTGCTCGCTTCTCTGCTCCATTGCCCTGTGTTTTCAAATGTATACACAGCCTCCACTTTACCTTCTACTGTCCCTGCAAGGACAAGTAGCACAGAGCCTCTGTTTAACCCTTGGTACTCCAGATCTGAATATTCCTGAGGGGAATTGTAGTTCCATCTTAAAGGTGCATACACCTTTTTTGTTGTAGGCAACATGTTACCAAACTGAGAGAAGATCATTCTGCAACTACAGATGACTTGTCCACGTCTAATGTATGTAATGGCTGTAAGGTGGGGGTTTACGCAGGTAAAATTGTGCAGCTTGTGCTTCAAGCAAGTCTGAAAAGTCATTGTCAGCAAATAGTTCTACATTTTCCTCTTTATTGGGCATTTCTCCCTCTTCCCATCTCACTAAGGCTGATTTTTTATTTTATTTTTTCCATTGTGGAAGGTTTCATATCTCAGTTGGAGGAACTTGTTGCTCAAAAGGGTAAAAAACACTGAGTTTCATTCTACAGCAGTCTCTGATTAAAAGATTCCTAAAATGTCTCTATCTGACTTAGAACGTATTATCATTCCAGTCTCTTCTTTCCAAGGAGAATGATGTGGCCCCTTCAGGAAACTGTTTTGTTTTTAATTGAGGCTGTGTGTTCCACTTTAAATTTAGAGGATTCTATCATTACTTAACCTACTGCGCTGTCTAAACTTGGTTTTCATAAAAGTTGAACATACTGCAGTACTAAATACTTCTGTTTTTTATCTCAAGCATCCCTTACTTTGGTTCAGATTTGCAGAGCAAATGCTCAAACTATTGCATGCTGGGAACCTGTGCGCCATTGCGTGTGTTCTGAAATGCAAGAGAAATGCATTGCTGTTTAGCAGATGTGCAGGGTACTATTAATTCTTAATGACACCACCACACATCAGAGAAATGCCTGCAATTTTGCAATCAGAACTGCATGGTCTCACAGCACCATGCAATTCTGTGCGGTGTGATTTTAAAAGGGGCCCGGGACTTTTTTCCCTGCGTTTTAGAGGGTAGGGAAGCACATTGAAATAAATCTACTGCCCTACAGCCAGAACACAGCCCGCACAAGGCTGAACTGGGCTTAAGTTCTGCTCAGAGGAGCCACAGCTTAAGAAAGGCTTGTTTCAACTAACCTTTATTGTTTCAGGACTTTGCTATAGAAAATCATTAAAAAGGTGAGAAGGAAAAGAGTGGTCATTTACTTCAGGTGCACAAACATAAGAATCAACAACATAAATCAACACCTTCTTATCCTGCATGAAAGCATTCCTTTTGTTCCTTTAGGCCAGGTTAGAGCTAGTCACATGCAAATACAAACACAAAGAAGGGCGCACCAGCCTAGCGCATTATCCTCAGCAGGCTTTTAATAACATAAATTTCTCTATCGCTCATTGACAGACGTAGTCTTCTTGATTCTCAAGAGCTGGGTTATGTTGTCTCCGCAGGAGTAGGACTAGGCAGAAAGACAAAACGTTCTGGCTCCACCTTAGGGGCAGTCCCTGAGGGTATATCCTCCCTCTCTCTGCTACAGGGAATCAGTTTTTTTCTGTCTAGTCAGGCTATTACTTCTGCACGCAGGGTGTCAGAACTGGCCGCATTATCTTGTCGTTCACCATATCTGGTGGTTCATAGAGATAAGGTGGTTCTTCGTCCGAATCCATCCTTCCTACCAAAAGTGCTTTCAGAATTTCATCTGAATGAAGAAATTGTATTACCTTCCCTGTGTCCTAAGCCCAGTCATCCTCGGGAGTTTGCTTTACACTCCTTGGATGTGGTCTGGGCGATCAGGGTATACTTGAAAACGACAGACTCGTTTCGCAAGACGGATTCACTTTTTGTGATCCCGGATGGACCCAAAAAGGGGTTGCCTGCATCTGCCGCGACCATTTCCAGATGGATCAGACAGACGGTAGTACAGGCTTATTCTATTAAGGGTCGGGAGCCCCCGTTCCCTGTTAAGGCGCACTCCACTCGGGCGCTTAGTGCGTCATGGGCCTTTCGCCATCAGGCGTCAGTGGTCCAGGTGTGCAAGGCGGCTACCTGGTCGTCGGTGCATACCTTTACAAAACATTATAAAGTTGTTGTAATGGCATCGTCTGATGCCTCGTTTGGCCGCAAGGTTTTGCAGGCCGCAATTTGAGGAGACCAGTGGTCTACCTCAAGGGTTTTTTCCGTTGGAAATTTTTCTTTTAGTCTCATTCTTTGTTTATAATGAGCCTTTAAAACTTCTAGTTTGGCACCGGTTGGGCCTTCTAGATTGGATTTGATTTTGTCAATCCCACCCCTCATTTGTGGCACTGCTTCTGGATGTCCCAGCTCTTGAGAATCAAGAAGACTACGTCTGTCAATGAGCGATAGAGAAAAATGGATTTTTGTAAGATCTTACCGTAAAATCCTTTTCTCTTAAGCTCATTGACAGACGTAGTACCCGCCCCTCTATCATTGACTTGGGTTGGGTTAAATTCTCTGTTACTGCTTTAGAACAGAACTGATTCCCTGTAGCAGAGAGAGGGAGGATATACCCTCAGGGACTGCCCCTAAGGTGGAGCCAGAACGTTTTGTCTTTCTGCCTAGTCCTACTCCTGCGGAGACAACATAACCCAGCTCTTGAGAATCAAGAAGACTACGTCTGTCAATGAGCTTAAGAGAAAAGGATTTTACGGTAAGATCTTACAAAAATCCATTTTTAAAATCAACTACTCACAAACATGCGTAGTAGTCCAGCATATCAATTCAATTGAACAGCATCGTTTTGAAAAGTCCAATGTCTCATGAAGACGGAGGGCTGACGCGTTTCGAGGCCGTGCCTCTTCCTCAGAGCCACATGTCTTCCTCCACCTCCTCGCCCATAGCAATCCCAGATGTCAAAACCTGCAGATAATCCACTTCAGTTTGGTCTGCCCCTACCAGCTCCATCTCAGGTAGAGGGACATCTGATAATTTTTGCTGAGATTTGGAAAGCTTGCATATCAGACATTTGGGTGTGAGAGGTAATCTCTACAGGTTTAAAGATAAAATTTAGTATTTTTCCTCCACCAAGATTTTTTTGCTTTGCGCATTCTAGTATCTCAGCATGGTTGGCTGTTCAAAGAATGTTGATTTAGGGAATTGTTTTTCCTTTAACCAAAACGTTTCAGGGTTTACAGTTCCCAAACCCTAAAGAGGCCTCCATCTCATCCTGGATTTAACGCTTTCGCTGCCAAAGCCATGTTGGCATTTTTTGCACACATGTTTAAAAAATTAGTTTAAGCCTGAAGATTACATAAAACCCTCAAAACATTATATATTTTCTGAATGCAACATACACCCTAGAGAATAAAATAGTGGTAGCTCCAATTTTTGTATTTCACATTGAGGTCTAGGGAATGATTAGTAAATATACACTAAAGGTAATTTTAGGGCATATGTATGGAATAATTTACCCAAGATTTCGTAAAATATAAAAGACGAGGTTGCACCAAGTATATAGATACCCAACATGTCAAGCTTTAAATTTGCTTGAGCCCATGAAATGCAGACAAACTTCATTACCCTATATCCTCATTAGGCGATGCTTTAAAAGCCTCCTATAGGTCATCAGTTTAGCATAACAGAGCAAGTCTGGTGTTAGAAATATTGCTCTGGGGGCATCAAAAAGTTTTTTTTGTTTTTTTGAAGGGGTATTATCTGTGCTTGGGTGTAACTTTAAGTTTTTACAATTAAAAAAAAATTTTTTAATTTACCTTTTTTTTTTTTCATCACATTGAGGACAAAAAGTCCCCTATATGATGATTTTTTTTGTGACGGTTTTCTTTAATGAGACATCCAGGGACTTTTAGACCCTTTTTTAGGGAGGAGAGCAGATGTAAGTCCGCTCAGCTTCTTCTCCCCTACCCCGTGGCACCTGCTATGCCGGTCTAGGGCTTGCAGATGGCCAAGCAGAGGCCAGAATACAGGGGCGGGAGGGGGGTTGGCACATTACCGAGAATGTGTGGAAGCAATCGGGCGGTCAGATACACACAATCCCAGTGGCTGCTGCCACCAGAAATTTATGTAAAACCCCCCTGCTTCTGTCAAGTCCATACAAGGTATGGATCTGGCAGCAAAAGGATTAAAGGTGAACAATACTTTTGTACGCCCTCAGACATTTTGAATGTAATATATTTGTTCAGTTATTGCCTCCCTTCAGCGCGGAGACTGCCCATTGAAACCATCCAAGTCACCAACATTTTCTTTGTTTTGGCCTAGATAAACGCGGCTATAAGTTTGTGGCTATTCCCTTCTGCCTTGCCTCGTCTCTGAGAGTATTCACAAAGGTCCTCACTTCAGTTTTGGGACTTCTTCATCTTATAGGTTTTCCAATTGTCAGATACTTGGACAATCTGCTGCTTTGCAAACAGACTTCTTTGACCTTGGAATCCGATGTGTCAGTCATGCCATGGACTTTGGAATACTTCAGATGGACCCCAAACATCATGAAGTCGTCTTTGATTCCATAGCACCTCTTGGAATACTTGGACCAAGTCATGGGTGCCTTCCAAGCCAAAGTCTTCCTTTTTCAGGAGAGGCTGACAAAACTGCAGGGTCAGGTTTGATGACTTAAATCCCATTGTCTTCCCTTCCTAGCTATATGCAAGTGCTGGGATTTATTGTATTTACCTTGAAGGCTGTTTCTTTTACTCAGATCCATTCCAGGGCTTTACATTAAAACACTCTCACAGCATAGGTAAAGTCCATCTTTTCTCTGAACAAAATAGTCAGGGTAACTGTTTGAACCAAGATGTCTCTATCATGGTGCCTTCTGCCCCCTGCCTTGTCTAAGGGCAAGTGATTTCTGCTGCTATATTGGAAGATTGTCACAAAGGACATCAGCCTTCTAGGTTGAGGCAGAGTTCTGGATCACTGTTTAGGGTTGTTGGCCCACAGAGGAATCCATATTTCCAATCAACATCCTGGAATTGGGAGCGAGTCATCTGTCATCAATTCATTGGATCTCCCTTTTGACTAGTCATGCGGTTCAGGTTCAGCTGGACAAAACACAGCAGTAGCTTACATCAATTATCAGGGGGGTACCATGGGTGTTATTGCAGTGACAGCAGAAGAGTCTAACCTGTCCTTGGTATAGCTTCATGTTCCAGTGATTTCTGTGGTGCCCATTCCTGGAGTAGAGAATTAGAAAGTGGATTTCTTCAGAAGACAACGTCTGGACCTAATCTTTCCATCAGGAGTTTTTTTGAGACAAATGTCTGCAATGAGGATGCTAGATGTGGATCTTTTAGCCTCTTGGTTCAACAAGAAGCTGGAAAGATTGGTCTTCAAGGTGGGTGATCCAACAATGAACACAGTGCCTGGGTGGCACGGTGGGATCAGTAAGCCCTTATCTATGCCTTTCATCTGTTGAAGCTGCTACCTTGTCTGCTTCACAGGATGGAAAGCGATTAAAGTGATTCTTATATTTTCAGGTTAGTCTTATAGATTGTGATACACCAGCTTCTTTTGTCTGTTAGCCAGTGATCTGTTGCCTCAACCAGATCTGTTATCTCTCATTTGCTGAATTTGACATTTTGGCTGTCAAAACCCGGGTCCTGAGAGTCAGGGGCATTGCAGATTCTGTTATCCTGGCCATATTTAAAACTTGTAAATCTACATCCCACAAGATTTATCATGAGTGGAATCATTGCTGGTGTGAGGCTTTGGGGATTTTCCCAATGCCCTTTTGATGGGCCATGTACTTTCCTTTCTTCAGGTGGAATAGTACAATGTTTAGCCCTTAGCACTGTGAAAAGTCAGGTACTCTATCTGCCTTGTCTGTTCTTTTTTGAGCATCCTCTTATTACTAAATTGATTAATTTGTACTTTCTTTTAGGGTTCGTCAAAGTTGCTCCTTTAGTTCGGCCACTCCAGCTGTGGGATTTAAACCTGGTTTTCTCTGTGTCACAGAAACACCCATTTGAGTTTCTTGTGGCCATCTTTTTAGCTAGAAGTGTTCCTCAAGGTATCAGCATTATCCTGTAAGGAGCCCTATTTGATTTTTATATCATGACAAGGTTATTTTGAGATCAATGCCCAACATGGCCTCGGTCTTTCATTCTATTGAGAACATTGTGTTACTTTCTTTTTGTCCAGATCCTGTTTATCCCAGAAAGATTTCTCCCCCCATTTCTAGATGTTTGCGAGGGCTTTTAGGATATACTCTTCAATCACTGCTCCTTTTAAACAAATGGAATACTTGTTTGCTATTCTATCTAGAGGGTCGATGTTGCTACGGCTATTTTAGGATGAAAATCCCTTGTTTTGTTTTTTTCTTTGGCCTAGTACACACGATGAGGTTACCGGAGGAATAATTGTCCATTTTGTTTTTGCATGCTAGTCTCCATATAAAAAACGAAGAGGTTAATAAAGTATTACAATTCTCATACAACAGATTAAAAATTCAGAAGTGATGTAATGTATTTGTATTGTATATTTGGAAGAAAACTGCACTGATTAACCACTTAAGGACCAGGCCTATTTCTGACACTTGTTTACAAGTTAAAATCAGTATTTTTTGCTAAAAAAAATTACTTAGAACAGACCCTAGAGAATAAAATGGAGATCCTTGCAATACTTTGTCACTTCGTCTTACAAGCATAGTTTTTTAGAATGAAAAATACACTTTTTTGAATTAAAAAATAAGAAAGAACACAGTAAACTTAGTCCAATTTTTTTCTATAATGTGAAAAAATGTTGCGCCAAGTAAATTGATACCTAACATGTCATGCTTCAAAAATACCCATGCTCGTGGAATGACTACAAACATTGGTACTTAAAAATCTCTATAGGTTACAAGTTTAGAGTTACAGAGGAGGTCTAGGATTATTGCTCTCGCTCTAACGATCGCGGCGATACCTCGTGTGGTTTGAACACAGTCTACATATGTGGGAAGGACTTGCGTATGCATTCACTTCTGTGCGCGAGCTCGGAGGGACAGGACACTTTAAATTATTTTTTTCTTATTTATTTTACCTTTTATTATTATTATATTATGTTTATTTTATTTTTACACTGTCCCTTTTAAAAAAAAAAACATTTTGATCACCTTTTTCCCTTTTACAAGGAATGTAAACATCCCTTGTAATAGAAATAAGCAGGACAGGTCCTCTTTAATGTGAGATCTGGGGTCAAAAAGACCTCAGATCTCGCATCTACACTTAAAAGCAAAAAAATTAAATATGGGACGTAGATAAAAAAGGCGCTGGTGATCTTTTATATTACTGGAATAAAACTTGTTCAGGGTAGCACGTGTATTAAATATGTATTACTAGTGTTAAAAGTGCTTATTAGTGAATAAATTAATATAATTAAAGGTAATAGATATATTTTAAAGTGCACAACTCAAAATTAAAGAATATTTCTGTTGCTTATTAGTAGATAAATATATAAATAATTATATATATAAATAAATAAATATAATGTACATGCAACAAGCAAATCAATTATATAAATATATAGTATTCCGTGCAACAAGCAAATAAAAGTGCTTATTAGTGCGTGCATAAAAAACTCATCAAATATAAACGGATATAGTCGTGCTCTCCAGTGAGAAATAATTATATAGCAAGTGTCTCTGCAATTCGTGCAACAAAAATATGCTCCTTAACCGCCTGATGACGCACAGATGCGAAATGCATTGTGGTTACTGACAAACCCGGAAGCAAACACACAGGCATTGGTAGCAGAGGCAGGGACGCTCGCCGACCGCCGCACACAGCACAGTGAGAGGAAAGCTAAGAGGAAGCTTCAGATCCTCGGATACGATTCCCCACTACTCAAAGATTTTGTGTACTGCCGAATTGCCCAGTGCCAGGAGGGCACAACTAATAGTAAGGGACCAACTGTATACCTTTTTAGTAATTTTCAAATAAAGCATACAATATTTCACTATTGGAGGCTTTTTTTGTTTATCTTTATGCGGACTATATGGTCCATACATGCCTAATGTAGGAGCAGATATCCAACCCAAAAGATATCGAGGAGAGGTCTGATCCACCCAATTAAAGGGATCACAGGCGTTGGGAGTCATTGTGACTCATTGGAAGCTGGTAAGAGGCCACGTGTGTCACACCCCACCACCTGAAGCACTTTAAGGAGCATATTTTTGTTGCACGAATTGCAGAGACACTTGCTATATAATTATTTCTCACTGGAGAGCACGACTATATCCGTTTATATTTGATGAGTTTTTTATGCACGCACTAATAAGCACTTTTATTTGCTTGTTGCACGGAATACTATATATTTATATAATTGATTTGCTTGTTGCATGTACATTATATTTATTTATTTATATATATATATAATTATTTATATATTTATCTACTAATAAGCAACAGAAATATTCTTTAATTTTGAGTTGTGCACTTTAAAATATATCTATTACCTTTAATTATATTAATTTATTCACTAATAAGCACTTTTAACACTAGTAATACATATTTAATACACGTGCTACCCTGAACAAGTTTTATTCCAGTAATATAAAAGATCACCAGCGCCTTTTTTATCTACGTCCCATATTTTATATTGTTTTCACAATTAAAAGGGCAGCAGGTTCAGATATATCTTTAAAAAGAGCCAGGCGCCTTCCTATAATTTGCTATTAAAAAAATTAAATAAATGTCTGCTAGAAAAAGAATGGGCCCATTAAGGCCATTGGGAGGAAGCGATGTACAACCTCGCTCCAGTCCTCCAAGGCCATAGAGTCAAGTGGGGTCCATCTTGCCCTCACTCGACTTCCTGCCGAGGACCTGAAAGGATCGGATAGTTTTCCCTGCTTCCGACGGCTCCGGTAAGCGGGGAAAACGACCGGAAAGCAGTGGGAGATAGGTGGGCAAATCCACCTCTGGGACCACTTTTATGCAGAGTTGTATAAAGTACTTGAAACCCATACTTGAGTAAAAGTACAAGTGCTTGATCAAAAAGTGACTTGAGTAGAAGTGCTCGATCAAAAAGTGACTTGAGTAGAAGTACTAAAGTATTCAACATTTTTTGTACTTAAGTATTGCAAGTAGTTTTTTAAAAAATGTTGCTACTCAAGTACTGAAAGTAAAAGTACCAGTAGTTTTGAAAAAAAAATTGCTACTCAAGTACTGAAAGTAAAAGTACAAGTACTGTGTTATGTAGTTATTAAAGAAAGAAGTCAAAAGTTTGAACATCAAATTGTTTTTTATCATTTCAAATGCAGATTTTATTTATACATACAGTAGCATTTATTTTCGTATGCGCTGATAATACACATGTTTTGAGCTTCATGAAACCTGCCATCTACTGTTCTGGCAGTGGTAATTTTTATAATTGTAACGAGTAACTATGCAGCACAAAAAAAAAAAATATCGGAGTAGAAGTATTGAAATCATTGAAAAAATGTAGTGAAGTAAAAGTGGAAGTAGGAGAATAAAATTCTACTCTAGGAAAGTACAGATACCGCCTTTCGGTACTTAAGTACAGTAGTGAAGTAGTTCTACTTAGTTACTATACATCTCTGCTTTTATGTGAAAGAAGGCTGCCAGCCGTGTAGAAAAATACCAGGGCTATGGCAGCTATCTGCTGCCATAACACTGGTATTTAATGTCAAAATACCAACGTAAAGACACAGTGGCCGGTCCGGAAGTGGTCAAACAAAAATTGTACTATCTAGTATCGTACGAGAAAAAGTTTGGTGTTTTGTCCCTTCGAAAATTTTGGACGACAAAAGCTGTGTACTAACAATCAGATCTTTGAAAGCTGTATTTGTTGGATGATATTTTGATCGTGTGTACAGGCTGGTTTGCTTGTGTTGTTTTGGGTATACCACCCCCTATGTTTGACTGTTTTTGGACTTCCCTTCATTACATATTACTATCAAGCTGTGCCACTTTCTTTTTTAGGATTTTTGTACTCATTGTAAAATCCTTTTCTCTGAGTCCAATAAGGAACACAACTTTCTTATGTTCCTTTTTTTTAAAGAAATGTTATAAGTGTACATTGTTATTATTTGCCAAAAGGACAAATGTTCAGAGTTATTGTTTATTGAACTTACTGTTTTTGAACTTACTGAATAAAATTCACACTGGCATCTAATCTACAGAATCTTATTATATTTTGATTTAAAATGTGCTTTATCAGCGTGCAAGTATACAGTGCCATAGCATAGGCAGTTTGTAAGTTCTTATTAAAGCTGAAGTTTAGTAAAAAAAAAAAATATATATATACCTGCAGCTTTAGTCTCACCAGTTATCTGTATTTCCCACATTGTGCGGGCAGCTGGATCCCTAAGATATCTTTACTGCCGAGATGCCTGTTGTTTTTCCTGTCACTGAACTTCCAACACTGCAGTGGTTGACAGATTCTTGTCTTCAGGCCAAACAGCAATACAGATGGTCTGATGGGGCATGCCCCCTTCTTCCTACATCTCCATTGAGAAGAGTTATTACTTGTAACACTATATGTAAGTGTCTCCCACACTGGCCAATCAAGGCGGCTGAAGACCTGGCATTTAGAAGAAGATGCCTGCAAGGGACCTTGCATTTGCTGGAATGTTGGAGGGAAGTAGTGTATTGCATAGTTTGTTCTGCTTTAAGTAAAAACATGACGGTTTAGTGCCCGTTCACATACGAGCGACGCTACTTTGGGTGGCGACCTCCGAGGTCGCGGTGCGAGCATAACGGACTTCATAACATTGAAGTCTATGGCGGTCGCCTCCTGGTCGCCCCAAAGAAGCTCCGGACCCTTTTTCTAGGTCGGAGCGACTTGTGTCGCTCCTATTAGAACGGGTCAGCAGCTTCCCTATGGGAGGCGACCTGCGGCGACCTGTGAGGCGACCAGGTCGCCTCACAGGTCGCCCTAGTGTGAACCGGGACTTACTGTGAAACACCCTGACACAAATAAAACAAACAGGCACTTAAAAATGTGAGCAAAGGGAAACTAACTTTATATAAAATTCAAGAAGGAAGTTCCCCTGGGGGTGGGACTTTTTAGGCACAATTATTCATATATGGCTACAAATCGGTAAAGTACAATATTGAAATTTATTGAAAAAAATACAATTTACAAAAATACATTAAAAGCATGTGGCAAGCTGTATACAATCATGGGGTCATGAGGCCAATCAAATACCGCTGTGATGAGGTTAGTGCCCGACGCGTTTCAGAGACACAGGTAAGAATTCTTTCTTCAGGGGCAACCTTTAAATAGCGGTCTGCAAGTGATCAATCACATAGTAATTAATCATTAATAACTATGAGAAAAATATGCATATATAGAAAATAAACATGATATATAGAATATTCATTATAATCATTAAATTGCATGTACAATTTAATCAAAAAGTATATTCATAGCATAATGTGTTAAAACACTTACAGAATCTGCCGAATGACACTTTTGAGTGTATGCCTGCCAATAACATTAAAAACACAAAGCTGGATTGCTCTCGTCACTGCATTGGAATGCCTTGTTGAAAAGGGCGAATGGTAGAAAGGTAGCAATCATATAAACACGTTCCTATTCATATGTGACCAACAGCCATTGGCTGAGTGGGGACAGCTGAAACCCAAAAAGGACTGGGAGATCTGCCAGGCAAAAAAAGGGAATAGTTAGTAAAAAAGGTTTTTGTTTGGCTGATTTTATAGCCATGAAAAAAATGTATATATATATATTCAGCAATGTGCTGCTTGATGCCGTTGATGTCTGAAACAAGTGCCACATGGGTCAATCAGGATCTATATACATAACTTGGGCATTGCCCAAAAAGTAGACATATAAAAAGAAATGCAAAAGGTTACTTTCAAAGCGACCCACCCAACTTATTCAGTTTGAAATAGCAAGATTGAGAAAAAAAAAAAAAAGGGTGTATTGGTTTTCACATTTAAATTTCAATACACAGTCACCGCACTGACCAAAACTATCAGCGGTGTTTGGCGGCTGGGGAGTGATTGAACAAATGCAGCACCAGTAGCAGGCAGAAACCATCATATGCAGTCACAAAATAAAAGTGAAAATTGGGCTTAAATTACCTTCACAATAACGTATTCTGGTTTGGAAACGTGTGTCAAAGCATCCACCTTCGGGCAAGTGAGCAATACTGATCACTGCTCGAAGGGGAGCTGTATATATTACATGGTCAATTGGTTAATTGAAATTAGCTGGGTGAAGTGATCCTCAATTTGCCTAATAGGCATTCCCCCTATGGGTTCCCTGGTGCGCAGCCGCCGAACAGGCTCCCGACCGCGCACGTGCGGGCACAAGCGAGGTGGAAGTCCATGCGGCCGATGCGCTCCACCGGCACGGTCACACCTGCCGTGTGGAACGCAAGCAGGAAGTGAATGAGCGAGGCCAGAGGGTCTCGAAGAGAGCCGCTGGCACTCGCCCAAAGAGGCGGACATCCCGAAGGGTGCCCGCCTACTGTGCCGGGCATGTCACCCAAGGCACAATATAGATCTAGGAGGTGAATGATTGCTTAAATACTGGTCAAAAGGTTTTTTATCAGAGCAATATAATGCTGAAGAAAAATAATAACAATGCTGATCATTTGAAATTCATTATATCAGAGTAAATAAATAGGCATAAGAATTGCCCTATGAAGGAATATTAACCAAATTGCAGGAGGAGAGCAACGCAGTTACATAATGTGCAGATCTAACAGAAAATCCCCTCAAAAAAGATAACAATGTTGAATGGCCCTAAAACAGTTACATACTCCAACAGCAAAAGTAATTTCTAAAGTTACATATTTTACATGTTAATACATTGGTAGGGGGGTTTTTTGACCCCAAAAATCAAATAGCAATTGAAAAATAGTGGAAAATATTGTTTGTCCTATATGGCAGTAGATAGGGAACTCATAGAAAGAGACAGAGTTGAATGGAGGGATAATTATAAGGTTATTGTTCCATACCCCCTGATGTAAATCCCTCTAGGAATGGCTTGAAGGAAATCATTTCATTCAACCCAGGAGGATCTGTAGCCTTCAAGGTATAGATCCACCGTAATTCCATTTGTTGAAGAATTTTATTCCAGTCCCCTCCACGGGGACTGGGATGAATTCTATCTAAAATCAAAAATCTGATTGGTACAAAGCGAATTTAAATCCTTTAAAAACCAAGACCCATGTAAACTTAAGGGCACATACATCTGTGGTAGCTGCAACTACTGCAGATATATGTTAACTACAAAAAATCCCACATTACCAAATGGTCAAGTTTTCGCTCCAAAACATTTTGCCAACTGCCGCACCCATGGAGTGGTATATCTACTCCTCTGTGGGTGCGGTTGCTTTTATGTTGGTAAAACTAAATTGCCATTCTTTAAACGAGCGAATAGACATGTTAAGAGCATGAAGACCTGTAATCCAGATTTGCCACTAGGACGACATACTTCTTTAGTACATGCAGGCAGGTTTCCCACAATCAGATTTTTGATTTTAGATAGAATTCATCCCAGTCCCCGTGGAGGGGACTGGAATAAAATTCTTCTACAAATGGAATTACGGTGGATCTATACCTTGAAGGCTACAGATCCTCCTGGGTTGAATGAAATGATTTCCTTCAAGCCATTCC
The DNA here is from genome assembly GCF_965119305.1 of Pelophylax lessonae. Lineage (NCBI taxonomy): Eukaryota > Metazoa > Chordata > Amphibia > Anura > Ranidae > Pelophylax > Pelophylax lessonae. The sequence continues at coordinate 669,784,492 of NC_138768.1, read as the reverse complement.
TAGAGGGATTTACATCAGGGGGTATGGAACAATAACCTTATAATTATCCCTCCATTCAACTCTGTCTCTTTCTATGAGTTCCCTATCTACTGCCATATAGGGCAAACAATATTTTCCACTATTTTTCAATTGCTATTTGATTTTTGGGGTAAAAAAACCCCCCTACCAATGTATTAACATGTAAAATATGTAACTTTAGAAATTACTTTTGCTGTTGGAGTATGTAACTGTTTTAGGGCCATTCAACATTGTTATCTTTTTTGAGGGGATTTTCTGTTAAATCTGCACATTATGTAACTGCGTTGCTCTCCTCCTGCTATTTGGTTAATATTCCTTCATAGGGCAATTCTTATGCCTATTTATTTACTCTGATATAATGAATTTCAAATGACCAGCATTGTTATTATTTTTCTTCAGCATTATATTGCTCTGATAAAAAAACCTTTTGACCAGTATTTAAGCAATCATTCACCTCCTAGATCTATATTGGGCCTTGGGTGACATGCCCGGCACGGTAGGCGGGCACCCTTCGGGATGTCCGCCTCTTTGGGCGAGTGCCAGCGGCTCTCTTCGAGACCCTCTGGCCTCGCTCATTCACTTCCTGCTTGCGTTCCACACGGCGGATGTGACCGTGCCGGTGGAGCGCATTGGCCGCAAGGACTTCCGCCTCGCTTGTGCCCGCACGTGCGCGGTCGGGAGCCTGTTCGGCGGCTGCGCACCAGGGAACCCATAGGGAGAATGCCTATTAGGCAAATTGAGGATCACTTCACCCAGCTAATTTCAATTAACCAATTGAACATCTAATATATACAGCTCCCCTTCGAGCAGTGATCAGTATTGCTCACTTGCCCGAAGGTGGATGCTTTGACACACGTTTCCAAACCAGCCTACGTTATTGTGAAGGTAATTTAAGCCCAATTTTCACTTTTATTTTGTGACTGCATATGATGGTTTCTGCCTGCTACTGGTGCTGCATTTGTTCAACCACTCCCCACCCGCCAAACACCGCTGATAGTTTTGGTCAGTGCGGTGACTGTGTATTGAAATTTAAATGTGAAAACCAATACACCCTTTTTTTTTTTTTCTCAATCTTGCTATTTCAAACTGAATAAGTTGGGTGGGTCGCTTTGAAAGTAACCTTTTGCATTTCTTTTTATATGTCTACTTTTTGGGCAATGCCCAAGTTATGTATATAGATCCTGATTGACCCATGTGGCACTTGTTTCAGACATCAACGGCATCAAGCAGCACATTGCTGAATATATATATACATTTTTTTCATGGCTATAAAATCAGCCAAACAAAAACCTTTTTTACTAACTATTCCCTTTTTTTGCCTGGCAGATCTCCCAGTCCTTTTTGGGTTTCAGCTGTCCCCACTCAGCCAATGGCTGTTGGTCACATATGAATAGGAACGTGTTTATATGATTGCTACCTTTCTACCATTCGCCCTTTTCAACAAGGCATTCCAATGCAGTGACGAGAGCAATCCAGCTTTGTGTTTTTAATGTTATTGGCAGGCATACACTCAAAAGTGTCATTCGGCAGATTCTGTAAGTGTTTTAACACATTATGCTATGAATATACTTTTTGATTAAATTGTACATGCAATTTAATGATTATAATGAATATTCTATATATCATGTTTATTTTCTATATATGCATATTTTTCTCATACTTATTAATGATTAATTACTATGTGATTGATCACTTGCAGACCGCTATTTAAAGGTTGCCCCTGAAGAAAGAATTCTTACCTGTGTCTCTGAAACGTGTCGGGCACTAACCTCATCACAGCGGTATTTGATTGGCCTCATGACCCCATGATTGTATACAGCTTGCCACATGCTTTTAATGTATTTTTGTAAATTGTATTTTTTTCAATAAATTTCAATATTGTACTTTACCGATTTGTAGCCATATATGAATAATTGTGCCTAAAAAGTCCCACCCCCAGGGGAACTTCCTTCTTGAATCTTGTTTATGGGATGTGGCACAGTGCGGAGTGATTTCACATGAGCATATATTATATAACTTTATATAAAATAACACATGCAAGTGGAGATCAGGACAGAACAGTTTTAGACAGGTGGCTTAAAGGTCAGGTGTGGGTCAAATCTTACTCTACATCATGATACAGACTAAAGAAGGTTCAGGTACAGAGCAGATGCTGGCACACAGGTAGAAGGTTGGAGTATTGGGTGTTAAAGCAGTTTTAAAGGAATTTTTTAAATTAAAATAAAAAACATGTTATACTCGCCTGCTCTGTGCAATGGTATTGCACAGAGCAGCTCTGAACCTCCTCTTCTGGGGTCCCCCGCTGGCGACCTTGGCTCCTCCTCTTCAGTGTCTGTCCCCATCCCAAGCTGGGCTATGTGTGTCCATTGTAAAACAGCGTGGCTCGGCTCTGCCTCTTGCTTTCTGTTGACAGGATTTCACTCACAGGAACCAATGGCTCCAAGCTTGTGAGAGAGGTGTTAAGACCAGCAGACGGGCACAGCACTGGATCAATACAGATAGGTATTTGGGGGGAGGGCACAGCAAGTTGCAAAACATTTTTTACTTTAACGCAAGGAAAGCATTAAGGAAAAAAATAACATTTTACCTTTAGAACCACTTTATGCCTGGTAGGACTAAATAGACTTTTTTTTATGCTGTCCTGACAAACAATTATGGGATTGTAAAAAAAAAAAAACACACATATTCACCTGATGCTGCAGCTGTTCTCTGCCATCTCTACCACCAAGAACAATGCGATCACATGACCACTGATTGCTCATTTCTTGGGCCACTCAGCAGAGAGCGGTGACTGTCAGTCACCACTATATGCTCTGCCCCTTCAGTGCTCACTGAAGTGCTGGGTGGAGAGAGAGCAGGAGTGGCTGCCTCTGGCTCCCTGTAGCACACTGAGAGGCTGAGCCAGCTGTCAGGCATGTATCTGCGTGGATTCCAACATTATTGACGGGATCCTTGCAAAGGCTGGAGCAGCTCTGTAATATAATGTCTGCCCATCTGACAAGACACAGTGAACAGTGAAAGGGAGTCGGACACTGCAGGAACCATATGGCCCCCCTCCCCAATCTTCCCCTAACTAAACGCCGCAGAAGGATGAACTATTTGCGAAGGTGTGTGCGTGACGGGTGGCCACCATATTCTCCACAACCCAAGGAGGGACAGCACCATCAAGAAGCTGGAAAGGAAAAAGGGGGGGGGGAACAATCGCATATAAAAATGGAGTGTAAACCCACATTGAGTATATACATCAATTGCAAAATGGCCATAAACCGGAATTGAATCAGGACAGATTATCATCCTAACAAAGTAATCAGCAAATTAGAAATTCAATAAGAGTATTGCCAACCACAGGGTGCAAATCCACATTCCAGCAAGACCAAAAGTAAACCCTGGAGGCCATCGCATAATTATTTTTCCATCCCTCTAGAGACAAAGTCCTCCAAAAAGGGTTCCTGGAGGGTGGGTAGACCTTAGTTGGTTAATCCATTTTGAAGTTTAATCTTTTTGTTCAGTGCACATAAATTTACAATATTTGCAAGAACCACAAATGAAGGTGCCTTTATATTTACAGAGGTCCCCATGTGATACCCCTTTGTATTCACTTCGTACTATGGGATCTCTAATTGAGGTGGCTCTTCTAAATGTAAATAATGGAGTTTCTGGGACAAGTTGGCCTATGGTAGGGTCCATTGTGAGCATATGCCAAATTTTTTATAAAATTATTTTGACCTGTTTGATGTTGAGAAGAATGCTTTGTAATGATTCTTAATTTAGATTTTTATCTTCCCTGAATTTTTTGTTATATAACAAATAATTCCTAGTTTTTAAAGAACTGTGTGAATAACCTCTCTCCAATAATCTGTTGTAGTTTCTCTAGCGTTCATTGACAAATGCTCCATATTCTTCTTGACCATTGGGTTATGCTGCCCCCTACAGGAGTTGGACACTAGGCAGGAAAAAACTTTACTATGCCTGTGGGGCAGTCCCTGCAGGCATACACACACACACTCTGCTATAGCGTTCAGTTTGTTCTGCCTTGTTTAGGAGTAGGACCTAGTTCTCTGCTGGGACTTCGGTCTTAGCTGTTTTTTTTTGGGAACCTTTTTGTAAGACTTTATTTTTTAGTTAGTTGTTCCTGAGAGAACTACAAGCAATAACCGGCTGGATTTCGTACTGGAAATGCTAGATCCTTAAGGTCTCCCAGCCCGGCCAGCGAGCGTACGCAGGTTATAGTCCATCACTAGGACTCGCCACAACAGAGCCCGATGGACAGGGGCTGGCCTGTGAGTGAAACACCTTGCCGGGACGCACACGACTTGGGATGCCCTGAGTTGAAGTGCACCCCCTGGCTGTCAGTACCCCCACCCCGAGTGGAGAGGTAGTCTGTTCGGAGTGGTGCCCACCTGATGCCGTTTGTATGGTGAGTAAGTGTCCCCCCATTTCTCTGGCGGTCTCGGGGTGGACATGGGCCCCCTCCCTGGGAAAGTTGGGCCCTCGGGTATCCCTTGGCTTCTCAGTGATACCAGGCGCTCCCTTAGGCTTCCCCCCCTCCCACAAGCAGGTTCCTAGCCCGGAGCGGATGTATTGTGGCCAGTGTGGCGGTTCTGCAGGGGATTTTTGTCCTGGTGGGGTCTCCTTTCTCATTTTGCTGTAGTTTTCGCTCTGTATATAAAAGTTTCTCATTGGAATCCATGGGTGGCCATGTTTTGGTAGTTCCCCCATAGGAATGCATAGGGCGGCCATTTTCTTGGAGTCCACGATAGCTGGACAGCAAGGAAGAAGCTAGGGTGACTCTAGTACATGACCCAGGTTTTCCCTGTTCCTGTGTCAGATCGTTTTTTCTCTGTGCACAGAAGGTCAATGTATCCCTCCATATCGTTTTGGTGGTATGTTACTGGAGTCCCTGTAGGTATTTCTCACTCACCCTGCTGCAGGCTGTGCTAGGGCTGTGACTTGTGGTGCCACTGGTGCAGCGGTGCGGATCACGTTTTTGGCAGTTTTTCTTAAAGTGACACTGTTTTTTCTCTATTAAGTAAATATGGAGTCCCAGGACCACATCTCACCTACAGACCCCCTCAGTGCGGTTGCAGAACCCTCTGGGTTGCAGCCCCTGTCTGCTTTTACAGCAGTTTTGTAAAACCTAGTGTCAAAAGTGGATTTCGTTTTAAAAAATGCCACTAGCAGAAAGCGCCCTAGACCTTTCCCTGCCTCTCTAGTATCCTCAGATTCTGAGGTAGATAAGGCTGCTATGGACGCATGCCATCCTGGTGGATCTGTGTCTTCGCATTCTGACGGCGAGGGAAAGCGCGCTGGTGTCAGTGCGGGAAACCTTAAAAATGGGGGATGATTCTACAGCATCAGGGACGCAGGTGTCTTTTGGCACCCCCAAATCCCAGAAGTCAGGCAAGGTTTTTCCCTGTCCGTGAAATTTTTGAACACATTGTCAATGAACAGTGGGGGCGCATCAAACAAATGTTGGTGGTGCCTAAGCACTTTAAAAGGCGATACCCCTTCGCGGACACGGCATCCGCTAGATGGACAGTACCATCAAAGGTGGATCATCTGGTTTCCAGACTAAACAAGTCTACTGTGGTTTTGGTGGAGGAGTCCCTGGTATTTACAGACCTTGTGGATAGATGGATTGAGTCTCTGTCCCGCCATTTGCATGTATTAGCGGGCTTAATACTAAAACCGGTCTTTGTGATCACTCTGATGTCACAGACCATTACAGAGGTGACATCAGAGTGATCACAAAGACCGGTTGACATGTAAGGTGACATGGAAATAGATCAGCTCTCACCGAGCCTGATAGAGCCAACGAACCAAATGGTCCACGCCCTTCTGTATATATGTGATGTGTCGCTGGATGCGGCTCCAGTGGTAACCAGAGTGTCTGCGGTGGGGATTGCTATTAGACGCATGGTGTGGCTAAAAAGCTGGTCTGCAGACCAGGCTTCCAAAAAGGCTCTTCCTGACCTTCCCTTTATGGGGGACAGGTTGTTTGGATCCTCCCTGGATGAGTTGTTCAAAGGCCTTACGTGTGGGAAGAGTACTCTTCTACCCCAATCCACCAAGGGCAAGGCACCGCTTAATAAATGGGGGACTTAATTTACTACTCGTAGGTGGCCCTTTCATACCTCTGGGTCACTGGAGAAGGGAGCTAAGCCATTCAGGCCTTCCAGGGGTTCCAAGAAGACATGGTCGGGTAAGTCGAGAAAAGGCCAATCTGGATCTGCGGACAAATCTTCGTCTGCATGAAGGGATGCCCTCACCCGTTTCTGCGGTGGGAGGATGCCTTCGCTTCTTTCTGGAACCATGGACTTCCTTGATTCAGGACAAATGGGTCCACAAACTGATCTGATCGGGTTGCAAGATCGAATTCCGGTGTAGACAGTCAGACAGGTTCTTCCCGTCCAATCTACGCCCATCTCCAGACCGATTAAGGGATCTATGAGAGGCGGTACACGATCTGCTGTCACAAAGGGGTGATTGTGTTGGTTCCTTCTCGGGAACGCTTTCAGGTTTTCTATTTAAACCTGTTCACTGTGCCCAGGAAAGAAGGCAGAGTACGTCCAATCCTCGACTTCAAGGCTCTGAACTGCTTTGTGTGGGTACAGAAGTTTCAAATGGAGTCCATTTGCACGGTAGTGACGTCTCTACACCAAGGAGACTTTTTGGCCTCCATAGTTATCAAGAACGCATATCTACACATCTCTATTTACGCTGGACACCAGTGTTTTCTTCGCTTCGCTGTAGGAGAAGAGTATTATCAATTTGTGGCATTACCCTTTGGTCTCGCCTCTGCCCCCAGGATCTTCACCAAAGTGTTGGCCTCCGGTGTTGGCATTACTGCGACAATGGGGGATTATAGTACTGGGGTACCTGGACGAACTCCTCTTAAGAGCAGACACACATTCAGCCCTGTTGGGCGACTTGACAGTTACTGTACGGACTATGCAAGAGTTCGGTTGGAACATCAATTTAAAAAAATCTGCCCTGGTACCATCCTTAAAACTGGATTATCTGGGCCTGACTCTGGACTCCGCTTCGGCAAGGGTTTTTCTTCCCCCGGACCAGCTGCAAAAGTTGCAGGGGGCAATTTATTTGCTGTTAACCAGCAATCTTTCCTCTCTGCGGACTTGCATGTGGACCTTGGGTCTGATGGTATCAACATTCAAGGCGGTTCTGTTTGCTCAGTTTCACACGAGACCCTTACAAAGGGAGATTCTTGTCAAATGGAACAAAGATCCAAAGTCCTTGGATACTTTGATTCGGTTGAGTCACAACACAAGGACTATATTATGGTGGCTTCACTCGTTAGCACTACGCCAGGGCAAGTTCTTCCTCCCACTGTATTGGACTGTGGTATCCACAGATGCCAGCCGGCTGGCGAGGAGTGCTGGGGAAGCTGTGTATCCAGGGGTCTTGGACAGTAGAAGAGTCCAGACTTCCGATCAATATTCTGGAACTCAGAGCGATAAAGCTTTGCCTCAGTCACTGGACAAATCGTTTAGAGGGTTGTCCAGTCTGGATCAAATCGGACAATGCCACGTGCGTGGCTTACATCAATCATCAAGAGGGCACCAAGAGTGACTTGGTGGCCCGGGAAGTGCCGAGATCCTGAAATGAGCGAAAAAGTTTGTTCCAGCCCTTTCTGCAGTTCACATCCTAGGTGTGGAAAACTGGCAGACGGATTACCTGAATCATTAGGTGTTGAATCAGGGGGAGTGGTCCCATAACCCGTCACCTCCAGTGTGTATGGTGGGGGACACCCGATGTCGACCTGTTTGCTTCTCGACTCAACAAAAAGGTTTAGAGGTTTGTAGCCAGGTCGCAGGATTCTCTGGCCGACGCCACAGACGCACTGGTGGCTCCTTTGGGTAAATATCGGCTGATCTATGCGTTCCCTCCGCTGAAACTCCCACCGAGGCTTCTGTGCAGAATAGAGGTGGAAGGGATTCCGGTCATTCTAGTGGCCCCAGACTGGCCTCACTGGTCTTTGTATGCCGATCTGTTAAGGTTGGTCTGCCGATGCTCCTTGGAGACTTCCTCTCAGGGAAGGTCTGCTGTCTCGAGGGCTGACCTTTCATCCTGCTTTTCAGTCGCTGGCTTTAATGGCGTGGCTGTTGAAAGCCAGGTGTTGAAGGATAGAGGTCTTTCTGAATCAGTGATTCCAACTCTGTTGAAGGCCAGAAAGTCTACTTCTAGGGAGATCTATCATTGTACGTGGAAATCGCACATCTCATTGTGCGAATCGCTGACAGTGCATCCTCGCATCTTTTCGGTGGCTAGGATTTTGGCTTTTCTTCAAAAAGGGGTTGAATAGCGATTGGCTTTGGGCACTACCAAAGGCCAAGTGTCGGCTTTGGCTGTGTTTTTCCAACGTCCTTTAGCTACGCATGCCTTGATTCGCACTTTTATACAAGGCATTCGCTATATGGTTACTCCGAGACGATCCCGGTTACCTTCGTGGGATCTTAATTTGGTATTGTCTGTTCTTCAAAAACCTCTTTTTGAGAACATTAGGGAGATTCTTCTGCTTACACTGTCTCAGAAGGTTGCCTTTTTGATGGCTTTTGCTTCTGCCTGCAGAGTATCTGAATTGGCGGCGCTGTCCTGCTGTTCACCTTATCTGGTGGTCCACAGAGATAAATTGGTACTTTGACGTAATCAGTAATTTCTTCCTAAAGTGGTTTCTGATTTTAATCCTGAGTGAAGACCTTGTGCTGCATTCAGTCTGTCCTAAGCCAAAGCATCCCAAGGAAGTTGCTTTGCATGTTTGGATGTGGTTCGGGCAATTTGAGTTTTACCTGGTGGTTACTGAATCTTTTAGGAAATCAGATTCTCTTTGTCCTCACCGAAGGACCTCGAAAGGGATTGGCTGCTTCTGCTGCGACCATATCCAGATGGATCAGACAGACGGTGGTACAGGCTTATTCTCTGAGGGGTCAGGTTCCACTTTTCCCTGTGAAGGTGCATTCTACTGGGGCGCTGAGTGCTTCCTGGGCTTTTCACCATCAGGCGCCAGTAATGCAAGTTTAAAAGGCGGCAACATGGTCGTTTGGGCACACGTTCACAAAATTCTACAAAGTAGATGTGTTGGCATCCTCGGATGCTTCTTTTGGCCGCAAGGTTTTGCAGGCTGCTGTTTAAAAGAGAAAATATTCTCTTTGAGGGTGTATGTTTTTTCTAGGTGAGCTCCAGTTGTTCCTGGTTGAGCTCCATGTTACCTGGTTTGCTAAGTTTAGCCTTTGGGGAATTACGTTCTTTCTCTGCGTTGTTTTTCCCACCCCTCATGCAAATACTGCTTTGGGATGTCCCAATGGTCAAGAACAATATGGAGCTGCGTCTGTCAATGAATGATAGAGAAAACTGGATTTTTGACTTACCGTAAAATCCTTTTCTCTGAAGTTCATTGACAGGCGCAGCACCCGCCCCTCTAATCCTGAGTGGGATGGGGGTTTTTTCTTCTAAACACTGCTTGCAACAACACTGAAGGCTATAGTAGAGTGTGTGGGTGTATGCCTGCAGGGACTGCCCCATAGGCATAGTAAAGTTTTATTCCTGCCTAGTGTCCTACTCCTGTAGGGGGTAGCATAAACCCAATGGTCAAGAAGAATATGGAGCTGCGTCTGTCAATGAACTTCAGTGAAAAGGATTTTACAGTAAGTCAAAAATCAATTTTTTTATGCCTCAATTGCAAAAGAAGAAATGTCAGAGCAATTACGCCGCACCCTTAAATATGGTCTGTAAGGTTGAGTTATTGAGGGCTTTAGGGTAAAAGCTTGAGGCATGGAGAAAGACATTATCACTTGTCAGTTTATGATAGAGGTTCGTGCTAAGAGCACCATCCTCTCCTTTATATATCTCTATTGAATATTATATATTCAATGTAAAGACATTATTTTAAAGAATAAAATCCAAGATGGAAACAATAAATTCATTATATGCTCAATGCTGTTGTCCCCATTGGGCTAGAGTGTTCCTTACAGCTGCCAGACCCCTGCCATGGGGAATGGAGCTGTAAAGAGCTTCCACATCCACAGTAATCAACAGGGCGTTTCCAGAGACATGTAATCCATCAACAATCTGGAGAAGATGTATTGTTTTTCAGACATATGAGGGCAGGCTTGTCACGTAGCCTAAGATATCCATCAAGTCTGCTCACATTTTTAGTTAGTGCCCCCTCCCTAAGATTAGAGATCTCCCAGGTGGGTTGTTGGTATTCTTGTAAATCTTCGGGAGGGCTTAAAAGGTCGGGATAGTGGGGAAATTAGTTCTAATAAATTCCCATCATGTTCCATTGAGTTATGCAGCATCAGATAGTTTGTAATATTCTTTATTACATTTTTTAAATTAGGGAAGTTGTAATGGGACGGTACCAATTCAGGTTATTCAAGATTTGTTTACACATATTGTATGTTATTCACAGGGACAATTTTGGCTCCCTAGTCTATTGGTTTTATGGTTATGGAGGAGTTCTTGGATAATTGTATCAAAACTCGTTTTTCACCTTCAATAAGATTTCAGTTAATAGAAGGTTTGACCTTCAATGTATCAATCTCCCAACTTATTCGTTTAGGAAAGGCTGCTACATTTGAATTAGAGCTAGGTGGAAATTGTCAGAATTTTTTTTTTCTTAGCTTCCACCTATTCTGTCTATCTGTATCATTTGTGGAGGATTCCTCCATTGATTGTAAGAGTTGAGTGATATCCAATCGATCAATGAAAGATACAAGTTGGTCAACCATAGCTCTTATCGGTCAATGTTAAATTACTAATGGGATCTTGAACTGAAACCATTAAATTTATTGGTAGAAACAATAGAATCTGTCACCATAGTCAGTGCATTACCTGGTACTGGAAGAGAGGAAAACCCAAGTGTAGATCTGCTCTGATGGGGTGAAACGTTATGCGCATCAAAATTTGATCTCTTAGCAAGTTGCCCATGTGAGCCTTTGTGTTTAGAGGACACATGTGAATAGACAGATATAGAGGATTGTGGCAGAGCAATGCCCATTTTTCTTTAGAGACCAATATCTGAATTGGTGCTGATTTTGATTCCACTTGTAACCTTTGCTCTCAATGAATGCCCTCAGAGCGGTTTTCTTTTTCTGAAAACAGTAGAATGATGGGCTTTACCAAAAAGCTGTAATTTTGTTTCGTCTGTCCACAGCACATTCTGCCAAAAGGATTTTGGCTTTCTCAGGTACGTTTTGGCAAGGTCTTTGATCAATTTTTCATCCAAACTTTCGTCCACGTCCAGGGAGATTAGCTACAGTGCCATGGGCTGTAAACGTCTTGACAATGTTGAGCACAGCGGACACAGGAACATCTCTGTAGATGGACTTGTAACTTTGAGATTGTCTACGCTTTTCCACAATTTTTGTTCTCAAATCCTCAGACAATTCTTTGCTCTCTTTCTCTTCTCCATGCTCCATGTGGCACACAGAGACACACAACAGATGGGGTGAGTCAATTTTTCACCATTTTACCTGGTTGCCCATGTTATTTCTATATTGCCAGCAGCTGTTAATTGATAAAGGTGAGTTTAATTACAAATTAAACCACCATCACCACCTTGGAATGCAATAATTTCCTACAATTTATGAGAAGGTGCCAAAAATTTTGTGCAGTCTATTCAAGTTTTGGGTGGAAAGTGTCAGATTTTGGCTGTTTGTTTCTACACTTTTTTTGTGTCATACCAATACCATCAAAATAAACATGAGAATGCCTAAACATTTGTAATTGCAACAATTTTCTGGGTAAAGCACCGCACTATCTGACAGAAATGCAGGGTTACCAATATTTTTGAACCTGACTGCATATTAAAATAACTAGGGTGCCTTAACACACCACAGCAGTGTGAATCCCGCCTAAATGCATTGATAAAGAGTGACCAATTAGAAGTAAATACACAAGAATAAAAATACAATTATGTTAGTGTAGCAGGTTTTCCAGGCCTTTGGCCTGATGTGGGTCTGCCATTGTTACCGGTTACCGCTCCAGCCCATGTGAGCTCCGACCCTGGGTGTGAGAACTGAAAAAGACGGGGGTTATGGTCTGGTATCATCAGTAAAACACCTCCATCTCAATATATACATAGAAAAAGGGGAAATGGCCCAGGGGACTTTACATGAGGTGAGTACATGTGGCTGGGAATAAAAAACAAAATAAAATTAAATGAAAAAGTAACTTTTATAACAATGAATAGACATCATTCGCTAAAACACATGAAATGCTAAACTGGTAATTGCTTTAAACAATACATAACATAAAGGATAATAAGTCACATAATATATATATCACAGTAGTACAGTACATCTCGGTCTCCAAAATAGCCATAAATACATAATATCATAATGAATGAGTATAATGCATCTTGAACTGATGCTTTTCGCGAGCTGTGCACTTGCTTCTTCAGACTAAATGCATATAAATATGTCTAGAAAGAGAGAAGCACATATTTTGGAGTAACAACAAAGATAATTGAATAATGAAAGATAAAGTAAAAATGAAAATATTCTGTAAATATGAGGGACTCTGGTGGAGTGCCAGAATTCTCACAGGCCAGTATGGCTAGAGTCAGGATGAGCCATTGTGAGGTGGCGGTGGGGGATGTCTGACCCGGGAGCTGAAGGGTCCAACTGGACCATGCCGACATACGGGCCCATGGTGGCTAGATGGTGGGTGTGTGCAGAGGGGGAGTAAACCTTCCAAATCTGTCATCAAAGTGTAGGTAAAGTAGTATAAGTATATAAATATGGATAAGGTTATCACATATATAAAAGTAAATGGGTATGATGTAAGATATAGGAAGGGCACATATATTGGAGTAACAACAAAGATAATTGAATAATGAAAGATGAAGTAAAAATGGAAATATTCTGTCCAATTCAGGGCCCATAAGCAGGGCCCATTAAGGCCCTTTCAGCTAGCTGGCACTGGATCCCAGAACCTCTTCCGGAGTGGTCTCCTCTGACTCTGGCAGACCCCCCAGGGGCAATCCGCAGTACTCACGACCTGTGTAGGCTTTCCTGGGACTGGACCCCTCTCTCGCTCCGCAGGCTCTCGGCACACCGGATCCCCTCAGCTCAGCTCAACACTCTCTGTGTCCTCAGGCGACACCCCGAGACAACCACCTCCTCAGACAGGAGGAGAGACAGCCGTACTCTCCCTCCTGGGACTCTGCTCCCGCCAAAGACCCCCTGTCACGCACTTCCCCCAAACGTATACCCACTCCCAGAATCCTTTGCAGCATAATCTGCCTTCTGGGGTAGTTACAAGATTGGATGTGTCCCCTGATTGGGCTACCCACACTGCCCTATGAGAAGCCTCTCACAGGAGCCAGTGGGGATATTTCTCCCCTCAACAGGCACATCTGGAAACCATGACACCCTGACTTAATAAATCACAGCCCTGCTGTTAGACATACAAGGCCCACTATACATTTACCTAGCACCTACCTGTAGGGTGCTACATTAAGCTTTTGTGAGTTTTTATTAAAGGCTGTTTGCTCACTGTCTAGGAATGCATGCTTGAATGTCACTGAACATACATACCTATGCATAGGTTCATTAAAAAGTATTAAGTAGCTGGACATGACAACACGTACAGTCCCTATCCTTTGTGTACTCCTATGCTAACTAATAATACGACAGCTGGTATTGACACATTAGAAGCTCTGTGCAAATAGCCGCTCAAGTGTTTAAATTCGCTACACTGCTTCAGGCCACTTAGACAAACATTTTATTGTACTATTTTTTTTTGTTATTATTCTAGATGCTACAGAGCATCAAATAATGCATTCCTTTGATTCTCATCAGTGCATGCTGTGATAAGCAACAACACTTAGAGATTGTTATTCTGGTGCATTGAGATGTAAACATGTGCCTCTAATTAAATGATCACCTTTTTACACCTTTTCTATAATGCAGCACAATAGGCTTTGTTTTTGTAACTAGAAACAACAGCGACTAGTAAACTGAAGTACAACAAAGAAGAGTGTTTTGTCTTGGCAGGTTACCATCTCACTTAGTTTATTTTCTGATGTGTTGTAGAACATTATGATAACGCAGCTGAATTGTAGGCTTTATATTGTATTAACAATTCAGAGACAACCTGTTCAAGATTCAAGTCAGATTGTTTTATGTTTGTATATATCAATTGCCACTGATTGACAAATTAGACTTTTTTTGCTACACTGTAATATGGTGACCTATCACAAACACTTACAACACCCAATTTTGGTTCGGAGCCTTACTTTAAGAAACATTGGCCTAGACCAGTGGTCTCCAAAATGTGTCCCTTGAACCAGATACAGCCCTTTTCTTGCCTTTATTCGGCCCTTGAGGCATTATTCCTGCCATTGACACCAACAATGGGGCATAATTCCTGCCACTGACACCAACAATAGGGCCCTATTCCTTCCACAGACAACTAAAATGGGACATAATTCCTGCCACTGACACCAACAATAGGGCCCTATTTCTTCAACAGACACCAATGATAGGGCATAATTCCAGCCACTGACACCAACAATAGGGCACTATTTCTTCAACAGACACCAACTATTTTTCCTCCTAATACCAAAGATCAGGAATTGTTTACTCCCACTGGGCACAGACCAGCCCTCCCCCCAAAGTCTGAAGGACAGTAAACTGACCCTTTTTTAGAAAATTTGGACACCCCTGTCCCATACTATACTAGTAATGACTATGTGCTAGCTAGTCTAGGCCTCACTATAAACGAATATGGTTTAGAGATTAAAAGAAAACATTGAGTTAGGACCCAAAGGGTCTTCTGATAGTCTGTGATACCCTGAATGTGTTCTAGTGCATGATTTACATGTGTGCAGAAACTTAGGCTCCATTCACACTTGTGTGGTTTGTCATGCGACTTTGAACACATATAGAGAGAGTGGGAGAACACCACCAGCACACCATGGATCTCCAGAACGGTCCAAAACGTTGTTCAACAATCACATTGTTACAGCAAATGTACTGTTTAGGATCCTTATAGGACCCCATTCATCACGTCACATTCCTGGTGAAGGGGTCCTGAGAGGCTTCGAAATGTTGCTTTTGCTATAACAATGTGATCACTGAATAAAGATTTGGACCCATTCTGAAGATCCATGATGTTCTGTTGACGTCCTCTCGCTCTCTCTATATGTGTCCAAAGTCGCATTACAAGCCGCACAAGTGTGAATATTTTTTATTCTATTGTGGCCTCTTGTGATGGGGATTTGGCACTGATCTGCTTGGGGCGTGGTATCGATTCGGTACACACCTTAAATAGACCTTTGCTTTGTATGTGTGTAGGTGGGGAACAAGCATGACTTTACGTGTGAAACGCGTCTACCTTTTTGTATCCTGTATTGGCTGTCCGTTGGTTCAATAAAGAAGCATCATTATATCTGTTGGAGTGCGACCATTTTCGTTGGTATTTTCAAGTGTGAATGGAGCCTAAGTTCCTGCACACACGCTGGTGACGTTATCTCGCTCTAACTATATACGGTTCAGAACCCATTTCTACAGGAATGTGTGCTTTGGGAACAGTGTAAAAAAATCTTTAGACACATAAAGTCGCAGCCCATTTCAATGGAAGCCATTAACCACTTAAGCCCCGGAGGATTTGGCTGCTCAAAGACCAGGCCTTATTTTGCGATTCGGCACTGCGTGACTTTAACGGACATTTGTGCGGTCGTGCGACGCTGTACCCAACTGAAATTTACATCCTTTTTTCCCACAAATAGAGCTTTCTTTTGGTGGTATTTGATCACCTGTGCGATTTTTATTTTTTGCGCTATAAACAAAAAAAGATCGACACTTTTGAAAAAATAACAATATTTTTCACATTTTTTTATATGAAATTCTCAAAAAAAATGTAAAATCAAAATTTTTTAACATTTTAGGCCAATTTTTTTGCTACATATTTTTGGTAAAAAAAATCGCAATAAGCGTTTTTGGATTGGTTTGCGCAAAAGTTATTGCGTTTACTAACTACGGGAAAGATTTATGTCATTTTTATTGTTTTTTTTAAACTAGTAATGGCGACGATCTGCGATTTTTTTTTTTGCGGGACTGCAACATTGCGGCGGACAGATCGGACCCCTGACTGACATTTTTGACACTTTTGGGAGTACCAGTGACATTACTGCAGTAATCAGTGCTATAAATATGCACTGTTACTGTAAAAATGACACTGGCAGAGAAGGGGTTAACTTTATTGGTGATCAGTGGGTTAAATGTTTATTGGTGATCAGTGGGTTAAATGTATCCCTAGGGGCATGATTTTAACTGTGGGGGGCGTGGCTTGTAATGTAACAACAGAGACATACGATCCTACATAGCAGGATCGTATAGTCTCTGCACTTACATCAGGTAGAATGACAGACGGCTGTGTTTACATCAGCCGTCTGCCTTTCTCCCTCTCCTGCGGGAGATCGTGAGTGATCGGCGGACATTGCTGCGGCCGGTCACTCGCGCGGATATCACTGCGAATGAGCGGGGGCGGGAGCATGCCTCCGGCGGCGCGTGCTCTCGTCCCCTACAGACTCCTGGGTGAGTGACGTAGCCCTACGTCGGTTTGCCCAGGAGCGGCTGACCGCCGCAGGAAAAAGAGTGTCATAGGCTGCAATGTAAACTCTAAAAAATCTCATGAAATTTGCATCCTAATTTTATCAATGTGACAGTTGTGCAACAGTCAACAGCCAAAGTCGCATCCAGGTCACATCCATCCAAAGCTGCATCAAAGTTGCAATGGAAATCGCACGACATTGGAGTCACACACGTGTGAATGGAGCCTTAGATTTGCTGCAGGCCTGCACTGATGCAGTGGGTTTCCTAAATTATGCGTCAAGTACTAATAAGCAAGTTATAGACAATTCCGTGAGAAGGCTATTAACAGCAAAGTATGTAGCATCCACAATTTCTAGCAACTGCCATTGCTGTTAAGAGGCATTATGGGTGTTCTTTAGTCAGCATGGCATTCGCATGCTGGAGAAAAATAGCAGTTGGTCATGTGGGAAATTTGAATGGTCCGTAGAAGAAAGTGACAGAGCCTGTGTCAAAGAGCTTTGATGAGCAAATGCTTTTGACATTAGTTTGAGGTGCTTATGAGATCATTTAGAATTTATTGCAGGTGCATTTGAGCTGCTTTTGCATTCCCATAGACATGTTTGAAAAGTGAAGCTGTTTTGAAGTGAACAAAAGCCCCTAAACTCTGGGGCTTGGACCTCAATGAGATGACAGTGATAGAGAGTGAAAGTATTCTGCACCAAAATAACTGAGAATACAGGGAATTTTGAAGAATTTATTTTCCAAATCCAAACCAATAATCAAACAACTGCTGCGAGCCTTTGTTGATGTTAAAAAAAACTTCCATCTTTTACACATCAAGACCACATTTTATCAGTTGAACGATTTTAATTTGTTGGGAGTTTAAGAGCCGGTTCACACTGAGGCGACACGTCTCCTTACTACTTCGGGGGCGACTTGTGCAGTCCCGTGCACCATGACTTTGGAGCGACTTGCAGGGACTTCACATAATTGAAGTCTATGCAAGTCGCTCCAAGGTCGCCCCGAAGTAGTACAGGACCCTTTTTCTAAGTCAGAGCGACTTGTGTCGCTCCTATTAGAACGGGTTCTGAAACGGTCAATAGACCGCGAGGGAGCGCGACTTGTCAGGCTGACAAGTCGCGCTAGTGTAAACCGACTCTTAGGAAGAAGTCCCATTTCTTGTTTATTACAGTGTTCTGACCCTCAGGGGACAAAGTAGATATAGGACTTTGTCTCATCTTGCTACGTGGTGTGGAAAGCTAGCTATGTGGATGGATAGGACCCCCTCCATTCCCCTACTGCCATCATACAACACAGCTAGCAGGGAGACAGCTGTAATGCTATCCCCCACATTGCTCCTGCTGGCACTTATCTTGGAAATGCTGAAGATGGCCATGACTATGGAGGGAAGGGGGATTCCTGGATGACCACGTAACTAGCCTTCTACATCAAGTAGGAAGATGGTACAATGTACTACATGTACTTTTCCTACAAGGACAGAACACTGTATTATTCCTACGACAAAAACTGGATGTTCAGGCTATAAAATTGTTATCATATGCGGGCACAACGTCCGATTTTCGTTTAATTAGAACAGTTTTCGTCCGAAAAAAAACCTAAGAACAAGACTACGTATGCTCGGAAATGAAAGAATACATACAAAAAAAATTCAACACAAGACTTCTAAAGTTTTATTCTGTCGTATGAGAATTTTCGTATGAAAGTAACCTCTTCACTCTCCATATAAGACTAGCACGCAACAAAAAACGGGCGAAAATTCGTCTGATAATCTGATCGTGTGTACGAGGCTTTAGTCAATGAGACTTTTTTAGAGTGCCCAACACAAATAACACATACTTTATAATTATGTGTAATGATAACCATTAAAAAAGTCATATTGTATGAAATGGACACAATCACCAAAAATTAGAGGGCCTAAAAAGTACGGCCTTCCATCATTCCAGCCAGCTTTTACAAGATTTAATATTCAGCACATCTTAAACTAGTTTACGGTAACTATTATGAATGTTGACCTGTTTCCATATGGATACAGGCTCATGTGGTACAATACAGGAGAGGTGGCTCAGTTGACTTGGTTCGCAATTAGCTTCTTCAGAAACAAGTATAATTCAGTTAAAATACTGTGCATACATGCTGTACAATAAAGCACATCACCCTCCAGGGGTGAACGCAGGGGGAAAGATATACAAGTTGCTGGAATCTAGATTAAGCCTAGGTTTACACTGAAGCCGGTTTAAAATCGTACGAGTTCAGCTGAACTTGCACGTTTTCAAACCGGCATTTCAGTCCAACTTCGAGGGCGATTTCACAGACATCTGTGCGGGTTCCTGCACAGATGTCTATTGAAATAGCCCCCTGAAGTCACCAAAGTAGTACAGAAACTACTTTTGGGAATCGGTGCCGCTTCGCACTGATTCGGACAGTGCCATTGCCGACAATTGGCTTTGATTTGTCAAAACCGACCAATGTGAACGTGGGCTAAACCATACTTTATACTGATCCCCAGGTAAGACAACGTTAAAGTGGTTGTAAAGTCACATCTATTAATTACTTTGATCCTTTCTGGGGGTTATTTTAAAACATTTTTATTTGGTTATTCAATAGTAAACATGAACAACAGTACATGCAAAGGAATGAAATTCAAATGTGGTACAAATCATAACCAATGGAATGAGGATAAGAAGACATGAAAGGGGGGGGGTGAGGGGGAGAGGTATAGAAGGAGAGAGAGAGGAAGGGAAGTAAAAGGAGGAACGGTAAGAAGAGGGGATCCTTTCTGTTTTAGGTCCATGTGTAGTATAGTGTGTGTGTTTTCATTCATAAAATTATAATGCTAAATACCTTCTTTGCATAGTGCTACTATGCAGTCATGTGTCCTCATTCTGGTTCCCTTCCCTTCGAGACTACCATGGGAGGGCTGAGATTCCCTTCTGATGTATACAAGATGGCAGAGGAAGGACACTTGACTGCACAGCCGCACTGCAAAGAAGGCATGTAGCATTAGAATTATAAGAAAACACAAACACTGCTAAACATGGACCTAAAACAGAAAGGATCAAAGTAATTACTGTTAGTTTACAAGCACTCGAGCAGCTTCAGAGAATAGTATTACTCAAGGCAGGAGGAGAGGGGAGGGGAGGGTTGGGAAGGAGATCAGCTTCACACACAGACTACAGAAATGACAGGGAGAGGGGGAGATGCAGAGACACTAGGGAGAGAGCTGGATGATGGAGGCACGTAAATTGACCATGCTATCATGAATCGGCAGCCAGGATTAGCGTGGTCAGTACACACAGGGGAAAACAGGAATAGTCAGGATCAACCAGGCATTGCACAACATAGAAAGGGCCAACTCACTCTGCAAAATCACTATGTTATACATCATGCCTTAATGGGACAGGAGTTTTTTTTTTTTTTTTTTTTTGAGTTACACCCTATTTAAACTTTTATCTATGTTCTCACCCTATTCATATCTGCATTATCCTGCCATTTCCCTTAGTAAAATGTGTCCATTGAAATTAGGGATTTGCTGTCTATAATTATCTATTAATCCATCTCATATATTATTTTAAATGTTTTATTGCTATTTGTGCCTTTCTGTCCAGGTTCCAACTGCACCCCCTTTGTTATATTAGCATTATAGGTGCAGGAAGTTAGAAAATCTATCCAATGGGGTCACTGGCAAAAAGAAATGTTTGACTCTTTCCTTCTCTATCCAAGACTATTCATTAATGGTTATAGCTAGGCTTTAAGGGGGTGGTGTATTTTCTGGTATTATTGCCATCCAGCTGCTCATCTGTGGAGTATCCACCATTTACACTAACGCTGGATAGGAACTATCTTATAAAAAGCGTGGACTGAGTCTATCTATGACGGTCGGTACCAGAGTGGTTGGTGGAGTCCAACTCTGTTATTGCTATTTTGCTGGCTATATACCTGTGACCCCCCATAGGGGTACCTCCATTTGGTGAATGCGGTCCAATTGGGGGAGCACGATTGCACCTGCTTGCAGAGTGATTTCTACACAATCGGAATTATACATTTTTTGCATGACTTTTGCACTTTGCACGATTACTGGGGCTATTGGACGATATAATTAACTTTTTGCATGGTTTTTAATATCTTTTATATATTCTCTGATGTTGATATCCTTTTTTATGATCTGTTATAATTTTTAGCATTGTAATAATTGCATTTATTAGGTACTTTGTTTATAATTAGGTTATATTTATTGTACCCATTTGCACCATTGCACTTTATTTTTTGTATGATCACACCTGAGCACACTCGACATTTTATTTACATGTTATGCCACTATATATTTTTGCACACATGATTTTTTTCTTTGCACATATGACACTTTATCTCTAGGCAACGCCACCATACCTTTTCTTTTTTTCATATTGTTATACCTCTTGGGGTATTTGAGGTAGGCAGCAGTCTTTATATCCCTTAGATATCCTAGAGCGGAATCTATACAATTTTTGATTTAAGGGGGTGCATTATCTAACTGTTCTTATACCTGGGATATAGTATTGTATGGAGGTAAGGTATATATTTTGGAACTGGGCAGTTGGATTGGGTGTTTTATTATTGTGGTGGACAGGCTTATATTCCGTACCTGAACTTAACCCTACTAACTCTATACTTTAAGACTAGATCAGGGCTCATGAATGCTGTACAGCAGCTAATACTTAGAAACATTATTTAAAAACAAGAGGTTAAGGCTGGATGGTTACATATCAAAGCACAGAACTTGAAGTATGGTAACTGGCTGGAATACCAATCAGCCGCTTTGGATGGGAAGACTACTTTCAATTAAAAAGCTGTGGTGTTTCGGTCCTGATGGATGCAAGGAAAGATTACACCTGCAGCTTTCCGAGCTGTGAGCACATCATATCTTTTACATAAATTTCATTTGTTTGCTATAGTCATTTGGGCAGGAGTCTTGGATCCCTGAGAAAGCCGAAAATGTATTTCCCTGGTGTCACCGGCCATCTTCTGTAGTAAATTGAAAAATGTCTTCCATCAAGCAGATGCAACTTTGCTTTTCCTTCGTAGCGAGGTTTGCGTTAAAAGGAAAAGCTTCAGCCTTCCAGTTATAACATACTAGTTTTAATTTTAATCTGTCTCGTAAAAGTTATTCAGGATTGTATAAATCCTTCACACAACTCTCCAGAATTGTAACATCAAATCACCTGCAGCATATTATGCCCAGAACATTTGCAATGTAATGCTCTGTACTACAGTTTTTTTAAATAGCTGAGTAAGGGCAGTGCCAGCACATTGATCTATGGTATCTGCATTATCCACTCTGCCAAAGGGATGCAGCTTTCAGGATGCCACACTGCTTGTAAAAGTAGTCATGGGGGGAAAAAAAAAAGAGCTGCAAAGATTTTCCTGCATCCACTGCTACTGGCTGTATTTATTTTTACAGTGAATACTGTTATAGCCGGTGTACAGTTGTTCTGTCATCAGGTCTGCAACAAGAATAATAAAGCCAAAAAACTACAAAATAAAAACGAATAGCCAAATATAAGACAAAATAACAAAACCAGTGCTTGCTGCAATATTTAGCTTTAATCCAGGGATTATACCTGCAATACTTTTTTATGCCACCAGATGTTCTCAGTCTAAAAACGAATATCAATCAACCAGCTTCCTCTGAGCCCAGGTTATCCTGGGCCTGCCCCAGCCTCTGACTAGATAGTGAAAAAAGAAACAACAAAGAAATTAGCTCACCGTTGTCACTCTGCTATTAGGCCTCATTTACGCCTGGAGGAGAAAAAATATGAGCGGAAATAGTCGACGACCCGGAAGCAGTGTTCGAGAACAAATGAAAATTTTCAAATAAACATGGCAAAAGAAATGTAAGCAAAAATTTATAATAGAATATAAAAAAATCATGTAATTTAAAAAAAGGTTTAACAATTCTTTTGTTGCAAATTTTTGAACTCTGGGCCTCCTCCATAATGAATGTGAACTGCACGTTCATGAACACACAACGGAGATTCACAACAAACTCACGTAGATACTTTTGTTATACCTGAAGGGTTTCACATGTACTGTCACTTTAAGGCTGGCTCCACCCAGGAGTGATGACAAGGGTCAAGGGGCAGAGTGGCCATCTTTAGACACATGTAGAGATGTATGATATGCAGAGCTGTCCTGTAATGCTGTACAGTGAGTCCTGAATAAACAACCGTTGTTCCAGACCAGAGTCCTGTGTCTCTCACAACACGGAGAATATAACACTGGCGACGAGGATGGGATTTACAAGGTTACTATCCGTGTGAGAAAGGAAAGGAAGAAAAAAAAAACTCTGGATTGTCAGGAATACAAAACCCACAGAGCCCAGCAGGAAAATGTCATTGATCGGGACATTAAGTGAATTTGATGGCGAACAGACAACGTGGAGCTCCTGGATTGAAAGATTAGAACAATATTTCTGTGCAAATGCCATCCCAGACGACAGGCAAGTAGCAGTTTTTCTGACACTGGTTGGTGCTAGGACATATGACACTCTTAGGGATCTCCTTTTCCCTGAAAAACCAGCAACTAAGACTTTGGCAGAGCTCCTGACACTGTTAGGGAATCACTTCCAGCCTAAACCACTAGAGATTGCAGAAAGATTCCGGTTCTATCAGCGGCAGCAGCAGCCGGGTGAAGATATTAAGGCTTATGTGCTCGCCCTTCGCAGACTAGCCTCAACCTGTTCTTTTGGGGAGTATTTACCAACTGCACTGAGGGATAAGTTTGTCATGGGACTGAATAGTGAGTCTAGCCAAAAGAGACTGTTAACAGAGAAAGACCTTACCCTTACAAAGGCAATTGAGATAGCTTCAGTGATGGAAATGGCTGTGAAAGATACAGAAGCTTTGAACCCCCAGAGCAGAAGGGGAGAGGTTAAAGAGGAAGTTTTCAGAACAGCAGTCAAGCAAACTGCAGCTAACGGTAAATATAGACCCTCACCAACCAGGACGTCAGCTTGCTACCGTTGTGGGAATACAGACCATGATCACAAAGTCTGCCGGTTTAAGGATCAGCTCTGTCATAATTGTGGAAAGGCAGGCCATCTGAAACGAGTCTGCCGTAGTAAGAAGGTGCGAAATAAACAACCTCTGAACCCCAGGACAAAGGCATATATGGTGGGAAGATATACATCGTCATCTGAATCAGAGGATGAGGAAGTGCTCCACAGATTGGACATACATCATATGCATTCAGCACCCTCTGCAATGACTGTAGAGGTAACCGTGGAAGGAAAGAAACTCAAGATGGATGTAGACACAGGAGCAGCAGTTTCAGTTATCACCCAGAAACAATGGAGAAAACTTCTGATCCGAACAACTGTCCGTCCAACACCAATCAAACTGCAGACATATTCAAAGCAGATACTCCACCCACTGGGGTACGTGAAAGTACAGGTATCCTACAAGGGTCA
Organism: Pelophylax lessonae; assembly: GCF_965119305.1. NCBI lineage: Eukaryota > Metazoa > Chordata > Amphibia > Anura > Ranidae > Pelophylax > Pelophylax lessonae. The sequence goes on along the minus strand of NC_138768.1, from coordinate 669,760,450 downwards.
GACAAAGAGAATGCCATTATATATCCTAGAACATGGGGGACCCCCTCTCTTTGGGAGAGACTGGATTGCTCACTTTGGCATGCCAGACATCGCCATTAACCCCTGCAACAGCGTGACCATCCCATCAGGGGATGAAGAGGGATGGGTGAAGTCCCTGAAACAGCGATTCCCGCAAGTCTTTGATAACCATTTGGGAAAAATAAAGCATGACTGTGTGAGACTCAGGCTGAAACCCAATGCCCAGCCTAGGTTCTTCAAAGCTCGGACGGTACCTTTCGCACTCCGAGCAGGTGTGGAAGCTGAACTAAGCCGGCTGGAGGAACAAGGTGTCATCTCAAAGGTAGAGCACAGCGAGTGGGCATCACCAGTTGTACCAGTAAAGAAAGCGAATGGGGACTTACGCATTTGTGGCGATTTCCGCATGGCACTAAATTCTCAACTGGAGATAGACCAGTATCCCCTACCCAGAGTAGATGACATTTTTGCCTCTCTTGCAGGAGGTCAAAAGTTCACCAAGCTTGATCTCAGGCAAGCTTATTTACAGTTTGAGGTCCACCCTTCGTCCCGCAAGTTTCTAACAATCAACACTCACAAGGGACTGTATGAATACAATCGGATGGTGTTTGGGGTAGCCTCCGCCCCAGCCATTTGGCAACGCAAAATGGATGAGATTTTGGCGGACATTCCTTTCACACAGTGCCTGTTAGATGACATGCTCATCACGGGCCTGACGGACCAGGAACACAAGCATAACGTGGAGCTTGTGTTGGCGAGACTGCAAGAACAGGGTCTAAAAGTGAACTTGGCGAAATGCCAATTCATGGTACCTAAATTGGAGTTTTGTGGCCACCTTGTGGATGCAGAGGGTATACACACCACGGAAGCCAAAGTTGATGCTTTAGTAAAAGCTCCAGCCCCGACCAACGTCCAGCAGCTGCGATCATACCTGGGCTTGCTGAACTATTACCACAAATTCCTGCCGGATCTAGCACACACTTTGTTTCCATTAAACAAGCTTTTGGAGAAACACTCCAGATGGAACTGGTCGGCTGCATGCCAACGTGCTTTTGAAGTTTCTAAGCGAAAGCTGTTGGCGTCACGCATGCTCGTGCATTATGACCTCCAAAGGCCTCTCACCTTGGCTTGTGATGCCTCACCCTATGGTCTAGGGGCTGTACTATCTCACGTTTTACCAGATGGGTCAGAGAAACCTGTGGCATTCGCCTCCAGGTCCTTGACAAAAGCAGAAAGCAATTACTCTCACATTGACAAAGAGGCTCTGGCGCTCATATGGGCAATTAAGAAGTTTCATCTTTACCTGTATGGTAGGGAATTCACCATACTGACTGATCATAAACCACTCCTTCAGATCTTTAGCCCTGACAAAGGCATCTCCCAGACGACTGCAGCCCGTCTTCAACGCTATGCCCTATTCTTGGGAGCATATAGCTACAAAATCCAGTATCGCAGCCATGATGCCAACGCTAATGCAGACGCCATGTCCCGTCTGACAAGGACATTAACAGACTCTTCTCCACCTGTCAAGAGTTGTCGTTACACCAGCCTGTCCTTTCTGTCTTCCGGGGAAGTAGCAGCCCATACAGCCAAGGATACCTTCCTTAAGACAATACTCTCCTGGGTACGGTACGGTTGGCCTGCAACTGTCACACAGGATTATGAGCCTTACTTCCGTAGGCGTCTGGAATTAACTGTGTCTGGCAACTGTGTTTTATGGGGAGACCGAGTGATCGTTCCACAGACCCTCCGGAGACACATTCTGGAATTGCTACATACTGGTCATCCCGGGGGCACACGTATGAAACAAAAGGCCCGAGGCTATGTGTGGTGGCCGAACCTCGACTCCGATATCACGACATATGTGAATGCGTGTGCTGGATGTGCACAAACTGCGAGAGACCCTCCTCGAGGGTGCGTCCAGCCCTGGACTTGGCCCACGGTTCCCTGGTTTCGCCTACACTTGGACTTTGCAGGCCCGATCAGAGGACACACCTTTTTGATCATTATTGATGCCCATTCAAAGTGGCCTGAGGTCGTTCCTGTTACTCAGCCAACGACTAAGGCGACGATTTCCATACTGTTACATCTCGCTGCTACGTTTGGATACCCCAGAGAAATTGTCACAGACAACGGTGCACAATTCACAAGCCAGGAGTTTCAGGGTTTCCTGACTGCCCACAACATCAAACACAAGTTGACCGCACCTTACCACCCGGCTACAAATGGTCAAGCAGAAAGGTTTGTACAGACCTTCAAACGCTATTTCAAAGCTACTGTGGCTACAAGTAAACAACAGTCCCTGTCACCCCAGCAGCTGGACTCCTTCCTTTCTGCTTACAGAACCACACCACATGCAACCACTGGGAAAACTCCAGCTGAACTTCTTTTGGGTCGGCAGCCATGGACTGTTTTGGATATGCTCCGCCCTCAAACGGTCCAGGAACATGTACGGCAGTCCCAAGACAAGAGGGTCGAACACGACGAGATTCCCCGGTTTACAGCCCAGCAAAAGGTATGGGCCCGATCTTATGGCGCTTCCAACACTCGTTGGATTCCTGCTATCGTCGCAGAGACTTTGGGACCCAAAATGTATAGGGTCTGCCTGGAAGATGGTTCCATTTGCAGAAGGCATGCGGACCAATTGCGTCCTCGTTCTCAGCTGCCCGAATCCCTGACATCGGCTGCACCTCCAGTGTCTCAAGGATCTGCTCCTACCGGATCAGGAGGCATTGAGACTGATGCTTGGGGAGACTCTGAACTTTTGAACTCAGCTCCAACAGAGCCCTCCAGCCCTGGTCCAGAGGTCTGCTCACCCTCTGAGCTAGGGAATCCCCTCTTGGCCCCGCCGGTGTCCATTCCGGCCAGCCCTGCTTCCTCCAGCCCCGAGTCGCTGGGTGCCCGTCCTCAACGACACTGTCGCCCTCCTGACCGGTTTCAAATGCAAGACCGGTTACGAGACTTTCGACGGGCCCGCCGAAAGTGATCCGCTGCCATTTTCTCCCCGGAGCTTCCCTGGAAGTTGTTCTCACATCCGGACATGGAAGAAACCATGTAAATCTCCTGAGTTGGAGGACTGTATTGGACAATTATGAGTTACTGTTTTATGCCTGTTCTTGTTTTGTTGTTTTTTTTTTTTTTGTTTTTTGTTTTTTTTTTAGGTATGGATGGAAGGTGTTATACCTGAAGGGTTTCACATGTACTGTCACTTTAAGGCTGGCTCCACCCAGGAGTGATGACAAGGGTCAAGGGGCAGAGTGGCCATCTTTAGACACATGTAGAGATGTATGATATGCAGAGCTGTTCTGTAATGCTGTACAGTGAGTCCTGAATAAACAACCGTTGTTCCAGACCAGAGTCCTGTGTCTCTCACAACACGGAGAATATAACAACTTTCACTACGGAGTCCATGAATTATCCGGGTTCCAACGCCGGTCCCTTAAACGAATTGCGTAGCAACGTTCGTGCTGGGAGGAAGGGTGTGGCTACAAGGTCACATGCACACTACGTCACTTCCACTTGTACGTGAGACATCAACACTACTTATAAAATTGATTGCTCTTTGAAAGATTTTTTTCGATTGGTTAATGTTGGCGACGATTTCAATCAATGAACGCTGTTTTGTTGCTCATCGATCGAGCGATCGATATTCTAACCGTGTATTCCTTCTATAACCCCTAACCTAACAAAAATAGTCATAAATAAATAAAAAACAAATACATTAAAGAGGAAGTAAACCCTCCTCTGCAACTTTTACCTATAGGTAAGCCTATGATAAGGCTTACCTATAGGTACTGTAAATATCTCCTAAACATGTACCGTTTAGGAGATATTTACCTCACATGCAGCCAGTGACATCCATTGGCACCAGCGGCCGTTCCTTCAGAGCCCCGTGCCGTGACGGTCACGGGAGTAACGTCACCGCGGCTCCGGCCAATCAGATGGCCGGATGCCGCGATCCCGGAAGACGGGCGACTGAACATGTCGCCCGTCATACAGGTAAGCGGGCGGCAAGGTGGGGGCTCGTTCTAAGGTAAGTATTTCATTCATGCGATGCATACTAGCTCATAAAGTGTTTCTCTTTCAGGTTGAAAAAAAAAAAGTTTTAATGGGTTTACAACCTCTTTAACCACTAACCATACTCTTAAACCACTTACGGAAAAAAAAAAAAATTTAAAAATCATTAATAAATAAAAGTAGATGAAAAACATAGCAACAAATGATGAAACAGATTATATTTTTCTCTATTGGCTAATAAAAAATGCCAAAAGTACAAAAACGCTTGAACCACTTCAATACCAGGCACTTTCACCCCCTTCCTGCCCAGCCCAATTCTCAGCTTTTAGCGCTGTCACATTTTGAATGACAATTGCGCTGTTACCCAAAAAAAAATTTTATATATTTTTTTTTTTTTTCGAAAAATAGAGATTTCTTTTGGTGGTATTTGATCACCACTGGGTTTTTTCTTTTTTGCTAAGCAAATAAAAGAAGACTGAAAAGTTTTAAAAAAAAAAGTTTTTTTTCATTTATGTTATGAAAAGTTTGTAAAAAATTAATTTTTCTCCTGCACTGATGGGCACTGATGATGAGGCACTAATATGCAGCACTGATAGGCGGACTGTACAAAAATGCCAGATAAAACACTCTCAAACACTCCAGCCTCAGCATGCTTCCTGTCAGCCCATGAACTGATTGGCTCCTTGTACTGCTTCTTCCTTTAAAACCCCAGCTCTGCTATATTGGGTATACAAGGACTAGAAAAGCATCATACAAGGTCATATTCAGGTGCTTACACTGTTTATATTTAAAAATTACATTTACTACTGGATTACTGATCACACAACTGCATTTATTTGTCTCTTTTAAAGTAGATGTAAACTCTAACTAAATTATATTACTGTTTATCCTTATACATAGTTAGTGAGGTTGAAAAAATACATCAGTCCATCCAGTTCAACCTATGATGTGTGTGTGTGTCTACTGTTAACTTTACATTGTATACCCCGGAATGTTGTGGTCTTTAAGGTGCCCATCTAATAGTTTTTTGAAACTATCAATGCTCGCTGCTGATAAGACAGTTTGCGGAAGAGAATTCCACATCCTTACCGCTCTCACAGTGAAGAACCCCCTGCGTATTTTAAGGTTAAACTGCCTTTCCTCTAGTTTTAGTGAGTGGCCACGTGTCTTATTGTATTCCCTTTCTCTTAACAATTAATATTTGTTCCTGCTGATCTCTAAAAATGCAATGGCTTCATGGCATTAATCACATGTAGTTTCCTGATGGTGACAAAAATGGACTATGCCTGCCTAACGTGTGATGACCCAGCCACTTTGTAGTCTTCATCAGAAGTTCATGTGACAGGTTGACAACACAGGGGCACAGCTGGAAAACAGAGACAAAGAGTTGTCATTATATACAATAAAGTGCTTGAACAAGGACCTTCATGGCAGGATGATCAAGTATTAACGTAATGAAAGATGCAGGTTTAAAACATTAAACATTCTTTTTTTCTAGCTTATTAAGTGGCTGTAACACACATACACCCATGACTGAATATTTTGTTTATGGTCTGGTCTTGACAAATATAGAAATGTCTACATCTATGTTAGCAGACTTGACGCAGTAGTCAGCAACATGACTGTAGTAGTGATTAAAGTGGACCTATACTCATAGATAGATTTTCCTGATGTACGCATGAGTTACCAAACTGTGAAGTGCAAATGGCGAATGCAAAATATCCAATCATTGGCAGTGAAATATAAAAAGAAAAGCTTTTTTATGCCCATTATTAGAAAAGTGATGTGAACACAGGTTTTCATTGTCAGTAGCACAGACCAGCCAAAACATTTAGGCAGAAGGAGGCAAAAGAGGACATAAGGTGATGTGCACAGATGCTTGTGTGGACAGAGTAGCAGGTTGCAAGGACAGACTGGTTATAAGTTGGGATAACACAAGGCAATGTGCAGGGGAGGACTGGGCCAGGGGGGGGGGGGGCGATTGCCAGCTCTGATGCCTTGTAAAAAGGCTGCACCGCTTCCACCACAGACATGCCTAAAGGATTCCTGATGGAGAGGAGTAAAAAGTTCCAGCTGGTGACCTACCAAGTGCGGACAAAGGCAGCGCACATCCCGGCATGGATGGTGTAAGCTGTGTCCAAGCAGAGATCAGTTCCATGCCTCACCTCCCCCAGCCAGCCAAGTCTGGAACCTGGAGTCAGTGCAGCAGGCGCTGTCCAGTCCAACCCACCTGGTGAGTAGAGAGTACGTGGAGTGGAGCTTCAGCCTGGGAAGGGGGTCGGAAGGAGGCAGAAAAGAAGGAGAGCGGGAGTCGCTGCACCATGCGCCTCTGGGTTGTACATGCCCCCTGGGCCAAAAGTTTCCAGTCAGCCCCTGGTGATGTAGACAGTGATCACAGTGATTTTGTAAATGTAAGTTGCAACAAGCTCAAAAATCTCATAAGTAGCTTCAATTGTCACATTTAGTCGTTTTTTTTTTTTTTGTTTAGTTTAGTTGAAGACTGGAACCGGTACACCATGGGGATCATCAAATTGTTTCATAGATGTTGTAAAGTTGACTTGACTCTGTAGTCATTGCATTTTTGTGAAAGTCAGATTTACAAGGCATCTTATAAAACACTGAGGCACACGATAGAGAAAAAGAACACAAATCTCTTTTTATGCTGCAATAGGATTTATGGCTAACACCATTCTTTTGTATGAACACAGATACAAATATTAAGAACCTTCAAAAGCAGTTTTCACTCCATTATAGCACAGTAATACTTTCCTTGGGAGCTTGTGCTTCCTTCCTTTTGGGTTAAATTGGTAGTAAACTCTACTTTTACCTACAGGGAAGCTTATAATAAAGCTTGAAAAACTTGCAGCACTTAGGAAATATTCAATTGTTTTGCAGCCAGTGACGTCACCGGTACATGCGCGCTGCTCTGTGAGTGCATGTATTGTCAATCCACAGCTGTGTGGCCATGACTCCTGTGTGTATGCACCAGAATGACATCTTAGTGACTCGGCCATAAAAACTGCCAGAGCCCGCAAACTCAGAAGGAAGACCGGGTGAAGGTGGAAGCCCTGTCAGCGGTGAGAGTGCGCTGCTGGAGGGCTTTGTTTTTCAGGAAAGTCTCTCATAATGTTCTACTATGCAATGAATACAAGCACATTATGCTATTAACTTACAAGTGCCTGGATGTTTTTGGTTTTTTATGTGACTTTACTACCATTTTAAGTCTCATTTAACAGTATGCTTGGACTTGATGCTCCATTTCACTCCAAAGATAGCAATCTGAAAGGCCTCCTGGGTATGGCTTATATGTCAATGTCAGGAGTTTCTCTTGTACCTTTTTTTAACCACATACTGCCCGCCCATCGTCATATGACGGCAGAGCGGTGCAGATATTGTTCTGGGAAGCCGTCATATGAGGATCCATGTGATCCCATGTGATCGGCTGTGTCCAATCACAGCCGATCACATGTAAAGGAGGAAGTGACGTTTATCGGCTCTCACACTGTTAGAGGAGACCAGGACAGGTAATCAGGGCACTGATTACAAAAAATTGAAAAACAGTGCCCACCATCAGTGCCCAAAGTGCTGCCAGTCAGTGTTCATCTAGGCACTGACTGGCAGCACTATGGGCACTGGTGTGGGCACTGAGGGTGCCGCCCGTCAGTGCTCATCAGTGCCGCCTCTCTGTGCCCATCAGTGCCACCTATTAGTGTCCATCAGTGTGGTATATTAGTACCTCCTCATCTGTGCCACCTCATCAGTGCAGCCTATCAGTGCCGCCTCATCAGCGCACATAAGTGAAGGAGAACATTTTTTTATTTTCAAAATTTACTCACAGAAAATAAGAAAAACTTTTTTTCCCAAATTTTCTGTCTTTTTTCTTTTTTTTGTTAGAAATTTAAAACCCAGCAGTGATTAAATACCACCAAATAAATAATAAATAAATGATAAAAACTTCATATGGGTATAGTGTAGCATGACCGCGCAACTGTCCTTCAAAGTGTGACAGCGCTGAAAGCTGAAAATTGGCCTGGGCAGGAAGGGGGTGAAAGTGGACTGTTTTGAAGTAGTTAAGGAACACCATGCTTTACCAGATAATACTGAACAGAATGAATGAGAGTTTAAGTGACCAGAGTCACTGAAATATAATTCGTTCAGTCTGCCAGATTGTTGACTGAATATCACTGCTTCATCCTCCTGTGGGAAATATGCAGGGGATCATTTCAGACTCCTCTAATTACAACTTGTTGCACATATAATGCAGTATACCAGATGAGTAATGTATGTAGGAGTAACTATTTATATCTGATCTGATCTACGTTGGTGGTAACCACTATGAATAATGCATAAGATTTGGAGTGCAGACAGCTGATCAGTAATGAGGACAACTTGGTTGTTTATGTCCTGGAGGTTATCAAGGTCAGGTCATCATAATCTGTTTTAGCAGAAGAGCTAATAATAGACAAGATATTAAGGCTCCGTTCACATCTAGGCGTTTTGGGGCGTTTTTGGGGCGTTTTTCTGCTCTAGGATCAGCTCTCAAAACGCCCAACAAGACAAATCCTATTCATTTCAATGGCCCCTGTTCACATCTGAGCGTTTTGACGCTGTATACAAAACGCCCAACGCTCAAAAAAGTACATGAGCTTCTTTTTGGGCAGATTACAGGCGTTTTCCATTGATCTCTATTCAATCTAAAAACGCCTGCACAAAAATCGCGGTAAAAATCGCGGTAAAAAACGCCGCAAAAATCGCGGTAAAATCGCGGTAAAAAACGCGCGAAAAACGCTACGCTCAGGTGTGAATGTAGCCTTAAAACTGTCATGCTTTTAAAAATATTACCTATTTTTTAGTTTTTCAGCAGCCATTAAAAGATTCAGGCAAACAGTAAAAGCCGAGCTTCGGTAACCTTGAAATATCTTTCTTGCAGTGGGGTCGAGCTTGCACATTAAGGGTTAACTATTGATTTAGGTGGTCTAGGGCAGTGGTCCTCAACTCCGGTCCTCAGGGCCCACTAACAGGCCAGATTTTAAGTATTACCTTGGGGAGATGCAGACTAGAGTACGCAATCACTGAGCAGCAAATGATAACACCTGTGATGTATTTCAGTTATCTTGCAAACCTGGCCTGTTAGTGGGCCCTGTAGGCCAGGGTTGAGGACCACTGGTCTAGGGGGCAAGGGAAATTAGATTTAATTAATGGATCCTCCACACTGCTAGACCTGTCCCTGCAGCATCTTCTCCCCCATGTTCCAGCAGTTTATGGTTCTGATATCAGTAAGACCAAGGTAGGGACAGTCCACCGCCAGAGCACAGATGCACAGTATCCTGGGGCAGTGGAGGATCAGGTGAGTAAAAGTTATTTGGCGGCCCCTAGACTGAATGAGCAATTAACTCTTGTAGAGCGAGCTTGGCCCCACTCCAAGGGAGAAGTTTCAGGTTTCCAGAATTCAGGTTTTCGATACATGCATATATAATGCATATTTTCTGTTTTACATGCCAAAGGATTTGTAATTCTGTACAGCCAGTTTTGTGAATAACACACATTTTCCACATTGCACAGGTGACACGCTTAGTTCTTGAATATATAATTAATCGTCTTGGTTCTCCGTTGCAGTTCATTTATCACCATTCCTTCAGCTACCCCATTGAACAGTGAATCGGCATCAACACCTCTGTCCAGTAAGCACAAGTTTACATAGGAAGCCATCAAAGGACACATAATTCAGTAATGCTACACCAGGAAGTAGCAGAGTAATCTTTCTGATTTTCAGAGGTGTGCAACCTTTAATCATTTATTTTGCTGGTGGCCCGTAAGTTTCACTTTAAATAAAATGCAACCTTCAATCAGCATTTTGGGTAACACAGATCAAGTCTGGAGTTTTTATATAAAGTGGCATCTTAAGGTATGCAATTTGCTTATTTTTTATTTTTATTTTTTACAGCTAATTTAAAGGGTAAGTTTATTAAAAAAGAAAAAACAAGAATGAACATAGGCACACCTCATAAATTAGAATATCATCAAAAAGTTAATTGTTTTCAGTTATTCAATTCAAAAAGTGAAACTCATATATATTATATAAATGCGTTACACACAGAGTGATATATTTCAAGGATTTATTTCTTTTAATTTTGATGATTATGGCTTACAGCTAGTGAAAACCCAAAATTCAGGATCTCAGAAAATTTGAATATTACATAAGACCAATAAAAAAAAAAGGATTTTTAATACAGAAATGTTGGTTTACTAAAATGTATGTCCATGTCCATGTACAGTATAGTATGCACTATACCAATACTTGGTCAGGGCTCCTTTTCCATGAATTACTGCATCAATGCGGCATAGCATGGAGAGATCAGCCTGTGGCACTGCTGAGGTGTTATGGATCCCAGGTTGCTTTGATAGTGTCCTTCAGCTCGTCTGCATTGTTGGGTCTGGTGTCTCTCATCTTCCTCTTGACAATACCCCACAAATTCTCTATGGGGTTTAGGTCAGGCAAGTTTGCTGGCCAATTGAGCACAGGGATACCATGATCATTATACCCGGTAATGGTACTTTTGGCAGTGTGGGCGGGTGCCAAGTCCTGCTGGAAAATGAAATCTCCATAAAGCTGATCAGCAGAGGGAAGCATGAAGTGCTCTAGAATTTCCTGGTAGAGGACTGCACTGACTTTGGACTTGATAAAAAACAGTGGGCCAACACCAGCAGATGACATGGCTCCCCAAATCACCACTTACTGTGGAAGCTTCACACTGGACCTGATGTAACTTGGATTCTGTGCCTCTCTACTCTTCCTCCAGACTCTGGGATCTTGATTTCCAAATGCAATGCAACATTTTCCACAGTCCGTGATGATTGTGCTTGATTAGCCAGCAAACTCGCCTGACCTAAACCCCATAGAGAATGTGTCGGATATAGTCAAGAGGAAGATGAAAGACAAGACCCAACAATGCAGACGAGCTGAAGGTCGCTATCAAAGCAACCTGGGCTTCCATAACACCTCAGCAGTGCCACAGGCTGATCGCCTCCATGCCACGCCGCATTGATGCAGTAATTCATGCAAAAGGAACCCCGACCAAGTATTGAGTGCATACTATACTGTACGTGGACATACTTTTCAGTAAGCAAACATTTCTGTATTAAAAGTCCCTTTTATTTATTGGTCTTATGTAATATTCTAATTTTCTGAGATACTGAATTTTGTGTTTTCACTAGCTGTAAGCCATAATCATCAAATCTCAAAGAAAGAAATGATTGAAATATATCACTCTGTGTGTAACACATCTATATAAAATATATGAGTTTCACTTTTTCAAATTGAATTACTGAAATAAAGTACCTTTTTGATGATATTCTATTTTTATGAGATGCACCTGTATACTTGCAGCAAAAAATGTGCATTTATTATTTCTTTGCAATCAGTGGATCAGGGCCAAAGTTCTGCAGACATTTCCTCCAGCTTTATGTCTGTACCAAGGTACAGACTTAAATTTTTAAAGCTGCAGGAATTGTCAATGGACTATGTGTGGACTTGTGTTCCATTGATAACCACAAGTCCATCTGCTGCAATGGTAGACGGGACTTGTAGTTCATTCATTCACAGATCTCTGTGAATGAATGAAGCATCTGTGCAGGCAGAGCCACACATGGCTACACAAATTTTAAAAGTGACAGCAGCTGTGGGGGACCCCAGTACACTGTCACAGGGGTGAGTTTGGGGGGTGGCGGATCCTATTTTCACCATGTTACACCCTAAATACAGCTGTACCATGGTCTAAAAGGTGGAATTAGCCTTTGTGGCCAGGCTCACAAAACAAGAAGTAAGGAAAAATATGAAACAACAACATGGGTAAATAAAAGCCCTGTCAGATTTTTATTGCTGTATGTGTCCCAGTTGTAGATTTTCCTACACTTTCTGTCTGGTAAAAACATTGTCTCTGGGACAGAAAATGAGGCAGCATCTCTAATACAGAGCCCCGATAGTAATAACAGTCCCAGAGAGGTTCTAAGCTTTTCACATTCTACTCAAATCTGAAAAATCCATTTAGCCTGGATATACCCATACATTATCCCATAGTCCTATTATACATGGGAGAGTCCTAGTGTATTTTTATGTAGCGACATTGCTTAGAGGTTACAGAAGACACTTAGAGACAGAGCAGCCGAATACAAAGATACCATGCCTGCATATATTTTCACATAATGCATTTGAGATCTTACCAAATTAAATTGGTATCATTATTCTAATATAATTGTATATACATGTACTGTTTTTTGGAATTCTTTAAAGGAAACCCATGCTGTAAGAAATATGGAGGATGTCATTCCTGACTTCAATATGATGGCTTGCTATGGCTGCCATTGCTTTCTGAATCACTGAGCCAGAACCATTATGTAGAACAGGAATTCTGGCTTCAGTGCCTGCACACTGGTTCTGAGCCAATGATGCTGAAAGTTTTGAAAAGTACAGTGACAGCCAGACACAAAACATTTTTGGGGGCAAAGAAGGTCAGAAGTGGCAGCCAACAATGATTTTTTCAGCACAGGCTTTAGAGAAAATAAAGTCAAGATAAAATTAGAGCAGTAGCGCCAAGCAAGCAGCCAGATTTCTTTTGTTACATTTTATTAATTTAGAATGAAATGCATGGCGTCATAGTACCTGCCATGCATGTATGGGGCCGTGGCAAGACAAAAAAAAAATTTTTTGTATAGAATATAAATATTTCTATTAGTTAAATTACAAGTGTCAGGATTGGTCAGTTAAAGCTGAAATGTTATTGGTAATTTAAAAAAAAAATATATATATATATATATATATATATACTGTAACGATTGGAGGATTTTTAATAATCTCAATACCTTGAGGTGACAGTTATTCCCTATATAAGGGAGTGCAGTAACGGTTAAAAAAATCAGTCGACAGGAGAGGACCAAGAAGTTCGTTTGCCTGGCGGTTACCTTGTCATGGAGTCCCTTCTTCGTGAATTGCTGGAGAGAGCCCGTGGTGCGGATGGTGAGGAATGGGTGAAGAAATGCCTTTCCATTCCGGTGGATGCCTCCGTCTCTGCTGGTCCTCCGCCATCTTCGTCTCCGGCTTCCTGTGTGTTTCCGGCTCCTGTTGACCCCGGTGCTGACGCGGCTTCCGCTCTGCAGTTTTCACAAATGGGATCGTCCGCCCCCGGTGACCTGGATGCGGTTTGCGGCGATCGTCATTTCCGGGCGACGGCTTCCTCCGGGTCCCGGGATAGGAAATCGCCACGGATCAAGAGGAGGCCTAGCAGATTCGGTCCGGCTGCGGTTTCCTTGGCTCCGATCCCTGCCTCTAAGAAGAAGAAAGTTGTTACAGGTCAGTCGGCATGTACGGTTCTACCCGGTTCGGTACCGGCGACGTTGGCCTCAGCTTCGTCATCTTCTGGTATTTCAGTTTCTTTGCCTCCAGCTCCAGTCCAACGGCCATCGGCTGGCGGTGCTGCGGTCAGTGATGACGCAGCTGTTGCAGGTGAGCATCCTGCTAGTGCTGTGTTAATGTCTGAATTTTTAAATGTTATGTCTGACTTTTGTAAAAAAATTTCCGCTCCTGTTTTGGCTAGTAATTCTACTTTAAGTGGGAATGTTTTTGAGTCTGAGGTTCCTGCCTCCTTGCAGGAAGTTTGGGGTACTGATATGCTTCAGGATGCTTCTCCTTCTGATACCTACGTTGTGGATCCGGTACCGGTTACTCAACATGAGGCGTTCGCTGGGAGTTTGAGGACTGTACCTGAGATTGCTTTAAAATAAGCTTTACCTTGTCCTGTGTCTCCTTTAGGATTTCATTTTAAGGAAACTGTTAAAGAAAACATTTTTTAGAGGGGAGTATGTTGACATCCTGTCGTTGCTTCCTGGCCTCAAGCTTTCAAAATTTGACAGTGAAAAGACTGGCAAGGATAGATCCAGGGTGGCTCCTAGGACATTCAATAATTGGTTACAGGGTTTCTTCCAGTGTACTAGGTGAGAAAAGACCAGAATTATGTAGCAGGCTTTTCCAGCATTTGGATATTGTGCTGGAGGCATACAAGAGTTTCCCTGGTTTAGGTTGGTTGGCTTACGATGAATCGTTCAGACAAAAGCTATCCATCAATAGGTCTTTACACTGGGGAGTTAAGGACGTGGGATTATGGCTCAACTTGTTGTTACCGCAGAAACCTACTTTTGTACCAAAACCTGCCAATTCAGTTACACATAGGAAAGGTGTTTGTTTTGGATTCAACGATGGCATGTGTAAATGGCCGCATGCATGTAAGTTCAAGCACGAGTGCTCGCATTGTGCTGGGGCTCACCCTGTATCTAAGTGCTACAAAAAACAGGCTTCGCTTGGTAGTCAATCGAATAAAAATCGGATTTTTCTTAAAGGCGAAAACTACAGTGAGCTTGGAAAAAATGCTCCCCTGGCTATAGGTTTACCCAAACCGTAAGTCTGCTGATATTTTGATTCAGGGTTTTTGTTTTGGTTTTTCTTTACCTTCTTTTTCAGGTACAGGCTGTGTAATTCACGATAATCTTCCTTCTGTGGCTGTGCATCCTGACGTTGTCAGGCAAAAAATTGCTAAGGAGATTGCTAGCGGTAGGGTTGCTGGGCCTTTTTTTGCTCCTCCCTTTCCTAATTTTAGGGTCTCCCCTTTAGGAGTCCTAGCCAAGAAGGTGGATGGTGAATTTCGTTTGATACACCACCTGTCTTTCCCGACAGGGGAATCATTAAATGACGAGATTGATACTGATTTGTGTTCTGTATCATATGCTACGTTTGACGATGCACTGTCCAAAATTAGAAAAGCAGGTTGCTCTGCTTTACTTGCTAAAGCCGACATAAAATCCGCATTTCGGCTATTGCCCATTCATCCCAATGCTTTCGATTCTTTGGGTTTTTGTTTTGATGGAGAATTCTTTTTTGACAAATGTTTGCCAATGGGGTGCTCATCTCTTGTTATTATTTCGAATTATTCTCCACGTTTTTGGAATGGGTGATTGTTAGCAAGTCAGGTCCGGATAGTGTGTTACATTATTTGAATGACTTTCTCTTTATTGGAAAGGCGGGGTCTTCTGATTGCATTTCTTGTTTTAGGTACTTTGAATATATTTGCTGCGAATTTGGTGTTCCATTGGCAGCCGAAAAGTCAGTATATCCTACATCTTGCCTTGAATTTTTAGGTATTCAAATTGACACGACTGCCATGGTTTTTCGTCTACCTGATTCAAAAATATCTAAAATTCGTTTGCTTTTGAATTTTGTTGTGGGTAAAACTAGAGTCAGGTTGAAATTTATTCAGTCTCTTCTAGGTTTACTCAACTTTGCATCAAGGGTCATGCCTATGGGCAGGGCCTTTACTAAAAGGTTGTATAGGGCTATTTCCGGCGTCTCATCCCCTAGTCATTTCATTACTGTGTCGGCTGACATTAAAGATGATTTATTGATTTGGTTGCAATTTTTGGATTCCTTCAATGGCTACACTGTTTGGCAAGACTGTTTTTGCTCATCTTCTGCATTAGATTTGTTCACTGATGCCTCCGGCTCACACGGATATGGCGTTTACTGGAACGGCCATTGGTCAGCTGCTACTTGGCCTGCCACATGGATAGATGAGGGTTTGACTGGTTGCATAGTTTTATTGGAACTGTTTCCAGTTCTAGTTGCATTGGAGATCTGGGGACTGCAATTTAGTAATAAGCATATATTGTTGCATTCCGACAATAAAGGAGTAGTATTTGCAATTAATTGCTTATCCTCCAAGACTCTTCCGGTCATTTTACTTCTTAGGTATTTAGTGTTGTTATACTTAAAACTTAATATCTGGCTGAAAGCTAAATATATTCCCGGATATTCCAACGTTATTGCTGATTCTCTGTCTCGCCAGCAGATGGACCGTTTTCGGATTGCAGCTCCTGGCGCGGATCTCTTGGGCCTTTCATGCCCTTCTCAATTGTGGAATCTGGTCTGACAGCGGTTTCTTCTGCAATTTTCTCTTCCCTGGCTCCTTCTACGTGGCGCTCGTATCACGCCGCGTGGCGTATGTGGTCTTCCTTTTTTGTTAGCCATGATAGTCATGATTTTTCTTTTTCTGAAAAAAATGTATTGTCTTTTTTTGGAATATTTATTTAATAGAAAGTTTTCTTATTCTCATGTTCTCAAGTCTTTAGCAGGTATTTCCTTTTTCGCGAAATTGCATGGTCACCGCTCATGTATGGAAATTTTCTCAGTAAAAATGGCTTTGAAGGGTTATCGCAAGTCTAATATTGCCCCTGATAGGAGACTTGCTGTTTCCCTTTCCTTGTTGGAAAATTTGTGTGTGGCCTCCATTTCTGTTTGTTTTTCACAATATGAGGCTGTGTTGTTACAGTGCGCTTTTTGCTTATGTTTTTTCGGCGCATTTCGCATTTCAGAGCTGCTGGCGTCAAAATCATCTGCCATCGATGGTTTACGTTTCTCTGATGTTTCTATTACCAAAGGTGTGCTTCGCGTTTTTTTGAGGCGAAGTAAAACAGATCAATTTGGTAAAGGCCATTGGATATCTTTGGGGCGATATGAAAATTCTAAAATTTGCGCTGTTCATCGGGTTGAAAGTTATTTGTCAGTGAGGCCTCTTCCGTTTCTTCATTTTCTCATACATCAGAATGGTGACCCACTGACGGTTTTTCAATTCAATGCTATTTTAAAGAAATGTTTGATCCATTTGAATTTGGGCCATCTTCCGATTTCCGCTCATTCCTTCCGAATTGGCGCCGCTACCATTGCTGCTCAATTTGGTATGTCTGACAATTCTATTAGAAGTATTGGTAGATGGCGTTCTGCCACTTTCAAGTCGTATGTCCGTCCTAATTCTTGTATTTAATTGCAGGTTCCCGTAAAATTATTTGGATCATCGGACATTCGTTCGTTTTTTGGGCCCACAGGAGGGCAGAAGTTCGGCTTTATACTGCAAGTTTGGGTTTTTCACCGTCCTCTGCTTCGCTATTCTGGTACGGTAGGTGTGGAATGCGTTGGCATGACATCTGTTCTGTTTTTTATGAACTGTGTTTAATTTGGCCTTCCCCCGATGCGGTAATTATTCATCTAGGGGGCAATGATTTAGGTTCCCGTAAAAGTGTGGATTTGTTGTTACATATTAAATCTGATTTTATGCATTTAAAGTCTGTGTTTTCTGCTTGTATTTTTGTTTTTTCCGAAATTATACCCAGATTGTGTTGGTTTTCGGAAGAACAATTGTTTTTGGAGAAAACACGTATAAAGATAAATAGGGCTGTTTCTAAATTTATGCCCTCTATAGGGGGTTTTTCGTTTAGACATATGGATTTGGAGGGGGGTTTAGGGGGTTTTTATATATGGGATATGGTTCATTTGTGTCCTGTGAAAGCAGCTTCCCTTTGAGTGGTATTCCAGTCACCTTTTTTCTTTTGTAATAATACATATGCTGCAGGGACTGCACAGACTTGTGAGTGGACATATTTCTATGGTTTAAACCATGTACCTCTTTATTAGTAATAAAAACTGACAGGGGTTCTAATCCTTCTCCACTGTATCCATTCCACTGAAGATCACATCATGAGATAAAATACCTCACATTTCCATTATATATCTCATGCTTTATTTCAGTCGCCTCTTTTTGTCAATTGCAAAAAAATTTGTGAAAAAAGCTATGAGCTATTTTATCCCAGATTTTAAAGAGGAAAATAACTCTTCGTGAATAGTGTTGAGCGAACACGGACTGTATTATTCGTGTTCGTACCGAATAATTGGATTTTTGTTACCCGAACACGAACACGGACACTTTACTGTATATTCGGGTAAAAATCAGTGTTCGATCGTTTTATTTCCGGGTTTTGCATGCTTTGGCGCTCTTTTCATGGCGGGCTTTCAACAGCCAATCAACAATCGTTTAACTGGTGTGCCTTAAGCCATCCCAGCCATGCCTGCAAATGTCTCAGTAGCTGTGATTGGCCGTCTGAAGCATGTGACCAAGTCTTTATAAGTTCGAGGCAGCCGCAGCGGCGTCATTATGCTGCTTAGCTCAGGGACAGAGCACACATCAATGTGCTGGCTGCTGATTAGGGAAAGATAGGCAGGAAAAAACCATTTGTGTCCGGATAGAATTGAGGGACAGGTCGGAGTGTTTAGGCAGGGCGAGTTGTAGGCATTTTAGGGATAGAGTCTGCTGAATTATAGGGTCAGTGTGTTCTACAAACTACAATCGATATTGCTGTGTGGGGTGGGGTCTGCACTTAGTTCTCCTGATCTACGATCTCTTCTCAATCCTGTTAGGGACAGAGTCTGCTGAATTTTAGGGAAAGTGTGTTCTACAAACTACAATCGCTATTGCTGTGTGGTGTGGGATAGGAGATAGGCAGGTGTCAGTGATCCACATCCATTTTTCTGTGTGTGGGCTGCAGTGAACACAATCTTTTTGGGGTGCAGTGAACACAATCCTTTTGGAGTGCAGTGAACAAAATCTTTGTGGGGTGCAGTGAACAAAACCTTTGTGGGGGTACAGTGAACACAATCTTTGTGGGGTGCAGTGAAGACTATCCTTGTGGGGTGCAGTGAAGACAATCCTTGTGGGGTGCAGTGAACAAAATCTTTGGGGGGTACAGTGAACACAATCTTTGTGGGGTGCAGAGAAGACAATCCTTGTGGGGTGCAGTGAACAAAATCTTTGGGGGGGTACAGTGAACACAATCTTTGTGGGGTGCAGTGAACAAAACCTTTGTGGGGTGCAGTGAACACAATCTTTGTGGGGTGCAGTGAAGACAATCCTTGTGGGGTGCAGTGAAGAAAATCCTTGTGGGGTGCAGTGAACAAAATCTTTGGGGGGTACAGTGAACACAATCTTTGTGGGGTGCAGTGAACAAAACCTTTGTGGGGTACAGTGAACACAATCTTTGTGGGGTGCAGTGAACAAAACCTTTGTGGGGTACAGTGAACACAATCTTTGTGGGGTGCAGTGAAGACAATCCTTTTGGAGTGCAGTGAACAAAATCTTTTGGGGGGTACAGTGAACACAATCTTTGTGGGGTGCAGTGAACAAAACCTTTGTGGGGTACAGTGAACACAATCTTTGTGGGGTGCAGTGAAGACAATCCTTTTGGAGTGCAGTGAACACAATCTTTGTGGGGTACAGTGAACACAATCTTTGTGGGGTGCAGTGAACAAAACCTTTGTGGGGTACAGTGAACACAATCTTTCTGGGGTGCAGTGAACACAATCTTTGTGGGGTGCAGTGAACAAAACCTTTGTGGGGTGCAGTGAACACAACCTTTGTGGGGTACAGTGAACACAATCTTTGTGGGGTGCAGTGAACAAAACCTTTGTGGGGTACAGTGAACACAATCTTTGTGGGGTACAGTGAACACAATCTTTGTGGGGTGCAGTGAACAAAACCTTTGTGGGGTACAGTGAACACAATCTTTGTGGGGTGCAGTGAACAAAACCTTTGTGGGGTACAGTGAACACAATCTTTGTGGGGTGCAGTGAAGACAATCCTTTTGGAGTGCAGTGAACAAAATCTTTGTGGGGTACAGTGAACACAATCTTTGTGGGGTGCAGTGAACAAAATCTTTGTGGGGTACAGTGAACACAATCTTTGTGGGGTGCAGTGAAGACAATCCTTGTGGGGTGCAGTGAAGACAATCCTTGTGGGGTGCAGTGAAGACAATCCTTGTGGGGTGCAGTGAACAAAATCTTTGGGGGGTACAGTGAACACAATCTTTGTGGGGTGCAGTGAACAAAACCTTTGTGGGGTACAGTGAACACAATCTTTGTGGGGTGCAGTGAACAAAACCTTTGTGGGGTACAGTGAACACAATCTTTGTGGGGTGCAGTGAAGACAATCCTTTTGGAGTGCAGTGAACACAATCTTTGTGGGGTACAGTGAACAAAACCTTTGTGGGGTACAGTGAACACAATCTTTGTGGGGTGCAGAGAAGACAATCCTTTTGGGGTGCAGTGAACACAATCTTTGTGGGGTACAGTGAACACAATCTTTGTGGGGTGCAGTGAACAAAACCTTTGTGGGGTACAGTGAACACAATCTTTGTGGGGTGCAGTGAACAAAACCTTTGTGGGGTACAGTGAACACAATCTTTGTGGGGTACAGTGAACACAATCTCATACTTCTGAAGCTTTGAGGGTGCTGCCTGTTCTATACTCCTCCTCCTCCTCCTCATCCATCCTTTTAGGTGTACAAACAATATTAATTGGGGCCTAGTGTGCTTCTGTACGTGTGAAAAACATACACTTTTTTTTGATCATATTTCCTATTCCGCTATTCAATAAAAACCTTTGGGGCTCAATTAAATTGCGGAATAGTCTGTGTCGGTACGTGTGAGATCCACCTTTCCAAGTTTTTGGGGTTCATCTCATACTTCTGAAGCTTTGAGGGTGCTGCCTGTTCTATACTCCTCCTCCTCCTCTTCCTCATCCATCCTTTTAGGTGTACAAACAATAGTAATTGGGGCCTAGTGTGCTTCTGTACGTGTGAAAAACATACACTTTTTTTTGATCATATTTCCTATTCCGCTATTCAATAAAAACCTTTGGGGCTCAATTAAATTGCGGAATAGTCTGTGTCTGTACGTGTGAGATCCACCTTTCCAAGTTTTTGGGGTTCATCTCATACTTCTGAAGCTTTGAGGGTGCTGCCTGTTCTATACTCCTCCTCCTCCTCCTCCTCATCCATCCTTTTAGGTGTACAAACAATAGTAATTGGGGCCTAGTGTGCTTCTGTACGTGTGAAAAACATACACTTTTTTTTGATCATATTTCCTATTCCGCTATTCAATAAAAACCTTTGGGGCTCAATTAAATTGCGGAATAGTCTGTGTCGGTACGTGTGAGATCCACCTTTCCAATTTTTGGGGTTCATCTCATACTTCTGAAGCTTTGAGGGTGCTGCCTGTTCTATACTCCTCCTCCTCCTCCTCCTCATCCATCCTTTTAGGTGTACAAACAATAGTAATTGGGGCCTAGTGTGCTTCTGTACGTGTGAAAAACATACACTTTTTTTTTATCATATTTCCTATTCCGCTATTCAATAAAAACCTTTGGGGCTCAATTAAATTGCGGAATAGTCTGTGTCGGTACGTGTGAGATCCACCTTTCCAAGTTTTTGGGGTTCATCTCATACTTCTGAAGCTTTGAGGGTGCTGCCTGTTCTATACTCCTCCTCCTCCTCTTCCTCATCCATCCTTTTAGGTGTACAAACAATAGTAATTGGGGCCTAGTGTGCTTCTGTACGTGTGAAAAACATACACTTTTTTTTGATCATATTTCCTATTCCGCTATTCAATAAAAACCTTTGGGGCTCAATTAAATTGCGGAATAGTCTGTGTCGGTACTTGTGAGATCCACCTTTCCAAGTTTTTGGGGTTCATCTCATACTTCTGAAGCTTTGAGGGTGCTGCCTGTTCTATACTCCTCCTCCTCCTCATCCATCCTTTTAGGTGTACAAACAATAGTAATTGGGGCCTAGTGTGCTTCTGTACGTGTGAAAAACATACACTTTTTTTTGATCATATTTCCTATTCCGCTATTCAATAAAAACCTTTGGGGCTCAATTAAATTGCGGAATAGTCTGTGTCGGTACGTGTGAGATCCACCTTTCCAAGTTTTTGGGGTTCATCTCATACTTCTGAAGCTTTGAGGGTGCTGCCTGTTCTATACTCCTCCTCCTCCTCTTCCTCATCCATCCTTTTAGGTGTACAAACAATAGTAATTGGGGCCTAGTGTGCTTCTGTACGTGTGAAAAACATACACTTTTTTTTGATCATATTTCCTATTCCGCTATTCAATAAAAACCTTTGGGGCTCAATTAAATTGCGGAATAGTCTGTGTCGGTACGTGTGAGATCCACCTTTCCAAGTTTTTGGGGTTCATCTCATACTTCTGAAGATTTGAGGGTGCTGCCTGTTCCATACTCCTCTTCCTCATCCTCCCTTTAGGGTAGGAAAAAATTTAATCGGGCCTAGTCTGTGTTTGTACGTGTGAGATACACAGTTTTTTATCCTATTCCGCTATTCAATACACACCCTTTTGGTGTAAAAAACATTAAATTGCGGCATAGTTTGCATATTTGACTGTGAGATACACCCGTGCGATACTGTTGTTCTTTTGTTCCGCTATTCAATAAAGACCTTTCTAGGGCAAGATCTTAAATTTCAGAAATATGAGGAGAGCGTCAAATAGGGGCCGTGGCCTGGGTCGTGGTGGTGCTGCTGCTAGAGCTCCTGTTGCAAGGAGAGGACGTGGTCGATCTGTGCCAGCTACACGCACAAGTGAAACACCTTCCTCAAGTGTGAGTAGGCGACAGAACCTGCATCAGTATTTGGTAGGGCATCATACGCCCCTAGAAGTGATGAGGCCAGAACAAGTGGAGGCGATAGTAGATTGGTTTGCTGCTGACAGTGCCTCCAGTTCCTTCACATTGTCTCCCACCCAGTCTACTGCAGAAAGGTCACAGTTGGCACCTGCAGCCGATGTCCAACCGTCTTTCACCTCACCCCCTTGCAAATCAGGCAAGCAGTCTGAGCCCCAAGCCATACAGCAGTCTCTTCTTCTTTTTGATGACTCTGTCAGCAGGGTTTCCCAGGGCCATCCACCTAGCCCTGCCCCAGAAGTGGAAGAGATTGAGTGCAGCGATGCCCAACCACTTATTTCTCAAGATGAGTACATGCAAGGATCATCGCAGCACGTCTCCGATGATGACGAAACGCAGGTGCCAACTGCTGCGGCGTTCAGCATTGTGGAGACCGACAAGGAGGGCAGGGGTGAAGACTGAGTGGAAGATGATGTGGAGGACGATGAGGTCCTCGACCCCACATGGAATGAACGTCATGCAGGTGACCTGAGTAGTTTGGAGGAAGAGGCGGTGGTCGCACAGAGCCACCAGCACAGCAGAAGAGGGAGCAGGGTGCAGAAGCGGAGTGGCCGTGCCCTAGACACTACGCCCGCTACTGCCCAACGCAGCAAGGGAACGAGCGCACCAAAGTCAGCTCAAAGGAGTTCTCTAGCGTGGAAGTTCTTTAGAAAATGTGCTGATGACAGGACACGAGTGGTTTGCACCCTGTGCAATCAGAGCTTGAAGCGAGGCATAAACCTTCTCAACCTGAGCACAACCTGCATGATCAGGCATCTAAGTGCAAAGCACGAGCTGCAGTGGAGTACACACCTTCAAAACCAAGAAACGTCTCTGGCTCATCCTGCTTCCTCTTCTGCTGCAGTCTCGGCCGCTCCAGCCACATCTGTAGTGATACCGGCACCTGCCACCCCGCAAACAGACGATCTGTCAGCAACACCACCACCTGGGTCACCAACAACCATCTCCACAATGTCCCGTGGAAGCGTTCAGCTTTCCATTTCCCAAACACTTGAGAGGAAGAGGAAGTACCCCCCTACCCACCCGCGATCCCTGGCCCTGAATGCCAGCATTTCAAAATTATTGGCCTTTGAAATGCTGTCATTCCGTCTGGTGGAGACGCACAGTTTTAAAAACCTTATGTCGGTGGCTGTCCCACAGTACGTCGTGCCCAGCCGCCACTACTTTTCCAGGCAAGCCATCCCTTCCCTGCACAACCAAGTGGGGGAAAAAATCAGGTGTGCACTGCGCAACGCCATCTGTGCCAAGGTCCACCTAACTACCGATACGTGGACCAGTAAGCACGGTCAGGGGCGTTATATCTCCCTAACGGCACACTGGGTAAATGCAGTGGCGGATGGGCCTGAGGCGGATAGCAATTTGGCGCATGTCCTTCCACCACCGAGGATTGCAGGGCACTTCAGTTTGCCTCCTGTTCCTAACTCCTCCTACTCCGCTTCCTCATCCTCTACCGCCTCCTCATCCGGACAGCGTAACACCTTCACCACCAACTTCAGCACGGCCAGGGGTAAACGACAGCAGGCAGTTTTACAACTTGCCTGTTTGGGGGACAAACCACACACCGCGCAGGAGTTGTGGAGGAGCATGGAACAGCAGACAAATGAGTGGTTGCTGCCAGCGAGCCTCAAGCCCGGCCTGGTGGTGTGCGATAACGGGAGAAATCTCATAGCAGCTCTGGGCCTAGCCGGTTTGACGCACATCCCTTTCCTGGCGCATGTGCTGAATTTGGTGGTGCAGAGGTTCCTTAAAAACGACCCCGATATGTCAGAGCTGCTGCAGAAAGTGCGGGCCGTTTGTGCGCACTTTCGGCGTTCTCACCCTGCTGCTGCTCGCCTGGCAGCGCTGCAGCGTAACTTCGGCCTTCCCGCTCACCGCCTCATATGTGACGTGCCCACAAGGTGGAACTCCACCTTGCACATGCTGAAAAGACTGTGCGAGCAGCAGCAGGCCATAGTGGAGTTTCAGCTGCAGCACGCACGCGTGAGTCGCTCTGCAGAACAGCACCACCTCACCACCAATAACTGGGCCTCCATGCGAGACCTGTGTGCCTTGTTGCGCTGTTTTGAGTACTCCACCAACATGGCCAGTGGCAATGACGCCGTTCTCAGCTTAACTAGCCCACTTCTATGCCTCCTTGAAAAAACAATTCGGGCGATGATGGAAGAGGATGTGGCACAGGATGAGGAGGAGGAGGAGGATGAAGAGGTAACATTTCCAAGGCTTTCAGGGCAGTCATTCGCAAGGGGCTCCGAGGGTGGGTTCCTGCACACACAAACGCCAGGGACACAATTGTCCAGCAGGGGCACAGTTCTGGAGGATAAGGAGGATGAGGAGGAGGAGGAGGAGCTGGAGGAGGAGATGGAACCATGTTCACAGCAGGGTGGCACCCAGGCCAGCTCATGGCCATCACTGGTGCGTGGCTGGGGGGATACAGAGGACACGGACGATACACCTCCCACAGAGGACAGCCTTTCGTCACCTCTGGGCAGCCTGGCACACATGAGCGATTACATGCTGCAGTGTCTCCACAACGACCGCCGAGTTGCCCACATTCTAACTTGTGCTGATTACTGGGTGGCCACGCTGCTGGATCCCCGTTACAAGGACAACGTACCGTCCTTAATTCACTCACTGGAGCGCGATCGCAAGATGCGCGAGTACAAGCGCACGCTGGTAGACGCGATGCTGCTGGCATTCCCATCTGACAGCGGGGCCACAGTGGAAGCACAAGGCAGAGGAGGAGGAGGAGGAGGTCGCCAACTCAACCAGGGCACCGCCAGCACCTCAGAAGGCAGGGTTAGCATGGCCGAAATGTGGAAAAGCTTTGTCAGCACGCCACAACAAACAGCAGCACCAGCAGCTCAGATGGAACGTCTTAGCAGGAGGCAGCATTTTACCAACATGGTGGAGCAGTATGTGTGCACACGCCTACATGTAGTGAATGAGGGGTCTGCCCCCTTCAACTTCTGGGTCTCCAAATTGGGCACATGGCCTGAGCTTGCCCTTTACGCCTTGGAGGTGCTGGCGTGCCCTGCAGCCAGTGTATTATCTGAACGGGTATTTAGCACGGCTGGGGGTGTTATAACAGACAAGCGCAGCCGCCTGTCCAGAGACAATGTGGACAAGCTCACGTTTATTAAAATGAACCAGGCATGGATCCCACGGGACTTTTCCGTACCTTGTGCAGAATAGCAATGGATACCGACCTTACCCAGCCATTGTTCCATTTTTGCTCTTTCTCACTCTTTTGGGGTGTACCCTCATTTAAAATTTGTGAAAAGAAGCAGTGTTGGCTACCTCGTCCTCCTCCTCAGGGCCAGATTAACGTAGGGGCTATTGGAGCTGCAGCTCCATGCAGGCCCCTACCTTTTATATAGGCCCCGGGTTGGCCATATTCACTGTGACCGCTCTTCTGTCACTTGTAAACACAGAAGTCTGGCTTCTATGCTCGCTTCCCCAGGCAGCACCCTCAGAACCTCCCCACACAGCGCGAAGGCCGGACAAGGAGGGACAGTTGCCGATGCATGGATGTGTTTATGGGCTTCAGAGACAGCATCCCATGTTGAATTAGGCATGCATGGCTGCACCCTTCCTCCTCTGGGTGCATGCCAAGGCACGGCCCTTAAGGCCCTTCAAAATCCTCAGCACCAAGACCATGATGCTCTTAATCCGGCCCTGGTCCTCCTCCACCGCCGCTTCCACCTACACCGCCCATAGGTGTGCGCAGCCTATTGCATTAGGGTGTGCACCCCAAAGTTGAAATACACATGCATGTGTTTGCCTACATGTACATGGCCCCGATACATTACTCTCCCTGCTGGCAAAGAGAAATAGAGCAGAGCAGGTGCGAGGGAGATCTTTCCCATCTCCTCACTGGCAAACAGAGCGATAATGCTATGTGCCCTAGGTGATTAGGGTGTGCCCAGGTACACCAGGCACACCCTGTGCGCACGCCTATGACACCGCCACATCCACCACCACCTCAACCTCCCTCCTACTCCATATGGGCCTCGTCCTTCAGAGATGAAGAACATTGTTTTATTTTTCTGTTTATTTTTGGTTGTTTTAAGTTATTTCCCTATCCACATTTGTTTGCAGAGCACTTGCCATGCTCTTAACTACGTTTTGCTGCCATTTGCAGCACTCTAGCCCTTTCCATTGGTGTTTTAGAGCCATTTTAGTGCCTTAAAGTTCGGGTCCCCATTGACTTCAATGGGGTTCGGTGTCCGGGAAAAGTTCGGTAAAAGTCCGGGACACGGACCCGGACTTTTTTTTAAAGTTCGGCCGAACCCGTCGAACACGGACATCTAGGTGTCCGCTCAACCCTATTCGTGAACTGAGTCCAGTATGAGAAGCTGACTTTGTGCAGTGAAATCAGATTATGCTATTTAAGTACAGAAAAGAAGCCTGTACATCTATGCAACGCTGAAGGTATGGCTAGAGTTCAGCATGTCAGGTGTCATGCTATTATGGGGGGTGCATAGCCATTATCATGATAAGGACATGAAAATTGTATGTGATTATTATGAGTGGATCTTTAATATAAACCAACTTGGAATATATTTTTACTTGCCTCTTAACAAACTTTTAATTTGCTAGTATGTCGAAGAGTGAAAATACAATACAGCTGCCATCCTTTTTTATTAAACTTGCAAGACAGTGGCATAATGTGCTAGTATGCATCAGATACTAGCACATTATGAAATACTCGCCTTAGAACAAAGCCCTTAGAGTGGCGCCCGCTCACCACTGTGGGGGCTGTCATCTTCTCCCATACTTTTTTCCGGGATCGTGACCTCCAGCGCTGTGAGTATCCAGAGCGGCAAAGATGTCACTCCCGCCCAAGCGCGCAAAATTTACAGAAAGAAGCTCTGGAGGTCTGGCACAGTATGAAAGAAGAAAATGGTCGCACACCACCACGAAATCCAATGAAGAAAAGTTCTTTATTCACATAAGTGGTACAAGGTACAGCAGGGTAGGACAGTACTGTCCTATCCTGCTGTACCTTGTACCACTTATGTGAATAAAGAACTTTTCTTCATTGGATTCCGTGGTGGTGTGCAACCTTTTTTTTCTTTCATGCTTCTCCTGGTGGTGAGCCGAGGTTCATCACCCACCTTGAATCGTGGACTTTGCCTAGCCTGTGCGGTGTTATCTCTCTTCATAGGTCTGGCACAGCATGCCGGACCTTCAGAGTGCATGCATGCTGATGTCAGTGGCTGCATGCTGGATGAATATCTCATAAACTGTGCGCATTCAGGAGATATTAATTTTACCTACAGGTAAACCTATAATAAAGTAAAAAGTAAGTAAAAATAACAAAGCAGGGTTTACAACTGCTTTAACCCTTATTGACTCACCTGCAAATACTGAAAATCATCACAGGCATTTTTAAAAATGATTTATCTCTAATATTGGAAAGATTGGTATAGGGTACCCTGGAGGTGCCAGCTCTATAGCTCCATATGTATAACAAAAGTTAATCTAATATTGAAGGTCATTCCCTAGGGTAAAAGAGGGAGGGAATCATCTAATAGGGCTTCAATATTCAAATATATAATAATATAATAATAAAAAAAATCATAAATCCCCAGACTGAAACTTGGAATGACATTTATATTCTTTGACCACAAGATGGAGATAGTTAATGAATAAATAGTATCCAATTTGACTAATTGACTGTAGTGATGACAATCAAACACTGGAGGGAATTCACCAATTTGTACTTTTCAATGAATATATAAGGGACATTAGAATAACCCCTCCTTGTTCTGAAGAAGTTTGCTGATTGGCGGACGAAACGCGTAAATGTAGTGACGTGATCACACCCGGAGGGGGAACGAATGTACGTCCCAAATGCCGATCCACGTGTGTGAAAGCAAGGGACTGAGCCGGCAGGCCTATGCTCCACACCATAAGACGGTAAAAGGGGACTGCGGAGACTGTAGCAAGCCATCACATCAATCAATAATGCCAAACCGCTGTCTAATGAGAAACAACAGTGGAGGACACAGATGTTTGGCCTAACATGGGAAGGTAGAGCGGTAAGCACTTAATGAATACTATGACCAGCAAGGATTCTAATTCAATCGCTTGATGCAAATTACTGCGCTTGGCTCTCTCCCACTTTTTTTGCAATGTGTCCTATGATCTGCAGCATGCATCTTCAGCTTGTTTCAATCTATCTATTTGCTTGGCTGAATTGCTTGCTATCTTTACTACAATGTACTGTGAAAGCAGCTTTTATCGTGAAAGCAATGATGGCAACTGTGAATGAATCCGATATTTATTGCCATTGAGGACACAGGCCTCATTTTTCAAAAATTGTTGGCTCCGGATATCCATGTCATCGAAGGTTCTGAGGATCTTCAACGACATCCCTTTTTTCACAAAGCCTCTAGACTGTGCACAAGTTCATTGCAAAACTCCAACCTAATGCAATACTCCACTGTCCCTAACAGTGACGATCTATGGGAAAATAATTGTGGCATGACACATTGCGACCATCCACTGATAATTAAGGGAGACAGCCTCCTCACTGAATATCTGGTTGAACTTCAACTATTGCTATGTCACTTATGATAATAAGCGCCAACAGGGCCGGGACAGTGTCATCCAGAGGCCAAGGGTGAGGAATTACATGTCGTAGAATGGGTGTACCACCGTGCATCCATTTATTGCCCCTGTGTTTCACTGTGCCCAGGGCAACTTTCCCTCCTGCCCACCCCTTTTCCCGGCCCTGGGCGCCAATACATTGGTTACTTCACCGGGTTTGTTTTTAATTATGTTTTGAGTATAGTGTGTCTTGTGTTGTTTTTCTGGAAGGTGTAAGTAATTTTAAATGGAATGATTTCTGTATACTTTATGAAATTCAATAAATTTTTGTACATTACGCTGCATCATGGTCTACTTTATGCCTACTTTATACAGTCTGTCCTATACAGCTGTACATTCCCCCTCCCCTTTTTTCAAGCCTTAATATAGGCTTACCTGTAGATAAAAATAAAGCGGGGTTGACAACCGCTTTAACCCTTATTGACTCACCTGCAAATACTGAAAATCATCACAGGCATTTGTAAAAATGATAGCCTGCAATATACTTTATTCACCATTATATGTAAAATGATGGAGACATTAATGTATTACAGTTACAGTATAAATACAAAGGCACTTTATTTAGTGATACTCCTCCAACATTTTCATATGGTTGCTGATTAGTTTGCAACAGTTCATGTATACAAATCTTTTAAATATAGGCTGCATATATATGATAATTTGAGCAGCTTTTCAGCTACTTAAAGGAAGGCTGTATTCCTGGCACAACTGTAAAATAAGATTAGTGACGAATAGAAGGTGCTATAAGGGTCCTCAGCATACATTTTATTTTCCACATGTCACACAAAGTTCTGTAAAAACCTGAACACTGAAGTATGGGCAGCATTGGATTTATTGGGAGCCCTGTTAGCTATTTCTGTGCAGGATGGAAAATTAAAGTTATGCTGATGGCTCTACTAGTGTCATTTTTTTTTTTTTAGCACTTTACTTAATTTTAATTCTATGCAGGCAGAGCAGGTACACTTTAAGGTAAATGAACACATATGGTGACATTCCTACATATAAATAACTACAACCAAAGTGTTTAACATCGAAAACATAAAATTAACCTTGAACCGATTCTACAACTACTTTTGCTGGAAAATTCATGGGATTGTAAATGACATTCACGTTCATTTTTAATATAGTCAGTTTGAGCGCCTCATGTGGTCATTTGATATTTTATGGTTCAGAAACGGAGTACAGTATTTAAAAGTAAAACAGCCTTCAGAAACTGAAAAAGCTGAGCCAGGACTAGAGCTCGAGGCCTCAGTAATCACCATGGGGGCTTGTTCACATTATCTTGGTTAAACAGTGTTTTTTTTTTCTTTGTCACACCACTCCACATGCATAGTGTGAACATTACATATAGAAAACAATGGGCCATAGTTAGATCTTCCTAAATTAGAAAAGATCTGCATCCCTCTATCAGGCCAGGTTTCAACCTGTGTCTACAGAATGCTGCATGTACAATGAGAACCATTAGAAGGAAAGTCCAAAAACACAACTCCGTTCTAAAGACCTGTTTCCGTTGTTCCCCCATAATAAAAGAGAAAACGTAACTTTTATGTGTGTATATATATATATATATATATATATATAATCGCTATACAAGCAATTACAATTTACCGTATTTTTCGCCGTATAAGATGCACTTTTTCTTCCCCAAAACTGGTGCGTCTTATACGACAAATACACATTTTGCCTGCATTAAAACTGCCCCTAACTTTGTGTGGTGCTTGCTCGCATGTACTGCGGGCTGTGGAGACTTCTCTGACCCTCCTTGCACGGCCAGGCTGTGTGTGTTCGGGCTTCCCTCTCCCTCCTATAGTGCGCCTTGTCCCCCCCTCCCGACAGTCTAACCACATGCTGCCCGGGCACCATCTCAACGCTCTGCTGAGCTTACCGGTACCTTTCCCTCCATCAGTGCGGGCTGTGCCTCCTCATGTCTCCCCGGGCAGTCTCACTCCTTGCCGGGCAGTGTGGGCACAATCGCGCCGCTTCTGTGCATATCTCCCGGGCACTGTATCAATCTATGCTGCCCTGAAATGTCCGCACGTCTGCCCCTCCTGCTCCATACGTTCCGCCTCCTCCGGCAAATGTTTACTGTGTGCTGTCCGTGCTGTGCTCCGCCCCGCTCCTACTTGATTTGATGCCCGTGTTACTTTCACTGTTTACTGACTTTACTGACTGTTAATGAGATTAAAGATAGTTCTTAATACTACAGTATTTGGTTCAGAATCTTTTTTTTTCTAGATTTTCCTCCTTTAAAATTGGGTGTGTCTTATATTACGGAACGTCTTATACAGCCAAAAATACGGTATGTTCTTGAAATTATATCCAGTCAATGTGGTCTTAGTCAGCTTTACTGGCCCAGACACATCATGGGCATGAATTGGAAATAAGAAAGTAGAACATGTTGCCCACATATCTACCCAATCACCACCCAAGCCGTACCTAAGCTCCAGCTAAAAACTATTCACTACCTCTACACACCTAACAGCATAATTATGGGATATGTATTCTCCCCATTGCACCCATATTCACGGGAAATGTCATGGTGCACAAGGAGATTCCCACCTGCAGAACTATTCAAACACTTTGGGCAGGCATGTGAGGACACCATTTTTTTTAAAGTAATATATTTTTTTGCAGTTACTTCTTTGTCTAAAATAATGTAATTCAATCAAATGATGACACTAGAGGCACATGGCAATAATAAAGCAGTTGTGCCCAGAGTAAAGTTTGAACCCCTTCCCACCCAGCTCCGGCATTCATTTAAATGACTGTTTATGTGCAAGGGGGTGGGACAAACTTCATATTCACGTGATCACTATGATTGGCTGTCACAGTGGCCACATGGTCAGGAGCCCATCCTGCCGACTCCTGATTCTGATGTGGGTGGCAAGAGGTTAAAGGAAACCTGTGCTGAATAAAATATGCCAGCAACTATTGTTGACCTTCTTCTGAAAATGCTAATTCCTAACTTTTTTTTTTTTGCAAACCGCACTAAAATAACGACTTGTTTTTCCAAATAGGTCAAGTTCAACACAGTCAGTGAAGCCATGGCAGAGGCTGAAGTATTGCCTGAAGAGTCAATAAATCATTAGTAAATCTTACTCATGAATTCTCTTTACAAAAATGTACCTGTACATATTATTAGCATTCACCCTAGGCAAAAATAACAGTTTAAGGTGAATTAACCTCTAAAAAGTGCCCAATGCAAACAGGTAACAAAGCAAAAAGTGTACAAAGGCAAAAAGAGAACAGTAAAACAATGAACACATAAACTAACACAGAACAGGAAAGACAACCACCATATTCAGATGGACCAGAAAGTCCAGCATCTATCAAGTATTACAGGAAGTAGCTTTTTGCAATTAAGGTATTGATCACTATATTGCAATATTCCCAGCTGGATAAAATAGGTCTTTTCATGATATAGAAAATAAACATTACAATAAAAACAATATAACATCCTATCACCAGCTATAAAAAAAAAGTTCTAAAAAGAGTCCCCTATTATATAATATAACAATGAGTGTTCCTGGGCAAAAGCTGCAAGTTCTTTTAGGAATTCTGGGAATATGGCAGCTGCAAGCACAGCATTTCTGGTACGAGTAGAGGCTGTAGAAAGTGGTGGTGACATCTTTACTCTTTGTTCTTTATTCTTTTGCATCACCAGATGAGAATTCTCTCCAGTGCTAGTTTCTTGCTCTCCAATATTCAGTGCAGCATCTGCCAGGGAACATAACTGTTAGTATTCACATGATACAATATAAGGTATCTTTCTACATTGAGTAATACACTATGGAGCTTCAATAAGAATAGCATAATACACCTTTAGAGTTTCTTTCCACATTGCCTAATACAATATAGAGTACGTTTCTACATAGAATAGTACACCATGGAGTATTTTTCTAGATCGATTATTACACTATGGAGTACATTGCTACATAGAATAATACACCATGGAGTATTTTTCTACATAGCCTAATACACTATGGAGTATATTTCTACATGGAATAATACACCATAGAGTATTTTTCTATATAGCCTAATACACTATGGAGTATATTTCTACATAGAATAATACACCATGGAGTATTTTTCTAGTTAGATTAATACACTATGGAGTATATTTCTACATAGAATAATACACCATGGAGTATCTTTGTACATAGATTATTATGCTATGGAGCATATTTCTACATAGAATAATACACCATGGAGTATCTTTGTACATAGATTATTATGCTATGGGGTATCTTTCTACATAGAAGAATAATATATGGAGTATTTATGCATTTCAGAATAGTAATTATAGTAAGTAAATAAATGAAGGGTCTTCATCTACAGGTGCCTCAATCACAAATCTGATCCACAATACAGAAGACACTGCAGAAGAATCATTGCTGTGTATCTGAGAGGACCTGTTGATTTTATGGTGACCTGACTCAAGTTACCCCAGGAGGATTTTCAGTCCCTATCTTTTGCCTGGATGTTTGGAAGAAGTTGGAGTCTGTTGCCTTTGGTTTACCCTTTATGGGAAAGTGTGTTTGGCCTGCTGGTAACACAGAGGTCATTGCTCTCAGGTGAGTGTGGGGTGTTCTCACTGGTGAGGGGTCTGTCACTTGAAATAATCAACTTCCTTTTTCACACTGAATTGGACCACTTGGATCCTCTGGACATTTTGGACTTTTCTTACCAATTCAATTTTTTAGAAATATTTTAGTTATTTATTGTGCTGCACTGTTTTATACATTGTAAACATGTCATAGTGATCTATACCTCTCAACTACTTTGAAATTATACATGTGAACCTGATCTAGTAGAGTAAGATATAATCATATTTCAGATGTATGTAATTATTTTGGTCTGGCATGGTGTGAAAAAAAACTGGTAATACCTATAATGGGATGATTCTGCTGCAAACCTTTTTTCCTGCAGATTTAAGTAAAATGTACAGACTTGGGAGGCAGGCAAGTTCAACAGGATGGTTATATGTTGGCTTAGTGCAGGTGTTCTAAAATTTCATCGGATCCGTGAAAATTCCGGACCTCGTCACTTCCGGTGACGCTACGTCACCACCAGCTGGTGCGACAGCTGGTGCGAGCCCTGGTGCGCATGTGCACAAGACATTTTTCAGGTCCGATGAAATTTTAAGACTTAGCGAACAGCTGACTGAGAGGAGGCGGGGCTGAGGCACCGGGTATGTGCGGTCCACCAACTCCACTTCCGGGTCTATGCGTTCCAGACATAGATCTTTTTTTTGTTGTTTTCTTTTCTATCATTCCACACAATTACACACATTCCCTTGCACACATCGAGAGAAATAATAAAATGTTTAATACTCATCGTAATCATAATTAGTATTTATATTAAGCAGAAAAGGGAAATGAATCATGGGAAATGCAGTGCTTCTGGACCCCTGCACAGTGTGTCCACCTTTCCGTTCCATTGAAGTAAAGGGAATGTGTGTGAATGTGTGGAATGATAAAAAAGAAAACAACAAAAAAAAGATCTATGTCTGGAACGCATAGACCCGGAAGTGGAGTTGGTGGACTGCACATACCCGGTGCCTCAGCCCCGCCTCCTCTCAGTCAGCAGTTCGCTAAGTCTTAAAATTTCATCGGACCTGAAAAATGTCTTGTGCGCATGCGCACCGGGGCTCACACCAGCTGTCGCACCAGCTGGTGGTGACGTAGCATCACCGGAAGTGACGAGGTCCGGAATTTTCACGGGTCCGATTAAATTTTAGAACACAGGCAAAAGCAGGCACAGGGTGGAGGAAGAGGTAAGCATATTAATGGTGTTTCCTGAAAAATGGGCCCTTTAAATTTAGGCTAGATGATAAGATATACAATTCTGCAGTAGGGGTACAAGTTATTAAATGGAGGCATCTTGAAATTGAAAGCAGGTAGTTATAATATTGTGTTAAATAAAATGCAAGAACAGTCGAAAGGGTGTGTGGTGGGGAAAGAAAAAATGTCCTAGTTTTTTTTTTTCTCTAAGATTTTTTTCTGAAAATAGTGACTTATTTTAAAGCTTCCATGTAACTAATGGCATATCAGAGGCCACTGCAAATACAGGAACTGCGTGGCAAGTCTTATGATTCCCTTATGCAGAGTCCTTGATGATGTTGCATGCCAAGGTTAGTTGGTTGTAATAATACAACATATTTATTCCTGAGCTTGGCTACTTGCCTGGAGAATACTATATATAAAACATGCTGGGTGTCAGCTTGGGACATAACTAGGCTTCTTTGGAATGGACATATGGCTATGCCAGTATTTGGGGATAAATATAGAGTAGCGGTTGTACATAGAGAATGTGGTCTGTTTCAGTACATAGAATAAAGATCTACAGCATGTCAGAGCAGAATCTTCGTGTTATACTTGACAAGACTAATTTACACAGTATGACTGAGATGTCTTTCCATTTTCCTTATTCTCTGGAAGTACAAGGTGTCATACAGTCAAGAAATTGCGTATTGGTGTTAAGTCATCTATAACCTGGAAACCAGACATTGGTCAGGGCTAGCTTGCTAAGGTAAGAAAGTGCAGAAAGTAATCACTACACTGTAATACACATGATAACAACAATATCAACAGCTACAACAAGGTGGGCTTTAGAATAATGAAAAGTTTACAAACCCATAAACCTCTGCCTGTCTTCATGCTAACATAGGACTGCAAGCATGTCTATGAGGGTAGTCAAGTTCTGGTTTTGACAGTATATAAAGCATCTTAGCCATTTTATAGTTATTGAAGAGGGACAGATGTAAGATTTGGCTGAACTGCCTTAGTATTATTTTAAACATGCTTTATGTTCAGTGCCTAGGGTTGTATAAGGTCCGAAAGTTCCTGTTTTATAGATAATCATGTGACTAAATGAGTACATATATTGAAGGACTGGTCTATCTAAGCACAACCGGTTAGCAAGCTGAAGCTCAGCTGTCTCTGGAATCTTACAGCATGTTCACATACATTACTGCAATGCCCCCAACCTATCCTCACCATATGTGTAACCCACAAGTACAGTGGTATGCCATGAAAAAAAATGGTAAAATTAATTTGCAGTTGTGTGCAGTGGGTTGTGATGGAGGGATCTTTCTTTTGGCTATTCTGAATGTATAAAGCCTAAGTGTAAGTGTAAATGTAAGGGTAGGCAAATAGCTAAAAACACAGGTGAATGCATATTTGTTAAATTGTATTAAAGCTGCCAGGTGTCAAGGGATCAAAGGCACCACATCCCAACAAGAGCTATTAATTTACAAAAAATAAGAAAATCTGGATTTTTGGGGTGCCATAATCAATACTCCACAAGTAACATTTAGGTATATGATAAAAATATATATATATTTTTGTTCAATACATTTTAATTGAGAAAAGCAGAGTATAACAACAATACAACATTATACATCCATCAGTGACATAACTCAAAATTTACAACAGGTGTGTAACTTTACAGTATAGGCAACAAGGCACATATAGGAATCCAATCAAAAGCATTTGGAAGGGTGAGCAAAATGTATTTCCATATTATCAATTAGTTGTGTATAAAAGTTGTCGGATAGAAGGAAAAGAAGGAAAACAAAAGGTAAATATAATATGAGGAAAAGTAGATAAAGAAGGGGGGAAAAGAACCGTAGAGAGAGAGAGGGGAAAGAAGGTTGGAGGAGGGTACCCTGCTCCCATTTCACAGACGATGGAGAAAAATAATTTTTATTAAGTTTACAAAGTCTTAGAAAACCAATAAGATACAAATGTTAAAACCACAAACCATTCTACATGTTTTACCAAGATATGGCTTCTTCTGGAGTGCTGCATAGGCTACCAAAATAAATAAAATATGCAATTCATAAATACGAAAACACAGACAAATAAAAATTGCTGAGAAGTATTAATACTCAAGCCGCATGTTTTTCTGTGTTAACATATGTATCTTGTTGTTTTTTTTAACACATTGTAAACTTAATAAAACATTTTTTTATCACATACCTAAATGTTACTTGTGGAGTATTGATTAATGCACCCTGAAAATCCCTATTTTCTTAAATTTAGTAAAATGCATATTTGTGAACAATTATGTGCCACTCATGTTGTAATTCTGATCAGTTGGCTTTCTAATCCAAATATACCTGGCAGACATAGAATATGATCCTGGCCACTGCAATCAAAGCAGTGCAGCTTGATGAAGACTGTGACTGGATAGTGAAGGAGTAGCAGTTTACTCATGAAGTCATTACCCCGCACTCCTCTCTAGTCAGTGAACTGCATTTATTAGGCTGAGAGTACGGTACAATTCAGGAAAGGCTGATCAGCTTACAGTGCTGTCCCTTCCTTTCCTAGTCTTAATGCTAGGGAGTGGGTTAGTATAAAGACAGAATGAGATACTTTTTTTAAAATACATGTATGTATTTCTAATTAATACTATTTAGAAATACTGTACATTTATGTGTTTCCAAATATTACATATTAAAGTGGTTGTAAAGTCAGAAGGTTTTGAGACTGAACAAAAGGTTTTGGCTGCGATTTTATTTAATAATAGAGATGTAAACCTTTTGCCTACTGAAGTTAGGTACAGAGAACCCTCATTCAACCAGGCATTTCTTTTCCACCTCTATCCATAATTAATTTAATGGACTTTAAAGTGATTGTAAAGGCA
The DNA here is from genome assembly GCF_965119305.1 of Pelophylax lessonae. Classification (NCBI taxonomy): domain Eukaryota; kingdom Metazoa; phylum Chordata; class Amphibia; order Anura; family Ranidae; genus Pelophylax; species Pelophylax lessonae. The sequence goes on along the minus strand of NC_138768.1, from coordinate 669,722,756 downwards.
GAAGGTTGTATTCTATGCATTAAGATAAAAAGCCTTCTGTGTGTAACAGTACCCCCCCCCCCAGCCCCCCTAATACCCACCTGAGTCCATCTCTATCCAACAATGTTCACAAGTTTCTTGGCCATCCCAGGAATCTACCTCCTGATTGGCTGAGACACAACAGCGGCACCATTGGCTCCCGTTGCTGTCAATCAAAGTCAGTCAGCCAATGAGGAGAGAAAGGATCTGAATAGACACAGGGAGCTGTGACTCGGCTTGGGTGCCCCCATAGCAAGCTGCTTGCTGGGGGGGGCACTCATCAGGAGGGAAGGGCCAGGAGAGCAGAAAAGGGACCCGAGAAGAGGAGGATCGGGGCTGCTCTGTGCAAAACCAACTGCACAGAGGAGGTCAAGTATAACATGTTTTATTTTTATAAACAAAAAAATAAAACAAGACTTTACAATCACTTTAAGACCCCGTTCACACTGGGGCGACTTGTCAGGCGACCTGGTCGTCTGACAAGTCGCCGTGGGTTGCCTGCCATAGATTAGCACAGGACCCGTTCTAATAGGAGCGACACAAGTTGCTCCGACTTAGAAAAAGGGTCCTGTACTACTTTGAGGCGACCTGGAGCGACCTGCATTGACTTCAATGATATGAAGTCCGTGCATGCCGCTCCGAGGTCACGGTGTGAGCTGTGCACTGTAACTTCACAGGTCGCCCCGGCAAGTCGGGTCGCGCCTATGTGAACCGGCTCTTAATATTGCGTCTACCTATAATTAGGTTAGAAAATAGGCCGTGCTTAATCCAAGTTCTATCTCCTCCCTGCTTTAATTTGTTGTCATTTCACGACCCTGATAATCCATTTACCCACAGGAACGAAGAGAAGGAGTCCTGTATTAGTTCTCAGTTGATCTAGTTTGAGCTTACACAGGGTTCTTCCCACTTCCTTTGTTACAGCTTCAGGACCTGACGACAGCTCAGGTTCGGTCTCATTCACATGGGCCTTCTGCATGTGTTTTATTTAAATGCAGGACAAATGGTTTCTGGACAGTTTAGTGTTTGTTTTGTTTTGCATTTATGGGAAATATATTACATATCAATCAGCTTACATGCATTTACATGTGTTTTAAAAATATATATTCTGCCCCTGGATGTACAGATTTCTATTTTTCTAAACACAATTAAACTGAACGTAGTTGAACGCAAGTAAACGCACAGTGTGCATTATACCATTTAAAATTATTACATGCAAGTAATAGAATTAGAAATGTCTATATGTCTGAGTGGATAAGGCCTAAATTTAGACAGCACAAGAAAGGCCTAGACAGAAATAAAGTAAACCTATTGCTTTGCCTTATGTGGACAAAGCAGAGGATCACTTTAAGGAGAAACACATTGTTAATACAGACTGAACTCCCACAGGCAGAAGAAAAGAAGCAGATTAGGTTATTTACTAATTATATTCCTCTTTCACTGAAAATTCCTTAATATTAAGCAATAAAGCTAAACTCCAGGAATAAGCCTTTTCAAGCATTTACAGCTTACATGGTCCAGATTGGTTACAGCTAATCCATCATAGCTCACATTCAAGGGGCTTTGGGGATGCAGAAATTTACTATAGTAATCTATGCTACATAAGTAAGCGCTGGTCACTTCTGGGGGCTGCTTGAGCGACTTGCCTTCTGTATATTGAACATAGAGGTTGCTTCACACCACCATCATTCAGAGAATATCTTGTATTGTGCTCAGTGAATACAAGTCTTTCTCTGATTGGATGAGGCAGAGATTTCCCCTTCCTTTCTGCCTTGTTCGATGAGCTAAGAAGAATTAGAGGCAACCAAGCTGGACCAAAGTAAGTAAAACGATTATTCCTGGAGTTCAGCTTTAAGTGTAAAAAAAAAAAATAATTTTTATATTAGATAAATGATAGAGGAGACATGTTGGAGGAAATATATTCTAGGTAATGCAAAAATATGGTGAAATAATATTTCATATATACAATTGTCTCCTCTCATATTTCAACAAAGTCATTCAATGATCTAATAAGCTTACATGCAACCTGTTTATTACCTTTGGTTAACACACCTGGGAGATCGGGACTTGGAGAGTCCATGCGAGCCAGCAAGTATTGTTGAGCTTCTGCAAGTAACAAGGGAAAACTTTGCTCTGCTGCTGCAAATTGTTCAATTTTATGTTTGACAGACGCAAGTACCTGGAAACGAAGAGGGAGAAATATATGTCATTTATGGTTTTTCTCTCCAAAATTACTTTTCTCTTCAGATGTTAAAAAATGGGGTTGAGTTGATTTCATGAGGTGATGAATGAGCAATTTTGCAGAAAATAGCCTTGAAGTCCCAGAAAAAAGTGAACCCACAGCAGCTCAGGAAGCGTATGTCTGTGCCATGATGAAGTCTCTAATATAACTGGCAGCTCACTTGACATCCTGAGAGCTACAGCTAAATGATCATTTGAATTCTGCTCTCTATTCTCTGCTAAAGCTGCTCCAAATACAAGTTTAGGGCACATTGCCAGGATACACTGGGGGATTTGGCCATTTACAGTAATACAATAGAAGATTTATTTCTCACTGCATCTTTTCAGCTCTTATGAAAAAGGTGGAAAGCTGCATGAAAAATGGCATTACTTGATGTGTATACCACCTATATGTTCATTATTCGGTGTCAGTCAAAATAAAAATGACACAAATGGCAGAGGCTGGAGTTGAAATCAAATGAAGGTATATGGTAACAACTCAATTTATTTATTTATAGCATGACTGACAGAAGTGATTACTTATTTAAGTGCTGCTCAAATGAAGTGACTAATAATGACCAAACAAGAATAAACACATTTCAAAGCCCATCATTCCTTTAGCCACCTACAGCAGATTGGTTGTATTTGATGAAGACATTGAGGAATAGCTCTTTATGGTACTGCTTTTTGACATATTATAAATTGGCAAAAATATTTTTTTTGTTATTAACTTAAGGCAAAGGTTTGATTTGGCAAAAAAAAATTCAGAGTCAAAATATCAGAATTAGTATTACAGCTAGTGTACTGAATTGAGCACAAATGTGTTACAATTAGAGATTAAGGGCTGAGTGTGAGAGTTGAGAAAAAATGGTTTGGGGTTTTAGATCCCAAGTCCAATTTCAGAACCAAATTAAAAGACCCAATAACATCCCCTTCTATACCCTACTCAATGTGGTGCAATTTTATTTTTTTTTAACTCGTCAACTATACCTTTCTCTAAATCTTATTCAAAGCACCCATCTTGTGACCTTTAGAGTTCTAGCTGTCTAGTGGTGATCTCTAGGAAAAGTAGAATATTGTATAAAAGTCACGTAGAAGTGCCATGTGCCACCCTCCACTGCTATTAGAAACTGAAGGTAATTATGGCACTTTTTGTGGTCCAGAGGATTTCAGGGAGTGTGGCCATTACTAGAGATGTTCAACAAATCCGAACTGTGTTCCTCTCCTTCAGCAAAGTTCAACCGGTTCAAAATCCTAGGCTTTTAGATTTTATTCAATTATTCTCAACAAAACAATCTTTGAAGTCTAACTAAAGGCAAAACATTTTTTTAGTTTTGGATTGGAGTTTTAGAGTGGAGAGGAATTCGAACACCTGTCAACATTTATTGCTGTCTGTGTCCCGGTTAGGGACATCCTCCCTCTCTATTTGTCCTGCTTACTATTATCATTGAAAGTGAAAGTAAAAGAATATCCCAAATTTTGGGTTGACATCAGAACACTAATGGAGGAGAAATCTTCCAATTGGGACACTAGTTCTGGTGACCTGGGTGTCCCCAAGGGATTCTTTCAATTTGTAGGAGTTTCCTTTTACTTTCTGTTTTGACTATGGGACAGATTGGAAGGAATCCCACTGTGACACCAGATGACCCTGATGACACAGTGGGATTCCTTCACATTGGTGGGATTTCCTCTCACATCCTGTTTTGGCTATAGGACAGGTAGTCAAGGGAAATCCTCCAGTGGGCCAAAAAAAACAAAAACTGATGGCATTATAATCCTTTCTTCCACTTAAAAAAATAAAAATAAAATAAATAAATTGCCTTTAGTTACACTTTAGGATAACATTTTAGTGTAGGGCTATTTAAATGGATAAACTGATATTTAAAGGCCTAATCCTAGGGTGCATTGGATCCATTCAGGCTTTTCGTTGGGCTACATATACAGGGGGAGCCATGCTGTTTGGCACTGAGTAGGTATCTCCCTTGAATTGTGCTTCAGGTACGTATGACTTGTGACAAAATGTTCGAGAAGGGTGCCTAAAAAGAACATTAGTTCTAAAGCTAAAACCTATACTTAAAGACTAAATAATAGGGTAATTACTTACTTTTAGGTCTTCTTGCTGCACAAAAACATAATTTGCGCAATTTGCATTAGTGCCCAGCATTTATTGGTGACACAAAATTACTTGCGTACAATTTGTTAGTGCAGATACTGAAAACATTTTCAGTAATGTAAGGCTGTGCCCAAAGCATTGAAAGCCTTCAGTTACAGGTTGCAGTAAAACAGAAAACCTTTTTACTTTTTTTTATACATTTATGGAAGTAAAAGACAGTGTTTTACACTGTCACTGTGGTTCAGAATATTTTGTGGAATAAGCCTGACTATGTTCAGCTATTGGTAATGGTAGCTGAAAAGATAGCTTTTACCCATATTCAATGGGGACAGCCATTCCATGATATTGCCCAATATTCAGCCTATTAATTCAGCAAGATTTCTTTGTCGCATGGTATAATCAAGATATAGCCATCTCATGGTATGTGACTACATGCCATTTAAATACTAACATATTAGAACACTTGGGAAAATGGAAACACCTAGTCACAGTGGGCTTCATGCATAAAAGCAATGTACAGAAGTGTGCATTTTCCATATCAGGCCATTGTAATTGATAAAATTATCATCATATTACAGCTCAATGCACTGTACCACTATACATATTGGTACTGCACTGAACCTATGTAAAGGTTGCCGTTTACATCCAAACCACTATATGTACATTACAGCTTACATCTATAAACACTAGACCACAGTTTAAACTGTACTGTATATCTATAAACATGCCTCTGCATTGTTATTAATCCACTTTACCTGTAGACATGCACTAGATTAGCCTTTTTCAACCAGGGTGCCTTGAGGTTTCTTCAAGGGTGTCTTGGCAAAATGCCTAAAAATTGCCCAAAAATGATATACAAACTGGCATGTTGATGAAGCCTGCCTTTTAGTTACACAAAGCAAGTTTTCATTGTACACCATTGCAACCTTCTAGCTGCCAGCGTCCTAACGTCCATTGGCATAATCACTTGATAAGGAGGATGTCAGTCGCCTGCATAGCTTCCTTGTTTGACCCTCCCCTGCCCCTCTCCATCAGCTTTGGGGGTCACATTAACTGAGCGATGGAGAAAAACTGAGGGAGAAGAGAAACATTGGAATACTAGTCAGTACCAGTTTGAAAAAGTGTATTTGCTTTGGAAGAATAAATCACCTGGGTGTCCTACATGTGTGGATGTTGCTGCATATTGTAAAACTAATAAAATCGTTTTTACATTTTAGAATGGGGTGCCTCAAGACTGTCCATAAGTTTTTAAGGGTGCCTCGAGATTGTCCATCATTTTAAAAAGGGTGCCTTGACTGATAAAGGGTGAGAAACACTGCACTAGATCATTCATATCACATTCAAGTACCCCCCCCCCCCCAGAGAAAAAGACAAACTTCATTTATTAAAATGGAACATTCCGCAAATAGACTTCTTTCAAGTTTTTGGATAAATGAGACAGACTGTTAAAATTGGTGGAGACCAGAAGAATAGGCTGAGGATTTATTTACAGTCTTAACAGATCGGAATATGACAAGAGATGACTTATTGACAATTGAACATTCGCAACTATGCAGCTATGTTGCACATTCTAAAAGGTCTGTCAGTCTTTTCTAGAAGCTTGCCCCTGTACTTTCCAGTTTCCAGCACCAGTTTCTTTTCCTGTCTCAGAGTATACCACAGCAATCTGAATATAGACTGCGGCATTCACAGTATCCTGCTATTTGACTCTGCCATGAAAAAACTGTCAGCAAGAGTTCTGAATGTGAACCTTAGCAATGCAAGGTTATAACTCACAATTAAAGCCTAGTTCTGATTCTCCATGTTTTTGGGGAAGTTTAGCCCCACACAGTCAAATGTAACTCAAGCCTCATGTAAGCAAGTAGAAGAAAAAGCCAGAGAGCTAATAAACAAAGAAGGGGTCTTGGCTCACTCCCCTCTAAATACAATATCTGCATTAAGAGTCAATGCACACTGACTTAGAAAACACTGTTTCCACAGGCGTTTTGTGGTTTGACTGTAGAAGCAGCTAATGTTATCTTATGTGACCATGAACATTAAGACGATTACAGGCATACTTTAAGCTAAGCGTTTAGAGGCAGGAAAAAAACCCCTTCTGGTTTGCTTTTTTGATTGGAGTTTTCTAACAGAAAAAAACTCTAAACTCACCTAAAGATGTGTACGGAAACGCTCTATTTGAGCTTTTTTTTTTCCTGCCAAGGGAACTGGTGTATTTTAAGCCTAATGCACATGGAGCCTCAGTCTGTATGGTATCTACAGTGCAGTATTGTAGGATTTTTCATAACTGATATTATCCAACTGGATAAGGGTCCTTTCACACGAAGGATCCGATTAGATACGCCTGTCAGTTTTTTTAGGCGGATCTGATCGGATCCTCCATGCATCCCTATAGGGCAGCGGATGTCATGGAAGACATGTCCGCTGACACCCGCTGCCATCCGCATCCGATCCTGTCTGTGAAATCTGGAAGGATGGAAACCCTATTTTCTATCTGTGCCCAGGGGATCGGATCGGATGAGACAGGACAGGCGGTCCGCTCTCATCCGATTTCCCATAGAGAGCAGCGGGGCTCTGATACCTCCCTCTCTGCACACAGAGCGGAGAGGGAGCTGTCATCCGCCGGCTCAGCGGGGATCAGTGTATCGATCCCCCGCTGAGCAGCACGGAGTCCGCCGACAGAGCGGACCGCATGAAAGGAGCCTTTCAGTTTTCTCAATGCAGTTTACTCTGTCTGATTACCATGATACCATTTTTAATGCATCTGTTACCACATAATTGTATGTACCTCTTTCAAGGACAAATAGAGATCCTGGCGGTCCTCAGTTAATATACAAGTAAGTATACTGAGTAACTCAGTTAGTATACAATGCATGCCCTAGAGGTTTCCCGGGACTCTCTCAGACCTTCTGTTATATTTTACTGTTTACGGATAACACTGTTGGCTAAGCTAGTTTGACTGACACGTGCGAAAGTAGTGGCGTGGCTGAGTCCATGGGCATATGTTTTTAACTTGACAACGTTGTCATCTTTTAGTTGTATTATGCAATCGCCTATTGTTTATGCCTATCCATGTTTCTAATTTGTGTACATTTTTGAATAAAGACTTAACCAGGAAAATACCACTTCTAGTTCCCCCTTCCTTTTTTTTGGAGTTAAGGACTACTTTTGGGTTTTTCCTTCCTCCCACCCACCCCATTTTTTGGCTATTAGCCTTGTTCTAATGAGAGGAACTCCACCCAAATGATTGGGTGAGTCAGTACTCCTGAACCTGATCGGGCCTGTGAGATTGAAGGTCATCAGCATCCTGCTTGCTTTTAAAATCTCCCCTTGTTTTTATCCACAAAGCTGCACTGGTTTATTCTGGGTGTTCTGCTTTTTTCCCCGTCCAACTCAAAAATACAATGAGAAAAATATAAAAATGGTTAGGGGCAGGCTCGGCACTCGATCAAGCCAAAAGGCTGAAGGGATGCCAGAGCTGCACTTCTCCAAGCGCATGGGATTTTCAAGGGCAATGATTGGTGGTGAATTGTGGTAGAAATTCTTGACAAAGGACAGTTATAAAAGGAATTCATTTTATTCAAAATGCAAATACAAATATTAAAAACAACATAGAGCAGACATAGACATATCCAAACATAGTAGAAAAACATTGAATAGCAGTATGGATCACATATGACCTATGTGATCCATACTGCTGTTCATTGTTTTTCTACTATGTTTGGATATGTCTATGTCTGCTCTATGTTGTTTTTAATATTTGTATTTGCATTTTGAATAAAATTAATTCCTTTTATAACTGTCATTTGTCAAGAATTTCTACCACAATTCACCACCAATCATTGCCCTTGAAAATCCCATGCGCTTGGAGAAGTGCAGCTCTGGCATCCCTTCAGCCCTTTGGCTTGATAAAGTGCCGGGCCTGCCCCTAACCATTTTTATATTTTTCTAATTATGATTTAGCGATGTGGCAATGATTGTTGTGTTAATGTGAGCCAACATTTTCTCATTTCCCTGTTCAAAAATACAATGGTCAGCTGCCTGCCATGCAGGCTGGCCCTACATTGTATACTGTATTTTTGTCTATAAGACTGTGGCAGAGACAAAACGTTGCAAGTTCTTTTAAGGACAGAGATTGATGTGGATAATCTATGCAATTGGTATTGAGCTACAGAATGTGTTGGTTCTATATAAATGACAAAAATGAATGAAATAATAAATACACTTGTACTTCTACTGAGGAAGACACAGATTAAAAACAGAAAAGAGAAAGCCGGTATGTTGGACTACACTCAGGGGCCTGAGATCCATGGAACGCTCTTAATAAAGACTGTCATTTGAAGTAGTTATCAGCAGACAGTGTACGGTGTGCCACTAAAGTTTAGTCATTTTGTCCTTCAATCCTGCGGCATCCATTACAGAATAAAGAGAAGCATTTTGTTGTATATGTGTACTAGGTATCTATCAAGTGAAAAGAAAGGAGACATTGAAGCAACAAAAAAAGGAAAGTGTCTTTCATTGATGTGACATTTCTTCACAGTCTTCAAATTCCGCCTGCTGTTAGGATCATGCTTGTCATCATTCTCAGCAAGAGAACATCCATTTATGTGCATCTGCTGCAAAAGGTTAACATTTAAACCCAAACTATTTGTAACAGATATCACCCTTTGCTTCTAATTTTTCATTTTATACATATATTATTTTGTGTCGTTGGATTTACTTTAAAGACTTCCACTACAATATCTGTTTCTATAATTGCTATAAAATGCAACCCTATCACCACTTTTGCAAATGCAGAAATTTAAATTTTAGGTTCTGATGGTGGCCATTCCTTCTACTCATTATGCTTAGCTCGCTGAGACTAAAGAACGAAAAAAACAGCACCAATGATGCACTAGGAGCTTTCGCTACCCTGCATTGTGTGCTGTCAGTCTACTGCAAAATAGCCTCTCTCCCAGTGCAGGGAAAGAAAGTAAAAGTTTGTCAATTATGCTTAAAGATTAAGTTTAATTTGTTTATACAGTATTTCACCTTCCCTAGATCAACCCCTCCCTACCTTTAATTAAAACCTTTCCATTTTATTTACATACCTTATGTTAGACCCAGTGACATCATCACTGGGTCTTTGTGCTTCTCTGTGCAATGCAGGCAGATTGTGGCTGGAGGGAGTAGCTAGCAGGGTTCTGTATATAGCTTATTGAAAATATTGCAGCACCCTGCCTTAGTACTCCTCTCAAGAGCCCTTAGCCCTGATACAAGTGGTGCATTATCTCTTGGGAGGAGTTATGTACATATCAAATTGCCTTGATGAATAGGTGTCAGCCTGGTATGCATGCAGACTGCCCTAGGCAATGCCCACATGTGATGCTGAGCCTCCATGATTGATATGGCTAAAATCCAATAAATGAATGGGACAGTAAGGCCACTTTCACACAGGCGGACCGTTCAGATCCGCCTGTCCGTTTTTTTGGCGGATCTGAACGGTCCCCCCATGCATCTCTATGGGGCATCGGATGTCAGCGGAGACATGTCCGCTGACACCCGATCCGATCCGTCAAATCTGGACGGATGGAAACCCTATTTTCTATCCGTCCAGCTGATCGGATTGGATGGGAACCGACCGACGGTCCGTTCCCATACGATACCCCCATAGAGATGTATGGGGCTCTGACAGCTGTGTCTCCGCACACAGTGCGGAGAACAGCTGTCATTCTCCTGCTCAGCTGGGGATCGGCGGATTGATCCCCCGCTGAAAAAAACGGAGTCTGTCCGACGGGCGGGCTGTGTGAAAGAGCCCTAAGGCTGGGAAGAAAAGGACTAGATGATTCTGGACATCTTTAATCCAAGAAATAAGATGAGCTGCAGCTTCGAATGGATACTGTGAGAACGTTAGAGTGTGCAGCAAAATTAAAGTGAATGAGAATACACTAAGAGAAATACCAATTTAATCTAAGGTTTTTTACTGTACCTGGTAGAGTGATCGGACGCTGGGTTGCAGGACCATGTTCGTGTTAAGAAGGAAGGATCGGATGAGAGGTTGGGGGTAAGTTGCAAGCTGTGTAACAATCCCAATCAGCAACAAGTTCACATGTAAAGAATTCTCAAGCATATTTTCTAACTTTGATAAAACAACACTGATGAACGGACCTAAGTAAAGAACATAAATACATTATTATTATTATTTCACAAATAGACCTTTAATACAGTTTGCATCCATAACATTCAGTTCTCAGAGTATGGATTTTCTTGTCATGTGACATTTCCATTATTATTTTATATAGTACCCTTTTCTCCTGTGGTGCTGTACAAAGCAATAAATAACAAAATTGGATAGTACAAGTAATAAAAAAACAACACAAAAGCAAAATGTAGCAAAAAGAAAAAATAAATAGGGCCCTTTTCTGTTCATGCTAACAATCCATAAGGTAAGGGGTACAAATAAAGGTTAAAAGAAATAAGCCACATATAGAGAACAAGTAGACTGGTTCAGTTATTTGTGCCACATCCTTATAAAAACGATATTGAGTAGAAACTAGAAAAATAGTTGGTCTTTTGAGGCATTTCACTCACACAAAACCTTTTTCTTTCAAACTCTATCATTCTTCATTTGACAAGAACATATAAAAACATTCTAATAAAATCAATGGCGAGATTTACTAGAACTGGAGAGTGCAAAATCTGGTGCAGCTGTGCATGGTGACCAAACAGTTTCTAACTTCAGCTTGCTCAATTAAGTTTTGACAATAAAACCTGGAAGCTGATTGGTTTCTAGGCAGAGATGCACCAGATTTTGCACTCTCTGGTTTTCGTAAATCTACCCAATGTGCTGTTGAAACAACCCTTTAACTAATCATGCCCAATCAAAATAATTACAAAAGTCTACAATTCTAGTTCATTCAGCCTATGTTCACACCTAGGCGATTTGAATTGTGGGTGGAACCACAGCGATTCTGCCTGCAAATCCAGAATCGTGGCAAACGCGGGACATGTTTGTGATGGCATTATTTCTCAATGGCACCCTAAACGCAATGCGATTTTGAGACAAAACATGCAAAAATCACAATGCCAAATGCTCCTGGCTCTGTGCCAAGATTTGGTACATGAGCTTCTTTGGAGCGTTTTTGGAGTGGAGGGAGGCCCATTCAAATGAATTGTGCCACTCCGAAAACGCTCTACCAAAAAAAATACAAAACAGCTAAAAAACATGCGCTGCATCAGCTGTCACTGCGCTCAGGTGTGAATGGAGTCTTAATGATATTGAGTAGGTCACTTTTAATTTTCCTGGAAGCTCTTCAAGTCTAAAACTTCAAAAGTCCAACCATTTTTCAAATTTTCACTCAACAATTCAGACACAGATTACAGGTGATAGCAAGTGCCTTGTCAGATGAGATAGCAGTGATAAATAGGATAATAGAATAACTTTGTCCAGGTTGTATGCTTGACTGAAGAGATGTGTTTTAAGGCAGTGCTTGAGGTTACAAGGGATTGGAAAGTAGGCAAGGCATGATGGAAAGAAGTTAGCATGGCATGATGGAGAGAAGTAGGCATGGCATGATGGAAAGAAGTTGGCATGACATGATGGAGAGAAGTAGGCATGGCATGATTGAGAGAAGTAGGCATGGCATGATAGAGGGAAGTAGGCATGGCATGATGGAGAGAAGTAGGCATGGCATGATGGAGAGAAGTAGGCATGGCATGATGGAGAGAAGTAGGCATGGCATGATGTAAGAGGTCCTAGATGCAGATGTGTGAGGGAAATAGCAGGCAGTGCAGGAACTTACAGAGAAAGGCAGAATCTGTGCAATGAGAGGGAGGTAGATATATTGAGTAGCAAAGTTAAGGATGGACTGGACCAATCAGTTTGTTGGTAGACTATATAGTAAATTATTAGACTAGTCAAGTCGGATGTGATACAGGAAAGCACTAGCATTTTTTTTTTTTTTTTGTCATGCATGCGGAAGGGGTAGTTGCAGATAATGCTTTTAGACAAAGTTGACATAAGATGGTTAATGCATGAAAGTGAGGTTAAAATAAAAGGAATTAAGTATTACCATTGTCAACAATAATTATCATCTTATGTAAGTTAGTAGTGCAAGCTGGCAGTAAAATGTATTTATTTTATTTATAAGGAAGTACAGAGGCATTCAAGTAGAGACAGCATATATAGAAATCCAGGGAACCATAACAGCAGGAAAGCAAGATCAGATGTTAAAATATACATTTGAAGTGGAAGTCCAGGCTAGATCTAACTAAGCTAAAAACAACTCCCACCCCCTCCTAACTTCTATTTTAACTACTTGAAGGAAGATGCTTTTACTTGCCAATTCTCAAGGCTTTCCAGTCCGGTCACATGATCAGCTCACAGCCGCTGGCTTCAGGGATGGGGGAGTACTGACAACGTATGCCCCATAGTAAGCATATGAGTAATATCACTGCCCAAGCATTCCCTCTATTGTTGGCGCTCTTTTCTCTCCCTTGAAGCTGGCCACTGGGGAGATCATGTGACCAGACCAGAGTGCCCTGAGAATAGGTAAGCATATGAGTCTTCCTTCTATAGGATAGTTAAAATAGGAGTTAGAAGGGGGGGGGGGGCAGTTTTAAGAAAAGTTAGATTTAGACTTGAATTCCACATTAAGTATCACCTGCAAAGAAATTATATTGACAGCGATACTAAAGTCTCATGTTTTTTCTTTTTTTATAAATAACAAACATGTTATACTTACCTGCTTTGTGTAATGGTTTTGCACAGAGCAGCCCAGATCCTCCTGTTCTTGGGTCCCTCTTTGGTGCTCCTAGCCCCTCCCTCCTGTTGAGTGCCCCCACAGCAGGCAGCTTGCTATGGTGGCACCCAAGTGGAGTTGCTGGTGCCTGTGGCCATTCAGATATGGAGCTGCAGCCCACCCCCTTTCTCTCCTCATTGGCTCACTGACTTTGATTAACAGCAGTGGAAGCCAATGGTGCCACGCTGCTGTCTCAGCCAATGAGGAGGGAGAGTCCTAGACAGCCGAGTCTCCTGTACAACATTGCTTGACTTAGATGGACCTCAGGTAAGTATTAGAGGGGCTGAGGGAGGCTGCAGCACACAGACAGCTTTTTATCTTAATCCATAGAATACATTAGGATAACAAACCTTCTGCCTTTACAACCACTTTAAAGTCAAATAAATAAATTATGGGTAGAGGTGGAAAAGAAATGCCTGGTTGAATGAGGGTTCTCTGTACCTAACTTCAGTAGGCAAAAGGTTTACATCTCTATTATTAAATAAAATCCCAGCCAAAACCTTTTATTCAGTTTCAGATAGAACAGAAAAGGCTTGGAGCCTCTATCAGGTTGTTATTGCTTTCTGTGTTCTGGTTTGGCCGATTTCTTTCAGGACAGAAAGTGGTGGTAAATCACTCAAACAGTTATAAAAAAATAAATAAAGTTGAGAAGAGTTAGAACATCCAACAATGCTTTTTTTCTGCACCCCTACTACCTTCAGCAATCACAGAGACAGGAAGTAAAGTAAACTCTTTCTCTCAGGTGCACAATTAGAACTTAATACATCACAGCAATTTGAATTCTTCTCCACTATAGTCAATGCAAAAATAACAATTTGACTAGAAATAGGCTTCAAGTGGTTCTAAAGGCAGAAGGCTTTTTATCTCAATGCATTCAATGAATTAGGATAAAAAACCTTCTGTGTGTAGCAGCTCCCCTCAGCCCCCCAATACTTACCTGAGCCCCATCTCGATCCAGCAATGTTGCACGGGAGACTCGGCTGACCAGGACTCTCTCTCTTCATTGGCTGAGACACAGCAGTGGGTGCCATTCTGTCAATCAAAGTCAGAGAGCCAACTGCTTGCTGTGGGGGCACCCGGCAGGAGGGAGGGGCCAGAAGCGCTGGAAAGGGATCAGAGAAGAGGAGGATCTGGTCTGCTCTGTGCAAAACTACTGCACAGAGCAGGTACATTCACCATGTTTGTTATTTTTAACCCAAAAAAAAGCAAAACTTTAGCATCACTTTAGCTGGAACATGGTTTTCAAGTGTAATATTGAAAGAATTACATTAGTGGACCCAGTTACTTTTTCACAACAACTGTCATAATTGAACTACCAGGTTAAATTAGTTAAATTTTTTTAGTAAGCAATCACAGTCTGTAGTAGTAAAGCCTTTCTAGAGTTAGTGCTAGAGCTCTCCAGGGAGCTTGAGTTTTGCTTAATTCATTTAAATTAAAAGTGATAAACATGAATACCTGTGAAAGGCGCTGCTTGGGAACGTGGAGAGTTATTAGTGTATTTTGCAGGTTCCTTTGGCCCAAATGGGGATGGGACACTTTCTGACGATGGTGTTCCCAGAGAATACTTTTCAAAGTCATCATCGTCTTCATCAACTAGAGAAACGCTTTCATGAGCTGGTGAGCTGGGAACTTCTATTGAGGTGGTGTTCAGTCCATTTATGATCTCATCACAACGAGCTATGAAATCCTCGCTCTCCGGACTTAATGTCTTTTTATTGGAATTCAAGTCTGCATCAGTTGTAAAATCAAGATCCAGTTTTGGTAAATCTTTACTGTGTCTTTTTACAGTATATTTGTTCACAGTTGCATTTTTTTTATTGTTTTCCACAATTTTATTTTCTTTTTGACCCTGAGAATTCTCATCATTAAGTTTATTCAGCTGATCTGATGTCAGTTTATTTGTTGACATGTCTTTATTTTCTTCCTCTACTGTATCAGTAGAATCTTTTTCCGCACACAACCTGTAAACCATTACATCATCCTGAAAATCGGATTCTTCAATATATGACCCTTTAACAAACATTATTGCATTCATTTTCATTTCTTGAATGTCTTGTGGGGGCTCTGGTGGTAACATGGGATCAGGAGTTGGCTGTGGTGAACAGTTACCAGAATCTGGAGATATTCCAGTGTCATAGCTGTCATCCCATTCAAGATCAATCTGAAGTTTGCCTCCAAGAGAGGGATGGTCAGAAGAGTAAGACTCTAAATTACGTCTGTTTGTACCTCTGAAAGTTGGAAACTCACCTCTTCTAAAACTGCTCTCCAGCAGAGCTTGAAAAGAAGTCTCTGGATCTGGATTTTCCCCATCATATGGGGCTGACCATACCTTACAGTCTTGAACACACTTAGTAATATTTTCATGAGCTTCCCAAAGATACTCTAAGTAGCTGGCATCCACAATTTGCATGGTTTCCTCATTAAAGGCTGACACGACATCGGATGAAGGTGATGATACTTTAGGATCATTGGAATCTGTAAAAGGAAGCATGAATAATTTGATAAGTGTGTCTATTGCTTATTAAGTATCCACCTTTAAGACACCAAAATAGCTTGCACAAAGTTGAGATTCACACAATAGAAATACTAGTATAGAAAAAGGCTGTATGCTTAAGTTGCTCAGAAAATAGAATTAAGGCAGCTTCTCAGCTATGGTTCCACTGAACTTTGAATGGAACATCTCCTGTAACCAATGCATATAAGAATACAAAATGACCGCCACACAGGTGCACACGGGTGAATTTTGCCCACGATGACCCCACTATTAATCACTAGTGATTGCTGCAAGACTGGAACAATAGAACACAGCATGTAGTAGCTATCAATTGCTATTAGTAGCACAATACTTTAATTTAGGTGATTAATCTCAATAACAAACAACATGTGTTGAGATCACTAGCAAATAATTGCAGGGCGATCTTCAGCAATGTTTAGATTAACAGAAAATTTAAATAGTCCATGTGCGCCCTGACTTCCGCTTTTTCTGCATTATTGTGTATATTGTCATCACATTTCCTTTAGTCCTATAGGGGGACCAAAGTACTAAAAGATAGCTTTCCCTTCTTTCCAGCACAAATTGTGAAGGCATTGACATAAGGGCTATGTATACAGTAACTTAAACCGGGAAGGATTCCAACCTCTTTAATCATGATTAGTAAAATACTGATTTATGTATTAGTCAGTTGGACAGGGTTGTAGAGCACAATGTCCAAGAAATTACAGTTTTGTAAAATTGCTTATTGAGTTTTTTGCTCATTTGTCTCCCAAAATAACAAAAAGCATGAAATCGCCTCTTTTTGCTCTGAATATCTTCCTCTAAGGTAAATGCTCTTCTGACACAAAGCTGATTGTAAACCGAAAAGTTATTATTGCAATTGTGCTGAATCCTGATCCTCTTAACCTTGTGAAAGTTATACTGGAGTGTGCACATACTCAGATGACAAATAGGCCAACAGTTTAATCTACGCTATTGAAAAGGAAAAAAAATCACAGGACCGGATTGTTAGTCTTCATTTATTTTGTTAAAAGAAATATCAGAAGAGAGAATTTGGTTCCCTTTACATTGCAGACACCTGCTGAGTAAGTACAGGTGAAAAACTTTTACTTTTTGAAGCTACTTTGTAAAGTTTGCAAATCAGTAGCTCTGGTGTCATGTCACTTGATGTTGAGCATGAACCAAGTAAACCATACAGTTTATAACTCTGTACAAAGTTGTTGTTAATATTATAGAACATTTTTTAAAAACAGCTATCAATCACATTGTTACTATGTACTTACAGTATGTCTACAATGCATAGCATGCAGTACATACAATAAGGTTATTTTGTAGCCTCCCACTCTGGCAAAAGACAGAGTTCACACTGGCATTAAAAACAGGGGTTTGAGGGGCGCTAAAAACGCCCATGCACAAGATACAATAGACAGTTCATAGTGCTGTTAACACAATCAAAACATGAAGCGTTAGCTTCAAAATTAAAGACTCATGTTGAGTCAGGATGCGTTTAAAGCCTTTCAAACGCCTTCCATTCAAGTCTATGATAAGGCTTTGCAAATGCAGTTGCGGAGCAGTTTCGGGGCGTTAGGATTACCATATTAACTGTAATGGAATAGGCATTTGTGAAGCAGTTTTAACGTGCCTTAACGCTCATCAAACGCTTCAGAACTGCCCATAGGGCGTTTGGGGAGCATTTTTAACTGATTAACGCTTTATAAACACCTGTCTATTGCCCATACTAAAGCTCATTAAAGCGAGTCCAATGCCCATACAAACACATTTGTTAAACGTTAGAAATATATTAATTGGATTTTACTCGGGATGATACCTTCTGTTCTTCTGTAGAAAAGGGTGTTTGCTTAAGCACATTTAACCCAAAAACAAAATTTTAATATATTGAAGCTTATCAGTTCATAGATTAAATAGTTGCTTTAAGGTTCCTTATTCAGGCTTTTCTTTTTTTCCTTTATTTTTACCTGGTAATCTTGCCTATACACATTTCCTGTCCTGCACTGGCTACTCTTTCTTCACTGTAATTATGGTTGCCATCTAGGTTGAACTTTAAACATGTCCTTATATTTTATTTATTGCAGGTACTTATATAGTGCACTCAATTTACATAGCAATTATACATTCACATCAGTCCCTGCCCTCAAGCAGCTTGCAGTCTAAGGTCCGTCTAAGGTCCCTAACTTACATTCATACATACCCATACTAGGGCCACTGTACCTACCAACATGTCTTTGGAGTGTGGGAGGAAACCCATGCAGGCAGTGCCATGGTTGGGCTTTGAACCCAATAACCCGAGTTCTGCTAGGCAGAAATGCTACCCACTTAGCCACTGTGCTGCCCAACAATTTCCCTTCATCTACCTTTTATGGGGGTGAGGGGATTAAAAGTTTACAGTAGAAAGATAAAAAAATTTTTGGATACTGCATTTCTGGCAAGATTAACGGGTGTTTTATGTATTTCTGAAAATGTTCTTAGGCTGAAAAAAGAAAATCAATGCAGCCACCGCATCTAAGGGTTTGTAGGCTGTAATACATTATATCTTTGTTCTTACATTTAAATATGCTTTAATTTGTGGTATCTTTAAAAAATAGCTGGCTGCAAATGAAAAGTGTATGTTTATTTAATAATAACAATAATATTATTAATAATAATAATTATATATATATATATATATATATATATATATATATATATATATATATATATATATATTGTGACAGGAAGTCAGGTAAACCTGTGGATGTTGTCACAGACAGGAGATACATGTCTGCTTGGTTTAGACAATTCACCAATTACTATAGGGTGTCGGCTGCAGAGGTAGCCAGCAGGAAGGTTTAGGGAAGTTGAAAAACCTTCAGCTATTCAGAATGAGGAAATTAAGGCCTCTATAATTTTTCCAGAGGAAGTCTATTGATTGCTGCCTCCTGACGCTGTGTGAGTAGAGAAGGACAGTCAGATGGGTGCCTCCTGAAGCTGTGTGAGCAAGGGAGAGGAATGCCTCCTGAAGCGATGTGCGCTGAGGAGGGTAAAAAGACTGAAGACTTCTCAAGGTGAGGTCATGGATTGTTTCTATGTGAAGAGAAACCAATGGACATTTTCTGTGTGAGGAGAAAATAAAAAAACTGAAGACTTCTCAAGGTGAGGTCTTGGATTGTTTTCTATGTGAAGAGAAAAACCAATGGATGTTTTCTATGTGAAGAGAAAAGAGACATTTTCTGTGTGAAGAGAAAATAAATGGACTATTGATGGTCTGCTGTAGGATCAGCAAAGTCTGCCCAACAGTAGGTTGGGGACAGACTCCTTAGGTAGGTTCCTGTGTGTGAGAAGTTTAGCTGCCCACAGTGGCAAGGGTTTATTTTATTTTATGTTTATTTTTAAGTATGCTGTTTTTGATGCTTGCACTTGTGTGAAGAAAATTGCAAGAATAAAACCATACACTGTTGTTTGCAACCACTTCTCGGCTATCTCCCTGTGTAACTAACCCCCCCCAAGGGGTCATCCACACCCGCCACCGAGCTAAATCCCTCACAATATATATTATAATATATTAATAATGTAATAATATAGAATAATAATAATATATATATATATATATATATATATATATATATATATATATATATATATATATATTTTTTTTTTTTTTTACAGCATTTATAAAGTAGCCATAAAAAAGTCATTACCATAGGAAAGCTGAAAAATTATTTTTTTCCAAGGAATTAGAAACCCTAACACATCATTTTAAAGCACATCAGAGCTGCCTGTTACCTTTTTGTCTAAATTTTGACAACATTATAAAATTTCTTTCCAAACTCCCGGCATTATCAGTAGTATTGTTTGCGCAGCAGCCTGGGGTTAAGGCCAAAAATTTAGCAGCAGATGCAGAATAGCAATCTTCTTCTTTCACTGCCCATTTCTGACTAACCATCATGTGGTTACATGGCAATAAATACCTGGCAAAGACAAATAATAAAAAAATTATTTACTCAGCCCAAAAGAAAAACAAGACAATCTATATTTTGAAATGAGCTTAATGAGAGCTTGAAAGGCACAGGAGTTTATAATTTATAAAAACAACTTAAAAAAAAAAAAAGATAGTAAATCATAATTTATTGATTAGTAAATGGAAATCTAGTTGCTACTGGAAACTGTCATTTCCTAATTGTAACAGAAATAGAAGTCAAGATAAAGTAGGCCATGAAGTACAAGACACTTTCATTTTGAAGCACACATGGTATTGGACTACAAATCGCAGGAAGGCAAGTAACCATTTTAATCTCCTGCTTAATTCCCACATGAGATCAGCCTCCGAGTTATACCATAACTTCATTCCACAACACAGTGTATGGTCATTTATGGATGTCTGGGGCCATAACTTGGAAAGACAAAAGAAAAAATGTCTGTGATAAACAATTCATATGACATGGCTTTACTCTCTGACATTTTATTGTGAAATAAAGTGTATTGTCCTACGCAGTCAAATGGTGTTATATCTTTTATCCAACTATTCTTACTGCCATCACCAGACCGGTTGAGCCTTTAACTCAAGCAAATCTCTTCTGAAATGTTATTTTGTTGTGATGGTTGTACAGTCATTTTCAAACAGACTTGAAGGCCTTTGAGTCTGATTCTGAAAACAAACTTCCCAAGCAACAGAAATGTAAACAATACTTGAATAGCCTCTGGCATGTGAGGTGGCAATGGAGACAGATTTCAGTTATAGATTCTTAATATGACTTGAAGTACCACCCCAATAACAGCTGTTGTGGCTGAACAGCGTTATGCAAAGCAATATCCTATCAAGACATTATTACATGAAGAGAAAGAAATCTTAAATAAAAAACTATTTTTTTTTTCATGCCAAACTTGGGTGTCCATCCTAGTATTTGGATTGCTATGAGTATTTAGCCACACAGGACTGAAAAAAAATACTCTCATTGCAACAACATGCAATTCAGAAGTCAATGGATCAATAAAAATACCTTTAGCTGAATAATGAAAAAACCTTTTGAAACACTAATTAAAAAGACTATTAGAAATACTAGGATTCAATTATGGTTTTTGGTTCCTTTTTAACACAAACTTAACATACAAAGTATGAGATGGCACATTCAAAGGTCTCAACTAACCATTAATCAATCTGTTTTTATCCAGGGCAAAAAGTATATGTACATCCTAACAATGCACTTCTTTTAGTTTCTATCTTTTGGTCTGGTAAAAATAACCTTGAAGCATGCGGAGGAGCAGGAACTGGACAGCCAAGACTGGGAGGATATGCGGGACAACCCATTTCAGCTACTAATTGCGACCAGTGATAAGTTAATTCTATTCAAATTATTACATAGGATTTACTATCTGACACAATGGCTACGCCACATCTACCCCAGCTCTTCCCTCTGCTGTTGGAAATGTTCTAGCGACCCTGCAGGATTTGCCCATATTTTTTAGGAATACCCACAAATCCAAGATTATTGGCTGGAGGTGACCCAATATATCCACCCTGACCACTATACCTGTTCACTTTACGGTTAGTGTTTGTCTCCTGGAGTTGGTCGACTTTGGCTTTTGCCAGAGCAATATGCATCCTAATGGGCCTCCTAATATTTTACACTCAGAAAGCAATTGTGCTCAAGTGGAAGTCAGACAGGGCTCCTACATTGTCCTTTTGGAAGCAACTAGTTAACTCAGAAGTGCCCCTTTATAAGGCCACTTACTTATTTCGGGGCTGCCCCAAGAAATATGAAAAGGTTTGGCACCTGTAGACTGATGTGAACTCCACAGTAGATTATTATGAGCCTTTGGGTTGGTCTTACATACCTTTCCTAAGCATCTGCCCTAATTTAAACCTGGTTGAGATTTATCCTTAGAGTTGTATTCTACCATAGTGGCATTGGTGTGACAATGGTCGAGAACTAATGTTATCATTGTAGGTTCAGGTATTCAGGTGTGTAGGAAGGAGAGGGATTGTTCTTAGCTTCATTAATCCTTTGAGATACTCCTGGTCAACAAAGATCTGAGCAATGCGTGTTTAGTGTTATAAGGTTAAGTGTGACTTTTATGTCTTGTACGTGGTTATGTACACTTGTTAGCCCCCAAGGCTATGTTTTTCTACCTATATATAATTTATATAATTTTCCAATAAAGAGAACTTTGAAAAAAAAAAAATTAAGGGATTCTGTTATATATCAGTTTCAAAAGTGAAAAATGATAAGAAATGAAGACCTGTCCTGTGCACACTTAACTGAAGGGATCTAATAATTATGTGGTCCATAATCACAGATAGGAGGACTAATTAGTATTTGTGTTGTGGATTTTGGGATAAGGGGTGGATCAACTTAAAACAACTGGGCTGAGTAGATTAGCTAAAGACAACTGGGCAGGGCTGACAATACTCAGTCCACAAAAATGCTGTGTGTTGTCAGCCCACATCAAGACCTAGAAGCTAAAAGCATTTCTGGCAGATTGAGAAGAGTTTTTCTGTACCTGCAGCATCTTTAAAGGAAAAAAGAAGGAGAAATGTCCACATGTTGCAGATTTGTACTACATATTTTTTTCTTATTTTTCTCTAACATACACTTTAATTCAACAGCATCAGGAACAAATGAAGGAAAAACCCACGTTGCACTCCCAATGCCTTAGAGTGGGAAGGGGATAAACAGAAAACAGCATTGTTTATAGCTGAGTATTAAACACATCAGCCCTCTATGCTTTACAAACTTGTTAAAACATTATGAAATGCAGAGCTACTAAAATCAAACTAAAAAACTGGTTTTAGTCTACCTCTCCCTTGTGCTAGCTTCTCTTTTTAATCCCACAGTTTCTAAGAGCTTCTGTAATAAGCACAGGATTAAACTTTGTATGTATAACAGGGAATATTTTATCTTCAATTGGTGTTGTACATAAAAAGAGGTATTTCATTAATTAAAAAAAGTCTTTGTTCATAGCAGTAAGTCAATGAAGCTGCATGTGTGAAAGTGCAGAAACAGAGGTCCTTTCCTGAAAGGAAAAGATCTTTTTTTTTTTTTACTGTTATGCCTCTTGCACAGCAGTGCCCCACATAATAAATCACACACGCAAATTGTATTTTAATGGTACAGTTCACCAATATGCCATTTTATACAGTGCAAAATATGATATATAGTAATTTCTCAGACTTGAAGTACACATGCATGCTTTTTAAAAAAGGAATGCTACCGCATGTCAAAACATAAAAGTGAGCTTAAATAATGTTGCTATAACATGTTTTTTTTATTTTTATGGAAATATGTGAAGAAGACCTTAAAGAATTCAAACAAATACTGCATTGTTTTTAGATGTCATATCCGCTGTGCATGATTTGGTACATGAAATCATGTTTTGCAATAAAATGCTGTATATACTGTACGTTGTACCCAAGCTATTGTTTTGGTAGGAATATGGAAAATTGTTATCAAATACTTATCGTAATTTTCCTTTCCTGGCCTATCCTCACGTCAGCACACAATGGGGTTAACACCTCCTCTGGAGCTCACAGAGGACCACCTCTTCCTAGCTAAATAAAAGACAGTCCCTCCCCCACTGAAGTGTTCGATAACCTAGCCTGCAACAGGCCACTAGGGAGGGAGTCCTGTGCTGACGTGAGGATAGGCCAGGGAAGGAAAAGTATGGTAAGTATTTGATAACAATTTTCCATATTCCTGGCAATACCTCACATCAGCACACAATGGGATATAACTAGCTGAATAAATGGACGGGAAAGAACACATGAAGGGAAATATTGACAATCCAAGAAAAGCTGCCAAAGACAAAAATAATTTACCTGTCTTGTCCCAAACTTTGCAGAACTTGCTGACTGCATGCCTAGCTTGTAAAGTCAAATGAAGGGCTAGCCATCTCTCATATATCCTTCACTGAAATCCTGGCATAACTGCCCCAAAGGCTGCCACCCTCCGGTCAAAGGAGCTTGCCCCTGTTCCTGAGCAGAAAGGCCTAATTCCTGCATGCCAATCTAATCACCCTGGTAAACCAATAGAAGAGGACTCAAGAACCTGACATAGAAAAGAAAAAATTGTCCACTTTCCTCATGTATTTGACCTTTCCATGTACGTGGTTAGCTACTTGTGTAAGGACCTGAAGTCTTCCTGCTGTTTACTCAGCGACTCCATGTGAATGCTTGGAGGGACTTCCCCCAGGTTTTCCTGGAAACTGGATACCACTTAGAGATGGACGTAGTATCACTATTTCTGGTAAAAAGACACAAAAGGGATCTTTGCAGGAAAGTGCTGCAATCTCCAACATTCTTCTGTCTGAAGAAACTGCTTTCAGAGGAATTCATTTTACCACTGGGAACTGCAATGAAAATGAAGCTATTGAAGCAAAGGATGCCTGTACTAGTGTTTCAGAGCCAAGCCTAAATCCCATGAAGGAAACAAGGATTTCCTTGGTGGTCTTATATGGATTACAGCCTGCATGAGGCATTTGTTCAATGGCTCTTCCACCCATCTGAAGCTTGAAAAAAAGGCAGAGATCTGTACTTTAATTGAGTTATATGCCAGACCAACCTCAAGCACTGAATGTAAAAATGTCCATGATATTGGCTAGAGCTGAGGACACAAGAGAGAATAAACTTTGCACAGCAAACAGAACAAACTTCCTTCATATCCTCTTTTATTTAGCGTTCATGGTCTTCACCAAGGTCTGAACCACTTTGGATAAGAATCCCTGCACCTCTAGTCCGACCAATTCAATAGCCAGGCTATTAAGAGTCCCACTGGATCGGGGTGCTGCCATTGACGTTGGCATAAAAGATCTTGTTTGACCGGAAATGGGATTGGTGGTGCGGATGACATCTGGGGGAGCAATTCGTACGCAGATTTTTAATTTGAAAATTTTTGTCATTTTGGAAAACTTCTTCACTTATGAAAAAATGAAAAAGTTCTCCAAGATCCTTCATAGATTAAGAAGGGGTTAACTGCTTTTTATGTTTGTTCACTAGTCGACTGAACTTGGAAAAGGATTTCTAGGACAAGGTTGTGATGCTTTGCCAGCTCCTGTCTTACACCTGTGAAAATCAAAACATCACCCAAGTAGTCTTATCCCCAAAGACGAATTACTGCCAACAAAATGTTCAAAAAGTTTCTTGGTGCTGTGCCAATTCTAAAAATGGCAAACACCTGAACTGGAAGTGACACGCGATCACTGCAAATCTCAGATGTCTCTGGTTTTACGCACCGATTGGTACATGGAAATATACGTCAGCCAGAATTATTGACTCTAACCGGTCCTCATGCTGAACTATCACCATGACTGTTTGCACAGGCTCCATCTTGAACCTTTTTTTGTGTATGTACCCATTCAATTTCTTCAAGCCCAGACAGTTGGGAAAGCTCCTAATGCCTTGGGCACTAGAAAGAATGGGGAGAAACCCCCAGATTTGTTCTTTTGGTGGTAGCAGCACTATGGACTTGTTGCAGTAGAATTCCTATACGTATTCTTATAGTAATTCTTTCTTCTTGAGATCTGTTGATCATGAATAAAAGGATTTGGTGATTGTACTCCCAGCTAACTGTCTTTGATGTTTGTCGCCCAAACCCTCAAAAAAGGAGACTATCCTGGCTCCCACTGGAAGACACTGGTTGGGCCCACCTTCAAAAGACTTTCCAGGAACACAGTACAGTACAGCAGGGGAGCAAACAGCAACATGTCTTTACCGAGAGGATAGGGAGGGGATCTAACCATACGTCTGCAGTAAATAAAAGTGAAGTTATCAACCAGACTGGGCTTTCTATGAGGGCTATGCAAACCTCATGACTGGATGGACAGAAATACAAATCAATTTGAAGTTAAAACAGCCTCTATATGTGTATTTAAGCTCTATATTTAGTATTTGCTTGGAGTTCAGCGCCCAGTCCTGATCTGTCTAAGCCAATGTGTGGGTTATTGTAAGCTGCTGAGTGATCCTTGGCCTATTTGAGCTTAATATAATAATAAAAAAAAATCACTGTAGCCATGTATACATTCAATGCTCAGATTTAGTATGCAATTCCTTTTGGTTTACTGGGTTTCTCTAATGGCAGAGCCATCTTTCAAAGCTGCTACTTGGTCAGCTGATGAGATATCACTTGAAAACTAAAAAAGCTGGTAATTCGCTCTACTGACTGAAAGTCAAATTACGTCACTCAGAAGAACAATACCAAATGCTTGTTAAAAGCTAGTGGAATGGTATTTCATCCATAGTGAAATGAAAGCTACATTTTGAAAAAAATAGCACACACTAATAATTAAAAAGGCAGTTTTCATTAAATACAAGTGATCATACCTTAAAATGAGTTGTAGCATGACATCTTCACAATGTAAACCAATAAGAGTTCGGAATAATGCTAAGGAAACCACACAGAGCTAGAATAATGAAAACAATATGGTTAAACAATTACTAACAACATCAGTGTTAAAACAATTCCATAGTGTAGCTGTTTTGTCCAGGACCAGGATCAGCAACCTGTGCTTTTTTGGCTATGGTATAACTGTGAGATGCAGCCCCAGCAAGTGTCTCCCACTTAGTATGATTATCATATGTTTTACATGGCCCCCAGATAACACTCTTACAATGAAAAAGTAGAAAGTGTTGGGTAGTTTTTGTGATTACACCTTTTCATTAGAGTTGGAATATTAATAAAATGTAATTGTTTATTTGTAGCATTATCGTTGGCAGGTAAAGCAGGCATGGCCATCGATATGCCTTTGTTGGGAACATCTCTCCTCAGGTTTCTTTAGTGCAGAGCTTTTAAAATGTCTGCTTCCGACAATTTACAGAGGAAGTGGCCTATAGCTGACAGGAGACAGCCTGGTCCACCTTTGGAAACAGAATACTGAAAGGACCTCTAAACTAGGGATCGACCAATTAACAGCAAAGCCGATATATCGAGGGCTGATCTGCACTTTCCCTGATATATCGTGACCGATATTGCTGATATTTCGGGAAAGTGCTTGTACCAGAGTGATGCCTGCAGCTAGAGGCATAACCCTGGTACCGGCGTCCATAGCTGACGGTCGGCTGTCTTGTAATGACAACCGATGCGGCTGAGAAGCCGCTCAGCTGTCATTACAAGGAGCAGAGGGGGACGCCCCCCCCTCCCGCTGCCTTATGCGACTTGCCCGGGTCTCCCGTCCCACCAGGAGACCTGGACAACCAGCCTGCACAGCCGCCGAAGACCTGATCAAAGCCGCATTCGGATCTGATCGGGTCTTCATGCAAAAACCCGGAAGTGATGTCATGACATCACTTCGAAAAAGCCAAACTTGGAGTTTTGAATGCTTTTAAGTGCAGAGGAGGGGTTTGGGGTCTTTTAGACCCCCAGATCCCTCCACAAGAGTACCTGTCAAAGATAAAAAAAAAAAAATTTTTTAAATGTATGAAAATATCGGCCCATATCGGCCGATACCGATATGCATTGACAAAAATATCGGTATCGGCAACGAAAAACTGATATCGGTCGATCACTACTCTAAACCCAAGAATAAACATTTAATATATTGCAGCTTACCAGTCCTGGGATGTGAAGTCTACTATATTGCTAAGATCCATAACATATTATTTGAAAAAGTTAAAAAAATCCAAATAGCATAGCACAAAACAAGAGCAAGTGTTGACACGTTTCACGCCGATGGGCGCTTAATCAAAACACATCATGCACAGTGGCTCGTTTATTTAAATAGTTAATTCAGTTGAACACTATGCTGGAGCTGAAAGCTGAGAAACTTGTTGCCCTCACTCACCAACCTGTATACTATATGGATTGATGGGAGCAGTCCCATATCTATGGAGATGATGACCTTTTTAGACTGCATAATAAAACTTATTTTGTTATATAGGTGATCTTATATTCACTTGTAATCAGGATGTGGGAGATCTGAATACATTTCTGGATTATCTTAATATTAATCATGTAAACCTATCATTCACAGAAAAAACAGGAATATCGGCGCAAGCATGAATAAATAAATGGATGGAAATAGATAAAAGCAGCTGACACCAAGGTAAAAAATATGTAAAACCCAATGTAAAACTGATAGTGAAATGTGCAGCGCTAAAACAATAAGACAATAAAAACATCAATGGATAAATTAAAAGTCTATGAATGGCACGCAGTAGTCTTGTAAAAAAGAGGAGAAAACAGTCCAATAAGAAATCTCAATGAAAGTGCTCAGTGCTGATCAGTAAACAGGACACAAGTGCTTGTTCAGTGCAATCCTTCACCAGAGGTGCTAGCCTCTCACCTGTAGGCTGTGAAAAGACAGCCTTAAAAGTACACTCCCAGCAATGTGAAAATCCTGACCAGGACAGCAATCACAGAGGGCATCTCTCTTCAAGGTAATGCAAAAACGAGCAGTACAGCAATCCAGCTCATCTCCAGACAGAGCGGAACGCTCTGCTAACAGGGGCTACGAGTGACGTCACGATCTCCTCCCCCTTGCGCACGCGTACGCTGAGGAAGTCCCGCCCACGGACGATACGCGTGCGCAAGGGGGAGGAGATCGTGACGTCACTCGTAGCCCCTGTTAGCAGAGCGTTCCGCTCTGTCTGGAGATGAGCTGGATTGCTGTACTGCTCGTTTTTGCATTACCTTGAAGAGAGATGCCCTCTGTGATTGCTGTCCTGGTCAGGATTTTCACATTGCTGGGAGTGTACTTTTAAGGCTGTCTTTTCACAGCCTACAGGTGAGAGGCTAGCACCTCTGGTGAAGGATTGCACTGAACAAGCACTTGTGTCCTGTTTACTGATCAGCACTGAGCACTTTCATTGGGATTTCTTATTGGACTGTTTTCTCCTCTTTTTTACAAGACTACTGCGTGCCATTCATAGACTTTTCATTTATCCATTGATGTTTTTATTGTCTTATTGTTTTAGCGCTGCACATTTCACTATCAACCTATCATTCACGGACTACATGGATGCAAAAGAAGTGGCTTTTCTGGACGTCAAACTGACTGGATGGTGGGAATCATGCGATTACAAATTTATAAAGAAAGCCCATGTCAGGTAACAATTTACTGCGAGCACAGTCAGGAAATCCAAAACACACTATCACATCGATACCAATTGGACAGTTTTAGCGACTATGTTGCATTTGTAGTGAGGAAGGTAGTTCTGAAATGGAAGCTGCAATCACCTATATACACTTTATTGATAATGGATCTACAAAATATCATACATGAAACTTGAATCGCAATTACAGTATAGCCAAAAATAAAACTAGGTGGGAACTTTTAGGAACCAGCAGTAATACCAGATCCCATGGGAGAAAACAAGTATTTTTTACTGCCTTTAGCCTTGAGTTTTGCCAAGTTAGAAAGATTATCAATAGAAATCTGCCTGTCTTGTTCAATGACAATATTTATTCTGAAATCCTAAAGAGAGGTATAATTTTGTATCGGAAAGGGTTCCTGCAGTGGGAAATGTTTTGTTTTTAGTTTGTTTAGCTTTAACCCTACTCAATCCACGACCTGGTAACAGTTCATGGGGATTTTGTATTGTGGAAAAAACAGGTGTCTGTGTTACCAATGTCGGCATCTTAAGTTTCAGTTAGATGTGTGTTCATCCAAATGTTTGTCTACATTCATAATTTATACCTAATAGTGATGTAATTGATAATATTTGACATAAGCAGTTTAATCTTAATAATTTCTTTGTTGATTTCTCTTTAAATGAGATTGGGTTTAGTATGCGACATGCAGTGCATTGGATCAAATGTTAATTTTTTTGTTAAATAGTATTTATATGATTTGTTCTATAAATATATATCTCATTGTATATGGATTTATTTATATACATTTAATGATGTAGGATTATACAATATTATTTTCTTGTGATGCAATTATTTCACAGATTAATTCTAGTTTCTTATGGATTTTTCTTCTTTTACCTTTTCTTTTTTTCCTCTTTTATATGAAATATGTTTTTTTTTGTATTAAATGTGTTCTTTATTGTTGGGTAGTGTTTATTTTTCATTGACTTAATTTATTTATCTGTTTTTGTTCTTTTTTTTTATTGTGTATAAACATTTATGGTTTAGTGCCGGTTCACACTAGGGCGACCTGTGAGGCGACCTGGTCGCCTCACAGGTCGCTGCAGGTCGCCTCCCATAGGGAAGCTGCGGACCCGTTCTAATAGGAGCGACACAAGTCGCTCCGTCCTAGAAAAAGGGTCCCGAGCTTCTTTGGGGCGACCCGGAGGCGACCGCCATAGACTTCAATGTTATGAAGTCCGGAGGTCGCGGTGCGAAGTAGCGTCGCCCCTATGTGAACGGGGGCTTAGAGATTGGAAAAGGGTTTGTTATTGTTTGAGTATTTGCATAGATTGGCTCCAGTTGAGTGTTCGAATGAAATAACTAATTAAATAATTGACCCACTGTGCATGGGGTTTTATGATTAGCGTCCATTGGTGCAAAACGTGTTAACATTTTCTCTTGGTGTGTGCTATGATATTTAGATTTTCTTTTACTTTTTCAATAGATGTTATGGATCTTAGCGATATCAATGTGCGGTCATCCACCTGTTAGTTGTGAAAATGTTCTTAGTCTGCTAAAATAAATATAGTGCAGCTATTACATCTAAGGACTGGTAAGCTGCAATGTATTAAATGTGTGTTCTTGAGTTTAGAGTTCCTTTCAGTATTCTGTTTCCAAAGATGGACCAGGCCCCATAAAAGTTGTCTCCTGTCAGGCAGACCACTTCCCCTGTAAATTGTCAGGAAGCAGACATTTTAAAAACTCTGCATTAAAATTCTGAGAAGAGTTATTCCCCACCAAGGCAGATTGATGGGCATGCCTGCTTTACCTGTCAATGATAATGTTACAAATAAAAAATTAAATTTTGTTAATATTCTGACTCATGAAAACTAACTAACCAACAATTTCATTTTTTTTTTTTCATTGTAAGTGTTACCTGAAAGTTTGGACCCGTTAATTTGGATTTTCTTCACGTTTTCAATAAATGTTATATGGTACATGATGTCATATATCACATTTCTGTTTTTGGGTTAAGAAATTCTTGAAGATTTAGAGCTATTCAAGCTAACTTTCCTTTCATGTGGGCAGCCACTAAACACTGATACTTGAGGGTTCAAATCACACCTTCTCTGACAGACAAGGAAAACTTCCCACCCCTCTTAGCAGTAATTTGGTCTGATCTGAAACTCTGGAATTCTTGATCCTTTACCTGGTTTGGCAGAAACAATATTTTAAAAATTCTCCACAGGCTTCTGTACTTTTTACAAACCCTCCCAGACCACATTCCTAGGGTCTCCTCTGTCCTCTCAGTCAAATCGGAATTCATCAATTTCCTCTGGTCTTAGGGGACAAAGGGGATATTGTATCAGATATTGTCCCTTCCTAAGGTAGTGTGTGTGTGTGTGGGGGGGGGGGGGGGATGCAATGGGGATTTTCCAACCCCTCTAAATATCATCAAGCATGCATATCAGCAGAGCCCTTGATTGGCTCAAACATGATGCCCTTAACCACTTGCCGTCTGCTTACTAGAGCACTACTGCGGCAAAGTGGCTGTTGTAGGTCTGACGACGTAGACCTACGACGGCAGACCCTCCCCCTTCTCGGCTGTGTTCAGTCACAGTGGGAGTCGGGCCAGGGGAGGAGCAGCGGTGATCACCGCTGCTCTTCCCCGATCGTCGGGGAATCGAGTCTGGAGATCCGCCCGCTTGTGTAAACAAAGCGGGCGGATCTCCGAAGTGACAGGCAGGGTCAGATTGCAGGGTTCAGCATAGCTGAACCTGCGATCTGTCCTTGAGTCACTCAGTCACCTCCCCCCACACACGTCAGTAAGCACCAGGCATACATTAACCCTTCCCTCTCCAATAAAATTAACCCCTTCCCTGCCAGTGTCATTTTTACAGTAACAGTGCATATTTATAGCACTGATTACTGCAGTAATGTCACTGGTAACCCCAAAAGTGTCAAAAATGGCAGTCAAGGGTCCGATCTGTCCGCCGCAATGTCGCAGTCCCGCAAAAAAAATCGCAGATCGCCGCCATTACTCGTTAAAAAAAAAAACACCAAAAACGACAGAAATATTTCCCTTAGTTAGTAAACGCGATAACTTTTGCGCAAACCAATCAAAATACGCTTATTGCAATTTTTTTTACCAAAAATATGTAGCAGAAAACAAATTGGCCTAAAATGATAAAAAAATTCGATTTTTACATTTTTTGGGGGGGGGAATTTCATATAAAAAAAATGTGAAAAATATTGTTATTTTTTCAAAATTGACGCTCTTTTTTTGTTTATAGCGCAAAAAGTAAAAATCGCACAGGTGATTAAATTCTTACCAAAAGAAAGCTCTGTTTGTGGGAAAAAAAGGACGTACATTTCGTTTGGGTACAGTGTCGCATGACCGCGCAATTGTCAGTTAAAGTTGTACAGTGCAAAAAGTGGCCCAGACGTAAGACAGCAAAATCCTCCGGTGGTAAAGTGGTTAAACAGTTGATGAGTTTGGAACAGGACAGGGCTTATCTCCCTTTAATGACCCTACCATGGCAACCTTCATCACTTCCCCCTGATGTAAAGGCACACCCTTTAAAAGGCACCACCCAGGCTGTGGTACCAAAATTGGGATGCCTTTCGTCCTCACTTTCTGACTGTCAGTTTATCTGGCTTTATTCCCAGTCTTTATACTTTTTGTGTGGGAGTGGGAGTGGGGTTAGCTCACCCACACACTTCCCCAGCCTTTGAAAATAAAACATATTTAGGCCCCTCACAGTATTTGCGTTGTAGGAGGCTTTTGTTGAATATAGCTTTCCCTACAATGCACAGCTGTACTTAAGGTTTGTTTGATATAGGTTTTGAGTATTTTTACTACATCTCTATTCATCAATGCTTTTTATGTATATAACTCCGCACTTGTGCTGTATGATTGGAGTAGTGATGTGGTCTTCCTACAACGTTTTGTATTGAAATATTTTTGTATTGTACAACTCCATGGTTAAACTCAATTAACAAAAACTTAAATTAAAAAAAAAAAAGAAATCCTTGAAGTAAATGCCCCAAGTGGCTTCATGGGCATTAGGCAAAGGAGTGTGCTCTGGAAAAATGGAATTAAGTGAACTCACTTATTGCTATGATTGTTAGCTCCACCATAGCTATACCTTTTACTATACACTATATTGTCAATAGTATTGGGACACCTGCATTTACAGGCACATGAACTTTTAATGGCATCCCAGCCTTAGTCCGTAAGGTTCAATATTGAGTTGTGTAAAACAATAGATTAATACCCGCGCTGTGATGAATAAATATTAGTGATTTTTAAACAATTGTAAATATATTTATATCTATCCTGAAGCTGCTGCTCACCAAGTAAAAGACCGGGAAAAGCTGAACAACATATAAAGGCAGCGCTAGCAGGTAAAATCTATAAATACGTGCTAAATGATTAACATTAATATAATATGATAAAAATAGTACTAAAATTGAGTGTATATAATTCAGTGAATACATAAATTCATAAATCCATAAAATGCAACAGTGAAAATCAAAAATTCATAAAATGTAACAATAAATATAATCTCCAAAAATAAAGTGCTTCCAGTGTCCAAAAATGTAAAAAATATTAAAGTGCAAGATATATTTAAGGTGCAGTCCAAACTTATATTCTTCCAAAGAAGTTTATGTGCCAAAAAGTGCTCAAAATCCAAATAAAGTGCCCAAGTGCTCTTCAAAGAAAATCCCCCTATGGGGATGCACTCACCAAACTTAGGATGTAAATGAGCCTTGAATATGTGTGGTACTCCGTTTAGAAAGTAAGAGCAGCCCCACGGAGACTTAAGGTTTCCCTTGCCTGGATGGATGGATGGATGGCTGCAATCCTTTACTATGGGCTCCTTACTACCTCCTCTCCACTCTCTCCCCAATGGTGTACTCAGAAGAAAGGAGAGAAGCCAGACATCGTGAAGCCCGTAATTTGTTTATTTAAAAATATTAGAAAATAGAGGTACTCACAAAGGTAAAATGTAATTAAGCACGGATTGGCATATACAGCGAAGTCCTTCTCTTCCGTGTCCGCTGCCGGTGTGCGGTTCACGGTGGTTCGCAGGAAATGACGCTGTAGCGTGCTGCTGCCCGGAAGTGCGTCGACGCGTTTCGCCCGACTTGTGGGCGTTATCAAAATATTGAGTTGGCCCACCCTTTGAAGTGATAAAAGCTTCAACTCTTCTGGGAAGGCTGTCCACAAGGTTTAGGAGTGTGTCTATTAGAATGTTTGACCATTCTTCCAGAAGCGCATTTGTGAGGTAAGGCACTGATGTTGGATGAGAAGGCCTGGATCGCAGTGTCCACTCTAAAGCATCCCAAAGGTTTTCTATCAGGAGGTGAAGACTTTGTGCAGGCCAGTGAAGTTCCCCCACCACAAACTTGCTCATCTATGGCCCCTTAGTTCCAGTGAAGGGACGTAGTTCCAGTGAACTCTTAAGGCGTCTGCATACGAAGACATTTTGGACAATTTCATGCTCCCATGTTTGTGGGAACAGTTTGAGGATGGCCTCTTCTTGTTCCACCATGACTGCGCACCAGTGCACCAAGCAAGGTCCATAAAGACAGTGATGAGCAAGTTTGGGGTGGAGGAACTTCACTGGCCTGCACAGAGTCCTGACCTCTACCCGATAAAACACCTTTGGGATGAAATAGAGTGGAGACTGCGAACCAGACCTTCTCGTCCATGTCAGTGCCTGACCTCACAAATGTGCAGATTCTAAAAGAATGATCAAACATTCCCATAGACACACTCCTAAATCTTGTGGACAGCCTTCCCAGCAGATGCCATTAAAGTTCATGTGTGCATTGCAGGCTTCCCAATACTTTTGACAATATGGTGTATGTTTAGAAGAAAACTCAATGAGCAGAATTAATATTAATATAATAATAATTACAATCATTTTTGATGAATAACTACCTTTAGTTCTTTCTGTATCAAAAGCCACAGCTCATCCTTACTGGTGCCCATTAAAAATCCAAAATTTCCCTGCCCTGCCTTTATTGAATACTTATTTAATTTGTGACAGTACATATACATTCCAAAAAATGTTGTTTTAGAAATAGAGGACAGGGGTTCGAACCTCTGCAAGTTTATTTCCTTTCCTTCCTCTCTGTGATAAAGTTTTCACCAAGGCCAGAAGTAAAGGTAAATCTCCAAAAGCAATAAAATATATTTTTAAGCAGATAGGGGGAAAGCTAGAACCCCTGCCAGCTTTTTAATTAAGCACACTTTCTACCCTGGTCATAACATTGTCACTGAAAATAAGTCAGTGGAAATCTCCCAAATGACACCCCAAACAGAAAAAAAATATTGATAAGAGATTCTAGTCATTTTGCACTCAATCCAAAACTGAAAAAAAAAATTCACAGTATTGCAAGTTTAACTTTTACTTTTTTCCTTTTGTTCATTTAGGCATCTTGTCACTTTTTATTAGGCAATTACCAATATAAGCCTATAAAACGGTGACATCTACTGACCAAAGTTCCATGAAAATGCATGGCATTGTGTATGCTAAATTTTTAATGGCACAGTTAAGAAAATTGCTTCGGCCTAGGTTTCTGAGTTTGATAATGTGCTGTAAAATCAGATGCACTAGCTTAACCTTCTTTTAATATTCTGCACTGCTTGTTTGGTTTTTACAGTTCATTGATTTCGTTTATATGACTGTGTGATTTGTAGAATTTATGATGATTTGATTTTTATGTAGAGAACTTCCCCATTCTGAGCCAGTGCTCTATTAGACTGTAGCATCTCCCAATAACAAAACCATCTGTAATAGAATAGGCATAGGCAGTAGCATGGGCCATACCAGGCTATGGATTACAGGCACGTACAGCACTCAGCAAGCTCTTAATTAACAATAGTGGTCCTTTTCCATAATCCATTTGACTTTTTTTTTTTTTGCTAGTACATTCATATTGCAACTTCTGAGCAAAGGCAAGAAATCATTTAGATATTATGATTAAACTAGATACACAGAACAATGTGCGTGCTTTGCCTAGCAAGCATAAAAAGTAAGCCATAAAAGTTAGTAGTTTAATTTAAGAACTAAATAAGAATGCATGCCATTGTACACATGGCATTTAGAACTTCTGCTTTAATTTGTGAAGGAACTTGGCAGTAAGTTGCTGAAAGAACAAATTGTCATAACATTGTAACACTGCTAAATGAGAGAGGTTAATACACATACTGCAGTAAGGTCTTTAACTATATGAAATATAATACAAAAAAGGCATATTGTCATGCAGGTGTACTACCTGCACAGGTAAAAATAATCTGGATTTTCTATTAGAAAAAATAGCTTGTACATTTGTAGTATAATTCAAAATACTTTCCTCTTTTAATTAAACTGTCAGAGAAGAACTTAAAGTAACTATTGATTTATTGTACAAATTATATTATGAATTTACTATTGATTAAAAATATTTACCTTAACACCTTAACAGTAGGAAATATTTTGTAGGGTATATATGGGTGCATATCTGGGCTAATGAAAAGGAAAAGAACATATTTAGACATAAAAATAATAGTTTCCTCCGAGGTCCTTACTAGGCTGCCGTGTACTGCCCAGCAATTCAGCCATTGGGTTTACATATAAACAGGGTGCTGAAATGTGGTTCCTGCAAACCCAAAGGCTGTAATTGACTTCTGGCTCTCCAATCAACTTTCTATTAACCCCCCTGGCGGTAATCCCGAGTGTGACTCGGGGTGGATTTTTTAGTCCAGGATCGGTATCCCGAGTCACGCTCGGGGTGAATGTGCAGAGAGCGCAGCGGTGTCTCTCACCTTCTCCTGGCGATCCAGCGATGATCTCTCATTGCTGTGACCACCAGCCGAGAGTCCGGCCGCTCGTCCGTCCTCCGTCGGTGTGATGACTTCCTAGTTCCGTTCCCTGCAGCATGCCGCAACTACATGTTTCGCACGCATGCGCTTTGTCAAGTCCTTTGACAAAGCGCATGCGCCCGAAACATGTAGTTGCTGGAACCAGAAAGCAAGATTGTTTATACACGTGACCAGCCCGACTTCCTGATCGTCACTTCCGGTGACGCGATCCCCATGTCACTTCCGGCTATCGCGGAAGTAGTGGATGATTCTGGGACTCAACACAGGCAAGCCTTATCCATCGTAGGACTGTGCGGCAGCCGCGCACAGTGTCCTCCTTCCAGCCGGACAACGGCGCCAATGCGCCCTTCGAGGTACCCCACTCTCCACTCCACCAGCTATTTCCGCTAGCCATCTTCCATCAAGTGGGACGTCAGCAGATCCCCAGGTAACATCGGCTATTATCTGCTGTAGTTACATCTCCCTTGGTATCCCACAGCAACCCAAGGAGGTGTAGGACTGTCGGGACTGTCGTGGTCAATATTTTAACCCCTTATTCATTTATGATTTCAATAAATACCATTGTTACCTTAAAGATACACTTTCCGGTCTTTTATCCATAGAGGACAGATATTTATAAACACCAGTGAGCGCCACCCTACTTTTACAGTATTATCTATAATACATAACGCCAAATTTCCATGAAAAAAATTGTACCGCTTTTGGTATATAATTCCTGACATAATCATACCGCCAGGGAGGTTAAAAAAAAAAAAACCTGAACACTGATTCTTAGGTAGCATACAGCATCTTCAAAACGGGAAGGTGAGTGGTTTTATTTTAAAAAGAAGGGGGCCAGGAGAAAACATGTATTTTTCTATGTCTAAATATGCACTTTATTTGTAAATTACCCAGAAGTGCACCCACCTACCCCCTAGGAAACATTTCTATGAAGCTTGTAGTGTTTTTTTTTTTTTAACAAAGAGGGAGTTTCACTTTACTCTTCAGCAACTTATAGCAGACAGGAGGATCATTTCAGATGATGTTGTGGGCGTAAAGACCCTTTAATTCTTTAGTTATGCCAATTAGAATGCATCAACCTGTGAAGTGTTGCATCCTCTTGTTTGAATAAAGGTACTATGGAGCAGTATGGATAAGTGGACATTTTTTTACATTGGGTCTACGTGTGGGAAGTGATGGGACCCAGTTCAGGCATGGTACCTACAGCTGGGGTTTACAAGGCAGCTTCTTTGTGAGCTGAGAGCAGAGTCAATAGAGGCCACGTCTCACTAAGTCATTTTATTGGCTTTGGAAATGGTAACATAGATAGTCATAAAATACCTGACATGAATTCTAACCAGAACTTTCATTTTCCTTGGCTAGAGTTACAATTCATCATCTTACATTAGAACAGATTGCTAAAAAAATTATATTTCCTAGATTCAGAGAAGTGTTTAAGTTAATATTCTACTTAAGTGTATAATAACATTTCCAACTTTACTTGAGAAATAAAGGGGAAAAAATTTAACCAATTTACCCGAAATGGTGTATTGATACGGCTGACCAGTGTGTCCAGGATTTGAACATTTTCATGTTGGTAGATGAGAACAAAACGGAGAAAAATCTTTAGTAAAGTTGGTTCTGAGACACTACGTAGAAAGAGGTCCAAGTAAGCAGTTGTTGTCATTACTTCCTCCACTGTCACCTTAAATACAAAAATACATACATAAATACTTAAATACAAAAATATTTATCACACTGAATACAAATTTATAACATGACAACACAATTACATAATAGCAAATCAAAAATGAAGCAATATGTTGGTGCTAAGAATTCAAGAATGCCAAACATTTTCCCTATCCAGGGCACTTAATTGAGATAGCAAAAAGAATAGCCAAGGCAAGGCTGTATGCTGCAAATCCTCCAGGAAATCTCATTCTTGTATTCTCATTGCACTACTTGTGCTTCTTTCCCCTTACCTATCTGCTCCCAATATCTGATCTGTACATACAGTGCCTTGAAAAAGTATTCATACCCCTTGAAATTTTCCACATTTTGTTATGTTACAACCAAAGACGTAAATGTATTTTATTGGGATTTTTTATGGTAGACCAACAAAGTGGCACATAATTGTAATGTGAAAGGAAAATAATAAATGGTTTTCAAAATGTTTTAAGGTTTTTTTTTGTAGATACAATGGAAAGCAGATATGCCAAGGTAAACTGTAATGGATTGTTACCTAGCCCTGTTAGTCTCTCCCAGGCCCACTGAACAGTGGTTTCCATCCTCAGTCCGCAATTACCCCCAAAAGGTCAGATTTTCAGGATTTACTTCACTGTATACAGGCACTTTAAATTTTTTGATTTCGGAACTGCAGACTGGATGTGTTTGCTCTTGTTTGAGGTAGTTATGGTGTACATGTTAACTTCTTCCGATCCGCGATATAGCCGAAGTACGGCTGCAGCGCGGACTCGAATTTCCGGGAGGCCGTCTTTAAACGGCCTCCCAGAGACAGGCTCCCCGCGCGCTCCCGCGAGCGCGCATCGGGGAAAATCTGTGTCGGCCGTGTCCCTTGGACACAGCCAAT
The DNA here is from genome assembly GCF_965119305.1 of Pelophylax lessonae. Classification (NCBI taxonomy): domain Eukaryota; kingdom Metazoa; phylum Chordata; class Amphibia; order Anura; family Ranidae; genus Pelophylax; species Pelophylax lessonae. The sequence continues at coordinate 669,683,694 of NC_138768.1, read as the reverse complement.
CACAGATCGTGGTAAATGGCCAATTACAGCGGCCATTTACCACGTGATCGGCCCATGCAATGAGAGATGATCTCATATGTAAACATATGAGATCATCTCTCATCGCCAGCTCTCCTTCCCCACACAGAGACTGCATGTGAGGAAGGAGCAGACCCAATCATCCGTTCAGGGACACAGAGGAATGTAATCAGGGCACTGATCATCAGTGCCCTGATTACACAAGGTAAATAAAATACACTAAGTGCCCACCATCAGTGCCCACAGTGCCCGCCATCAGTGCCCCCATCAGTGCCCACAATCAGTGCCCATAGTGCTGCCAGTCAGTGCCCATCAGTGCCTGCTCATCTAGGCACTGATGAGCACTGACTGGCAGCACTATGGGCACTGAGTGTGGGCACTGATGGTGCTGCCCATCAGTGCTGCCCATCAGTGCCACCCGTCAGTGTCCATCAGTGCCACCCATCAGTGCCCATCGGTGCCGCCCGTCAGTGCCGCCTCTCAGTGCCCAGCAGTGCCACCTCTCAGTGCCCAGCAGTGCCACCTCTCAGTGCCCAGCAGTGCCACCTATCAGTGCTCATCAGTGCCACCTATCAGTGCCGCCTATCAGTGCTCATCAGTGCGGCATATTAGTACCTCCTCATCAGTGCCACCTCATCAGTGCCCATAAGTGCCACCTCATCAGTGCCCATAAATGCCACCTCATCAGTGCCCATCAGTGCAGCCTATCAGTGCCCATCAGTGCGGCCTCATCAGTGAAGGAGAAAAATTTATTTATTTTCAAAATTTACTCGCAGAAAATAAGAAAAACTTTTTTTTTCAAAATTTTCTGTCTTTTTTCTTTTTTTTTGTGAGAAATAAAAAACCCAGAGATGATTAAATACCACCAAAAAAAAGCTCTATTTGTGTGGAAAAAATGATAAAAATTTCATATGGGTACAGTGTAGCATGACCGCGCAATTGTCATTCAAAGCGTGAGAGCACTGAAAGCTGAAAATTGGCCTGGATAGGAAGGAGGTGAAAGTGCCAGGTAGGCAAGTGGTTAAGGAGTTATTTGAACCACTGGTTATTTGTGATTGTTTTAGCATCTGCTAGGACCCCGATGAAACCCCACCATGGGCTATTTGGCCCATTCCAACAGGCGGCTCATCTGTCGGTTTCCTTTCTTGTATTTACAGTATATTGGACAGATTGGAGGAAGAATGGTTATATAATTGTCGACATTCCATTTATAATTCTACATAATTTTACATATCAATGACATGATCTGGTCACCTGATCTACAATGTAGTAGCGACTGTTTTACTGCGAAATGCATTGACTTATGGGCTTTGATATATGCATCGCTGTTGAATCTGTATTGGTACAAACAACTGTTTGTGATTTCTTCAATTTGTTTTTATTGAATTCTGTGAATTTTACAAGCATATTTTTTGTGGTATATTTAAAATGATATACGTCTAGGGTTTGTTATGATTTCTAGATATTGTTTTTGACTTGTGGTACATTTATAGTCCCTTCTCTGTGCCTGTTCTTTGGCACCCAGTACCCATGCTTTAAATCCGGGTCAATGGCTTGGTATTTATGACAGCTATTTTATATATGGCCCTGGTGCCCAACCTGTAGCCCAGGGGCCACAAGCGGCCCTTTGACACTTTCTGTGCGGACCTTGTAGACATTGATCTGTGTTTTTCTATTTGCCTGTGATAGCAATAATTTCTAGCAGTCTCATATAATATGTCTCCAGTCTATGACTGTCTTCAAAAAATCTTACAGCATGTTCAGTCTCTGTCAATCTCCTGCAGCATGCCCTCCTTACCATCTCTTCTATCATCTCTTGTATCCTATCCACAGTCTTTGACCGCCTCTTGTATCATGTCTGCAGTCTCTGAATATATCCTGTTGTGTGTCTGCTTTGTGGCACTGAAATTTTACTGAATTCTATGTGCAGGCCGCACTTGATGCCCTCCATATCCAGAAAGTTGACTACTATCACTAATCGAAAAGAAATGGCCAAAACATGGCCTGTTGGGGGTACCTGAGAAATTAGGTTTTGGAAACAATGCTATAGAGGAAGTTACAATTGGAAATCAAACTCTAACTTCTAATATTTGTATTTAGAATTTCACCTTCGTGTTATCTGGAACAGTGAAAACTTTTTTGAAACATTTACATACATTGATAATTGTACCAAATTTCATTAGATATGAAACAAATGTATCATTGTATTTGTGACTTATAACATAAAAGACACTCACCAGACAAAGTGAAGAGCACTTTTTAATTAGAATAGCAGATGAGTACTAGCTGATTGGCTATGGAAATACAAGCAGAACCTGTATAATTATTTACCAAGATGGCACAATGATTCTATTTCCTAGTGTCATTTCATGCACTTACACTTACAAGCACACAGTTAAACGAATAAAGTAAGACTTTTAAACAGCCATACTGTGGTTTTGTAAATTGTTTTGGATAGCACTTGTATGGTAAATATGTGTAAAAAAAATACATTGTATATTAGGGCATAGTATTGTAATATATTTTAAAGTAGAGTGCACTTGACTGAGATTTTTCAAGTACAACATGAAGTTTGCAGGGTGTTGATGATCTGTGCAAAATGTGTGATGCGTGTGATAGATATGTATGAAATCTTTGTGTAGAAATACTTGTAGGATATGCACAATATATTGTGTAGGATATATATGCAATGTTTGTGTATGAATCAACAGACATCACAAGTCTCCCACGACTTGCGGGAGCCTCCCATCTTTGGACGGTGGCTCACGGATATCCGCTAGTACCGTGCGATCTCCCGGCTGCTGAGGGAGACTTAGGATGTCTGCAGTCAGTGACAGAGCCACTGCTTCCTGTATAGTTCCGGCTCTGTCACAGGTGGAGTGATATGAAATACACTCCGCCTGTGACAGGAGCCATACAGGAAGCAGCGGCTCTGCTCTCTACTGCAGCCGCTGCTTTCTCCAGCAGTACCCGCATGACCAGCATTACCCACCAGTAGTGCAAGCAGTACCCACCAGCAGTAACCACCAGCATTACCATCCAGCAGTAACCGCCAGAAGTACCCGCCAAGCAGTACGCCAGTAGTACCCACCAGCAGTAACCGCCAGCATTACCCACCACCAACACTACCCGCAAGCAGTACCCACCAGCATTACCCACCAGCAGTAACAGCCAGCAGTAAACAACAGCATTAACCCACCAGCACTACCTTCCAGCAGTAACCGCCAGCACTACCCACCAGCATTACCCGCCATCAGTAACCACCAGAAGTAACTGCCAGCATTACCCACCAGCAGTAACCGCCAGCAGTAACAGCCAGCAGTACCCGCCAGCAGTAACCACCAGCAGTAACCACCAGCAGTACCCGCCAGCAGTCTGCAAAATAAGTAGAAAAGGTATGTGCATTAGCGTGTGTAAACTGTTGCAATATGTTTTTTAATAACTAGTTGTGTTTTGTCATAATATGTCATGTCCTTGTTCATACATGTATGAATAAGGACATGACATTTTCTGGCTGCCTAAGTCATATGTGCTAGGGTGCAACCAGCCCCCAGCACATAACTGTAAATATCCCAGCATGTGCAGTGTTTCCGACTCCTACCACCATCACCACTTCAAATCACTGAAGTGGTCATGGTGGTTAGAGTGTTCCTTTAACCACTTGCCGACCGCCGCACGACTATCTACGTGGGCGGTCAGCCCCTCACAGGCAAAGTGACGTAGGTCTACGTCGCTCGCCTGTGAGGGTTTAGGGAGCGAGCGCGCGCCGCCGGAGGCGCGCTCCCGCTCCCGCGTGGTCACGGACCCCCCCGCGCGCGTGACCGGCGGACCCGATCGCCGCCGGCCACTCTGCGATCGGCGGGGGAGAGGGAGATAGTCAGGCAGCTTGTGTAAACAAGCTGCCTGTCATTCTCCTCTCTGTATGAGAGCTGATCACATGGATCTACTATGTAGATCCATTGATCACTCCTCATACAGTTGAAGCCACAGCCAATCACAGTTAGAATCACGCCCCTAGGGACACACACAGCCCCTCCCTCTCAAATAAAGTTAACCCCTTCACTACCAGTGCATTTTTACAGTAACAGTGCATATGTATAGCACTGATTACTGTAGAAATGTCACTGGTAACCCCAAAAGTGTCAAAAATGTCAGTCAAGGGTCCGATCTGTCCGCCGCAATGTCGCAGTACCGCAAAAAAAATCGCAGATCGCCGCCATTACGCGTTAAAAAAAAAAACAACAAAAATGACAAAAATCTTTCCCTTTGTTAGTAAACGCAATAACTTTTGCGCAAACCAATCAAAATACGCTTTTTGCGATTTTTTTTACCAAACATAGGTAGCATAAAACAAATTGGCCGAAAATATTAAAAAATTTTGATTTTTACATTTTTTTTTGGGGGAATTTCATATAAAAAAAAGGGAAAAATATTGCTATTTTTGCAAAATTTACGCTCTTTTTTTGTTTATAGCGCGTGATCAAAAAATCGCACAGGTGATCAAATACCACCAAAAGAAAGCTCTGTTTGTGGGAAAAAAAGGACGCCAAATTCGTTTCGGTACAGCGTCGCACGACCGCGCAATTGTCCGTTAAAGTCACGCAGTGCCGAATCGCAAAATGCCCTCTGGTCGTTTAGCAGCCAAATCCTCCGGGGCTTAAGTGGTTAATATCTTTTAGAAGAAGTAATCCTCTGTATACTCATTCCATTTCATTTCATCATCCTCTAGTTGTGTTAAATTAGTGTGGGGGGGGGGGGCGCGGTGGCGTGGGAAGGGCGCAGCGGGGCAGTGGCGGTGCTGAGTGCCACCATCCTGAAATGAGTTTGCCACCTCCCTGAAATTAGTTTTTGCAGGTTGGAAAGCCTGAATCAGCTGCACATGGTCACTATCCTTCTTCTTTATGCCATCATGATAGCTGTTCATCCATGATCTATGATACTTATTTTAGAATTCGGAATGCTAGAAATGGCTGTGCTATCATTAAATAAAGACATGTGGAGAGCTAGTGCATGTCACAGCAAATTGTATGAAATGCAAAGCTGAATGTCCTTAGAGCGGCATGCTCACATCAACAACCTGCAACACCTTATGCGAGCCATGTGTTCATCATGACAGGTAACGTATCTACTTTTATATGAATACAGCCTGCACTAGCTGTAGTGCATCATTAGCATGTGTTATTTTTATCTATGAGCCAGTGTAGGCAAGTGTGATAAAATATTTGAAGTGTCAATTTTGAGTGTTGTGTTTCTATGAAGTTAAATGCCAAATTTGAAACACAGACAGTTAACAGTATATATACTGCAATGTGCACAGTGATTATAGGAATTCTAGACAACTGATCCCCAAGAATCAAGAATAGAACACAGCTTTGAGAGCTGTCATTTATCTCTATACATAGAATAAGAGACAGATACTGTATTAAACCAAAGCCAAAGTACAAGTAGTAAGCTGTGAGGAAATAAAGTAAAGTTGAATTTTGTCCTTACTAGCAAAACAATAAGATTGCTTTAATGTAGGCAATTTCACATTATTTACTTGCCTTCCAGTCATTCCCTCACCATGAATCTCCTGCTTTAGCGTCCTGAATCCTCCAAGTTTAAACTTCTTGAATATTACAAAAGCTATGATCCACCCATTCCCAGAAGACCTGGTGAGTGGCCATCAGGCAATGAGCTCTGCATTGTGATGAGGACAAGGGGAGTATTATGGTTTTCCCCATACCTAGGTGCATGTGGAAAATAAGGTAATTTACATGAACGTCCATCACGTTGCAGGCCACAAGATGTATACTAGAGTAAAAAAAACTTGAGTATATGATCAGCTCAATGGAAATCACACTTATTAATATGTGTATTGCCTGAGTATATGTGGTTTCTGCCTACTACTACTACTAGTAGTCTATCAATGGTTGCACTTTATTGCCAGTGAACATCTACAAGCCAGGTCTGACTGAATAAAAACAATGCATATCTATCTGAGCTTATATCCTTGCAGTGGCTGATCAGAGAAACAAAGTCATTGTTTGACACAGAGAAGGCAACTAAAGGGAAATCTACAAACCTGTTTATGCAATATAGTAATGGCAATATGGTACAGTAAGCATATAAATTTACACTCACAGCCACTTTATTAGGTACATGTTGCTAGTTGCTAGTACCAGATTGGACCCCTGTTGCCTTCAGAACTGCTTTAATTCTTCATGGCATAGATTGAACAAGGTGTTGGAAACATTTCTCAGGATTTTGGTCCATATTGACATAATAGCATAGCGCAGTTGCTGCAGATTTGTCGGCTGCACATCCATGATGCAAATCTCCCGTTCCAACACATCTAAAAGGTGCTTTATTGGATTGAGATCTGGTGGCTGTGGAGGCTATTGGAGTACAGTGAACTCATTGTCATGCTCAAGAAACAAGTTTGAGATGATTTGAGCTTTGTGACATGGTGCCTTATCCTAATGGGAGTAGCCATCAGAAGATGTGTACACTATAGTCATAAAAGGATGGGCATGGTCAGCAATAGTGATGAGCCGAACACCCCCCTGTTCGGTTCGCACCAGAACATCTGGAACAGGGCTAATGTTCTAGCGAACATGCAAACTCCATTAAAGTCTATGGGACACAACACGTTATTGGCCCAAAAAAGTGTATTGGGACCTGGGTACTGCCCTGGGGTACAAGAATCAATGCAATTTTTTTTTTTTTTTTAAAACAATTGTTTTTACAGGAGCAGTGATTTTAATAATGCTTAAAGTGAAACAATAAAAATGAAAAATGGGGGGGCGGGAAAAATGAAAAGGGGGCTTCCAGATTGTGATAAGCCTCCCTCCGCAGACCTCAACAACCACAGCCCAAGGTTGTGGGGCAGAGCAACCCCCCATGTTGAGGGCATGTGGCCTGATATGGTTCAGGAGGGGGGCCTCCCCCCCTATCCTGGCCAGCTAGGCTGTGTGCTCGGATAAGGGTCTGGTATGGATTTTAGGGGGAACCCCATGCCATTTTTTAATTTTTTAATTTTGGCGCCGTTTTTACAGCAATAAACAGCAATATATAGTGCCTATATATATATATATATATATATATATATATATATATATATAAATGTGGTATACACTGCACTATCTGATCTCAACAAACTGTAAAAAGCAAAAATCTCTCTCCCTGCCAGCAATGTATTATTAACTTTCAAAGTCCACTGATAAATCACCGCTGGCCAAGGGATTCCAACCCACAACCTCGTAATTACAAGCCTGGTATTCTACCAAATATGCCACCCTACACACAGTGGATGAGATAGAAGTTAGGGAGAGTGTATTCAGCCTAAGCAGGCTTGACAGTGGTGTAGGTGGTAGAATACCAGACTTGCAACTGAGATGGCTGTGGGTTCAAATCCCCTGGTCAGCAAGGTGATTTATTGGAATCAGAGGTCCATAATAATGCGGGAACTCGAAGTTCCTGCAAAGAATCCCATTTGTTCGTCATTCGACGAACGAGCGAACAGCCAATGTTGGAGTTGAACTTGCGTTTGACTCGGACTCGAACTCGAAGCTCATCCCTAGTCAGCAACAATACTCAGGTAGGCCATGGCATTTAAACAAAGCAATTTAACAGGTTTATCTAATAAAGTGGCCTGTGAGTGTATGTAAAGGCCACAGCAAAAGTTATTATTGCAATATTTATCTAAAAGAGATTCCCATAATTACACCAGTTGTTTTCGCAGAAGACAAAACAAAACATATGACAATATGGCCATATCTAGAACATACAGTTACCTGCACCCTTTAAGAAAATCTGTCATCAGGAAGACATATAAAAGAAGAAAATATAACTGCGCTAACTACTAAGAAACACAGCAGCAACTTAAATTGTGACAAGCAAAATAGGTAAATGTAAGGGCTAAGTTGCGCTAACGGGTACTAAATCCACAAATAAATGTCAGATAAAGCACACTAATGATAGTCCACAGTAATGACAAGTCCGTGTCCAAAATGAGAAAGGCACAGTCCAAAAATGAGTAATTCCAATGGTGGATGGTTAAACCAACATTCAAATCTCCTTACCGGAAAGCAGAATGGAGTTCGCCCAAAAACTCTAGTCGGATTTAAAACCTCAGCCTTCAGTCAATATGATCAGAAGTCCTCACATCCACAGGTGATGGTCATATGTAAAGATAAATAGACAATCCATAGCGTAATACTGTTGAATGCTATTTCATCACCCAGAGGAGTGCACACCGTCACCAGATGGTTAATAGTAGGAAACACCAGTGACCTTCAGTCCCAAATGCTTACCAGATAGTAAAGGTAATGATTGGAAATAGAAGCACCACACAGAGCCCTTTCCCGACACCACTGCCTCTTACCAGATATAAATTAGTGAGAGCCACACAAACTGTCATCCAATCCCCGGAGCCAGTAGCTCTAATGGTCCTTCCAAGTTATGTCAGGCTCTCCCAGAAACATGGGTTAAACACTCTCTCCAGAAGCCAATCCACGGAGCAGATGTCACCAGGAGAAAAACTCTATTGCTGACTCGATCATGTATCATATGGTATGTAAAAAACAAAAGGCACTACATAGTGCATTACCAAAGACACTTTAATAAAGAAAAAGACAGCAACTTACAGAAATTAAAACAGATATCAGCGAGGATAAAGGCAGGCCACCGGCCGGTCGGCTCCTCCGCCCGTCCTATTCAACACTCGTTCCCACAAGCAGGTGTAGTGCCTTTTGTTTTTTACATACCATATGATACATGATCGAGTCAGCAATAGAGTTTTTCTCCTGGTGACATCTGCTCCGTGGATTGGCTTCTGGAGAGAGTGTTTAACCCATGTTTCTGGGAGAGCCTGACATAACTTGGAAGGACCATTAGAGCTACTGGCTCCGGGGATTGGATGACAGTTTGTGTGGCTCTCACTAATTTATATCTGGTAAGAGGCAGTGGTGTCGGGAAAGGGCTCTGTGTGGTGCTTCTATTTCCAATCATTACCTTTACTATCTGGTAAGCATTTGGGACTTAAGGTCACTGGTGTTTCCTACTATTAACCATCTGGTGACGGTGTGCACTCCTCTGGGTGATGAAATAGCATTCAACAGTATTACGCTATGGATTGTCTATTTATCTTTACATATGACCATCACCTGTGGATGTGAGGACTTCTGATCATATTGACTGAAGGCTGAGGTTTTAAATCCGACTAGAGTTTTTGGGCGAACTCCATTCTGCTTTCCGGTAAGGAGATTTGAATGTTGGTTTAACCATCCACCATTGGAATTACTCATTTTTGGACTGTGCCTTTCTCATTTTGGACACGGACTTGTCATTACTGTGGACTATCATTAGTGTGCTTTATCTGACATTTATTTGTGGATTTAGTACCCGTTAGCGCAACTTAGCCCTTACATCAGGAAGACATGCCATTGCTGACCTTCCCTACATATTGGATCCTCTAAGCCAGCGTAACAGTCAAGCCACTAAAACTGGCCATAGACAGATCAAAATTTGTCTGGTTTAGCAGGAACCGGATGAATCTTGATTCATCCATGGACAGGCTGGTTTTACTGAAGTCCTTCTATCAATCAACTTCAGTACAACCAGCCTGTTTTTTTTTTTTCATACAGTTACTGCCACTGGCTATAGCTGGCTGCAGTGAACATTGTATTCTGATGGCGGAGAAACCTCCCGCTGTCAAAATACAATACTGGGGGGGGATTCCCCCATCAACACTAATTGGATAATTGGTTGAAGGAAAGAAAAAATCATAATGTATGGCCAGCCCAACATTGTCAGAAACAACAAAATAAAAAAGGCAACTAATTTTATATTGTTTTGTCAAAGGGAGCAATGGCAACCCTCATACGCCTTATAAAAAGTGTTCTTTGAAAGAAATTTGTGTTGAAATATGTTACATAGTTACATAGTTAGTGAGGTTGAAAAAAAACACCATTCCATCCAGTTCAACCTATGATGTGTGTGTGTGTGTGCGCAAGTGTGTGTAAAGGCCCGTACACACGTACCGATCGTCGGCATACAAACGTCGGTGGACGAAGGATCTGCCGATTGTACGCGTGTTAGTATGGTGCCTCCGACAGATGTCTGCGCACAATCCGCGGACAAAAGTCTTTCGTGCAAACATGAAAATATTTGTATGCCGACACCAGAACGGACGATTGTTCGCCTGTCAGTACACAATTCGGCCGACAGACCGCAGATTTGCAAGACTGGGCATGCTCAGAAAATAGAAAACACAGGGAAAGTTAACCATTACATGACATCACTTCTGCAGTCGGCGGACAAAATTCTTGTGCTGTCCTTGTGCTGTCTTTGCACTTTTCAGCAGACACCGACATCCCGGGGAGAAAAGAGGAACATTTGTAAGCCGACCATCGGTACGTGTGTACGGGGCTTCAGTGTTTGTTTATGTCAATAGTACATTGTATATCCCTGTATGTTGTGGTCATTAAGGTACCCATCTAATCTTTTTTTTAAACTATCAACCATCCCTGCTGATAAACACTGCTTGTGGAAGAGAACTCCACATCCTTACCACTCTGACGGTAAAGAACCCTTTAAGCAGTTTTAGGTTAAACCGCTTCTCTTCTAATTTTAGTGAATGGCCGCATGTCTTTTTAAATTCCCTCTCACAAAAAAGTTTGTTCCCTATGCTAGGGTCACCAGTACTGTATTTGTACATTGTTATCTAATCCCTTCTCAAGTGTCTCCTTTCCAGAGAGAATAAGTTCAATGCTTGTAGTCTTTTCTCATAGCTGAAGTCCTCCTGTCCCTTTATTAGCTTTGTTGCCCTTCTCTGGACTCTCTCCAGTTCCAGCACATCCTTTCTGATGACCGGTGCCCAGAACTGGACAGCATACTCCAGATGTGGCCAGACCAGAGTCTTGTAGTTTTATCTCTGGAGTGAATCTCCTTTTTAATACATGCCAGTATGCTGTTGGCTTTGCTTGCAGCAGCTTGGCATTGCATGCCATTGCTGAGCTTGTAATCTACTAGGACCCCCAAGTCCTTTTCTATCCTAGATTCCCCCAGAGGTTTACCCCCTAGTGAGTAACTTGCCTTCGTATTTGTGGCACCCAAATGCATTACTTTACATTTTTCATCATTAAACCTCATTTGCCATGTAGTTGCCCACCCCATTATTTTGTTCAGGTTTTCTTGTAAGGTTTCCAAATCCTGTGTAACAGTTATTGCCCTGCCTAGCTTTGTATTATCCGCAAATACAGAGATTGAGCTGTTTATCCCATCCTCTAGATCGTTTATGGATAAATTAAACAGGATTGGTCCCAGAACAGATCCTTGGGGGACCCCACTTTCCACACTAAACCATTCCCAGTACTCCCCATTTATCACCACCCTTTAGGCTCGCCCTTGAAGCCAGTTTTTAATCCAGGTACTCACCGTATAGTCCATACCTACTTACATTAGTTTGTATAGTAAACGTTTGTGGGGAACTGTATCAAATGCCTTTGCAAACTCCACAGGCCTTCTTTTATCTAGATGGCAGCTCACTTCTTCATAGAAGGTAATAGATGTAGTCTTCCAATATTGACCTTTCCTTCAACTATTTGCTTGATTCTTATTCTTTAGTCATTAAAGATTGATTGTCTTCAATCATTTCTGTGTCACTAACCAGGAGCAAGTATAGAAATAAGAAATTCTGACTAATCTCTGACTTTTATGTGTTATTTTAGTTTGAAAGCCAGAATCAGCCAGGTAACTAGCATTCTCAGAAGGCAATCAGCAATGGCAACAACTATATTTCCATCATGACAGGTGTACTTTTAAATTAATGAAGCTGGCCTCACATGGGTCTGGAGAGGACTATGCCCTGGCTCTTTGGAAAGATACAGTACTGTGTGGCAGAAGATTGTGGATGGGGTGATTTTAAAGAATGAAGGCAAGGTCCATTTCTCTGCTAGAAAGGAACTTGATCTGTTGTTAGAGCCATTCAGTCAAAGATTTATTTTTACATGTTATGTTTCATTGGTGTGGACAAGCTGTTTAGATTATTTAATGCAGAATGAAATGCCAGTTATGCTTCTTTGATGGGCAAATAAACTAGATTTAGCAAGTTTTAAACCTTTCCTTTCCTGAGTCTGTCTACCCCAAGAAACAGCAAAAGGAAGGTTGCTGTCATTACAATGCCCATACGCACATGAACTTCAATGGCATTACAGTCTTAGTCCGTAGGGTTCAATATTGACTTGGCCTACCCTTTGCAACTATAACAGCGTCAACTCTTTTGGGAAGGCTGTCTACAAGGTTTGGAAGTGTGTCTATGGAAATGTTTGACCATTCTTCCAGAAGCACATTTGTAAGGTCAGGCACTGACGTGGACAAAGCCTAGCTCGCAGTCTCCACTCTAATGCATCCCAAAGGTGTTCTATCTGGTTCAGGTCAGGACTCTGTGCAGGCCAATCAAGTTCCTCCACCCCAAACTCACTCATTCATTTCTTTATGGAACTTTGTTTGTGCACTGGTGCGTAGTCATGTTGGAGCAGGAAGAGGCCATCCCCAAATTGCTCCCACAAAGTTCGGAGCATGAAATTGTCCAAAATGTCTTGGTATGCTGACGTCTTAAGAGTTCCTTCACTGGAACTAAGGGGCCATGCCCAACCCATGAAATACAACCCCACACCATAATCCCCCCTCCACCAAATGACTTGGACCAGTGCACAAAGCAAGGCCCATAAAGACATGGATAAGCGATTTTGGGGTGGAGGAACTACATGGGTCCTGACTTAATCACGCTGGGACGAGGTGGAGCTGTGTATGCAGAGGATTGTGTTGTGAAATGCTCAATTTTTACTACTGAAATGTGAATGGGAATAAGTACTTTTTATTAGAGATTTGCACTTTGGGTCTTTCCTTGTGCCTCCTATATGATAGAGATCATGCTGAGAGCTGCTGAGAGTCAGGGATTTGGAATGTGCAGCCAGTGGGAGCAGTGCCATTTATAACACTGCAACCTCCTTAAAGTAGTGAGGTGCATTCAAGCAGTTAAGAAGACACCCATAGGAGGGGTGAAGGGCACTGTGGTGATTATAAGCAATTACTGAAGAGCTTCTGGTGTATGGGACTGCAACCTTTTTTCATGGACATTAAATCATTTATTGATGAACTGTATATATATATATTTAAGAGCTGTAAGAGCTGTGAAAATGTGGAATAGACTCCCTCCAGAGGTGGGTCCGGCTAGCTCACTAGATTGCTTTAAAAAAAGGCCTGGATTCTTTCCTGGGTGTACTTACTATAAGTGGGTACTAATATTTATAGGTAAAGTTATTCCAGGGAATATCAGATTGCCTCTCGGGGGATCAGGAAGGAATTTTTTTCCCCTGCTGTAGCAAATTGGATCATGCTTTGCTGGGGTTTTTTCACCTTTCTTTGGATCAACTGCGGGTATAGGATTGTGTATATGGGATTGTATGGTTGGGTTTTCATTACTGTTTTTTTTTGTTTTTTATTGGTTGAGCCAGATGGACTTGTGTCTTTTTTCAACCTGACTAACTATGTAACTACGTAAAAGAAAATATGGACTTGCGTTAATTTATTATATATGGATGATTTTTACAATGTTTTCAGATATTTATTTATGCATTATAATTTGAATGCACTTTATTGAAGGAGAGCGCTGCACTTTTTTGTGACTATATTACACATAATACACATAATGAATGTGTATAGTGTTGCATCCCAAAATAAAAAAATACGAAATTTCAGTTTTAAATGTACAGTAAAGCATGTTTAGTCAGACATAGTTTATTTTCAAGTTATTTCTCAATAAAGCATTCAGGAAAAAAAAACGTTTAGGTAAACCTGTAACACTTGAGCAATGAACACTAAGTGCCCGTTCACATACGAGCGACGCTACTTCGCACCGCGACCTCCGAGGTCGCGGTGCGAGCAGCGCCCCGCGACCTCGGAGCGGCTGCCACGGACTTCATAACATTGAAGTTTATGGCGGTCGCCTCCTGGTCGCCCCAAAGAAGCTCCGGACCCTTTTTCTAAGTCGGAGCGACTTGTGTCGCTCCTATTAGAATGGGTCCGCAGCTTCCCTATGGAAGGCGACCTACGGCGACCTGTGAGGCGACCAGGTCGCCTCACAGGTCGCCCTAGTGTGAACCGGGACTAAGTGTATGATAAAAATAAATAGTCAGGGGTTACCCTCAGTAAAAACCATATGTCAAATTGATCAACAGACTGTTGATTCATAAGGAAATTTCGGCTTTTCCTGTAAAATGGAGCTTGAGTCTGTTCCTTTCCACTTTTCAAGGCCCCGTACTGGTCATTAAGTCTGCCCAAGTGCCCATCATAATAAATAACCAACAGAAAGACTTAAGAGGTTGGAGGGGGCAGGATGAATAACAACTTTTAGGTTGGGTTCACACTATTGCGAATTGGATTTCCCCCCATCCAATTCGCATGTCAGAAGATTGTGACTGGCTCTCAATGGAGCCGGTTCACACAGCTCCGGGACAGTTGCAGAACGAATTGCACAGGAGTCCTGTGCATCTTCTGGTCCATTTCAGGTCCGAATTCAGCCAAAAATTCAGACTGAGATCGGACCTGAAACAGTGAAGAGGGACACACCAGACCGCTGCTGTGAGCTGCTCCGCATGGAGGTATGAACCCAGCCTCAAGGAAAAAAATTAGATTTGCATATCATTTTAGCTGTCCTCATATCTGGATCTACCGATTGTCAAAACATGTTATTTTCATGGAAAGTAACCCTTACTTATGCGTTTTTTCCATCATAAGCTCAATCTGGACTACTCAGTGACAGGTTTGCTTGACTGCAACAAGACTTCTTTCCAATTAGGTAATGCTCGAGGCGCCTTACTTTTTGCTCCCATGTCCTAACAGGGTTCCCAGCAGTCTGCACTAACTTAGTACAGTAGATTTCCTGTCTGATTTTCATATTCACTCACTTGTGGTGGACTGGTACAGGATCACAAGCCAAACTGCTTTTTCCCAATATAAGAGAACATCCATGCATTCATATCCATAAACACATGTTGTGTTTATATACAGTATGTACATTCAGGATAATATAAGTACATGGAAGTCAAAGTGATTAAAAGGATGGGAATCTCACATTTCAAATTTTAGCCCAATTTTCTACATGCTTTTCCATAATCTATTATAAATAGGGGATTTTAAAGAGTCTAAAAAGTGATCACTTGTATTACATTAATGAACACATTGATCGTCTTTGCCTTGTTGTCAGGTAACACAAAGGATGATTATATGAATTGACTTCAATTGAGAGTTGCAAGGCAAGTGATAAATGTTGTTAATAACGTGGCCTCTCTCCACAGAGCTAGAAGCAGATGGTTGCCACCAGGAGGGTGATTCCTACTCATACAGTGACGCAATTGATTAATTTATTAAAAATTTAAATACATTTTCTGAGCAGGTTATAGTGGCCAGAAGGAACATAAAAAGAATTCTTCTCTACCTTGTGCACGAAGCTGAGGGGAAAGATGGAAACTTAATGCAATAAACAATTTACTGGTTACAATTTTTTTCCAACTAACTATAAAACACATATATATATATATATATATATATATATATACACAGTATATATGTATATACACAGTATATATGTGTTGTATAAACTGAGAAAAACAAAATTACAAAATGAAAGAAACCAAATCATCTGCCTAATATAAGACTGTGAGATAACAATGTTGTGAACAGAGCCATGAGTGACAGCTTTGATCTGTTATCCCTGGTGGGGCAGGCAAGTATAGTTTTGCTTTAATAATTATTTTGTCATCCTATGGCCATATCCAGGATAATATAACTATCATTCTTGCATAATACTTATTTAACTTTCCCCATCCCAGCAAAAATGATCTAAAATAGGTTTCACAAAATGTTTTACTTGACTAGTACATTTGCATGATTTAAAACAAATCTATTACATTTACAGCAGAATAAATTCTTTACCCTTTTAAGGAAAGTCTAAAATCCTTTTAGCTACCTGAAAAAAGCAAACAAAGAAGTAAAATAGTTTGCGAAAATGCTTTGCTTTTAAATCCATTAAATAGCTATGGAAGTTTATTAAGCCTCAGAACACTGAAATGAAAATGCATCAAGTCATTTTTATTCAAAGCTTAATTTAAAATAAGAGGATTTGCAATGTATTGGAAGGGTAAAGCTCACCAACATGATGGAAAAACGTAAATGAATCTATCCTTAAAGAGAATACATAGTACTTTTGTATATCATTTCTTCATGTATTTTTTTTTTTTTTTTTCGAAAGACTAAAAATTTACATTTAAAAAAATGTGTTTTTTTTTTTTTTTTTGTTTTTTACAGCTAGAAGATGGAGCTGTTGGCTTTTTTTCACAAGCTTCACATTTACATTTTACCCCATCTATTGTATGCCTGTATGCCTGTATGCCTGCCTAACTCAAAAGATCAAGATAAAATTATCCAGGCAGATAAAAAAGATCATCATGACATTTTTTGAGTGACAAATTGATCATCTTATTACTGTGCTGTTTTCTCCTCTGTGTCCATTCACAGGACAGCTCCAGAATGAAGGTGAATATTGTGGCAAAACCTGCTTTGCGCAGTGCTCTCTTTTACTTCCTGCTCCTCTTCCCCTGCCGCGACTTCCCCAGCCACTATTACCAGCCAAGAATTGCATTGTTGATATTTTTTTTAGCAGAATGTAATTCTATTTAATGCTTTAATAACCCTTAGTTAACCCTAATCAGCCCTAATTAACTCCTCCCTATAGCTATTGGTTTTCTACTGATTTCTATTTTTTTTTTTTATTGCTATTATTTACAAATAAAATTTTTTATTTTTTTTCATTTTTACTTGTTTTGTTTGTGATTTTTTTTTTAGTGTTGCCTAAAATGTAAAAGATTGGAAAAAAAACTGCCATTCATTTTCAAATAACTTTGCCATACTTTGTATAATTGTTTAAAAAAAATGTACACTACTACAACTACCATACAAATACTTTAAAAACCAACACTGGTAATAGAAAAAAAAATAAATTAGTACATTTTTTTGTTATAGAAAATAAAATTATTTTGGCAAGACAATTCTGCCAACAGAAAGTTTAGTTGGTTCCAAAAAAAAAATGATGTATTACGGCAAGACAATTCTGCCAACAGAAAGTTTAATTGGTTCCAAAAACAAATTATGTATTACTTTATTATGTTATGTAATGATAAGGTTATTCCTGAATAAACAGACTCATGGAATATTGTAAAAATTGCCCAGGTCTATAAGGCATATACGGGTACAAGAGCTTAAGTGCTTTATAACCTACAAAAAATAAATAAATAAAACGGACCCCATATCATTATGATTTCTCTTTAAAGCCCAACTTTAGACTCTGTACTTCAACCACCTTGTACTTTACTGAAATAACTTCTGACCAGTCATATGACATGCTTGGTCCTCTTCTTCGAGCAGTGGGCAGACCTGGATGATGCAGAGTGTGGCACGGACATAATGACATCAGCCCCACATTCTACATCAATTTACTGAATGCAGGGCATTGTGCTATAATGGTGGGGCAATAACACCCTGCACTCACAGTCTTTCCTCAGTTTTCAGTGTCGAGTGATGCTGGCCACCATTTAACACAAAAGAGTGAGGACATCTTGTAACTGAGGAAAGGTATTGGAGGGGGGGGGGGGGCATAAAGAAACTACATACAATTATATTATTTGAGCTATGTGAAGATAACACCAGTGTGACATACACTATATGACCAACAGTATTGGGACGCCTGCCTTTACACGCACGTGCACTTTAATTGCATCCCAGTCTTAGTCCATAGAGTTCCATATTGAGTTGGCCCGCCCTTTGCAGCTATAAGAGCTTCAAATCTTCTGGGAAGGCTGTCCACAAGGTTTAGGAGTGTGTCTATGGGAATGTTTGACCATTCTTCCAGAAGCGCATTGGGGGGTCAGGCACTGATGTTGGAGAGAAGGCCTGGCTTGCAGCCTGCGCTCTAATTCATCCCAAAGGTGTTCTATTAGGTTGAGGTCAGGACTCTGCACTGCTCACAGTTAACATGCTGGTGGCAGGGACCCAAAGACCAGTAAAGAACCAGCTCAGGTGAGGACGGCACTGGATTCATGGACAGGTGTGCAGGCACATGCATGGCGGGTCAGAGGGTGCTTGAGCACCTGCCCCTTTGCCCCTTGATGCACGAAGTGCCATTTTGTCAAGGCAAAATTTCCACAGCAGTGCCCATAAACAGTATAGCTGCGGGCCGACAGTGCAACTGCGCATTCGCCATTCTCTAAGCCTGCTGGGCTCAGGAAAGCTTGTACATGCTCGGCAGAGTGGGCGCATGCACAGTGACATAATGGTGCCACCTGGTGCCATTTTTGAAAGTGGGGCATTTGGTCTCTGTGCAGCGACGGCGCCTCGTTGTCACATCAGCAGGTAAGACCAGACCCCAGACTACTCCACGGCCTCTGACTACCCCCTACACCATGTCCACAGCCTCTGACCAGACCACCACCTGCACCATGTCCACAGCCTCTTACCACCCCCTGCACCATGTCCTCAGCCAATGACCAGACCACCACCTGCACCATATCCGCAGCCTCTGACACCCCCCTGCACCATGTTCGCAGCCTCTGACCACCCCCTGCACCATGTCTGTTGCCTCAGCCGCTGACCACCACCTGCACCATGTCTGCAGCCACTGATCACCCCCCGCACCATGTCCGCAGCCACTGATCACCCCCCGCACCTGCCCTATTTAAAGCCCTGTTCCATGTGCTCCTTTTATACTTTGAGCACCTGCCCCTCCAAAGGTCTCTGCACGGCCCTGCAGGTGAGTGTCTGATTTTTGTAGCTGCTGAATTTTAATTTTTTTGCAGAACCGACTGAAGAACCACTTTAAGATTAGGGATTTTCAAAACTTTTCGAATATTTAGACTCCAAGACTATACTCAACGTTTGTAACAAACAAAGGATATGCATGCAATAGTTATGTGTGTGTGTGTTTGTTACATATACTGTATACAGTATTTCAAAGGCTAGCTGTTTTTATTTAAGATATGCCCATGTCTGATAGCTCACGGTTTGCTTTTATTCCAGTACATAGCATTTTGACTTTTCACGCTACTACTTTTTATTTGCCTGAATGTTTGCCTTTATTGCTCACAAAGAAATTTCCGCGTGAGAAAGAGCATTCATATTCTATGGATTCAAGGCCTAATATTTTTGCTTCTGCAGTCTTTTATATTGGATCTATGGTCATGAAATATCAGCAGTACCCACAGTAAGAACGCTCCAGTGTTTAAAGCTCCTAGAGAGAAATTAAGGACCTCATCTGAAGATAAAAAGACATATTTATTAATAAGCACTACTCTGCAAGACTCCTAATAGCTCATTGAAGTGAATAGGCTATAAAAAGCAATATTTAGTAAGCAGCAGATTGCAATGGCCTGTGAAATGGAAATAGGTAGACAGAAGATCTTTTCCATCTTATTTTGTCTAAACTGCCTTTATTCTTCATGGCTAGAAAAAATAAGTGGTTGAAGTAGTTGTGCTTGTGTCTACTGCATTTCCATCAAAACAGGGCTCTTAGAATACAGCCAGCACCCATGCTTAACTTATATCTCACTGTGCTACAAGACTAGCTGAAACTCAGTCTTGTATAAAACAAAGGATCAATTATCCCTATAATACCTACACAGGCCATTTATACAGACAGAACTTGAACAAGGGTTAAAAATACAAATTAGTGTAAATAAGTCTTGGGGTTTGGTTTCTTGGGTTTAGGCTTCACACTTGTGTGTTGTGGTGATGCGTGATAAGGAACTAATTTTTTTTAACTATATATCAAAATGTTTATAATCACAGGGAGTCTCTCAGTCCATTACCCTTTAAATAAAAACTAACGATCAAAGTATGGACTTATTTCGGATACATATCTACTGACAATTATAACTGTACATCAGATACAGTGCCTTGCGAAAGTATTCGGCCCCCTTGAACTTTTCGACCTTTTGCCACATTTCAGGCTTCAAACATAAAGATATAAAACTGTAATTTTTTGTGAAGAATCAACAACAAGTGGGACACAATCATGAAGTAGAACGACACTTATTGGATATTTCAAACTTTTTTAACAAATAAAAAATTGAAAAATTGGGCGTGCAAAATTATTCAGCCCCCTTAAGTTAATGCTTTGTAGCGCCACCTTTTGCTGCGATTACAGCTGTAAGTCGCTTGGGGTATGTCTCTATCAGTTTTGCACATCGAGAGACTGACATTTTTGCCCATTCCTCCTTGCAAAACAGCTCGAGCTCAGTGAGGTTGGATGAAGAGCGTTTGTGAGCAGCAGTTTTCAGTTCTTTCCACAGATTCTCGATTGGATTCAGGTCTTAACTTTGACTTGGCCATTCTAACACCTGGATATGTTTATTTGTGAACCATTCCATTGTAGATTTTGCTTTATGTTTTGGATCATTGTCTTGTTGGAAGACAAATCTCCATCCCAGTCTCAGGTCTTTTGCAGACTCCATCAGGTTTTCTTCCAGAATGGTCCTGTATTTGGCTCCATCCATCTTCCCATAAATTTTAACCATCTTCCCTGACCCTGCTAAAGGAAAGCAGGCCCAAACCATGATGCTGCCACCACCATGTTTGACAGTGGGGATGGTGTGTTCAGGGTGATGAGCTGTGTTGCTTTTACGCCAAACATAACATTTTGCAATGTTGCCAAAAAGTTTGATTTTGGTTTCATCTGACCAGAGCACCTTCTTCCACATGTTTGGTGTGTCTCCCAGGTGGCTTGTGGCAAACTATAAACAACACTTTTTATGAATATCTTTAAGAAATGGCTTTCTTCTTGCCACTCTTTCATGAAGGCCAGATTTGTGCAGTATACGATGATTGTTGTCCTATGGACAGAGTCTCCCACCTCAGCTGTAGATCTCTGCAGTTCATCCAGAGTGATCATGGGCCTCTTGGCTGCATCTCTGATCAGTCTTCTCCTTGTATGAGTTGAAAGTTTAGAGGAACGGCCAGGTCTTCATAGATTTGCAGTGGTCTGATACTCCTTCCATTTCAATATTATCGCTTGCACAGTGCTCCTTGGGATGTTTAAAGCTTGGGAAATCTTTTTGTATCCAAATCCGGCTTTAAACTTCTCCACAACAGTATTTCGGACCTGCCTGGTGTGTTCCTTGTTCTTCATGATCTTCTCTGCACTTTAAATGGACCTCTGAGACTATCACAGTACAGGTGCATTTATATGGAGACTTGATTACACACAGGTGGATTCTATTTATCATCATTAGTCATTTAGGTCAACATTGGATCATTCAGAGATCCTCACTGAACTTCTGGAGAGAGATTGCTGCACTGAAAGTAAAGGGGCTGAATAATTTTGCACGCCCAATTTTTCAGTTTTTTATTTGTTAACAAAGTTTGAAATATCCAATAAATTTCGTTCCACTTCATTATTGTGTCCCACTTGTTGTTGATTCTTCACAAAAATTTACAGTTTTATATCTTTATGTTTGAAGCCTGAAATGTGGCAAAAGGTTGCAAAGTTCAAGGGGGCCGAATACTTTCGCAAGGCACTGTATATAATGATCAACAAGATATTACACGGTTAAAAAATGATGACCAAACATAGTATACATGATTACAACAGGGTGTCCAATACATTTTTACATATCTTGGGTCTTCTTTAGAACAAGGGAAACCCAAATAGAACACATTATTTCATACAATTCATCCTAGTGTCTGCAGGTGTACAGTAAGATCAGTATCATCATGAAAGTAATTTCATTATAATTGTATGTAAATAGAAAGTATGCACATCTCCGTTCACCGGCCAAACATCAGGGCCGCCTGTTCCTCTAGAAAGATGGTCTCCACATGACCCTCTAAGGAAGGATTTCTCAACTAGGGTTCCTCCTGAGGTTGCTAGGGGTTCCTTGAGTAATGGCCAATTTCTGCCTCTCAGATAAGTTTCCAATGACACCATTGTTCCTTTTAGCTATCTGTAAGGGGGTCATTCTTAATGTGTCATGAGTTGTAGATTCTTAATTTTTAGCAGGGGTTCCTCGAGACCAGCAGTGTTGGGGTAGTTACTCAAACAATGTAACTAGTTACTTCTGTAAATTGTAACGAGATTACTTTACTAGTTCCTGCATTTGAAAAGTAACTTCACTACCTATTACTTTACTTTCCTCTTTCTTAATTGACCATGTAGAAGAAGATACATGACACTCTTTCTGCATAGAGTTTATTGTATAAACACAGGCTTTGGGAAACATGAGAACAAAACCTGAAAAAAACAGAATAAAACATAAAGTGCAATACCCTCTCTATTCTTCTAAATAACGATTGTATCGCACGGCTTGGGTAACGCAGGAAACCGCGTTCCAATAGCACTACTAGTAAAGTAGTGTAGTTACCTCCTATAGCCTAGTAAAGTAGTGTAGTTACTTCCTATAGCCTAGTAAAGTAGTGTAGTTACCAATATTATTATTGTAACTAGTTACATTACTTCGTTACCAAAAAAAGTAATGTAGTTACTGTAATCAGTTACTTTGTAACTAGTTACCCCCAACACTGGAGACCAGACATTTATTTCAAGGGTTCCTCTGTGTTGAAAAGGTTGAGAAAGGCTGCTCTAAGGGGCCATTCTCCCAGGCACAAATATGCAGTCTGTCATTGCTGTGCTCTTCTTCTAAAAGTGCTAATTATCTGCATATTTGCTAATTACCGGTATCTGCCTGTCCTACTGATCCAGTAGCTTCAGTTTTTCCTGATACAGTAAATACATTGGCAGATAAGGAATTTTGACTTCTAATTCCTTTGCTACATATTCATTCTAGGTCACTGACTCAAGGAAAAACCAGACAACCAGCACTTTCCAAAGAAGGCCAGTAATGGCAGCCTGCATTTTTTACTTATCGCAGGTTTTGCTTGTGCTGTGGAACAGCATAATAAATATGAGTAAATAATAGTGTTGATGTTGGTAAAACCATGCACATCATGCAGCTTTACATAAGCTAATAATACCACCAACATGCTTTGCAACTGTGAAAGCCCTGTGATTGCCAATTTAATGTTACATATATAGCACCATAATGTCTCTTCATTTGTCATTGAGCTGGGAAGCAGACTTAGAGCTTGCAGAAGGGGTTGGCAATCTTTCTGTAGGTCTCTCAAGTTACTTGTAAAATAGTTGAGATGTACACATTCTACATTCCCAGGATAGCACAGAACAGGGAAGGGGTCAGTCTGGGGCATTATTACAAATATATATCTATACATGTCTATAGAGGACTACTGAGGGCAGTATTATTTAGAGAACTTGTAATGAAAAGAAAGTTTGCTTAATGCGATAGAATAGCGAACTGTGGGAAGTGTAAATTGCAAGATGTATGAATATTTGTAATGTGCTAAATATTTGTTAAAGGAAAGTCTGAGCTGGTATTGTGTAAATCAACCACATATTAAATAAAGAGAGGAGTTACGTTTCAATATCATGTGATCACAAACCAATACTAAAGTTCTCCTAAACTTTATATCTCAACCAGCTCCAATATTTACTGCTATGTTTTTATTAGTTTAGGGTGAGATCTACTGTACTTAGTTTGCATGGACAAAGGCATATTTTAACATTTATCTAGTGCATTCGACCAAAATGCAGTGACCAAAGAAGCCTGGGAAAGTAGTTTCTTTTTAACCACTTTAGCACCGGAGGATTTTGCTGCTTAATAACCAGGCCCTATTTTGCGATTCGGCACTGCGTTATTTTAATGGACAATTGCGCGGTCATGCGACGCTGTACCCAAATAAAATTGATGAGCTTTTTTTCCCCACAAATAGAGCTTTATTTTGGTGGTATTTGATCACCTGTGCGATTTTTTTTTTTTGCGCCATAAACAAAAAAAGAGTGACAATTTTGAAAAAAAAAAAAAAAAACAATATTTTTCACATTCTGCTATATAACATTCCCAAAAAAAAAAAACTAAAAATCAAAATTTTTTAACATTTTAGGCCAAATTGTTTTCTACTACATATTTTTGGTAAAAAAAAATTGCAATAAGCATATTTTGATTGGTTTACGCAAAAGTTATTGTGTCTACTAACTACGGGAAAGATTTATATCATTTTTATTGTTTGTTTTTTTTTACTAGTAATGGCGGCGATCTGCAATTTTTTGCAGGACTGCGACATTGTGGTGGACAGATCGGACCCCTAACTGACATTTTTGACACTTTTGGGGGGGGACCAGTGACATTACTACAGTAATCAGTGCTAAAAATATGCACTGTTACTGTAATAATGCCATTGGCAGGGAAGGGGTTAATACTATTAGTGATCAAGGGGTTAAATGTGAGCCTAGGGGGGAGTGATTCTAACTGTGGAGGGGCGTGACTTGAGAGATCATCAAAGAGACATGTGATCTTTTATAGCAGGATCACATAGCCTCTGTGATCACTTCAGGGAGAAGGACAAACGGCTGTGTTTACATCAGCCGTCCGTCCTTCTCTGTCAGCGGGGGGAGATCGCGAGTGGCCGGCGGCCATTGGAGCCGCCTGTCACACGCACCAGCTCCCTAGCTGACGAGTGGGGGCGAGCGCACGCCGCCAGTGGCTTCTGAGCGAGCGGCGTAGTACTACGTCGGTTTGCCCAGGAGCGGCCGCCTGCTGCAGTAAATCTGCGGTGGGCGATCGTCAAGTGGTTAAACAATAATGTATATAGTAGATACACAATTCAGCAGTGCTCAAAAATAGCATAGAATAAACAAATGCATATATTAATTCATCTAACAGTCAGTTTTTCTATCACTCAATTGCACATAAAATTGATAGTCCAATATATGTGTGAGAAGACAGTCTGTGAAATAGTAATATGCATGAGTCGAGTTCAGCCATCAACACCGATCACTACAAGCGCATCCCGCTCCCTATGTATTAATCTCTTACCCCAATTAGGCAAGTGTAAGGCATATAGAAATGATGTCACTCTGCTAATTCCACACCGGCTGCTCGTCATTCATCATAAAAGGTGGTTATGCAGCAGACCAGACTGAGTGCTGGAGAGAAAGTCACCCCCTCTCCTCCATGCCCTCTCCAAGATGGCGGCCACGTGTAAACACGGCAGACCGCTGTTCTGTCAGCAATGAACACATGGCTCCTGTGTTCAGGGCCGGTGCTAGACTATTTTGTGCCCTAGGCAAGACCAGCAACTTGCTGAAATTTTGGGGCCTCTTACACAGCTTTAGGCCTGAACCCCTTTCACCCCTTACATTAGGGTCCCCAAAGGCCCCCCTCCCTTACATCAGAGTTCCCTCTTACAACAGAGACCCCAGTTTCATTAGGATCCCCAAAATCTTCCCTTCCTTCAGGGTCCCCATTGCCCCACTTACATCAGGGTCTCCAGAATCTCCCCCTAGCTGCCTAGTTCCCCTAGTGGTAGCACCGGCCCTGCCTGTGTTCCCCCATTTAGGAACACAGGTCTCTGTGTTCATTCCATAAGTACATCCCCCACGCAGTTAGAAAGGGATATATTTAACCTTTTGATCACCCCTGGTGTTAACCCCTTCCCTGCCAGTGTCATTAGTACAGTAACAGTGCATATTTTTAGCACTGATTACTGTAGTAATGTCACTGGTCTCCCCAAAAGAGCTAAAAATGTCAGTAAGGTGTTCGATCTGTCCGCCGCAATGTCACAGTCCTGCTAAAAATCGCTGATCGCTGCCATTACTAGTAAAAAATAAAAATAATAATATAAATGATATAAGTCTTTCCCCTAGTTTGTAGACGTGATACCTTTTGCGCAAACCAATCAATATAGTCTTATTGGGATTTTTTTTTTTACCAAAATATGTAGCAGAATACATATTGGCCTAAAATGATGAAAACATTTGATTTTTACATTTTTTTCATTGGGAATGTTCTAAAGCAGGAGGGTAAAAAATATTGTTTTTTTTTTTTTCAGAATTGTTGCTCTTTTTTTGTTTATAGCGCAAAAAATAAAAATCGCACAGGTGATCAAATACCACCAAAAGAAAGCTCTATTTGTGGGGGAAAAAAGAACATCAATTTTATTTGGGTACATTGTCAGTTAAAGTAATGCAGTGCCGAATCGCACTGCGGTCCGGTCCAGAAGTGGTTAAAGCGGCTGCCCACCAATAATCCGTGTACCAAACATTAAGTGTGTTTTATTTTAGATCAATTTCACTGCTATACAGTGGGTACGGAAAGTATTCAGACCCCCTTAAATTTTTCACTCTTTGTTATATTGCAGCCATTTGCTAAAATCATTTAAGTTCATTCTTCTTCCTCATGAATGTACACATAGCACCCCATACTGACAGAAAAACACAGAATTGTTGACATTGTTGCAGATTTATTAAAAAAGAAAAACTGAAATATCACATGGTCCTAAGTATTCAGACCCTTTGCACAGTATTTAGTAGAAGCCCCCTTTTGATCTAATACAGCCAGGAGTCTTTTTGGGAAAGATGCAACAAGTCTTTCACACCTGGATTTGGGGATCATCTGCCATTCCTCCTTGCAGATCCTCTCCAGTTCTGTCAGGTTGGATGGTAAACGTTGGTGGACAGCCATTTTTAGCTCTCTCCAGAGATGCTCAATTGGGTTTAAGTCAGGGCTCTGGCTGGGCCATTCAAGAACAGTCACGGAGTTGTTGTGAAGCCACTCCTTCGTTATTTTAGCTGTGTGCTTAGGGTCATTGTCTTGTTGGAAGGTAAACCTTCGGCCCAGTCTGAGGTCCAGAGCACTCTGGAGAAGGTTTTTGTCCAGGATATCCCTGTACTTGGCCGCATTCATCTTTCCCTCGATTGTAACCAGTCATCCTGTCCCTGCAGCTGAAAAACACCCCCACAGCATGATGCTGCCACCACCATGCTTCACTGTTGGGACTGTATTGGACAGGTGATGAGCAGTGCCTGGTTTTCTCCACACATACCGCTTAGAATTAAGGCCAAAAAGTTCTATTTTGGTCTCATCAGACCAGAGAATCTTATTTCTCACCATCTTGGAGTCCTTCGGGTGTTTTTTTAGCAAACTCCATGCAGGCTTTCATGTGTCTTACACTGAGGAGAGGCTTCCGTCGGGCCACTCTGCCATAAAGCCCCGACTGGTGGAGGGCTGCAGTGATGGTTGACTTTCTACAACTTTCTCCCATCTTCTGACTGCATCTCTGGAGCTCAGCCACAGTGATCTTTGGGTTCTTCTTTACCTCTCTCACCAAGGCTCTTCTCCCCCGATAGCTCAGTTTGGCCGGACGGCCAGCTCTAGGAAGGGTTCTGGTCGTCCCAAACGTCTTCCATTTGAGGATTATGGAGGCCACTGTGCTCTTAGGAACCTTAAGTGCAGCAGAAATCTTTTTGTAACCTTGGCCAGATCTGTGCCTTGCCACAATTCTGTCTCTGAGCTCTTTTAGGCAGTTCCTTTGACCTCATGATTCTCATTTGCTCTGACATGCATTGTGATCTGGAAGGTCTTATATAGACAGGTGTGTGGCTTTCCTAATCAAGTCCAATCAGTATAATCAAACACAGCTGGACTCAAATGAAGGTGTAGAACCATCTCAAGGATGATCAGAAGAAATGGAAAGCACCTGAGTTAAATATATGAGTGTCACAGCAAAGGGTCTGAATACTTAGGAACATGTGATAGTTCAGTTTTTCTTTTTTAATAAATCCGCAACAATGTCAACAATTCTGTGTTTTTCTGTCAGTATGGGGTGCTATGTGTACATTCATGAGGAAGAAGAATGAACTTAAATGATTTTAGCAAATGGCTGCAATATAACAAAGAGTGAGAAATTTAAGGGGGTCTGAATACTTTCCGTACCCACTGTATGTGAGCTCTCCAGAGGGCAGCTTTATATTGGTTTTTGGTTTTAAAAATGTATATAGTGTTAACAAGCATGTTTCTATCTATGATCATTAGTTTTAATCTACAGGGTAATGGATTGAACCTCCCTGCGATTTAAGAAATTTTGATATATGGCTAAGAAAATGAGTGATTTACCACACATTACCACAACACAAATGTGAAGTCTAAACCAAAAGAAGCCAAAACCCAAAGTTTATTTAAGCAGATTTGGCACTTTGGTAATTAACATAGTCAATTTTTATTACAGGTATTTATATAGCGCCAACAATTTGCATACTGCACATTCACAACAGTTCCTGCCCCTTAAAGCGGTATTAAACTCCTGCCATTATGTGTTTTTATGCACCGCATACTAGCACATTATGATAAACATACCTGTCAAACAGAGTCCTCCAGCACTGTGCTGTCACTGCTCCTGCTAGTCCCAGACACTTTTACCTTTACCCAGTCTTCTTTTGTCTCTTCGGCCACTTGCATGATCAGGCCACTATGACATCACTTCCACGCATGTACACTGGAATCACATAACCACGGCAAACAGCAAGTGCCGTATATGTGATTTGAGCTGCATATGTGCGGCTCAGATCACATTACCACTGACAGCTCGGGGGAAGGCATTATGATAGGACAAACTTTTTCTGTTATAAAAACCCTGCCTGTCAGTGTTTTTATTTTTTTTTAGATTTGACTCACCTGTATACACACAAAAATACTAAAGCCAACTTAGACAGGAGCCAATTAACCACTTAAGCCCCGGAAGATTTTACCCCCTTCCTGACCAGGGCCTATTTTGCGATTCGGCACTGCGTGACTTTAACGGACAATTGCGCGGTCGTCTGACGCTGTACCGAAACACATTTGACGTCCTTTTTTCCCGAAAACAGAGCTTTCTTTTGGTGGTATTTGATCACCTGTGCGATTTTTACTTTTTGCGCTATAAACAAAAAAACGGCGTCAATTTTGCAAAAATAACAATATTTTTCACATTTTTTTATATGAAATCCCCCCAAAAAAAGTAAAAATCAAAATTTTTTAACATTTTGGGCCGATTTTTTTTTTACCATATGTTTGGTAAAAAAAATCGCAAAAAGCGTATTTTGATTGGTTTGCGCAAAAGTTATTGCGTTTACTAAGGGAAAGATTTTTGTAATTTTTGTTGTTTTTTTTTTTAACGCGTAATGGTGGCGATCTGCGATTTTTTTGCGGGACTGCGACTTTGCGGTGGACAGATCGGACCCTTGACTGACATTTTTGACACTTTTGGGGTTACCAGTGACATTTCTACAGTAATCAGTGCTATACATATGCACTGTTACTGTAAAATTACACTGGCAGTGAAGGGGTTAACTTTTTTTGAGAGGGAGGGGTTATGTGTGTCCCTAGGGGCATGATTCTAACTGTGATTGGCTGTGGCTTGAGGTGTAGGAACAGTGATCAACGGTCCTACATAGTAGAACCGTATGATCACCATTCCTACACAGGGGAGAATGACAGGCGGCTTTTTTACATTAGCCGCCTGCCTTTCTCCCTCTCCACCCGACGATCGCGAGTGACCGGCGGACATCGGGTCCGCCGGTCACATGCGCGGGGGGGGTCCGTGACCACGCGGGAGCGCGCCTCCGGCAGCACGTGCTCGCTCCCTAGACCCTCACAGGCTAGCGACGTAGCCCTACGTCGCTCTGCCTGTGAGGGGCTGACCGCCGACGTAAATAGTCGTGCGGCGGTCGGCAAGTGGTTAACCTACCAGCATGTCTCTAGAGTGTGGGGGGAAAAAACAGGGTACCCAGAGGAAACCCAAGGAGAACATGCATGCTCCAAGCTGAGATTTGAACCATAGGCTCCAATGCTGCAAGGCGGACGTGACAACCACTAAGCTACCATGTTACTCATGTAACAACTATAATTTACAATGGTTTATATACACTATATTGTCAAAAGTATTGGGACACCTCCCTTTACAAAAAACATGAACTTTAATGGCATCCCCATCTTAAGGGCCATACACACTATAAGATTTTCTGAAGACTTTTTCCTTCAGATTTACCTTTTCTATGTAGTGCAAGGGCCAGCCAGATTGCAAACAAATTGAAAGTGTTTAGGTTTGACCTCATATTATATGGTTCTGGTAAATCTAAAGGAAAAAGTCTTCAGAAAATCTTAAAGTGTGTATGGCCCATTAGTCTGTAGGGTTCAATATTGAGTTGGCCCAACCTTTGCAGCTATAACAGCTTCAACTCTTCTGGGAAGGCTGTCCACAAGGTTTAGGAGTGTGTCTATGTGAAGTATTGACCATTCTTCCAGAAGCGCATTTGTTAGGTCAGGCACTGATGTGGACGAGAAGGCGTGTCTCAAAGTTTCCACTCTAATTCATTCCAAAGGTGTTCTATCAGGTTGAGGTTAGGCCAGTCAAGTTCTTCCACCCCAAACTCCCTCATCCATGTCTTAATGGACCTTGCATTGTGCACTGGTCCAAATCATTCAGTGGAGGGGGGATTATGGTGTGGGGGTGTTTTTTAGGGGTTGGGCTTGGCCCCTTAGTTCCAGTTAAGGGAACTCTTAAGGCATCAGCATACCAAGACATTTTTGTCAATTTCATGCTCCCAACTTTGTGGGAACAGTTTGGGGATGGCTCCTTCTTGTTCCAACATTACTGAGCACCAATACACAAAGCAAGGCCCATAAAGACATGGATGAACAAGTTTGGGGTGGAGGAACTTGACTGGCCTGCACCGAGTACACCTTTGGGATGAACTCGAGTGGAGACTGCGAGCCAGGCCTTGTCAAACATCAGTGCCTGACCTCGCAAATGCGCTTCTGGAAGAATGGTCAAGCATTCACATAGACACACTCCTAAACCTTGTGGACAGCCTTCCCAGAAGAGTTAAAGCTGTTATAGCTGCAAAGGGTGAGCCAACTCAATATTAAACCCTACAGACTAAGACGGGATGCCATTAAAGTTCATGTGCGTGTAAAGGCAGGTGTCCCAATACTTTTGACAATATAGTATATATATATATATACACACACACACAAACAAACACACACATGCACATATGTATATACAAACATACATATTTATACACATCTTATAAAGTATTCAACTAAAAGATTTTTTAATGTGATTGTAAAGGAACACTTTTTATTTTTTAAATTAACAACATTTTTTATACTTACCCGCTCTTTGCAATAATTTTAAACAGAGCACCCCTGATCCTCCTCTTGTTGGGTCCTCCTAGGCTCCCCCCACCAATATAGCAATGGGCTTGCATTGGGGGCACTTGTGCACGCTCACTCCCGAGCCAGCTCTGAGTGTCCATAGAGTACAGCTTGGCCCAGCCCCCTAACTCCCTTCTTACTTGCTATGGTTGAGAGCAGCGGGAGCCGTTGGCTGAGTCAATAAGGAGGGGAAGCTCTGCTCTCATGCACATTGCTGGATTGAAATTGGGCCCAGGTGAGTATAAGGGGGGCTGGGAGGGAACCTGCATGCAGAGGTCTTTTTTCCTTAATGCAAAACCTCCTGCGTTTAGAACTACTTTAAGGAAATGTTACTTATTAAGTGGAGTCGTTTATACACATATGATAAAAAATCTGAAAAAGGCTGCTCTTTTTAATAAATGGAATCTGGACAACACAAACTGATTTTCCCCATTATTACAGAAAGGGCCTGTAAATATACAAAACCACAATACAGCATTACAAAGCCTAGCTAATGTGGATGTACAAAAACAGCTATAACCATCAAGTTTTCAAGGTGTAATTTGTAACACTAGATCAACATAATTCACAGACAAAAGACACACTGGTACAATATTTTTCAGGTGCCGATAGCATTTGTGTACAGATATGCTAATAACATTCATTAGTAAGAGAGGTGATAAAAGAAGTGATTCTGCCTTTGCAGTGTGTTAAACTAATTAGAAAAAGAACAGGGGACTTCGCTTAAAGACAGAATAGTAAATATAGAGTTAATTAGCTTCATTAATTGCTTGTATCTGCTGCAGGATGGCAATAGCCTTATTTCTGCTATGCTACAACAGAATTGTGCTGATAACAAGAACCTGTCCAAATCAACAATAGAATTAATCTTCTCAGCAAGACCACAGGGGAACGTTCTACGTACATAAGTGCTTCATTGCACCGCACAGCTAAAGCTGGCCATACTCATGTAGTTTTTTCTTGTTCAGCACGTGGGTCGAATGAGATAAAACTGCTTGCCCCCCCACCCCCACCCTCACTCACTCTAAGCAGCGTGAATGGATGTATCTCTTGCTGCCAATTACTGTATTTTGACACCCAGCACCCGCAGCTGTCAAAGTATCCAAGCAGAGACTGCATCTGATTGGCTACAGTCATTGTTCAGCTGACTTTATCTGTGCAGGTTTTTTAATTTCCTAATCAAAGTTTGTTGAGCTCAGTGGTGCCAAGAGGATCACCCACAACTCGAATTTCAGCAAATTCCTGTGAAAATGGAGGCACGCATGACCAGCTGAACGTTTTCTTAGGCTAAGGTTGTTCACATCAGGGATAAACTGATAACGACGGAGGTATAAACTATGTACACAATAGGATGTGAACGTAAATTCAAAAGATATGAAATGCTGTATATAGTGCAAAGAAGATTCTTTGGCCTATAGCAGTGCTTGCAAAACCAACCTGGAAATGCTGTAGTATAACAAGACCCATTTGAAGTGAGCTCTTTTTACCTAAGATGCGTGCATTGTTCTGTAGGTATCCCTAATAATGCACTTGCCCTATGTATAGTATGAAAGCACTAGGTGTCCGAATGGAACAAAAGTTAATAGCATGGGGATAATTTACTTAAGGCAAATACTGTAGACCAGCCTTTCTCAACCTTTTCAACACAGAGGAACCCTTGAAATAAATTTCTGATCTCTGGGAACACCTGCTAAAAATGAAAAATCTACAACTCATGACACATTAGTGTGACAGTCAGTGGGAAGAATGCTCCTTACTCTTGTCATCATTGGGAAGAATTCCTTATCTGCCAATGTATTTACTGTATCAGGAAATACTGAAGCTACAGGATCAGCAGGACAGGCAGATAATTAGCAAATATGCAGATAATTTGCACTTTTAGAAGCAGAGCACAGCAATGACAGACTGCAAATTGGTGCCTGGGAGAATGGCCCCTTAGAGCAGCCTTTCTGAACCTTTTCAGCACAGAGGAACCCTTGAGATAAATTTCTGGTCTAGGGGAACCCCTGCTAAAAATGAAAAATCTACAACTCATGACATATTAAGAATGACCCCCTTACAGATAGCTGAAAGGAACAATGGTGTCATTGAAAAATTATCTGAGAGGCAGAAATTGCCCATTTCTCAAGGAACCCCTAGCAACCTCAGGAGGGACCCTGGTTGAGAAACCCTGCTGTAGACTGTTCACTTTGCAAATTAATTTTCCTTAGAGCTTAGTGAATGAGGTGAATATCTGCTGACTTCCATCATACAATCAAGTGCAAGCACTTTGTTGTTTTGTTTTGTTTTTTATTCCTTGCTTATGATTGGGTATTTTGCAAAGTGAAATTTCAGCACATTCATTAAGCTCTGGAAAAATCCCATGTGAACAGCCTATTTCCCTTTATTGAATCAACTCCCATGTATCCTGCTCCCTGCTAAGTTATGTAGACTCATTTTCACCATCACAAGTGTATCTGCATACGGACAGTACTCCTGGAGCACTATAGCACATTTTAATACTTCCTGAGTGCTGGCCTGTCTCCTCCCACCTACCGCATATACGCCCAATGGCTCATGATAATGGGAACTTCTAGGACACAGGACAAGGGCTGGCCAGCACTCAACAGCACCTGCAAGTGTTGGCATTGCTGTCAATAGGCCAGTATAAATAGGTGTAAATGTCCAAACTAGCTTCAGAAAATCCTATAAAAATTGCAATACTGATGTACAACAACCCATGACAACAAATCACTTCATATCTAACTGATCTGGCTACAGTAATCTGAAATCTGATTGGTAGTTATTGCTTACAGTACCTTTCAAATCACTATACATTTTGGCACTACCTTATTAAATAAGCCTATCCAGTATTCCAAAAACTGCCTATCATTCGTGGAAGACAGAACAATTCAAATATCAGATTTCAGAGAACATTTTTGAGCAATATGAAGGTAAACTGTAAACACTTATGAGAACATATTAATATTTGAGCATGATGTAGTTAAGCTCTAACAAATCAAAAACCAATATCATTTTATGAAGAAAGTTCTGTGGAAGCATAAACAGGAATATGAAAATATTTAATTGACAAATAATTTCCGTTTCGTGCAGAATTTTAATGGAATATCCTTTATTATGCCTTTGTAATTTCTGCCTAACAAGCATATTATTTACTGTGCGCAAGCAACATCCATTGTACTGGGAATTAGATTAGTACAACATAAACAACACCACTGAGGTATACATTTAGAATAGTGACTTCACATTTTATCACAGCAGCAGCTCAATAAGACACCACAATGTGTCCCACTGGAATCAGGAAAGGCATCAACATGGCCAATCACGGCTGCTGACCAGAGATAAATAACAGCAATAGAAAGTAGATGAAGAGGCAAGCGATATAGAATTCTGGAACAAAATTCCACAATCCTTAGCATGTCTTAATGAGAAATTAAATATTCATTCATCACGATGGGTCAAATTGACAATTAAGACTGTTTCTGAGGCTGTTGCTATAAGTTTAGTGTTCCCAAGTTTGACTATACAATTAAAATGTTCAGCTCTAGACCTTTTAAATGTCTCATTGTGTTGGTATTTTGTGTGTATAAAAATCTTTAATCATATATAACCCAGGATATGGATATCAATATAAACAAGAGGGATCATCAGATTAAAGATACCCATACAGAGCTTGATATAGTCATACTGAACATAGTTGTTTTTTTTTATGTTACATATAGAGATTTGTAAATCAGGTAGGGCAGTAGGCCTACAGGTGAAACCATAGCATGCATGCAGCACTGAACATAGCATCTTCTATGGCTATCTTACAGCAGCATACACTTTGGTAAATTTTCCCCACTGAACTCCCATAGGACCACATACAATTAAATTGACATCCCACCCAGCTAGCACCATTTTTTTTTGTCCTCACTATATAGGACCAAAGAATCAGGATGAAGAAATCCCCTTACCTGTGCCATAGATAAATCCATGGCAGTTTTCACCAAGTTACCTCACCTATATGAAC
Source organism: Pelophylax lessonae (assembly GCF_965119305.1). Classification (NCBI taxonomy): domain Eukaryota; kingdom Metazoa; phylum Chordata; class Amphibia; order Anura; family Ranidae; genus Pelophylax; species Pelophylax lessonae. The sequence continues at coordinate 669,648,528 of NC_138768.1, read as the reverse complement.
ACTGTAAGGATTCTCACATGCTCGGAGAACAGTGCTTAGCCCAACTGTACTACCAGTGTCGGTCAGTATGTCAGCAAAGAGATTATGAATTGCACCTAGTAGTGGTGTATGGTGTTATATGTATTTTGGACATAGGCAAAACACCTTTTCAGGCCAGTGACAAACAACAATGAATAACTATTAAGTTCTGTACACATGGGCCAAAATCAGCCGGTACAGTAGATCATTCTGTCAAACAAGCATGCTGGAAAACCAGCAACTGATCGGCATCTGATCAGCTCTCACTCATGTGTTCTGACTGGGGGGTCCCACTGTCAGAACACAAAAGCACAGCAGGGAGATCGCTGTACTGACATCAAATAATTAGTGCAGAGACCTCCTTTTTGTTCAGCCCCCGTGGCTGTATGAAAAAAAACTTACCGTGTGTACCAGGCTTTAGATCCGGAGGCTTTCATTGGATAGTCCAAATTTGGTTTCATCTGAAGGTAAATTTGTTCACTTCTCTTCACAGTATCAAGCTGAGAAAGTTATATTTCACTATGTGAGAAGGCAGTGCTTTCTACAAGCAGTGTTGCCACTTCCTAAGAATATTCTACAAAGATTTTGCCCAAGACAATCAGCAAAGCAGCAACATAATCATTTTTTAACATGTTTATGTTGCATTATTGTATTGAGCCTACTTCTCTGACCAGGGCCGGATTAAGAGCATCATGGGCTTGGTGCTGAGGATTTTGAAGGGCCTTAAGGGCCGTGCCTTGGCATGCACCCAGAGGAGGAAGGGTGCAGCCATGCATGCCTAATTCAACATGGGATGCTGTCTCTGAAGCCCATAAACACATCCATGCATCGGCAACTGTCCCTCCTTGTCTGGCCTTCGTGCTGTGTGGGGAGGTTCTGAGGGAGCTGCCTGGGGAAGCGAGCATAGAAGCCAGACTTCTGTGTTTACAAGTGACAGAAGAGCGGTAACAGTGAATATGGCCAACCCGGGGCCTATATAAAGGTAGGGGCCTGGAGCTGCAGCTCCAATAGCCCCTACGTTAACCTGGCCCTGTCTCTGACTACAGTAGAGTTTGGCAAAAGAGTGCTGGAAATTGTGAAGCATGTAAATGTTTCATTCTAGAGGCCCACCCAGTTTTGTTTGGCTAGATATTCCCAATGTGTATGCCACCATGAAATTAAAAATGATATGAGGTCCTATGGGAGTTTGGCGGCAGAGGCTTACCCATGTGTATGCTGTCATAGAGATTGGTCAGGAAAGGAAAATTACAGTAAGTATTTGATAACAATTTTCCATTTTTGGCTTTTGACTTTTTCCCCATTTGAGAGATTTCCCATCACTTTCTGTACTGACAGGAGTTGAAGGGGAACTCTCCCCAACAGAGAGAATAAAAGCTTGTTTTATCTAAAACAAAATGAAAAGTTTTGGCCAAAACTGAACTTTAAAATAATTTGATTTTTTCTACATTCTTACCCGTAAAATTAATTTCTTGGAGTAGATCACGGGCGGGACACAGAGCAGGCTATATACATTACTATCTGGGTTATGCACCACCTATAGGTGAATAGACACTGGCAGACCAAAAAATAGGCAGGAAGTCCCCCTCTATATAACCCCTCCCATACAGGAAGTACCTCAGTTTTGTAGCAAGCAATAACTCCCAAAAAAGAGGGGAGGGACCTCTGTGTCCCATGATGTACTCCAAGAAATTGATTTTACAGGTAAGTATGAAAAAAAAAGTCCTATTTTCTTTATCATACATCACAGAACACAGAACAGACTGTATACATTACTATCTGAGGCATCCCAGAGCAATCCCTGTGAGGGGAGGGAGACATACTAAAAGAAAAAAAACACCATCAGTCTATACAGCAGCCTGTAACACACTACGGCCAAAAGCCGAATCCTCTGCTGCTCTAACATCCACTTGATAACATTTTGTGAATGTATGCACAAGGAAATACTAGAGCATCTACTCCAATCACAAGAGGATCTCTTGCTCTGGACACCAACCGCTGCATGTTGTTGTACCTGGATGCCAACAGATCTACATCCGGCATGCCCCATCACCGGCAAATTTCCGGAAAAACCTCGGGATGAAGATACCATTCTCCTGGGTGTATTTGTTGGTGACTGAGATAGTCCACCTTCCAGTTCTCCACCTCCAGAATATAGATTGCAGACAGAACTGGCATATGCTTCTCTGTCCAAGTAAATACATGGCTCACCTCCTCCTGAGGCAAATGGCTCTTGGTGCTGCCTTGGTGGTTGACATAAGCCACTGCTGTGGCATTGTTGGACTGAGCCCTTATCGGGCAATCCTGTAATCTGACTTTCAGAGAATTTCAGAGCCAGGCGCACTGCCCGCAGCTCTAGAACATTGATAGATAAACTCTGTTCCACTGGAGACCACCTTCCCTGAATTGTGGAGTCTTCCAGGTCTGCCCCCCCAAACAGAGAAACTGCCATCTGTGGTCACTATCTTCCAAACTACTGGCCCCTCACCTGTTGAATTTGAACCTTCAAGGCATTGACCTTCCTTGAAGGGCAGAAACACCTCTGCCTGGGCCGTATTTAGAACTAGTCTTAAGTACTCTAGACACTGGACTGTTTCCAAAGCCAATTTTTCAACATTCATGATCCAGCCCAGACATTCCAAGAATTTAACCGTGAGAGCTACATTCCGTTTTAGGTCCTGCAGAGATTGATCCCTGAGCAAGAGGTTGTCTAGAAAACCCAACACCAAGATCCCCTGAGACCTTAGAATGCCTAAAACTGGTGCCCTTGTGAAGACTCGGGAAGCTGTTGCAAGCCCAAAGGACAGTGCAACAAACTGGAAGTGATGATCTTCTTTTGCAGAACGCAACCTATGGATGCCAAAAAGTCTCCTACTTGCAGTAAGGCCACCACTGAGCAGATTGATTCCATTCGAAAAGGACCAAACTGAAAAATAACGGTTGAAAGCCTTTAGCTCCTTAATAGGCCATATGTCCCTGTTCGGTTTTGGAACCGTGAACAGGTTTGATTCTCGGTCATTGGAACCTCTACAATCACCCCTTGAAGTCTCATGCTGTCTAGTGCCTGAAACAGTAAGCTCTTTTTTAGAGGATTTGGGGGGACGCTGGATCTTAGAAAATGCTGAGGAGGAGAGACTCGTAATTCCAACCTGTATCCTTGGGACACCATGGAGATGACCCTCTTTTCCTGAATCAGTGTTTTCCAAACCTTTGAAAAGTACAGTAGCTTTCCCCCAACCCGAACGAGTGGGGGCGTCCCTTCAAAAGGAGGGCTTGGCACCAGCCTTAGAGGACCCAAGGCTTCTTTTGGCCCTGATTTTGAGGCTTGCCTCTAGCCCTATTCCTCTGCTCCCACCAAAATTGTCTAGGGGCTGAAAAATTTAAAGAAGCAGTCCCCGAGCTATTAAATGAAGGGTGCTTGACCCTTCTTTTAACAGGAAGAAGAGAGCTCTTTCCCCCCGGAAATTTTTTGGATATATTTATCCAGATCTTCACCAAACAACCATTCCCCATAAAAGGGAAAACCAGCTAACAACTTTTTGCCAGGAAGTTCAGCCAACCAATTCTTTAACCACAAAATTCTGCGCAAATGCACAGACAAGAGAGCTAAATGGGAGACTTGCTGTTTTCAGTCCTTAAGGGCATCTACAGCAAAATACAAAGCCTAAATAAATCCACAAATCATCAGAAGAATCATCCTCCTGACTAGGCCTATTAGGCAGTTTGACCCAAACCTTTAAAGAGGAAGTAAACCCTCCTCTGCAACCTTTACCTATAGGTAAGCCTATGATAAGACTTACCTATAGGCACTCTAAATATCTCCTAAACATGTACTGTTTAGGAGATATTTACCTTACATGCAGCCAGTGACATCACTGGCGCATGCGCTCTGAAGGAACGGCCGCTGGTGCCGTTTCTTCAGAGCCCTGTGCCGTGACCGTCGGCTCCAGCGCGCACGCGTGGGAGTGACGTCACCGCGGCTCCGGCCAATCAGATGGCCGGATCCCGCGATCCCGGAAGGTGGGCGAGTGAACATTTCGCCCGTCATACAGGTAAGCGGGCGGCACGGCGGGGGCTCGTTCTATTGTAAGAATTTCATAATGAGCTAGTATGTGATGCATACTAGCTCATTATGTGTTTCTCTTTCAGGTTGAAAAAAAAACATTTTTTAATGGGTTTACAACCTCTTTAAGGAGTGACAAGCTCCAATTGCTGCAACCGTAGGCTAAATGGTGGAACCAGCAAGAGAAAAGAAAGTCTTTAATAGTGACTCCAATTTCTTATCAGCAAAGTCTTTAAAGGCCTGTGCATTGTCCACTGGACAAGTTAAACTCTTATTTAAGGAAGAGACTGCTGCATTCACAGCTGGCATGCTCAATTTCTTTACAACTTTTCCTCTGTAGGATTTAAGAAGGAGAACCTTTTAGGAGGAACAGAAATTCTGTCTGGGTCCTCCCAATCAGAATACTGCACCTGCTCCCATAGCGGCTGAAATGGAAAATCCTATGTGCTCTAAAAGAAGGCCCTGAAGTCCTCAAAGAGGAGCACAGGGTCTTGGAGACTTATACTGGAGGCAACCTAAATGACGAACAAACCATCTCTGTAAGAGACTGGATCAAAAGCCTTTGTGACTGGGAAGCTAACTGGGAAGCTGTCAGACAAAATGATGCAGCGCAAATCCTGTAAATAATGGCATAAGAAATAAAGAGTCCCAGAAAGATGAAAGAGACAGTTCCTTAGGTCCAATCTGTGTTGAAAGAGGATATAGGAGACAACGACTCCACACAGTGATCTCCCTCCACCATAAAGCACACTGATGCCCTCACCTCATGATTCGACCACTGTGTTACCAGAGGTCAAAAATCGCAGTGTCAATCCACATCAATAAGCAGGCTTCAGGTACATTCGTATACACTCCTTGATAACTAAGGACCAGATAGGACTCACAGACCGGATTCCCCAAATGTAGACATTCCGAGGTATAAATGAAAGAAGAAAACCTCTAAGTGCAGACTGCCAGTACTAAACTTCCTTTAATAAATATAGTATGCACTTACATGGTAAACGATAAACACAGGCACATCAGTACAGGTGCACATCGATAAGACTTCAGCGTCGTGGGCTGTGCATGCCAGCAGCCAGCCACACACGCTCGGAAGTCGGAACAGCAGCAGCAGCGGGTGACGTCAGACGGATGCGGCTCAACCTCCCGTACGTACGTTACGTCCACCGGGACTTCGTCAGCGGGGGTGGAGCCTATCAATCACCAACATGATTATATAACCTGACGCTGCTCACATGATCTTGAGGACGTACTTGACAAAACACTGAGGACATCTAGTGGTCAATGTCAAGTATTACATCCTTCAAGTAAAAGAACCCACAAGGTCTCTTATAAATACTAATGTCTCATGGTCAATTTGTAAAAAACTTTTTTCCATATCCCAGACAGTTAAAAGACCTGACATCAACCGCTGCTGTAATAAATAACACATGTATATATCTTTACAAATGAAGGCACATACATATAATGTAAAAATACCCACACTGTTAAAAACACATAAAAACACATAAAAAAAATATATGTATTAAAAAGTTCATATAAAATCAGAAACAAATATAAGATATAAAAAAAGAAGAAAGAAAGAGTCAATCACCTATCCGAAATAAAACAATTAAGGTCAAATTCAACATTTAACCCTGACGGATGAGAAACTTTAGTTTCAAATATCCAGTAAGATTCCCTTTGACTCAGGAACCTAACAAAATGTCCTCCCCTCCAGTGCCTATTCACCCTCTCTATGCCCCAAAACCGCAAGCCTCTAGGGTCACGATTGTGCACCATCCTGAAATGTTTGGACACACTATGGGTTTTCAGGCCTTTCTTGATGTTACTCACATGTTCGCCAATGCGAACCTGCAATGTCCTGGAAGTTCTGCCGACATACTGGAGGCCACAATCACACTCCAGCATGTAGACAACTCCCTGGGTCTGGCATGTGATCAATTCCCGTATTGGATAGACCTTATTTGTGGCAGATGCTGAAAATTCCTTCCGCTTCTTTACATTGCACTTGGAATTGCAGGCATTCCAAGTGCAATGTAAAGAAGCGGAAGGAATTTTCAGCATCTGCCACAAATAAGGTCTATCCAATACGGGAATTGATCACATGCCAGACCCAGGGAGTTGTCTACATGCTGGAGTGTGATTGTGGCCTCCAGTATGTCGGCAGAACTTCCAGGACATTGCAGGTTCGCATTGGCGAACATGTGAGTAACATCAAGAAAGGCCTGAAAACCCATAGTGTGTCCAAACATTTCAGGATGGTGCACAATCGTGACCCTAGAGGCTTGCGGTTTTGGGGCATAGAGAGGGTGAATAGGCACTGGAGGGGAGGACATTTTGTTAGGTTCCTGAGTCAAAGGGAATCTTACTGGATATTTGAAACTAAAGTTTCTCATCCGTCAGGGTTAAATGTTGAATTTGACCTTAATTGTTTTATTTCGGATAGGTGATTGACTCTTTCTTTCTTCTTTTTTTATATCTTATATTTGTTTCTGATTTTATATGAACTTTTTAATACATATATTTTTTTTATGTGTTTTTATGTGTTTTTAACAGTGTGGGTATTTTTACATTATATGTATGTGCCTTCATTTGTAAAGATATATACATGTGTTATTTATTACAGCAGCGGTTGATGTCAGGTCTTTTAACTGTCTGGGATATGGAAAAAAGTTTTTTACAAATTGACCATGAGACATTAGTATTTATAAGAGACCTTGTGGGTTCTTTTACTTGAAGGATGTAATACTTGACATTGACCACTAGATGTCCTCAGTGTTTTGTCAAGTACGTCCTCAAGATCATGTGAGCAGCGTCAGGTTATATAATCATGTTGGTGACTGATAGGCTCCACCCCCGCTGACGAAGTCCCGGTGGACGTAACGTACGTACGGGAGGTTGAGCCGCATCCGTCTGACGTCACCCGCTGCTGCTGCTGTTCCGACTTCCGAGCGTGTGTGGCTGGCTGCTGGCATGCACAGCCCACGACGCTGAAGTCTTATTGATGTGCACCTGTACTGATGTGCCTGTGTTTATCGTTTACCATGTAAGTGCATACTATATTTATTAAAGGAAGTTTAGTACTGGCAGTCTGCACTTAGAGGTTTTCTTCTTTCATTTATACCTCGGAATGTCTACATTTGGGGAATCCGGTCTGTGAGTCCTATCTGGTCCTTAGTTATCAAGGAGTGTATACGAATGTACCTGAAGCCTGCTTATTGATGTGGATTGACACTGCGATTTTTGACCTCTGGTAACACAGTGGTCGAATCATGAGGTGAGGGCATCAGTGTGCTTTATGGTGGAGGGAGATCACTGTGTGGAGTCGTTGTCTCCTATATCCTCTTTCAACACAGATTGGACCTAAGGAACTGTCTCTTTCATCTTTCTGGGACTCTTTATTTCTTATGCCATTATTTACAGGATTTGCGCTGCATCATTTTGTCTGTCATATCTCTCTGGGATTTTTTGCTGTGTGTCCTGGGTCGGTGTTCAGCTGGCATTTCCATCTAGTTTAGCTACACTTACCTGTTTGCGCTGATTGTTTTTTCATTTACTGATTAACTGGGAAGCTGACAAAATTTGGGCATCTTCCAGCCCCGACCCAAGTCCTCTGCTTGACCATCAACTAAGTCATTATTAGTTACCGCCTCTGGTAACTTGACAAAACGTGGAACATTTCAAGGGGTATGAATACTTTTTCAAGGCACTGTATATTATGTACATTTAGGAAAGAATGCAGGCCTTTCTTAAAACAATCTACTGAGCTGACCGGAACCAGCTCTTGAGGGAGTCTATTTCACATTTTCACAGTTCTTACTGTGAAGAAGCCTTTTGAATGTCTTAAAATTAAATGTATTTTCCTCCAGATGTAAAGAGTGCCTCCTTGTCTACTGTGATGACCTTAAGGTAAAAAACACCACACCAAGTTCACTATATGAACCACTTATGTATTGGTACATTTTGATCATATCCCCCCTTAAACTCGTTTTCTCAAGAAATAATTAATTCAGTTCCACTAATCTTTCCCCATAGCTGAGCTCCTTCATGCCTCTTATTAGTTTGGTTGCCCTTCTCTGCACTTTCTTCAGTTCCCTAATATCCTTTTTTGTGAACTGGTGCCCATAACTGAACTGCATATTCCAGATGAGGTCTTACTAATGATTTTTACAGGGGAAAACAGGTCTCTCTCTCTCTCTGCAGTCAATACCTCTTTTAATACAAGAAAGGATTTTGCTTGCTTTGGAAATTGCAGCTTGGCATTGCATGCTAGTATTAAGCTTATGATCTACCAGAGCACCCAGATCCTTCTCCACTATTGATTCCCCCAGCTGTAGGAGTGCATATTCTTAGCCCCCAAGTGCATAACTTTAAATTTAACAACAATAACCTAATTTGCCACACGGTTACTTAAATAAACAGTGCATTAAGGTAAGCTAGTAAATTAGAGGCATCCTGTAAGGACGTTATTCCACTGCATAGATCAGTGTCATCTGCAAAGACTGAAATGTTTTTTAAATCCCAGACCCTACATCATTTATAACCGACACTGTTGTGCGACACTGTACCCAAATACAATTGATGTCCGTTTTTTCCCACAAATAGAGCTTTCTTTTGGTGATATTTGATCACCTCTGCGGTTTTTAGACTTTGTGCTATAAATGCAAAAAAAAAAAGCAACTATTGTGAAAAAGACACAATATGTTTTACATTCTGCTATAAAACATTCCCAATAAAAAAAATTTAAAAATCTAATTTTTTTTCAGTTTAGGCCAATTTGTATTCTGCTACAAATTTTTGGCAAAAAAAAATCCCAAAAAGTGTATATTAATTGGTTTGCGCAAAAATTATAGCATTTACAAACTACAGGATAGATTTTTGGACTTTTTATTTATTTTTTTGTTTTTATTAGTAATGGCGGCGATCTGCAATTTGTAGCAGCACTGCGACATTGCGGCGGACAGATCGGACCCCTAACTGACATTTTTTGACAGTTTTTGGGGACCAGTGAAATTAATACAGTAAGGGTTAATACTGGGGGTGATCAAGGGGTTAAATGTGCTTGCTAAATGTTGGGGGGAAGGGCTCTGTGAAAGGCACACAGAGATCTGTGTTTCAGCTTAGCTGTAACTCACTGTGCCTGTGTGACAGGAGAGCGTCTGCTTTGTTTACATAGGCAGGCGATTGAGCCCACTCCTCCCGCGGTCTGGCTCCCGCTGTGTTTAATCACATCGGGAGCGTGGCTACAGCGGCGTGCGCCCCGCTGAGACTGAGTGCACATAATCACGTAGATCTACATGATTATGCACAGCTGAGCTGCCCTGCTGCAGTAAATCTGCCTGGGCAGTTGGCAAGTGGATAAATATATTAAAAAGTATGGGTCCCTACACTAAACCTTGGGGTACACCATTGATAAACTTAAGACCATTCAAATAGGAATCATTAACCACTTCTCTGAATACGTGGTTCATTTTAGACAGTTTTCTCTCCATTAACAAACTGATTTTTCCAAGCCTGTAGTCTTTACCTTACACATTAGCCGTATGTGGGGGACTGGGTCAAACACTTTTGCAAAATCCAGGTATGCTATGCCCACAGCAACTCCTTTGTCTAAGGTTTTGCTTTCCTCCTCAAAAAGGAATCAGATTTGTTTGACAACTTCTGTCTTTTATGAATCCATGCTGGCTATTGCTTAAAGTGTTGTTTTTTTTTTTTTTCTTCTAGCAAAAACGTATCTATATGGTCTTTTATTAAACTCTCCAGTATCTTCTTAGCTATACAAGTTAAACTAACAGGTCTAAAATTACTTGGTACTTGAGACTTTGATCCCTTTTCAAATACAGGCACCACATTGGTCTTACTCCAATCCAGTGGTACTATGCCAGTCATTAAAGAGTCGTTAAAAATTAGAAACAATGGCTTTGAAATGACAGAGCTCAGTTCCTTCAGTTCCTTTAGGACCCGTGGGTGTATGCTATTGAATCCAGGTGCCTTATTCACCTTTTTTAGATCAGATGCTTGTTCAAGTTGGTATTGGCCCCACTTGTACGGGGGAGCCTGGTAATGGCAGTGGCAGCATGAGGGTGTTGGGACCCCCTTCTACTGCCTGTAAAAGTAACCCAGCAGCTTCTTAGATACTAGGATTACTTTTACATTGAAGAGAATTGCCAGCCCTGAAAAATTATATCTCGATCATTGCAGTGATTACTAAGATATACCCCTTTGAATCCAGCAATGTACCTGTGCGTCGCTGGTTGGCAAGTGGTTAAATAACAATCTGTAGCGTTTATTAGTAATTTATTCAGCAAGCAAGGGAATGTCAGCACTTTTAGGTTAAATCATTTATATCACAGGCAGTTTGCAGAATTACTTATAGATTATTTGAAAAAAGACAAATATCAGGTTCTGTTCAGTAAAAGAACTGCCTGTACATGGGAAGAAAATGTCAGAAATTTTCTGAAAATATGTCAAGAAAGAATCTCTCTTTAAAGATTTTGACTTCGCACATTGCAAAAAGGTAGAAGCTACGACAGATCTTTATTTAAAAAAATGGCCATGGGTTAACTGCATTAGCCAACACAGTCCTCTGAGCCATAATATTAGCATTATTGCTGCTGACGAGGTCAATTTTTTCTGCATCATAGAGAACACTCTTAATAGCCACTAAATGAAACGCTTGATCACACTCCTGGAGTCTCTAGGAGAACAAAGGTACTTCACTTTCTGTCATTTAGGAAGGAGCCCTAGCGGATTACAGCGCATTTTAGCATTTAAAGTCTCTAATCTCTCGCTTATCTTGTGTTCAAAACATTTAAATCTGTCTGTATGTTACAGCTGATGAGGAGAGCCTGCCAAAAGTCATTGAGCTAAGGCACCGATATACATGAAATTATACGCATGTCTATGAGCACAACCACAAGGTTTCCACTGATTTTCCTAACTTACTGACCTTGGTGAAATAGGAAATGTCCATCTTGGATTACTTAGCCAAAGGAGATACTTTCCTGTTCTTTCTCCTGCCTCCTCTTTAGCTATGGCCACCCATACTAGGACAGTCCAATCATGCATGTTTATGAAAAAATCTTTCATAAGAATATTCAACCTCTTTTCTCATGTCCATTGATACCCAATGGTTTAGGGCAGTGATGGCGAACCTTGGCACTCCAGATGTTTTTGAGTGTAGTTGAGCATCATGGGAAATGTAGTTCCAAAACATCTGGAGTGCCAAGGTTCGCCATCACTGGTTTAGGGGATCTGTACATAATGAACTGCTTGTGGCATTCAGACAAGGATTGGGCATTGCACCAATAACCTTCAGACGTGTTCATTATTGCAGATTGAGATCTTTACATTGAGATAAATATTTTACGCAAATTCACTAACCTTGTGTAATGCAGGAGCCATCACTGGCAAAAGGAAGCCATTGTAAATGTAGTCCACTAGCTGAGCTTGTATAAGTGGATGTGCCACCTGAAAAGATAAAACAATGTATCCATATTAAAACAAAGTGACCTCCGGACATTAAAATGAAATCTTTACAATATCTGCAGAGAGTGGAGATCTTGCTGTTCCCTCTTTATACTTGCATAAGGTTAGATTTGTGGTTATAAGATTATCCATGAAAATATTCAAATCACATAAGTCTGCACACCAGTCATGCTTTGTATTCATTATATAAAGGTATTTTATATCTCTCTCTTGCAGGAAAGGCTATTAGAAGTTGGACAACTTGCCTAAAATGTCTCCTCACATTCTGGTTATTTTATATATTTTCAAGCAAGTTTACACAAAAATGAATTGTTTATCTAGTCACTACTGCTATTACTCCAGATAATCTGTGACATATGCATTGGGCCTCCATGGAACATGCCCCGCATCTCTTATCTGGTGCCCTTTCTCTGCTGCAAGGCATGAGGAGGGCAGCCTTAACCACTCTACTACCGCTCACGGTAATACTACTGCGGCAGAGTGGCTCGTTCCCGTCCAGTCACGTAGTATTAACGTGACTGGACTCCTCCCCTTCTGGGCGGCGCTTGCGCGCCGCCGGAGGCTCGCTCCCGCTGTTTTCATTCACATCGGGAGTCGGGCCAGGGGAGGAGCAGCGGCGATCGCCGCTGCTCTTACCCGATCGTCGGGGATCGAGTCTGGAGATCCGCCCGCTGTGTGTAAACACAGCGGGCGGATCTCCATAGTGACAGGGAGTGACAGATCGGACTGTTCAGCATAGCTGGACATCCGATCTGTCCATGAATCACATAGTCACCTCCCCCCCTACACGTCAGTAAGCACCAGGCATACATTAACCCCTCCCTCTCCAATAAAATTAACCCCTTCCCTGCCAGTGTCATTTTTACAGTAACAGTGCATATATATAGCACTGATTACTGCAGTAATGTCACTGGTACCCCCAAAAGTGTCAAAAATGTCAGTCAGGGGTCCGGTCTGTCCGCCGCAATGTCGCAGTCCCGCAAAAAAAATCGCAGATCGCCGCCATTACGCGTTAAAAAAAACACCAAAAATGACAGAAATCTTTCCCTTTGTTAGTAAACGCAATAACTTTTGCGCAAACCAATCAAAATACGCTTATTGCGATTTTTTTTACCAAACATATGTAGCATAAAACAAATTGGCCAAAAACTTTTAAAAAAATTGGTTTTTACATCTTTTTTGGGGGGAATTTCATATAAAAAAATGTGAAAAATATTGTTATTTTTTCAAAATAAATGCTCTTTTTTTGTTTATAGCGCAAAAAGTAAAAATCGCACAGGTGATCAAATACCACCAAAAGAAAGCTCTGTTTGTGGGAGAAAAAGGACGTAAATTTCGTTTGGGTACGGCGTCGCACGACCGCGCAATTGTCAGTTGAAGTCGCACAGCGCCGAATCGCAAAAAGTGGCCTGGACGGAAGACAGCAAAATCCTCCGGTTGTAAAGTGGTTAAACAGGGCATGACCCATCATGCCACTCCTTAGCACCACCATCATCATGCTTTCCCACCAGCAGGAACGGCTGAAAGGACAGCCATGTGTGTATATAGCGTGTGTGCCTGTACGGCAGGCATGTCCAAAGTCCGGCCCGCGGGCCAAATGCGGCTTCTTTAATACGGCCCCACGGGTAATTTGGAAAAATACATTGGCATCATTCATTACTTTTTTTGCTGCCATCATTAATCATCATCGGTGGGTTCATATAGCGCTTATATGTGGTTAACCCTTGTGTGACTGATTAGGAAGCTTTCATGCTCCGGATTGAGATGAATACATTGTAAAATCTCAGTTAACGTCAGTTGGTCTAAATCAGTTATCAATATATTTGAACACAACATGTATACTTGGTGTTATGTTCCTGTTCATATTTTTTTAACTTAAAAGTTGACAGACAACCTTTAATACCAATAATATGTAATGTACTTTACAATGTTCCTGACATATATTTCAGCTTCCTGGATTTTTTTTTCATCTGGCTTTCAGATATGAAAGGCGGAGCGATTTAACATCTGTTTAGATTTGTCATCCATGTGATGAAAGGAAAAGTATGCCGTTTGCAATAAACTTTGCATAAAATAGTTAGTTTGTATTTAATTTGAATGGTCCAAAGAATGTCAGGTAAAATGGTCGGCCCTCACGCATGTTCACTTCATCAAATCTGGCCCTCTTTGAAAAAGGTTTGGACACCCCTGCTGTAGGGGGATAACGTTTACCTTCTCCTCTGTAGGTGGTGATGTGTTACATGCTACTGTACAGAGATAATGGAGGATGAAAGGAACTTTTTTCTTCTGAAGCCTCCACAGGTGTCAACAGGGGAGCAGTGGTCCAATTTGATGCTGAAACACTGGATGACCTCAGCGGCCATCTTTAGTGAGGGCAATGTTAATTAATAGCACTGTTCCACTGCAATTTGTGTGCATTTGTGAAGTGTATAGTGTAGGGATAGGAGCCATGCTGGATAGGGACATTGTGATTAACCCTAGGGAAAGATTTGTGGTGAGAAGGGGCAGAACAGGGATATTCCTGCTGCCTATACTACAGCTGGGAATCTAGAGCTGCGACATACATCTGGTCATTGGTCTTCTAAATGCCACATATATCGCTGGCCAGCCTAACAGTTATAGAGACTCTGACATTGAATACTTTGAGATTATGAGCTGGGACCTCGCAAACTGTTGTTCAAGTTTTAAGTGTTTCAAGTGTTCATTGTTATTTCCACTGAATCGCATAATAACTGTGCCATTACCCATGGTCTCCATGTGCCTTTCTTCCTTCTTGGGTACCAATCAATTGGCTTCTACATATCAAATTGGATAGGCATGTGTGTGCATGTCTAGTTGTATATGTGTATACAGCATATGTGCGTATTGTCTGTATTATAAAGTTTTGACACTTTTCTTTATTTAACCCCTTAGAGTCTAAGGGTAAAACAAATGTAAACGCCTAAGCCCAATTTTGCAATTTTGACATGTGTTAGTAAAACCGTACATACCATTACAACTACTTTGCACATCCAGGTGGATTATACCTAGTTATTTTCAGGACTTTCATTTGGTGGTAAATGATCATGGATATCTCCTGATTTTTTTTTTATAAAATCAAAGGAAAACTGGCCCAAAATAGTAACAAAAAACATTTATTTAAATTGAACTGCATATTTCTTGTTACCACCATAACCAACCACCAAAGAACAACCCAAAATACATTTTCCTGCTCCTAATAAACGCAGTGATACTTCATATCACAAAAAAAAGCCCAGTCCAGTGAGGCTGCTTACACAGTTCCTAAAGGCTAAAAACATTTAAAACACATCCAGTCAATGAACTTTTCTCGTGCAAAGCACATGCTTTGATATATAAATGCTGCCTTATAAAGCATACTTTGCCCAAGAAACGTTTGTTGAATGGACATGTTTTATTTGTTTTTAGCCTTTGGAATCTATGATTAACCACTTACCAACCGTCAGCAGTACATATACTGTGGTAGGTCAGCTCTGTCCCGTGAAACAACGTAACTGTATGTCGCTTCGAAGGACCGTGAGTGGGGGGTAGCGCACCGATTTGCCACAGGGGATGCTGATCTGTAGGTCCGGCGGCCACGATTGCCCCTGGGCATCCACAATCGCTCCCCAGCAGACCGCTGTTCTGTCAGCAATAAACACAGGGCTCCTGTGTTCCTCCTATTTAGGAACACAGGTCCCTGTGTTCATTCCATAAGTGCATCCCCCACACAGTTAGAAAGCACCCCCTAGGGACACATTTAACCCTTTGATCGCCCCTGGTGTTAACTCCTTTCCTGCTAGTGTCATTACAGTAGTACAGTAACAGTCCATATTTTTAGCACTGATTACTATAGTAATGTCACTGCCCCCCCCAAAGTGTAAAAAATGTCAGTTAGGTGTCTGATCTGTCCGCCGCAATGTCTCAGTCCCGCTAAAAATCGCCGATCGCCGCCATGACTAGTAAAAAAACTAAAATAAAATAGAAAGGACATAAATCTTTCCCCTAGTTTGTAGACGCGATAACTTTTGCGCAAACCAATCAATATCTACACTTATTGGGATTTTTTTTTACAAAAAATATGTAGCAGAATACATATTGGCCTAAAATGATGAAAAAAATGTGATTTTAAATTTTATTGGAAATGTTATATAGCAGAAAGTAAAAAATATAGTTTTTTTTTCAGAATTGTCGCTTTTTTTTTTTTTATAATAGCGCAAATACCACTAAAAGAAAGCTCTATTTGTGGGGAAAAAAGGACATTAATTTTATTTGGGTACAGCGTCGCAACAACAGCACAATTGTCAGTGAAAATAACACAGTGCCGAATCGCAAAAAATTGCCTGGTAATTAAAGGGGAAAACCTACCGGTCCAGAAGTGGTTAAATAAAGAAAAGTAACATTCTGTGAGTGCCCTGGACTGTTTTTTTTTTTTTTTTTTTATTGCTGTACTGGACACTTACTTACATGGAGCACAGAGACCAGCTGCTGTGATTTCACAAAGGCCAGATGTGTGGTATCTCTAAGGGAAATTTCTTCAATTTGCACTAGTCAGGGTTCCCTCCAGCGTTACTAGTAGTGCAGGAGAAAAGTTCCACACATCTGTTTTATTTGGATTGTTGACATTGAATACAGCCAACCTTTGTACTTTGTGCTTTACTCACTTCTGACCCCTGCACTCTAATGCTGGCCATGCATGTATAGATTTTTGGACAAGAATATTCGTGCTAACACTTTTTTGAACATTCGATGAATGGACAAATGTCATTCAAAAATTGTCTTTTGCTTTTAATGTTGAATTGTAAAATTAATTTCGGAGCGATAACCACATACACTGCCGAGAAAAGCTTTCCTTCCCACCCCTTAGAATTTTCCCGTCACTGCAGTCGAAAACGGACATCAATTTGACCCCACTAACGATTAGAAAACCAACAAAATTTCTTAAAAAAAAATTTCTGAACGAAAATCTATACGTGTATGGCCAGCATTAGTTACATACTCCAGAAACTTGCACATTACTGGCTGTGGGTTGAGTTATTTTGAGGGAACAGCAAATTTACGCTGTTACACAAGCTGTACACTCACTACTTTACATTGTAGCAAAGTGTCATTTCTTCAGTGTTGTCACATGAAAAGATATAATAAAATATTTACAAAAATTTCAGGGGTGTACTCACTTTTGTGAGATAATGTATATACCATTTTATCCAAATCTTGGTTATTTACCTGTTTGACTCACAGTTTGATTTTGATGCGCAAGTCTAGTTCCAGTTCTTGCCTTATTTTATCCCCTTTGTTGTATACAACCCTCATAATCTTTAGGGGTAGATATACCCCCTTGGCCACCTTTATCACAGTTACATCAAAAGAGCAAGCACTCAAGAAACGAATACAGAAAGTAAACCCTGACAGTATCAGTAAGGCAGATAGAATAAAAATAATAGAAGACCTCTACCTAACATCATGTGATGAGGGTCCTGGTTCAACAAGTCCTTTAGCATAGCTCATTTGAAGGGAATTTTGGAACCAAATCCTTTCCCCCTCAGTTGTCACACTATTTGGTTTGATTTGTAGACCTTCTCTAAAGAAAATGCACTTAAATACCAAAATTGTTGTACAACAATAACCCTTTCATATAAGCTCTAAATATTTTCATTTGTTATATTTTGAAAACCCAGCATAAAAGAAGAGTGGTAGTGAAAAAAGGCCCTTTTGGCTACACCAATTACTTTTTCCTCCCTGGTTCACATAATATGCCTCGTTTCCACTGAGCGGAACGGTTCGGTACAGTTTGGAAGGGTTAGAATGGTCCGGTCTATTCAGGTGAGCGTTTCCACTGCAATTCGGGCCACCAGGGACCATGCAGGGTTTACACCAAATGAGGTGTTTGTTTTGCTCTTTCATTTGACGTGAGCATTGAAGTTTTCCTGTCCGCCGATCAGTGGAATCTATCGTGTGACGCCAGTAGCTCCAGTAGCTCCGCCCTAACCATACCGTACCATTTCCTATGGCCCTACATCTGAAGCAGGACCAGGAATGGTGCGGTTTGGTTCGGTTGTATGGGCCACTTTCATAATGGAAACACTCAAATTAGCGTACCGTACCGAACTGACCCGAACCGATCCTCTCAGTGGAAACGAGGCATTAGTGAACCTTTTACCTATATACTTTGTGCTGAAAGTTGCCCCTCTTTCTCATCTCAGAAAGTTGGAAGGTATACTGGTATGGCCGTTTCACACCACAAAAACACGCACTGGATGTGTTTTGGATGCATTTTTGCTTACAGTTCACACCACAAAAATTCAGTTTGGACGTGCTTCTGCATTCACATTTTTGATGTGCCTTCAGTGCCTTCTAGTTTTTTTTCCCCTCTTGGTTTTTCTTTTTTTTCCTAAGGTTTTGTTTAGTTTTTTATTCATTTTTTTTATTTTTTTTTTATTGCTGTAATGCATTCTGATGCATTTTTTATGTGTTTTGCCATGTTCCAGTACAGTTCAGTGCAGAGAAAATCCAACATGTTCTAATTTTTTTTGACTGCACAGGAATGCACTGCATTTGCGGGCCATTGGAAGCCATGTAACCTACTGTTTGTGTTTTTGATGCAGAAAAAAAACGCACTGGACTGCATCTATTGTTCACTAGCCATTAATGCTGTGCAGTGAGCTGATTGTGCCACTTTTCTACAACATAACAGGGCTCACTGCAGTCAGAGCTATTTGCAAAAACACTGGTAGAGGTAACTATCAAACCCATCCTACAATACGTTTTGAAACAGTAACTAACTAAAGATATATTCCAACTTACCCTTCTTATTGAAATTAATTTGAAAGTACATCTGCTATCCAGCCAAAAATACATGGTTTCTAAAAACTGTATTATAATACTTTCAAGTCCGAATTTGGGAAAAGATCCACTACTGAAATGGCACTTCTCTATGTAATCAATAACATTAATTGCAAGAGTCGAGGGTAAGTTTTCCACCCTTGTACACACGGGCCGAATGTCGGGCGGCACCCTGACGAAGGTCCGCCTCCGGTTGGCTGAGAACAGTGACTGGAGTGTTCTGTTGGGGGGGCCGTCCCCCCTGTCAAAACACAATAGAAAGGCAGGGGAGATTGCTGTACTATCATCAGGTTGTTAGTACAGCGGCCCCCGACCTGAGCTGTCAGGATTTTTTGTAGTAGTGTGTACAAGGCTTTATTCTCCAAGTTCTTTCTGCATTCGACATTTTGGACCATGACATATTAATACAGTTATTACAAGGACATTCCAGTCTGGTATGCAAAGCTCTAACGTTTCTTGTCTGACTGGTCACAATGAGGCTGTTAAGAAAATAAGTTTGATAGCCCAACTCTATTGGTGTTGTGCACAAGCTTTGGTATTAAATATTTAAGGGGCACAAGACAAAAAAAGGCACAAGAATATACTATATTTTGTCATTACAAACAAATGCTGTTTGCAGGGTTGGGTCTACTACACAAATATGCTTTGAAAAGAAGCACCTTCTAAATATACCTTAGTCCAGCTCCTTATAATATTTAGGCTTCATGCACATTGTGCTCCTTTGGAAGCCTTTCCTCCTTTACAGTAGAAAAACAGCTTAGTAAACCCAGTAAAAGACACTTCAAAGACATGCTGGTAGGTTGATTGGCTCCTGTCTAAATACCCCAAAGACATGCTGGTAGGTTGATTGGCACCTGTCTAAATACCCCAAAGACATGCTGGTAGGGTAATTGGCTCCTGTCTAACTTGGCCCTGGTATGTGTATGTAAGAATGTGAGTTAGGGACCTTAGATTGTAAGCTCCTTGAGGGTAGGGACTGATTTGAATGTAGAAAGAGTATGTAAAGCGCTGCGTAAATTGACGGCACTATAGAAGTACCTGAAATAAATAAAAAAGTTTCATAATCATAATTTATTCTGGCCAGTAGAAAACATTAACGTGCAAACGCGCTTAAACACACGCATGTATATGTGTTTTTTTCTACCAAAATGCTCCTTTCTGAACACGCAAGTTATTTTTCTGCCTTTTTTTTTTCTGATTTTTTTTTCTGCCTCTAAATGCTCCTGCCTGTAAATGTAAGCTACCAGGAACTTACAACAACCATGCATTTCTGACACGATTTGGCTTTATTTTCTGTACTTGCCGAAAATGTTTTAAGCCTGAAAAAAAGAATAATGCAGCCATCACATCAATTACATTGTTACTGTACATTGCATTTGTTTTGGGTTTTAGTTATTCCTTAGAAGAATTTGCAGCATATTCTATATTTTTGTAAACTCTTATATTTGTATACATGGAAACCTATTTGTGCCATTTTTGCATAGCTTTGCAAAAAAGTGTATTATTCTATTTGTAACATATTTCTGCAAACAAGTCTTTACTGTATCCTAATAAGGTAGGAGACACATTTTAACGTGTTATAGCCCTATTTCTGACCACTAGAGGGGACAATTAACAAAGAAACCTCAAGTTGATAATGATTTTCATTTCAGCTGATGGCTCACGGCAATCACCATGATGTGTCTGAGGATACATGCAAGAGCTTGTAATGCTAGAGGCTGTGAGAAACATAGTCCTCAATGTGTACATGGGCACAGGCTAAATGGAGGGGCGGGGCAGAAAAAAAAAAAAGGAGACGATTTTTAACCACTTAAGCCCCGGAAGATTTTACCCCCTTCCTGACCAGGGGGTATTTTGCGATTCGGCACTGCGTGACTTTAACGGACAATTGCGCGGTCGTGCGACGCTGTACCTAAACGAATTTGATGTCCTTTTTTTCCCACAAACAGAGCTTTCTTTTGGTGGTATTTGATCACCTGTGCGATTTTTTGATCATGCGCTATAAACAAAAAAAGAGCGTCAATTTTGCAAAAATAACAATATTTTCCACATTTTTTTATATGAAATTCCCCCCAAAAAAAAAGTAAAAATCAAAATTTTTTAAAATTTTCGGCCAATTTGTTTTATGCTACATATGTTTGGTAAAAAAAATCGCAAAAAGCGTATTTTGATTGGTTTGCGCAAAAGTTATCGCGTTTACTAACAAAGGGAAAGATTTTTGTCATTTTTGTTGTTTTTTTTTTTAACACGTAATGGCGGCGATCTGCGATTTTTTTTGCGGTACTGCGACATTGGGGCGGACAGATCGGACCCTTGACTGACATTTGTGACACTTTTGGGGTTACCAGTGACATTTCTACAGTAATCAGTGCTATACATATGCACTGTTACTGTAAAAATACACTGGTTGTGAAGGGGTTAACTTTATTTGGAAGGGAGGGGCTGTGTGTGTCCCTAGGGGCGTGCTTTCTACTGTGATTGGCTGTGGGTTGAGCTGTAAGGACACTGATCAACGGATCTACATACTAGATCCGTTTTATCAGTGTCTTTACAGCGAGGAGAATGACAGGCAGCTTGTTTACACAAGCTGCCTGACATTCTCCCTCTCCCCCGCCGATCGCCGAGTGACCGGCGGACATCGGGTCCGCTGGTCACACGCGCGGGGGGGTCCGTGACCACGCGGGAGCGGGAGCGCGCCTCCGGGGGTGCGCGCTCGCTCCCTAGACCCTCACAAGCTAGTGACGTAGCCCTACGTCACTTTGCCTGTGAGGGGCTGACTGCCGACGTAGATCGGCGTTAGGCAGTCAGCAAGTGGTTAACTGCAGCGTGCATGAAGCCTTAGGACCAAAAATGTGTGTTTTTGGCCTAGAATTGCTGACTGTTTATCCATCTACCCCACCTTAAGGGCCATACACACTATAAGATTTTCTGAAGACTTTTTCCTTCAGATTTACCTTTTCTATGTAGTGCAAGGGCCTGCCAGATTGCATACAAATTGAAAGTGTTTAGGTATGACCTCATATTATATGGTTTTGGTAAGTCTAAAGGAAAAAGTCTTCAGAAAATCTTATAGTGTGTATGGCCCATTAGACTGTTATCACACTGATGCGTTTTTGCTTTGTTTTTACCTTGCTAAAAAGATGCAGGTGCAGACTTTCTTTTTTAGAACCGCAGCAAAAACACAGCTCCCTATTGCAATAAATGATAACTTATTAAAAATACATTAAAATGCACTGCGATTGCCTTTTTTATGTATTTTTGAGTCACATGTTCATGTTTCCCAGATGCATGCTGGGAATCAAGCACCCAGAAAACGCATACGCGTTTTTCACAAATTCTTTCAATGGAGCAGTGTGAAAGCACGCCAAAAACTAACAACTTTTAAATCAGTCCATCCATCCATCATCATCATTTGAACTGGCAGCACCTGTGTAGTTTACATTGGAAGCTCCATATAATGTGGGAATGCATTTTGGGCAAAGGCCAAAACACCGCTTCTGCATGAGAGAACTCTGCGGCCTCCGAATGCCATTTCTTGTTATCTATACTGCTATTTGTTTGTTATGTACAAGTCTGGAGCAATCGGTCATTTCTTTGGTTGTGCTGCCAAGTATTTCTTCTACACACTGCTGCAAGTTTTCAGAGTAATGGAACCCTGTGAAGAATTTGCCAAGCTTGACGCACAGCAACTTATTCAGGGCAAGTAAGATGGTGAATTATTGTTAAAGAATATCTAAGCCCAAAAACAAAAATGTAAGACTGCAGCTTACCAGTCATTGGATGTGCTTGCATTATTTTATATTCATTTTTTTCCCTTTATTTTCTCTGGTAGTTAGGCGCTAAGGTCAGTATCAAATTAAAAAGACTTTATTAACCGCTTCCGGATCGCCCGCCGTCGATTTACTGCGGCAAGGCGGCCCTCCTTCGCGAAACGACGTAGGTCTACGTCGGTCGCGCGCCTGCAGCTAGGGGGTGAGCGTGCACCGCCGGCGGCACGCTCCCACCCCCACTCGGCAGTGGGGACTCCGATGCAGGGGTCAGGCGGCTCCGATTGCCGCCTGACACCCACAATCGTTCCCCGCTGAGCGAGAAGAACGGCCAGCTGTTGTAAACACAGCTGACCGTTCTTCTCTCTGAAATGATCATAGAGCGTCTGTGATCCTTCTATGTAGGAACACAGGTCTCTGTAATCATTTCACAAGCCCAACCCCCATACAGTTAGAAACATGCCCCTAGGTACACATTTAACCTCTTGATCACTCACAGTGTTAACCCCTTCCCTGCCAGTGTCATTATCACAGTAACAGTGCATAGTTTTAGCACTGATTACTGTAGTAATGTCACTGGTCCCCCAAAAGTGTCCAGAATGTCAGTTAGGGGTCCGATCTGTCCGCCGCAATGCTGCAGTCCCGCTAAAAATCGCAGATTGCCGCCATTACTAGTTAGTAGACACGATAACTTTTGCGCAAACCAATCAAAATACGCTTATTACAAAAAATATGTAGCAGAAAACAAATTGGCCTAAAATGTTAAAAAATTTAGATTTTAAAATATTTTTTTGGGGAATGTTATATAGCAGAATCTGAAAAATATTGTTTTTTCTTTTTTTTTTTAGAATTGTCCCTTTTTTTTGGTTATAGCGCAAAAAATAAAAATTGCAGTGGTGATCAAATATCACCAAAAGAAAGCATTATTTGTGGGGGAAAAAAGGACATCAATTTTATTGGGGTACAGCATTGCACGACCACGCAATTGTCCGTTAAAATAACACAGTGCTGAATCACAAAATATGGCCTGGTCATTAAGGGGGAAAATCTTCCGGTCCAGAAGTGGTTAAAATAAGCAACACACCTACATAGAAGTTAGCATAAGTGCCGGTTCACACTAACGCGGCACGACTTCGGGGGTAACCTGTGTCTATGCAAGTCGCTCCGATGTCGCCCGGAAGAAGTACAGGAACCTTTTTCTAAGTCGGAGCGACTCTCCTATTAGAACGGTTCCCGTAGCACACAATGGACCGCGACTTGTCAGGCTAACCAGTCGCCTGACAAGTCGCGGTAGTGTGAATGGGGTCTCAAACAGCATGGATAGGGAAAACCTGGGACCAAGCAGTTGTAATCAGTGTGAGGCTGTAGACATCACTGAGCAAAACAGAGACTGAGGATGACTGGGAGTCAGCCAGCTCCAAGCATGGGTATTGGCAGCGGCGTTCTTGGCTGCACATGAGGATGACAGCTGTCAAAATGCCTGGTGGATGTCGGGGGAGGGGGGTGTACATGATGCGTTTCCAGGGACTTGCCCTCTTCTTCAAATGTATCTGGTTGTCATTAGGGATGATCGAACGGTTCGGGTCGACCATCGGCTCGACCCGAACATTGGCTGTTAGAGGTTCGGCCGAATTTAGAACTTTTTGCCCAAAAAGTTCGGAATTCGGCAGCCAGAACCGACCAAAATGCAATGGGACAGGAAATGGGCTTTAAAAGCCCATGATTGGACCAGAACCATTAGCAAAAGCCAATTGAGGGGGCAGGAGAATGCTAGGAATGTGATTGGAGTGACTAGGGGGTCCATAGACCAATCATTAGTGAATACGCCCCCCAGTATATAAGATAGCCCCCGCCAAATTCCTAGCATTGTTATACAGGGACATGGAAGAGAGTGGAAGCAGTTTGTGGACTTCTGCTACAAAGTGTCATTTAGCATTTATTAGTGTGAGGAAAGGGATATCTAGTGTAGTTTGGGTGCTCTTTTACACTTTTGTTAGCTTTAATTTATTCCGTTTCTGTTGGGAAAGTGTTAAGTGTAAGGGGACCGTAGTGTAGTGTAGGGTTAACTGACAGTGACTGCTATGGCAGGGTGACCAAACCCTTCCATATCAGGGTGACCGCTATAGAGAAAAGCTAGTTTCTCTGAAGTCACTTTCGCTGCAGTAATATGGCTTCGCCCCCGTCAGCATTCTTTTTGGCTGCAGGCGTCTATAGGGATCTTTTGAGCACATGTTTGGAGTCAGGCATGACATCTGAACATGTGTATAGGGGGTATATATACACACCCATGTATGTATATATACACCTGCACATATATAGGTGTGAAAGGAGCAGAAAAAACTACTTGCGCTAATGAAATAATTAACACCAATATAGTTACGCTCCTATCACACCTATATATGTCTAAGTGTAAAATACATATAAGTATGTGTGTATATATACCACTATACACAAGTTCAGATGTTTTGCCTGCCTCCAAAGAACCCAAAAAAATGCCCAAAAAAACGCTAGCGTCGTTGTTGCAGGCATTTTTTTGGGGTTTTTGGAGGCAGGCAAAACATCTGAACTTGTGTATAGTGGTATATACACACACATACTTATATGTATTTTACACTTAGACATATATAGGTGTTATAGGAGCGTAACCATATTAGTGTAAATGATTTCATAAGCGCAAGCATATATTTCTGCTACTATCACACCTATATATGTCTAGGTGTATATATACATATAAGTATGTGTGTATATATACCCGTATACACAAGTTCAGATGTTTTGCCTGCCTCTAAAGAACCCCAAAAAATGCCCAAAAAAACGCTAGCGCCAAAAAAAAAAAACGCCCAGGTGTGTTGTTGCAGGCATTTTTTGGGGGTTTTTGGAGGCAGGCAAAACATCTGAACTTGTGTATAGTGGTATATATACACACATACTTATATGTATATATATATACACCTAGACATATATAGGTGTGATAGTAGCAGAAATACAGTGCCTTGTGAAAGTATTTGGCCCCCTTGAACTTTTCGACCTTTTTCCACATTTTAGGCTTCAAACATAAAGATATAAAACTGTAATTTTTTGTGAAGAATTAACAACAAGTGGGACACAATCATGAAGTGGAACAAAATTTATTGGATATTTCAAACTTTTTTAACAAATAAAAAACTGAAACATTGGGCGTGCAAAATTATTCAGCCCCCTTAAGTTAATACTTTGTAGCGCCACCTTTTGCTGCGATTACAGCTGTAAGTCACTTGGGGTATGTCTCTATCAGTTTTGCACATCGAGAGACTTACATTTTTGCCCATTCCTCCTTGCAAAACAGCTCGAGCTCAGTG
The DNA here is from genome assembly GCF_965119305.1 of Pelophylax lessonae. Classification (NCBI taxonomy): domain Eukaryota; kingdom Metazoa; phylum Chordata; class Amphibia; order Anura; family Ranidae; genus Pelophylax; species Pelophylax lessonae. Next base: position 669,623,014 of record NC_138768.1, on the reverse strand, counting down.
AGGTTGGATGGAGAGTGTTTGTGAACAGCAGTTTTCAGTTCTTTCTACAGATTCTCGATTGGATTCAGATCTGGACTTTGACTTGACCATTCTAACACCTGGATATGTTTATTTGTGAACCATTCCATTGTAGATTTTGCTTTATGTTTTGCATCATTGTCTTGTTGGAAGACAAATCTCCGTCCCAGACTCAGGTCTTTTGCAGACTCCATCAGGTTTTCTTCCAGAATGGTCCTGTATTTGGCTCCATCCATCTTCCCATCAATTTTAACCATCTTCCCTGTCCCTGTTGAAGAAAAGCAGGCCCAAACCATGATGCTGCCACCACCATGTTTGACAGTGGGGATGGTGTGTTCAGGGTGATGAGCTGTGTTGCTTTTACGCCAAACATAACGTTTTGCATTGTTGCCAAAAAGTTCAATTTTGGTTTCGTCTGACCAGAGCACCTTCTTCCACATGTTTGGTGTGTCTCCCAGATGGCTTGTGGCAAACTTTAAACGACACTTTTTATGGATATCTTTAAGAAATGGCTTTCTTCTTGCCACTCTCCCATAAAGGCCATATTTGTGCAGTATACGACTGATTGTTGTCCTATGGACAGAGTCTCCCACCTCAGCTATAGATCTCTGCAGTTCATCCAGAGTGATCATGGGCCTCTTGGCTGCATCTCTGATCAGTCTTCTCCTTGTATGAGCTGAAAGTTTAGAGGGACGGCCAGGTCTTCGTAGATGTGCAGTGGTCTGATACTCCTTCCATTTCAATATTATCGCTTGCACAGTGCTCCTTGGGATGTTTAAAGCTTGGGAAATCTTTTTTTATCCAAATCCGGCTTTAAACTTCTCCACAACAGTATCTCAGACCTGCCTGGTGTGTTCCTTGTTCTTCATGATGCTCTCTGCGCTTTAAATGGACCTCTGAGACTATCACAGTGCAGGTGCATTTATACGGAGACTTGATTACACACAGGTGGATTCTATTTATCATCAGTAGTCATTTAGGTCAACATTGGATCATTCAGAGATCCTCACTAAACTTCTAGAGAGAGTTTGCTGCACTGAAAGTAAAGGGGCTGAATAATTTTGCACACCCAATTTTTCAGTTTTTTATTTGTTAACAAAGTTTGAAATATCCAATAGATTTTGTTCCACTTCATGATTGTGTCCCACTTGTTATTGTTTCTTCACAAAAAATTACAGTTTTATATCTTTATGTTTGAAGCCTGAAATGTGGCAAAAGGTTGAAAAGTTCAAGGGGGGCCGAATACTTTCGCAAGGCACTATATATGCTTGCGCTAATGAAATCATTTACACTAATATGGTTACGCTCCTATAACACCTATATATGTCTAAGTGTAAAATACATATAAGTATGTGTGTGTATATACCACTATACACAAGTTCAGATGTTTTGCCTGCCTCCAAAAACCCCAAAAAAATGCCTGCAACAACGACGCTAGCGTTTTTTTGGGCATTTTTTTGGGTTCTTTGGAGGCAGGCAAAACATCTGAACTTGTGTATAGTGGTATATATACCACTATACACAAGTTCAGATGTTTTTCCTGCCTCCAAAGAACCCAAAAAATGCCCAAAAAAACGCTTGCTACTAAACCGGCAAGGTGTGAAAAGCGAGAAACCACTAACCTGTTCTAAAAGTTACCTAATACAAACGATCTTTTTTATGGTTCTGGACATGCTACAGAGCTGAAACTTCACAGGTACACTTTTTAGACCCCCCCAGATACTAAATCCAAAGAATTTTTTTTTTTTTTATTTTTTTTTTAATTTTTTCAATAATTGGCTCTCTATCAAAAATGACAATTTTTAAGAACTTTTTTGTGTGATTTTGTGTCTGGGGGGTCTAAAAAGTGTACCTGTGAAGTTTCAGCTCTGTAGCATGTCCAGAACCATAAAAAAAAAAGATGGTTTGTACTAGGTCACTTATAGAACAGGTTAGTGGCTTCTCGCTTTTCACACCTTGCCGGTTTAGTAGCAAGCGTTTTTTGGGCACTTTTTGGGGTCTTTTCAGGCAGGCAAAACATCTGAACTTGTGTATAGTGGTATATATACCACTATACACAAGTTCATGTTTTTCCTGCCTCCAAAGAACCCAAAAAAATGCCCAAAAAAATGCCTGCTACTAAACCGGCAAGGTGTGAAAAGCGAGAAGCCACTAACCTGTTCTATAAGTGACCTAGTACAAACCATCTTTTTTTTATGGTTCTGGACATGCTACAGAGCTGAAACTTCACATGTACACTTTTTAGACCCCCCAGATACTAAATCCAAAGAAATTTTTTTTTTTTTTTAATTTTTTTTTTAATTTTTTCAATAATTGGCTCTCTATCAAAAATGACAATTTTTAAGAACTTTTTTTGTGCGATTAATAGTCCCTGGGGTATGACCCAGAACCCTAGGCACTCTTTAGGGGCATTTATTGGGTTTTAGGGCTTCAAAATGGTGTTTTTTGATTACCGAAGTTCGGGTCCCATTGATTTCAATGAGGTTCTGAAATCCGGGCCAAACTTTCGGGGAAGTTCGGATGTTCTGGCCGAACCGAACTTTTGAAAAGTTCGATCATCCCTAGTTGTCATCCAGGCTGACTTCAAACATGTCCGCCTTTGTTTCTCTTTATTACATTAGGGCTGATGGAATTAGAAGTTTACAAAAGAAATGTAAGGTTGTTTGTGCTTTCTGTTAAGCTAACAGGAACTTACAAAAACCATACATTTCTAGCAGGATTTTCTGCTTTATTTTCTGTACTTACTGAAAATGTTTAGGCTTTTTTTAAGCCTAAAAAAAGAATAATGCAGCCATCACATCAATTACATTGTTACATTACATTTGTTTAGAGTTTTAGGTATCCCGGAGCCCCAATTCACACCGAATCTGACTTTTAAATCGTGTGACTTCACTTTGTGACTTCCGCATGTAAGTGCGACTTCAGGTGTGACTTGGCTGATATCTGTGTAACTATGCACAGATGTCTATGCAAGTCGCACCTGAAATCGCCAAAAATAGTGCAGGAACTTATTTTTCAAATCTGTAGGGCACCTCTAAGTTGGCCAATTGAACAGTTCCATTGCCAACAATAGGGTGTGACTTGTCACGGGATGTGGACCTGTTAAATCGCATGACAAGTCACACCAGTATATTCTATATTTTGTAAACCCTTACATTTGTATACCTGAGAAACATTGAGAAATGTTTGCATAGTTTTGTAAAACATGTATTATTCAATTGGTAATATCTCTGCAAACAAGTATTTACTGTATCCTACACCAGGTAGGGGACACATAGCCCTATTTCTGACCACTAGATGGGACAATTAACAAAGAAACCTCAAATTTCTGTGATTTTCATTTCAGCTGGTGGCTTACGGCACGTACTGCATGAACTTCCAACACTTGACTTGTAAATATCTCTCACTTTATGACGCAAGCAACTCCATGTTCCCTTTAAACTAGGATTGGATGTAACCATGTTATGTCTGAGGATACATGCTAGAGCTTGTAATGCTAGAGGCTGTGAGAAACATAGTCCTCAATACTTCTTTGGGCAATATGAGGTTTTCACAGCAATGATAAACAGAAATGAATAAGGTCACAAATGAACACAATGCTTACAACATGTGAGAGCAGGGAGCCCAACCTGTGCTACACAACGCAAGGGGGTTAAGTATTACACAAGTTGGGCATAATAAACTACATGCACTCTTTCTGGAAATATCACTTCAAAGTAAGACCCAAAGTAATAATATCACAGCGACCTTCAAATGTTCTTTAGCATCTAAGGGCGCCTGGCAATAAAAATAATAGGCTTAGCATTTTAAACAAAACATTTCTCATGCAGAAAACACTTATCGTTAATTATCTTATACAGGAACAGGGTTTGAACGCAATTATATTTTTCTACAATCCAAATAAAATAAAAAGATCAAAAAACACAATTAGCAACTTGCAGTGATAAACAGAAATGTGACCGGTGGGGAATTGTTAATTGTTTGCATTTGCATAATTCTAATTGTAAAACATGCTACTTATTGGTATATATGGCGACAAAATTCCATAGTAATGAAAATAAGAACAATGGTAAAAATTCCTTGTGTATTAGTTCTGTGGTATGGAGTGACAAATCATGTTCTCTAACCTGTATTACTGCATTGCAGAACTCGAGCGAATTCATGAACTGTATGAGTGTTGGAACTTGAAGCCAGTCGTCTTTAACTAGACAATGCCACTCTTCCCCTTTGTCATCCAGCTTAGTAGGTAATGATGAGTAGAGGCCACTTAGCCCTGTTGCTAGTACCTGTAAATGGAATGAGAGCGTGTTAAAGGCAGGTGTTCTAACTTTGACTATAGCTAAACATGGACATCATCTTTACATTTGACCTGCTTGTATTGTCATATTTTTCAATATTCAATGTCATATTTCATTTAAAGTTTTGTAGCCACTAGAAGACATACTATTTTCATGTCAACCAATGCACCTGACGTTGCTGCTGAACAGCTGCAGTGACGACAAGTTCAAAGACACGAACTTATATTTTATTATATACTGTGTCTAAATATGCAAACTCATCCTGAAGAAATGACACTATTTATTGCATAGCTTCTTGAACTAACATCAGACAAAAACACAGCGCTCTGAACAATGGAACCATCAGGTAAATGGAAACGTCCATCAGGTGCACAGGCTGCGGCGATCTCTCCAAACACCATGGAATACAATTTCAAGCAAAAGGACAGCCAGCAACTCTGTAAACCTTCCAATTCTTTATTATCACACCTCAGTGAGTAAAATAGACAGGGTGGCTAACGCGTTTCGGCAATGAGCTTTGGTCACAGCACACACAACCTATGAAAAACATTTATATATATATATATATATATATATATATACACACACACATATAATGGGAAACTCCACCCCCACACCAATCAATTAGTAATTAAATCAAGATGTGCTGTGCTGACCAAAAAGGTAGGAGGAAGGAGACTCCAATGGTTGTTAGTTAAAACAGATGACAGCCAAAATAGAACAAAATATATAGTACACTAACAGCTCCCGGACTGCCCGCCGCATATTCACTGCGGCAGGCTGGCCCTCCTGCACTAACTGACGTAGCCCTACGTCAGTCGCACGCTTGGTGCTGGGGGGCTGGGGGGGGCGAGGGCGCGCCCCCACTAGGCAGCAGGGATGCAGATACACAGGACCGGCAGCCACGATTGCCGCCGGTAACCCGCGATCGCTCCCCGCTGCGAGAGGACAGACAGCTGTTGTAAACACAGCTGACTGTTCTTCTCTCTGAAATGATCGCAGAGCACCTGTGATTATTCTATATAGGATCACAGGTCTCTATGGTCATTTCACAAGCCCCTTCTCCCACAGTTAGTAAACACTCCCCTAGGCTCACATTTAACCCTTTGATCACCCACTAGGTTAACCCCTTCCCTGCCAATGTCATTATTACAGTAACAGTGCATGTTTTTAGCACTGATTACTGTAATAATGTCACTGGTCCCCCAAAAAGTGTCACAAATGTCAGTTAGGGGTCCGATCTGTCCGCTATCTTACATGCATTCTCACATTGCAGTGGCATCTCAATGCAGCTCTGACACACATACCTTGCATCACACCACAAAGCATAGTAACTGTGTTGTGGTGCACTGCATTGACTAAAATGCTGCATGTCTTTTTTTTTTTCCAATCTTTTTTATTATTAAAGAAAGTCAGAATAGCATGTCCATTTTTTATTTCATTCTTGTAAATTGGCAGCCCATGCAAAATGAATGGGCCAACTTAATGCAATGGCAAGTAACACAGAGCGACAGCTTAGCATAGTGATATCTAACTTTCTATCTATCTATGTAGAACTTTTTTTATTATGTGAAAGATGCAGAACACATAATATATATAATTATGTTAGTGCAAGTCCTTCTGATAGAGGGATGATTGAAAAATATTGATATAGTGCTATTTTTATATTTCCACAAAGCTACCATTTGTGGAGAATGAATGTGGAACAATCTGCTGCAACTCTCAGAGAAACAGTAAAAGTATATAATCTTTTAAATAAAAATAGGAAACCTTGATTTTACCATTATTTTGGAATAGTTTCAATGCTGACGCCATCTGTACAGTGAAATAACACCTTTCTTTCTATAACAAAATTAAATATTTAAGGCTGGCTTCACCCAATTGCGTTATAGTAATGCGCACATTATGGCAATGCACCCCCACAATGCATGACAGCATGTTGTGGTGGGCTACGTTGGGGGAAAAAAATTGTAGGTGTTTTTTTTTTTTACTCGTTCTTGTACATTGGCAGCCCATTCAAATGAATAGGTTACCATAAGAAAAAGCAATTTTACATGCTTTAATGCAAGCATGTTCTCCGTGAAAGAAGTCGGACCTTATTGACTAATCAGGCTTAAAGTGTTACTAAACCCAGAACCTGCATTCACTATATCTGGTCTCCCACAGTACACAGAACATGGAAATTCAATAACTTTAGTAAATATATAAACTGCTAAATACCTTTTCTCATTAGCAGTATATAGCAGTCGTATGGCTTCGAACAGTGTCTGGTTAAAGCTTGTAGGAGTTGTTTTTATTCTGAGGCTGTAGGACCCCTGACTTTCTGTCTGGGCAGGGCTGATTGGCCCTTTGCCAATCACATGTACCCTCCCAAGAAAAAAAAAAAACTCTCTAACAATACACACCAAACTGAGCATGTGCAGAGTGCCCCCAAGGCTCTGTTCTATCAGCAGATGGATTAGGGACTGTGGGAGAAGGAGAGGATCAGAGAAGACAGGATCAAACAGCCTTTTTGAACAATGCAGAGGATTAGCCCCTTCGGTTCCACAGTGGGTAAAACAAGCATGCTTTACTGCATATACGACTGTTTTTTACTGTAGTGGGTCTATTAAAACTTGAAGTTTACCATACACAATACAATCTGACTGAACAATCTAATTTTTATTTACCAAAACTATGAAATATGAGGGCTTACCCTAACATCCACTCAATTTGTTTTCAATCAGGCATGCCCTTCTTGCATTAAAAAGTTGTCATTAAGTCATACATGGGAGAGACAGAGGAACAGACTTTAGAGACCCAACCAGATACGACAGATGAAGAGGTGGAAGGCTGCAGACACAAAACCACACAGCAGAAGTGAAGATAAGGGAAAAGCTGCAGCGACAGCGAATAACGCAAGGATGGAATTTTTTTTTTTTGGGAGGGGGTTCCAGTCACATGCTGCCTGGCCAATCAAGTTACTTAATAAAGCCAAATGTTTGGTGCAAGTAAAGAAGAGTGAGGAGGTGTAGGATTTGTTATCATCTACAGGCAGTCTTTCATAGACTGAGTTAAGCAGGATAGATGAATCTCCTGTGATCAGACAACGTCACTTGTCTGATAAAAGATACACTTCTGTCATGGAGGAGAAGAAGACACCAGTGGCATCATTTTCAATTTTTTTAAAATAGAATAGTATTGGTTTATTAAGAGTGAGGAGGATAGGATTGGCTTGTGTAGGCCACACTACCCCGTCACGACTTATTTGCCCCTGAGTCAGTGGAATCCAGTGGGGACACAAGATTTGACATTAGTGACCCTGCGGCTAACTCCAAAGGATTAAACTAAAGCCACCTTGTACAAGAAGGTTAATACTCACTTTTCTGGCAGTCAGTGTGTAAGATTTAGGGACCAGCAAGAAAACGAAAGCGCCCAAGGAGGGACATTCTGTCTGACACACCCATCTGACAGCAGTAGCACTTTGAGCTTTTCAAGAGAGATTTAAATCTGATCTCCAGGAAATCAACCACTTTTTAAAATCTGCTGGCTTACTATGGCCATATCACTTTTATTTGCATCTGATACTTTTACTGAGCGCCTGGAGTACAGCTTTCAAAGCTCTGGCAAGATGCTGTTTTCCCACACAGCTGCAGCTCCACCTGACCCCTCTGCAGTCCATTCACAGAAGGCTTTGCATTTTGTGAACGAGTTCACATAATGCAAAGCACTCTGTGATTGGGCAGGAGGAGGGGAGGGGAGGGGCAGGCAGAGTGGCTACATGTGACTGTGCAGCTAAACAAAAAGGTTCTGCATCGTATTTCGTGAGTATAGTGATAGCTATGCTCTCAGCGCTCGGAAAAAACTTAACTTGTAAATTAAAGGCATGGCATACACCTTCTTGGACTTATTCCTTGGTACATTTTAGAAAGTGGCTGAATTCCTGGAGTTTAGCTTTAGCACACTTGCTATACTCACTGTGGAATCTAAGGGGTTAATTCTCTGCATTGTGTATAAGAGGTTGTTTGAGCCTGTATTCTCTGATCATTCCCTTCTTCCACAGTCCCATAACCATCTCCTGAAAGAACAGAGCCTTGAGGGCAAGCAGCATATGCTCAGTTTGGTTTGTATTGCTAGAGATTTTTTTTTCTTGGGAGAGTGCATGTGATCAACACAGGGCCAATCAGCATTATCCAGACAGAGGGTCAGGGGTCATGCTGCCCCATAGGACAAGCAGGGGAGAATGAAAACTTCTCACATTTTAGGCAGTGCTCAGCCAGGCACTAATAGAAGCCACATGACTAACTACTGATGAGAAAAGGTATTTAGCAGTTTATATTTAATAAAACTATTGCATTCCCATGTTCTGTGTACTGTGGGAGATCAGATATAGGGAATGCATTGTCCTGGGTTTAATAACACTTTAACCTTATTTTTATTTTTACCGGGTAGATTTCGTTTTATCTTTCTGAGCTATCTACATGGACTCTTTAAATTAAATAAGGGCAGCAAGTAGAAAAGTTAAAATATGCATCTATAATGCCTTTGAAATAAAACCTACAACCAACGCATATCAATAAAGAGCAAGTGGCTGCAATTTATCCAACTTGTGAGCCATGTCACATGATGAAAAAATCCTACTTCATCTGCAATAATCCACATTCTGAGAACAGTTAATATTATTCCCAAGTATATTTCAGAAAAAATGCCTTAAGCAATATGTACTCCACAAAGTGCATATTATTCTTTGTAAATGAATCCCTCATATAGATTTTATAAATATGTCTTTATATTGCCTAGATATGAAATTAGGGCTTGAAATCAACTTGCAGAAAGCTAACAAATGTCAGACTAAATAAACAGCGATAAATAACTTTAAGCATAAGTAACATTTTCTTCACTTGCCCTCCAATAGAAGACTGATTTTGTAGTTAGTGACTGCTTATAAGCTGTCTGGAGCTAAAGACGGGGAACACCTCTAGTGTAAGTCAGCAGGCTGTGATGTCTACACTACAGGAGTCCCGCACTCACAGCCTGCGCCATGGGTTATTCCAGGAAATGAGTCATCTAAGGTCTTCCTCCCAGCAGAGACATTACAGCTCCTGCTATGTAGCCATCTCCGAATAGAAACACACACTGCTTCTTCCATACACCACCAGCTAGGCACACATGCCAATGCTGGCATTACACCGACAATGGAATGATAAGCAGAGTGAACAATATTGTAATAAACAGATTCTGGTGTACTTTTGTCAACAGAATATGTGGGGGAGACGGCAAACAATCAACATCAAGTTTATTCCATTAAATTGAGTTACTAGGATATTTAGGTAATTTTCAGAAAATAAATATAAAATAGCCCAGAATTTGAGGTAATTTGTATTAAACGTATTTTTAACTGAGTAGCTGAATTCTATTTTCATCTATTAGGAAAGGAATAGAGGAGATTTTTGCTGTGTCCTCAAACACATTTCTTGGTCAGGAAGTCAGCTGTGTTGAAGAAACTTTAAATATAAGCATTCATTTTTGATAAGGTGCGGGGAATGGGACTTGCCCCTTTAACTGGTGACTTTATGATTTATGAAGGTTCTGTGGAGGAATAAAGATTAACTTCAATTTTTCTTGCAGTTACGTTTATTCTTATAACTACCTCCCCTGTCAGTCTTATTTACCTGTCCCCATTATAGTGTGCTTTCAATGAGTAGTACACACTTTCCTTTGGATTGAATGGGGACAAATGTGCACAAATGTGAGCTTGAGAGTGAAGTTTCCGAGAGGTATCTGTTTGGCACTGAGAAGGCCATTGAGCTGATATGTCGCCAGATTAGGGGCAGGTGACTGTAAGGGTCTATATTGACGGGCTTTGGGCTTGTGTAGATGGCATCAGTTTGACATCGGTTTAAGAGGCTTTTAAGAACATTTAGAAGTAAATGACAGGTACAACTGACCTGCGATTTATGAACTTCTTCCCTCAAACTTGTATGGAAATAAAAAACCCATTTGATTAGAACAATAGGACATTGACACAGGCTCTAAGACTAGCAGAATTTAATTTAGCTGTTAACATTTATTGAATGACATTTGTGTATAGTAAGCAATTGCTTTTTTTCACCTTTTTTTAATAATTAATGCATCTCATTGATAATGATGTCTTTCACCCTTCAGACATTTTTAGGAGGGAGTTTCCTGATGGTGACCACAGTGCGCTATGCCTGTGTAATGTGTGTTAAAAAGGACACATGTAGTTACATAGTTGCATAGTTAGTGAGGTTGAAAAAAGACACCAGTCCATCCAGTTCAACCTATGATGTATGTGTGTGTACGTGTGTGTGTTTGCTGCTAACCGTACATTGTATATCCCTGTATGTTGTGGTCTTTAAGGTACCCATCTAATAGTTTTTTTAAACTATCGATGCTTCCTCCTGATACCACTGCTTGTGGAAGAGAATTCCACATCCTTACCGCTCTGATAGTAAAGAACCCTTTACACAGTTTTAGGTTAAACCGCTTTTCTTCTAGTTTTAGTAAGTGGCCCCATGTCTTATTGAATTCCCTTTCTCTGAAAAGTTTGTTCCTTATGCTATGGTCACCAATACGGTATTTGTACATTGATATCATATCCCCTGTCAAGCGTTTCTTCTCCAGAGAGAATAAGTTCAATGCTTGTAGTCTTTCCTCATAGCTGATGTCCTCCATTCCCCTAATTATCTTTGTTGCCCTTCTCTGGGCTCTCTTTAGTTCCAGCACATCCTTCCTGAGGACCTGTGCCCAGAACTAGACGGCATACTCAAGATGTGGCCGGCCCAGAGTCTTGTAAAAAGTCCAGTCTCCTGCAGAAGCTTCTGTGACAGGATGACAACACAGGAGTACAATTGGGAAACAGGGAGAGAATGTTGTAAACAGGAAGTTTTGTTATGTAACGGAAATCATGTGCTAGGCTGCATGACCACTATGGGTACAATCAATCAACTGGTGGGAGAGCATGTGCATTCTTGGGTACCCCTTGGAATCAGTCAATACCTGAGAAGACCCTGAAAGACTCCCAGCGGGACCTAACCAGCACCCACCAATAGTCCATCCCATATCTTTTTAAGGCCCTACAGCAATGGACCCCAGTAGCAGCTTCACCCAATGATATCTGTTTCCAGAGGATCTTCTCATTGTGAGGATAGGAGAAGGAAGTGTCCTAACAATTAAAGCCTTTAAACTGTTCGCTGGTTTGAACAGAAACTGCCCTTCCGGTCAGCTTCTGTGGAAGGGGCATACCTGAAAAAGGTCTCCTGAACGGCATGCAACCGGTGTGTTCTAGCAGGGGGGCAGTCCCTCTGTCAGAACACAATAGCTCAGCAGAGGAGATTGCTGTACTAAGATCGAATTCTTAGTACAGTGGCTCCTCCTGAGCTATTTTTTTTTTTTTTCGTTCAGCCTGCTAAGTTAAATGAAAAAAAAAAACTCAGTGTGTACCAGGCTTTATGGTAACAGCATTTCCTTGAGGTTGCAAATAAAAACAAGAGCAATAACAATTAGAGAGGAGAATCAAGGTCCTGCATCCCATGAAAAGGGGGATGCAAATAGTACAAAAGTCCTACATCTTTCCTCTCTCACTTCCCCCCTAATGTGAAGTTTCAAGAGATAGAGCGTCACAGACTACATTCTTACTGTAGCTTGGTTCTTCAGACACTTCTTATGATAACCCCAGATGGATTTCCACCAGACGTATTATAATAAGGCCCTACTTACCAAAATGCCCTACACTGACATTGGCAGGACTGGCACTACCTCACTATCTGTGGTCATACCCTAACTACTATGAGGACCTCTAGTAGTTAATTAGGATATCATACTGCCTACCCACTCCAAGGGATCCCCAAGACTACTCTCAGGGCTTTTTATAGCAATCTCTAACGAGCAGGGCCCTCTAAATCCCCCTGTATTGAATTGTATTGTAACTGTATTTTCTTCCCCCATATTGTAAAGTGCTGCGCAAACTGTTGGCGCTATATAAATCCTGTATAATAATAATAATAATATCTCGTGGCCGAACAGGGAAAGATCTTATCAGGCACCAAAACTTTGGAAGTATGATTTAAACAAAGCACACATTACTCAAGAAAGCTGGTGAAATACACACAAAACATACAATATATTATTACATAAATGTATTTCTCCTAGAGACACTCTCTGTAGAAAAATAGCTTTACAAAAATACCAGCCCATTAGCAGAAAACAAAACTGGTCTCTAGCAGCATTCTTCTCATATACACATGCTGGACGCTGAGTTTTAACCTTCAGGACAGGTACTTTTGCAGTTTGTAGCTTAGAAAAACACATTCCCAACACATATAACTTTTAATAGGTACATTTTTTTTCCTATCTGGAAGTCTCCTTTGAGTATAAAAAGGTATAGCTATTTTCTGTAATTGTTTTAACATAACATATTCATTCTTCACTGTCGAAGAAGAGGCATTTTCTGCTTAAATAGGCAATGATCCATTGTAAAGGACAAAATTTTTCTCTCACTTATTCAAGAAAATTGCAGGCACTATAATAAAATGTTGGGACGGTTGAGCTCTATGTAAGTAATTGCACAGACAGGCAGTGAAATTGTAGATATCCATTTGAAGTATTAGCGTATTTAATATTAAATTGAAACGATAAAGTTTCTCTGCTGATTTGCAGTTTTCATATAGCGGATGTTATAGGTGTATTTAATCTTAATCAAGGTCACAATTAATATTTTACTACACATTTAAACATTCTGAACATTTTAGAGTTTGGTAGATTTTTTTTATCTATTCTTGATTTAAAAAGAATGGTAGATTTAAACTTATGAACATAAATGCTAACACTTCAGAACAATTTATTGGAAACCCGTGTTGAGAAAAATATGGAGGCTTCTATTGAACATTTTTCTTTAAATGATACATCATCCTAATCTTGGCTTAAAGGAAACCTGTCATGAGTGAAATACAGGCTGCCATTGCTGTTCTTCTTCTGAAAAAGCTGACTGACTCTCTGACCTCTAGCTTTAATACTTTGGTCACTGACCTGAAACACGCATGCAAATCAGGAAAACTGGTTAAGTGTCAGAAGTCACCACCTAGCACCTACATGCTTGTTGCAGGCCAGTGACTTAAACATATTGATGTAAGGGATAACAATGTTAAGTTGTCATGATAGGAAGTGAGAAAAAACCAGAAACACAGCAGTCACTTTTTGTAATGAGATGGAGGAAAACCAGACCCCACAGTGTCACTTACAGTAATAACAAATTGATAGATGACCTACGTTTTTCCCTTTCTGTCTAAGACGTAAAAACAAAACGTGTTAAATTGGTGTTAAAGTTCACGTTTGTTAGCGGGGACCCCTACTGTATGGGTTTGTTAAGCCATTTCCTGAACCTAAAGAGGGCCCCAAGTCTTAACAGCATTCCAGGGACAGCAAATGAAAGCCCCATGAAGTCTGACTAGCTCTGAGCACCATCACTGAACAGGTTTCACCTTCAGGCCTTGAGAGAAGTACTCAATTATTTTCACTTTAAAGGCCTTTTTCATACCACAGTTACAGGTGATGTTCCCATGCAGCCACTTCCTATATCTGTGGCAAATGCCCAGACATCATGGCCGGCATTCAGGTCACTGCTGGCCAGCCAACCCACTACAACTGACCACCATCACTCCTATCTTAAACTGCTATTAGCAGCATCCCCCAGGTATTGACTGGTAAGCCAAATGCCTGCTGCCATTTAGCAAATACACCCACTTCACATGCTACTGCTTTCCACACAGCATTAGATAGAGGCAAGGGTTGCCATTCTTTAAACTCTTTACCAAAGAGATTTTAACACCATAGTTTTCATACAAATAATGGGAAAACTCAGTACAACAATCAATCAATACATGGGGTTGATTTACTAAAGGCTAATAGACTGTGCACTTTGTAAAGTGCAGTTGGTCCAGAGTTTAGTAAATGAGGTAAAGCTTGGCACAGAATACCCAAAGACGTGCAAGGAAAATAAAAAAATATATAAAAACAGCATTTTTGCTTCCATGTGATTGGATGATGGAAGTCAGCAAAGCTTCTTCTCATTTACTAAGCTCTGGAGCAAATGTTCTTGCAGTGTGCAACTGCACTTTGCAAAGTACACAGTCTATTTGCCTTTAGTAAATCAAACCCATAGAGTTTTGGTACATTCCAGCCAGGTGGTAAGATAGCCTTTCCTCATGGGCTGACAATTCAAACTTAAAGGATAAGTTCACCTTTGGGAACATGTTACCTGTTCCACTTGTTTTTAGGGGGGAACAGGTCACATGTTCCCATTGCTGCAGCATCTCCCTGATCAGCCGCCGGTAGTGACAGTGAGCCCGGGGATCTTCTCCAGAGCTCGCTGTCACAAATTTAAAAAAGAAAGCGGCCATGTGGGGCTCCGCCCACCCGGATGTGTCAATCACTCATTCACAGAGTTCTGTAAATGGGAGATCTGCAAGTACCGACAGCCTTTTCTACCAGGGCACTGTTGATTGCTCTAGGTCAGTGATGGTGAACCTTTGCACTCCAGATGTATTGTAACCACCTTTCCCATGATGCTCATGCATTCTGCAGTGTATTGGAGCATCATGGGAAATGTAGTTCCAAAACATCTGGGGTGCCAAGGTTCTCCATTACTGCTCTAGGTAGTTCATTGATGCTTTCTGCCAGTGTATAACTGCCTGCTCGTATGAGGTACAAGCAGACAGCTTACACAGACAGTCTGCAAGACCCCATGCTTTACATGTTCTTTATAAAAAAAATAAAAAATGCAAATTTTTTTTACCTGCAAAAAGTTGTGCGTTTATTATTATTATTATTTTTTTTTTTAAAGGTGAACTTATCCTTTAAGATGGTAGATCACTATACAAAGGTTGTATCTCAAGAAGGGGTATTAGGAGTTGGTGCTGCTTTTCACTTCCACACCATGGCTGTTGCAATACTCCCAGGGCCTCAGCCCCTACCACATGTGTACCAGGGGCTCTGACGCAATTCCAAACCCTACATCTTGGTTTTTACTCGTGCCCACAGAGCCCTCAAAAAACTCCTTCCTCCCCTTATGTAGGCTGGGGACCAGTGGTACTTGCCAGATGGATGCAAAGACCCAAAAGAGCTGTAACCCATTTTACAAGTTCTTTAATCTCATCACTGTTAACATGAATAATTATTTTTTACTCTTTAGTTACAGATAAAAATAACACAAGAACCCATAAGTAGTAAAGAAGAAAAGCAACAATCTTCATAAGATATAGGCATATACATTTAGTACTGCTTAGTGCTGAAGAAATTTCACTGTATAATGTATAAAATACATTTTCTATTAAGTATTAACCAGTTTGTTTGCTTTGATTGCTTTCCAGAGATTTTTATGGAACATAAAAACAATGGTGTGTAGGCTTAGAAAAAAAAGGAAGTGTGTACAAGTGATCAGAAAGAAAACAATCCATCCTATAAACCCAGCCCCATTTGTTCCAGATTAATAGACTTGGGTCAATTTACAGAGGGCTAATTGTGTGGAAAGGTCCTCGTTTACTTAATAGAGGGTGTAAGGTGTGACATTCAAAGTCACAGAGCAGAATAAATTCAGCAAGGAGATTTGGTAGCAATCCAAGGATACCAGACTGAGAAAAATAAGCAAAGTTTTTCCTGCATACACTGATTATATCTGGCGCTGTCTCATCAGGTTTGGTTAGAACAAGGGTGTGCCATTATGCAGCTAAGAGAATAAATTAGAACAAGAATTCTGGCAAGTTTATTAATTATCATAGTTAGACCAATCTCGTATACAGCTTTAGAAACGCTTCAGGTATTAATCAAGGGCTCAACCGGCAGTCAAAAACAGCATTTTTTCTTTGGGGGGGGAATTGGGAGAGCAAATCATATTCAAATTCTATAATACTATATATCTACTGAGCTGTTTGAAAAGTATTTAATAGCTTGCCTGAGACATAACACATTAATTATATTTTTTCCCCCTTAGCGGCATAAAAGTAACTTTTCTTTCAATATGTGTCCCGTTCAGGCAATGCAACATGAAAACAAAACTTATTGGTAAAAATATCAAGCAGTTGGTAATAAAAGCAAACATCTGCTCAGCGTTTCATATCATATCAAGTCCATGTCAAAGCTAATTGGGTGACATAGTGTTCTCAGCCATAGGTCTGACATTATGACAGTTTGCTGTCTTATAGAACAAGCTACAGATATGGAAAATGCCTAATGAGACAGGCAATCACTGGATTCTAGACTGCATTCTTCACTTCTTTATTTTATTTCTTTTATATAAGGTCAGAGTTGTAGTAACAAGATTTACAGCAGTCACAGGTGCAGGGGTTCATGCCCCTATGTCCATTATTATCACCTCAATATCATTCAGAATAAAGCGGAGATGTTGTAGCAAGAATAGTCATCAGAGAGCTTCTAATAGTCAAATCTTGTTCATACAGCTCCTCTCTACCTGGTGCACTCTCCTTTATTAAGATTGTCACTGAAGAGGGCAATTCAGCAATGGTGGATGACATGCAATAAGATGTTTGGGGGGGGGGGGCATGAAGCACAGAGTTGGGCTTTAACCACTTAAGCCCCGGAAGATTTTACCCCCCTTCCTGACCAGGGGGTATTTTGCGATTCGGCACTGCGTGACTTTAACGGATAATTGCGCGGTCGTACCTAAACGAATTTGACGTCCTTTTTTTCCCACAAACAGAGCTTTCTTTTGGTGGTATTTGATCACCTGTGCGATTTTTTGAACATGCGCTATAAACAAAAAAAAGCGTAAATTTTGCAAAAATAACAATATTTTTCACATTTTTTTATATGAAATTCCCCCCCAATAAAATGTAAAAATCAAAATGTTTTAACATTTTCGGCCAATTTGTTTTATGCTACATATGTTTGGTAAAAAAAAATCACAAAAAGCGTATTTTGATTGGTTTGCGCAAAAGTTATCGCGTTTACTAACAAAGGGAAAGATTTTGTCATTTTTGTTGTTTTTTTTTTAACGCGTAATGGCGGCGATCTGCGATTTTTTTTGCGGTACTGCGACATTGCGGCGAACAGATCGGACCCTTGACTGACATTTTTGACACTTTTGGGGTTACCAGTGACATTACTGCAGTAATCAGTGCTATACATATGCACTGTTACTGTAAAATGACACTGGAAGTGAAGGGGTAGTGAAGGGGTTAACTTTATTTGAGAGGGAGGGGCTGTGTGTGTCCCTAGGGGCTGTGTGTGTCTCTAGGGGCGTGATTCTAACTGTGATTGGCTGTGGCTTGATGTGTAGGAACAATGATCAACGGTCCTACATAGTAGAACCCTATGATCACTGTTCCTACACTAGCCGCCTGCCTTTCTCCCGCTGTCACGGACGATCGTGAGTGAGCGGCAGACATCGGGTCACACGCGCGGGGGGTCCGTGACCGCGCGGGAGCGAGCCTCCGGCGGCGCGCACTCGCTCCCCTGTGAGGGGCTGACCACCGCAGTATATGTACTTGCGGTGGTCGGCAAGTGGTTAATAAGCATATTTGGCTGGCCCCTATAAAGTTAAAGTTACCGACCCATTGAGCCCATTATCTACAATAGATATATTAGTCACACGTGTAGTTATAGATAAAAAGATGAAGATACAAAATGCATCATTCAAGCTACCTTATCCTTTGCCCTTTCTGGAAAAAGTCACAGATTAGCTTCAATCCCCCCTCCCCTCTACCCCAGCCCTAGCATCATATACTTTCCTTTGCTCCACCACCATTCTATTCAACGATATAGGAGATATAGGAGATACCCTATACTTTTAGGTAAAGAGTGTAGCAATATTTCCAGGCCTTGGGCCTGAGGTGGGTCTGCCATCAGTACCAGTAACACTCCCAACACATTTAAGTTGTGAACCCAGGTGTGAGAACTGAGACAATGACCATTCTGGCATCTTTGGTTTGTTTTGTTTATTGTAAATTGGGGATAGAAGAAGGGAATGAGTGGGATACTCCTCTGGCTCTTCTAGGCTTAACTGGGACTTTGCACAAAAATGCTCTCTAGCGCTGTCTTGGCGCCAGCTGAATGCCGACCAGCGCTTCCAGACGCTTGCAAATACTGCTTAGCTGAATTAGTGCTGGAACCTCGACTTTAACTTGTTTGTTAACTCAGAAGATCCAGGACTGTAGAAAACTTGACTCCTGACACTCAATTTTGCTCAAAAGTCACTGAACAGCTCCCTCCAGCCCTTCACTGACTGAGGTAGCTCCTTGTCACTGCTTGTGCTGCTGCAACTCTTAACACTGTTCACTACACACTTTAACAGACTCTTCAGGGCCTAACCACGGGTACCCCCTTTACACTTCAGGGTCCTCTGACTAGGCATCCCGTTTACACTAGCTCACTCCTGGATCCCTAGAACCTTCTCCGGCATGGTCCCCTCTGACTCTAGGCAGACCCCCAGGGGCAGTCGACAGTACTCACGACCTTTGTAGGCTTTCCTGGAACTGGACCCCTCTCTCTCTCCGCTGGTTCTCGGCACACCGAATCCCCTCTGCAGCTCAGCTCAGCACTCTTTGGATTCCCAGGCCGCCACCCGAGAAACCAGCTTCCTCTGACAGGAGGAGAGACAGCCGTACTCTCCCTCCTGGGACTCTGCTTCCTGCCAAAGACGCTGCGTCATGCGTTCCTTCAGAACTTATACCCACTCCCAGAATCCTCTGCGGCAGAATCTGCCTTCTGGGGTAGATACAGGCCTGAGTGTGTCTCTAATTAGGTTTCCCCCACTGTCCAATGAGAATCCTCCCATGGAGCCAGTGGGGAGACTCCCCTCTCAGCAGACACACCTGGGAGACATGACAGCCAGCTGAAATTATGGTCCTGCTGTTAGGCAGCCAAGGCCCACTATAATTTTACCTAGCACCTACCACCTACCTGTAGGGTGCTACAAGAGGAACATGTGACTCCCACGATGTAAGCTATGACTCCAGTGACTTATAGCTTACATGAGATTTTCATAAGGCAGCTAAATAGCACAATTGGGCAGCAAAAAGAATGTCTGTATATGCTGCAGGGGAGGACTGTATTAGAGTGAACTTGTTGCTTTGCCCTGCAAATATTTCCATGGTCCAAAGTACTAAAATCGCATGGATGCAGTTGGTCCATAGACAAAGCATTTAAATCTTAAATGCAGGAAATCTGAACTACATTCAACATATTGATGAATACTCACACCTGCTAACCATATAGAGGTAATATATCTATGATGATGCAAGGTAGCAGGGACACATTATTAGGATAATGAGCCTGAATACTGGGGGAATTATTATATTATTATTATTTTACAGGATTTATATAGCACCAACAGTTTGCGCGCTGCTTTACAATTTAAAGGGAGACATTACAGTGACAATACAATTCAATACATAGGGTTAGGAGGGCCCTGCTCCTGCAAGCTTACAATCTAATAGGGAGGGGCTGGAGGAACAAAAGGTAATAACTGTGAGGGATGAACTGATGGGAGAAATAGAAGATTTGGTTATTAGTTGAAAGAAGGCAGGATAGGCTTCCCTGAAGAGATGAGTCATCAGGAATCACCTAAAAGTGGTAAGAGTAGGAGATAGCCGGACAGATTTGGGTAGTGAGTTCCAGAGGATGGGAGAGGCCCTGGAGAAGTCCTGGAGACGAGCATGGGAGGAGGAGACAAGGAACCTAGAAAGCAGGAGGTCTTGGGAGGACGGATGGTTTGGGTGATATTTGGAGACAAGATTGGGGATGTAGCTCGGGGCAGAGTTGTAAATAGCTTTGTATGTTATTGCTAGTGTTTTGAATTTTATACTTTGGGCAATGGGTAGCCAGTAGAAGGATTGGCAGAGAGGGGTAGCAGACACTGAACGACTGGTAAAGTAGATAAGTCTGGCAGCAGCATTCATTCATGATAGACTGAAGAGGGGATAGCCAGTGGACAGGCAGGCCAATAAGTAGGGAACTACAATAGTCAAAGTGAGAGATAACAAGGGATTCAATAAGCTGCTTAGTGGTTTTAAAGGTTAAAAATGGGCATATTTTAAGAGATGTTTGGGAAGTGACGTCTGCAAGATTTAGACAGTATGTCAGAACCCAGACTTGAACCTGGAACCTCCAGTGTGTCTGGCAATTACTCTACTTGCTGAGCCACCTGGAATGCTGGACAGCTCCTTGGACAGCTCCTTGGACAATTCCTTGAATGATCCTGCCGTGAATCTTGATTGCCTTGAACCTTGAACTCTTTACTCCTCCCATGAACTTCCTGATTTAAGCCATGTCTCTGCACTTCCGGGTTGCCAGAATATTGTGCCTTCACCAGCCAATATCTTGCTCGTCTCTGCTGCTGCCGTCCCTATCTTCGCTACCGTTCGTTATCGACACTTGGCTTGTTCCTCGACTACACTTCTGCCTAATCCCAATCTGCAACTACTTGTTACCGACCTTTGGCTATTCCTAGACTACGCTTCTGTTTGATCCTGACCTGCTATATCTGCAACTGGACCCTGGCTTGCTCACCTCCTGGTGGGGCGATCCTGAGGACCGCGACCTGGTACTAACACGCAGCAAAATCCATCTCCACCATAAGGAGCGCTGGTGAACACCGGTTAGTACTTAGATTCCGCACCTCAGGTGAGCCTGCGTCATCTGCCAGTGTGACCTGCCTGTGTTCCTATCCAGCTGGTTCCTGTGTAAGCTGCTATAGCTATTGGTCTTCGAGCCTGACTCCAGATTGTGACACAGTAATTGGATTTGGGGCTGAAAGGAAAGGTCAGAGTCCAGGATTACATTTTGCACCCTGGTATGAGGGGAGGGACTGATAGTTGTATTATGGATCTTGATGGAGAATTCAGGGGAGGGGTCAGTAGCAGGAGGAATTATTATTAGTTCACTTTTAAAATATTAGTTCACTTTTAAAAAGATTGAGTTTGAAGAAGTGGTGTGACTTCCATGCTGATATGTCAGTTAGTAAGTTAGTAATGCGAGAGGAGGCTGAAGGAGTGAGGTGAGGAGTAGAGAGATAGATTTGTATGTCGCCAGCATAGAGATGGTACTGGAAGCCATGGGAGTTTATAAAGTGGCCAAGGGAGGAGGCGTAGATGGAGAAGAGAACCTTGGGGGACCACTACAGAAAAAGGAAGTGGAGAGAAGGAGATAGAGTTATAGGTAACGCTGAAGGAGCGCTGTGATAGGTAGGAGGAGAACCAGGAGAGAGCAGAGTCTTGAAGGTCAAGAGAGTGGAGTTTTATTTTAAAGAGGAGGGGATGGTCAACCTTGTCAGAAGCCGCAGAGAGGTCTAGTAGTAGAAGTATAGAGTAGAGGCCATTGGTTTTAGCAGTTAGTAAAACATTAGTTAGTTTTAGTAGGGCAGTTTCAATGGAGTGCTGCAAGCAAAAGCCAGACTGTAAGGTGTCAAGAAGGTTGTTGTTGGTGAGGTAGAAGCTCAGACGGTTGTAGACTAAACATTCTAAAAGTTTAGAGGTAAAAGGGAGCAAGGAGATGGTACTTAAGTTGTTCAGGCTGATGGGGTCCAGTGAGGGCTTTAAACTATGGGTGTGATCAGCGCATGTTTTAGAGGGGGAGGGGGTGCCAGTAGAGAGGGACAGATTGAAGATGTGCGTGAAGGAGCATAGGATAGAAGAAGGTGACTGTAGTAGTTGTGAGGGAACAGAATCCAGGGGACAGGTGGTAAGGCGGCCTTCTGAGAGAGCTTTAGCGTAATCTTTGGTAGTAGTAAGGTTAAAGGAGGAAAGTGTTGACGGTGGTTTTGTAAAGGGTTTGTTAAGTAGGATAGATGTCTGCACAGTGGAGATGCCCCCATGAATTGCATCAATCTTGTTTTTGAAGTGATTGGCAATCTCATGAGCAGTGAGTGAGTTACTAGGTGGAGGTGGAGAAAGAGTTAAAAATAGAGAAGAGGCTATGAGCACTGGAGGACAAAATATTAATGAGAGTGACACTCCCTTCCTTAAAGGGCTATATTTCACTAATTGACTAAGCAGGTATAGTAGCAGAGGTGAATATTAAAGCAATATTAAACCCAAAACCAAAATTTACCAGCTTACCAATCATTAGACGTGGTGGCTGCATTTGCATTTCTTTTGAGGTGTTTTTCCCTCTGTTTTCACCTGATGATCTGGCCAGTAACACATCTGCTGTATTAGAGGGTCCCTATTCTGGATTGAGGAGCACAGGGGGCACATTTTAAAAGCGTATCAGGAGGTATGCTAGTATCTGGAGCTTGGTCAATGAGGGAATACTACAATTTTGCCAGTGCCTGAGAACAAGAGGAGAGACGGTCGCCACATATGAGGACCGGGAAAGGCACTGGCAAACCTCCTGCTCAGGAGGTATGCTAGTATCTGGAGCTTGGTCAATGAGGGAATACTAAGATTTTGCCAGTGCCTGAGAACAAGAGGAGAGACGGTCGCCACATATGAGGACCGGGAAAGGCACTGGCAAACCTCCTGCTCAGGAGGTATGCTAGTATCTGGAGCTTGGTCAATGAGGGAATACTAAGATTCCCTGTCCTCATATGTGCCTTTCCCGGTCCTCATATGTGGCGACCGTCTCTCCTCTTGTTCTTTCCCTCTTCTGCCTAATTGGTTGAATTGCCTTATCTCCTGTGAATATGGGACTCAGCACCTCCCAATTAGAGGTACCCTGGGAATGCTTGGGAATCCTCTTTGAGTAGCCACCTCGGATGTCTGCAGCATACCTTTGTGGCATTTATCAGCTTTGAACCTCTTTTGTTGTTCAGCGAAACGCGGTAGACCCTTCCCACCTTGGCTGTACCCACTTACAGGCCACTTTCATCAATGGGCCAGGAATTTTCTATTTTTGATTGTATATTTTTAAGTACTCTCAGACTATTATATTTTAATGCAATATCAATAAAATTGATTTTTTATATATATTTTGTCTTGGCTACTAACAATTGCTATTGCACCACTCACACCCTTTAAAGTCCATTATTTTTACTAGGTGTGGTTAGGACCATCTAGTCTGGATGACTGTGGACCAGCCCACACCTGTATTTTATTTGTAATCCCTATCCTGGGATGTGGGTGTGTTCTGGTGTAATTTTTCTTACACCCAAGTTAATTCATTTATTTTGGGAAGTTACCAAATCACTTAAGTGGCCCTCGCTCTTTAAAAGCCTAAGCACCCCTGTTTTACATAAATAAATATAGCTAATTATTGTAGGCACCCCTGTCAGTGTTGAATGGTTTGTCTCATCTATTTCACTGAAACATCTGCAAGAGAGCTTGTTCTTTTAAAAGGCAAGAGACTTACTGGCAGGGTCACCAGATGAAAATAGAAGAAAGAAAGACAAAGAAGAAAACTAAAGCAGCCATCACATTTAAGACGTTGTAAGCTTCAATATAAAAAAATGTTTGCTTTTGTTTTTAAAACTGCTTTAAGTGTAAATGAATGTGTGCCTACGGTGGAAATCCTTTGGACGAGTAGCTTGCAAGCCCTCATGCATGTGCTTCTGAAATGTCAGAGATTTCCTATGGCTCTGACATCTATTGCCAGTGGAAACTAAGGCACAATCAAAGTCATTCTGAGCGGGGCTTTCAATAGATGAGAAGCAATGACCTAGAGCACCACCAATAATGGTGCATTATGGACAAAGAGTGAATGCAAAACTTTTTTTTAATCTTTAGGTGCCTTCTGCTGTCATACTCCCAAAGACAGACTCATATTTCCAAATGCTGCGTAACGAACAAGAACAGTTCCTTTTTTTAAAGATTTCTCGCTAAATGTTTTTTTATTCCTGAAATTGTCTGTGCTTTTTAGCAAATAGCAACAGTAATGAAAAAAAAAAAAAAAAAACTTTTTTCTACCCTGTTGAATCTATTTAGGATATTGTGGACATTTACAATATTATTATCTATTGGGCAACATTAAATGAAAAAATAAAAAGTAGTAGAGGATAGTCCACTTTAACAAACATTTCTGCCAGGCCATATATAGTGGTTACGGATTCCCTTAGACAGAAATGTGGCTGTGTACACGGTTTGTAGTGCTGACTTTTACCAGCTCAGCATCAAAGCATGCCTATAAATTTTCTGCTAACTATGCCAAACATCAACAGACCATAGTGTCAATGTAGATAAAGTTTAAACCATTTAAGCTCCTAAAATATACATGATGTACATACATTCAGTTAAATGGACAATAAAACCATCTAACCATTTTTTATGCAAGTAAAATGCTGTACCTAACCTACAGAATTGTGTTTATACAGATCATTATATGTCTATATTAGAAAAAGGTCAGACTCCTTAAAATCAACTGTATACACAACATTTTCAACTACCAACAGTGCCACCTTGAGGAAACGAGAGAAACCGATTTTACAGTAATGTGTACTGTTTAACCACTTAAGCCCCGGAAGATTTTACCCCCTTCCTGACCAGGGTTTTTTTTGCAATTTTTTATTGCGTGACTTTAACGGACAATTGCGCGGTCGTGCGATGCTGTACCTAAACGAATTTTACGTCCTTTTTTTCCCACAAACATAGCTTTCTTTTGGTGGTATTTGATCACCTGAGCGATTTTTTGATCATGCGCTATAAACAAAAAAAGAGCGCCAATTTTGCAAAAATAACAATATTTTTCACATTTTTTTATATGAAATTCCTAAAAAAAAAATGTAAAAATCAACATTTTTTAACATTTTCGGCCAATTTGTTTTATGCTACATATGTTTGGTAAAAAAAAATCGCAAAAAGCGTATTTTGATTGGTTTGCGCAAAAGTTATCGCTTTTACTAACAAAGGGAAAGATTTTTATCATTTGTGGTGTTTTTTTTTTTTTAACGAGTAATGGCGGCGATCTGCGATTTTTTTTTTGCGGGACTGCGACATTGCGGCGGACAGATCGGACCCTTGACTGACATTTTTGACACTTTTGGGGTTACCAGTGACATTACTGCAATAATCAGTGCTATACATATGCACTGTTACTGCAAAAATTACACTGGCAGGGAAGGGGTTAACTGTATTGGAGAGGGAGGGGTTAAGTGTGTCCTAGGGGCGTGTTTCTAACTGTGATTGGACATGGCTAGTGTAAAAACAGAGATCAACGGTCCTACATAGTAGAACCGTCTGATCACTATTCATACACAGGGGAGAATGACAGGCGGCTTGTTTACATTAGCCGACTGCCTTTCTCCCTTCCCGGCGAACGATCACGAGTGACTGGCGGACATCGGGTCCGCTGGTCACATGCACTGACTTGTTAGGGAACGAGCCGGGGGGGGGGGGGCGCGCCTCAGCGGGCACGCGCTCGCCCGCTATTGGCTCACAAGCCAGTGACAGGCTAGTGACGTACCGGTACGTCACTTTGCCTGGCCGGGGCTGACCGCCGCAGTATATGTACTTGTGGCGGTCGGCAACTGGTTAAGGGAAACTCTGAGAATGTATGGAGGTCACCTTTCTGAAAATACTAGTTCCCTGGCAGTCATGCTAAGTTTCAATGGCAAATTACTTTTGAACTTTCTAAGTCAATGAGCTGAAACTAGATAGGAAGCTCTTGTTTTCATGATTTGCATGTTGATTCCAGGTCAATATCTCTGAAAGTCTTAAACTTTTGAAGACAAAAGTATTTTCAAATGCAAAATAATCTCCCTATTCCTTTCGATTACACGTTTCCATTAAAACTGCAGGGATACTTTGATAAAATGCAACATTTCTTAAAGCCTAAGTTTAGCCAAAAGGAAAAAAAAAAAAAAAATCGAATCCCAACCATGGCACTGCTGGTCTTGAGTTTGCATGTTCTCCCTGTGTCTGCGTGGATTTCCTCCAGGTACTCCGATTTCCTCCTACACTCCAAAGACATGCTGATTAATTGGATGGATTCTGTCTAAATTGGCCCTAGTATGTGTATGCATGAATGTGAGTTAGGGACTTTAGATTGTAAGCTCCTTGAGGGTAAGGACTGATGTGAATGTACAGTATATACATATAAAGCGCTGTGTAAGAAAATTGATGGCGCTATACAAGTACCTTTAATAAATAAATAAAAATAAATAAATAAAATCAGCATTAAGAGACATTACTTGAAGTAGAACTATAGGCAAAACTTTTCATTTTGGATAAAGTAAGGGAGGGTTATAACCCCGTAAGGTTTATTTATGCAATCTGTGTCCCATTGAGGAGATTTATGTTCACTTCCTGTCCCATAGCCATAACAGAAAGTGATAGATAATACCTGCAAATTAAGGGAATCCTGTGGGCCCCTCTAGGTCCCCAGAACTAGTATACCCATGGAAGATTTCCTCTATATTAATTTTCTGGAGGCAGCTCAAAATTTGGGATTTTCTTTTACTTTCACTTTCATTGACAATGGTAAACAGGAAAAATAGAAAAGGCGAGTCTCCACAACAGGGGCACAGACAGCAATAAAAACCTAATAGGTGTTCTCATCCATCTCCACTCTGTTCAAACTTTAACCACTTCTGGAACGGAAAATGTTCCCCCTTAATGACCAGGCCATATTTTGCGATTCGGCACTGCATTACTTTAACGGACAATTGCGCGGTCGTGCGACGCTGTACTCAAATAAAATTGATGTCCTTTTTTTCCCACAAATAGAGCTTTCTTTTGGTGGTATTTGATCACATGTGCAATTTTTATTTTTTGCGCTATAAACAAAAAAATAGCGACAATTCTAAAAAAAAAAAAAAGGAAAAAACAATATTTTTCTACTTTCTGCTATTCCCAAAAAAAAATGTAAAAATCTAATTTTTTTAACAATTTGTTTTCTGCTACATACTTTTAGGGGAAAAAAACGTAATAAGCGTATTTTGATTGGTTTGCGCAAATGTTATCGCGTCTACTAACTACGGGAAAGATTTATGTAATTTTTTTTATTTTTTTTTTTATTTTTTAACTAGTAATAGCGGCGATCTGCGATTTTTAGCGGGACTGCGACATTGCGGCGTGGAGATATGACTCCTAACTGACATTTTTAACACTTTTGGGGGGACCAGTGACATTACTACAGTAATCAGTGCTAAAAATATGCACTGTTACTGTAATAATGACACTGGCAGGGAAGGGGTTAACACTGTGGGTGATCAAGGGGTTAAATGTGAGCCTAGGGAAGTGTTTCTAACTGTATGGGGGCAGGGCTTGTAAAATGATCATAGAGACCTGTGATCCTATATAGAAGGATCATAGGCACTCTGTGATCATTCCAGAGAGAAGAACGGTGAGCTGTGTTTACAACAGCTGACCTTTCTCTTCTCTCAGCGGGTAGTGATCGCGGGTGGCAGGCAGCAATCAGAGCCGCCTGCCCCATGCATCAGCGTACCCGCTGACGAGTGGGGGCGGGAGCGTTCCGCCGGCGGCGTGCGCTCACCCCTAGCTGCAGGCACGCGACCGACGTAGTACTACATCGGTTCGCACAGGAGGGCCAGCCTGCCACAGTATATATGCGGTGAACGGTCTGAAACTGGTTAAAAACATGTTTTGACTTTAGTTATACTTTAAAGTCAATGTGATATGTCCCTTGTGCTGCTGGCTGTGGGATTACTTGAAATCTTTCTTCGCCACCACCACCACCACCTCATCTAAAACATGATCTGAGAATAGAGGAGGTGGACTTTTCATTCATCCACCTGCCTTATATTAATGGATTGTGTTTCCTTCATAGAAGCTATACATATTGTATGCTCATGTGGAATCACACCCGAATGTGCCACATCCCGTAATGTAAGAGCTCGGAAAAGAATTCCCCTTGGGGTGGGACTTTAATGGCACAAATAATGAATTTGAAACAAACATATAAAATTATATAAATTTATTGAAGGTTATAGTAACAAAATTGGTTAAAAACATATGGCAAGCTGTATACATTTCATAGGGTCATGAGGCAGATACAAATACCGCTGTATAAAGGTGAGTGCCCAACGCGTTTCAGAGACACAACAGAATTCCTTCTTCAGGGGCAACCTTAAAATGGCGGTCTGCAAGTGATCAATCATACATCAATCAATCATTGGTAAATATGGAAAACACATAACAGTATTTTATAGTCATTACAATTCATTCAGAATTTAGACATAATATATCTGTGATGGAACACTTACAGAATCTGTCCGATGACACTTTAGAGTGTATGCCTGCCCATAGTATCTTAAAAACAAAGAGCTGGAATGCTTTCGTCCCTGTATTTGGGTGCCGGAATGAGGAAGGTGGATAACAGAGACTGGAGGTATAATATGTAAGCACGTTCTTGTTAATGTGTGCCCGTCAGTCCATAGACTGAATGGGGACAGCTGGAACCCAGAAAAAATTGGGAGATCTGTCTAGTAGAAGGAGGAAAAAGGGAAAACAAAAACAGAAAGAAACAATCACCAAAAATGGTTTAAACATCTAGTTAATACTGGGGTTTCCTTACTTGGAAGAATATATATTTACTCTCTCTTTGACTTCCAAATCTAATAGATAAAACTGGATATGTGGGACTTAAATTATCCCCCTGATCTATGTTAATGAACTTTATACATTTCTATGATCAAAGCAATGCTTGCACTATATATATAGATTGTTTTACCCACGCAGCGTTTTTTTGTGTGCAGATATCAGCCTTACCCAATAGCACATTGTTTAAACCTATGTTCTATTTTTTGTAGAACAAATAAAACACAACCATTTTTGGTGATTGTTTCTTTCTGTTTTTGTTTTCCCTTTTTCCTCCTTCTACTAGACAGATCTCCCAATCTTTTCTGGGTTCCAGCTGTCCCCATTCAGTCTATGGACTGACGGGCACACATTAACAAGAACGTGCTTACATATTATACCTCCAGTCTCTGTTATCCACCTTCCTCATTCCGGCACCCAAATACAGGGACGAAAGCATTCCAGCTCTTTGTTTTTAAGATACTATGGGCAGGCATACACTCTAAAGTGTCATCGGACAGATTCTGTAAGTGTTCCATCACAGATATATTATGTCTAAATTCTGAATGAATTGTAATGACTATAAAATACTGTTATGTGTTTTCCATATTTACCAATTAGTCCGGCATTTTTGAGGAGTGCCGGTTGCAGGCTCTATTAACCCCCACAGTGGGGGGATTGGAGAAGAAAGATTTCAACGAAATGAGAATCCAGCAGCACAAGGGACACATTGTGTTAGCTGCAAGTAATGTTGAATGTGAGATTTTTTTTTTTTTTTTTTATGTGTAAACTTTGGTATAGCTAAAGCCATTTATTTTTAAACAGGTTTATTTTGCCATTTGCATACCATTGGAGAGATTTTTCTTCACTTTCTGTCCTATAGACAAAGATTTGATCTGTCCTGGTGACAGCTAGAAAAAGTTCCACCCAGAAAAAGAGAGACAAGGAAGGAGACAGAGGAGTGACATATCGCCTGCCCACTGCCTGTCAAATGCCCCTGAAAAGCAATCCACCAGGGATCACTTTTTAGAGGGGCATCAAGGTTTGCCGCAAGTGTAAACCTAAGACTGGCATGATACATTTCTATATGCAATAACTAGCTCAGAGTGCAGAATTAGATTGTCATTTGTACTGCTGACTGAGTTCATCTTGCTGAGCAAAGCATAATTCCTTTGACAAATATAAGGTTTCTCCATTCTACACAAGTCACTGCATTGAGAAAGGACAATAGCTTTTTATATATGTTTGCTTGATGTCGTTTTAGAGACACACAAATCCCCAGGCAACTATAAGTCAGCAAACAGCAGACTGGAAAAAAATCATTACTATGATGAAGAGATACAAAGCATCAAACTCACTCAACGGAATAAAGGTTAGACGATTGACTTGTTCTACAAATGAATCATCTCAAGGGGCGCAGCAGTTTGACATGAATCCCTCCCAGCCACACTGCATGAGCGCACTACAACGAATGTGATGTGTATCTTTTTACATAATGAAATAACTAACGCTAAACACTCAATTGTAACATCTCAAAAAAGTATCTTCCTGCTGCAGATATTACAGAATAGTAAGATGTAAAATAAAAGTTCTAGCAAAGTAAAAATTCTAGATAATCTGATAATGGAAAAACTATAGGGTTCCAACATTGGGGACATTGGCTTTTCTAAAAGTAATACCAATATTACGTTATGGTTATTTATACTTATTATTACATATTATACCCATTATGCCGATCCCATTGTATCCTTCCTACTACCCATTTTATTCCCCTTCCCCCTCATTTATACCTGACTAGGGATGGAGACAGTAAGCCTTGGATGGGCATTGTCTCATTTAAAGTCCCAGTTGTTTTGTCTTTGTGTCTGTTTTTGTCTTTGTTTGTCTGTTGTCTTTTGTTTATGTAAAATAAAAGTTCTAGCAAAGTAAAAATTCTAGATAATCTGATAATGGAAAAACTATAGGGTTCCAACATTAAAGGCCCCATACCTATAGAACCTCCTGCTACCCACACCACTATTCTTTGTGAATCCGTAGGTGAGTAAGTAAGTATGTAAGTAGCGCTGTTCTAAATGTGGTGGGAAGAGTGAGAAATTCATAACACTTTAACACACAAATTCACGCTAATTGAGTGCTGTAGACCATGCACTGTAAAATATAAATACTATTTTACAGTAATACTATATTTACTGCTATCTTCTTTATGTTTCAGGAACAAAATTTAGAAGAAATGTTGTAGCAGAAAACAAGGCCTGTTTCAGTTGACATTCTGAGTAAAGCCCAACTCCCGGCAACTAAAAATGATCCCTTGCAGTGGTGCTGTGCCTGCACAGCAGGGGTTAACTGTTCACTCAGGTCTAGGGGTACAAATAAAGAAGATTCATTTATCTGATCCTCCACTCCTCCCCACTGCCATACTGGTCTCCGTAGTCTCTTCTCCCCTACACTCCAGCAGTTTAGGATCCTGATGTCATCAAGACCAATATAGGGTCCATAGTCCTGCAATAGACATGTTGACCCTGAGGGACAGTACACCATGGGAGAGTGTAAGGGCTCTTTCACACGGGCGTTCCGTGTGTCCGTATATCATCCTATTTTTTTGCGGGTGATATACGGACATAATGCATGTCAATGGCATTGCGGATGTCAGCGGAATACCATCCGCTGACATCCGATTTTCTTCCTTTCAGTTCTGTTCCATTTTTTGGAACAGAACAGAACCCTATTTTTCTTCCGTTTAAAAAACGGAACGGATGCAAAATCGGATGTCAGCGGTGTCATCCGCTGACATCCGCAATCCCATAGACATACGGATGGGATGATATGCGGACATACGGAGCGGATGACACAAGTGTCAACCGTGTCCGTGCAAAAAATAAAAAATAAAGTGCCGGAGCGGAAGAAAAAAACTGAGCGGCCGTGTGAAAGAGGCCTAACAGTGTTTCTCCTCTCCCCTATACAAAATGAGCAATTAAAGCTGAACCTCACCTAAAAAGGGAAGTTCTGCTTTTTAGCCCACCACTATTTTTGGCAGATTTTTTTATTCCTGGGAGCAGGTGTCTCATTTTGACAGGTACCCGCTCCTGCTTGATTCGCCCAGGCAATGGGAGCAGAGGTTTGCCCCACTCCTTCTTGGCCCGCAATCTCCTGGGACATATCACAGGTCCCAGGAGGCTGCAGGTTGCACATGAGCAGTGGGAAGCCGGTAGTGAAGCCTCAGGAAGTCAAAGCTGACTTCCTCCGCTCAAGATGGTGGCACCGAGGACCCAAAGATGGCTGAAGAACCAGCCTGGGTGAGGATCCCTAGATTAGTAAATGTTTATTATAAGTCAGCAGCTACAGTATTTGTAACTGCTGACTTTTATTTTTTCTTCAAACAACTGTAGCTTCTCCTTATGGTGGGTAGGAAAGTGCGCTGATTCAATATAGGGTGTGCTGCTACCTTAGAGTGTATGTTGTAGAATAGGTGAAGAAATCAGGTGCGCTGCCCTAGTGCATATGTGCAACATACAAAATGATGCAAACAAATAAACCAAAAATGCAATAATAATGCAAAAAAATGGAAACGTATGCAATTCATGTAAAACAAAAAATGTCCAGAAGGTGACTAGTGATACACCAATGTGCAATAAACGTCCATGTTATAAGTCCATAAATAAAGTGCAAAAAATGGTGACATAAACTTCCAGCTTGGGGAAAGGTGAACTGTGATTGGAAGGTGCAAAGTCCCACCACCAGCTTGGCCTCTTACCAGAAGTTAAACGTTAAGGGAATATATGAATATGACCGCTCCAAAGGTCATGCAGCCAGATAGAAAAGTTCCCAGAAATACAGAAGGCACTCTGACACACTCGTGCTCCCTAGACTCTTACCGGACAAAAGCCAAACAAGAAGCCTGGTTCAATAGCGATGAGTGGTCCTGCCGGGGGTTACTGGACTCTAGGCTGGCTGATGTAGTTGCTTGTGTCCAAGAGGAACAGACCCAGTCAGAAAGCCTGACGAAAGAAGATCCTGCCAAAGGTGGCTAGACTCTGATTGGCTGCTGTAACTCCTTAGTCTGGTTGACCTCAATAATAGGGGACACAACAGAGGGGACCGCAATAGTGCATTACCAACAGTAGATTTTTATTAAAACAAATGGTTGCACTTACAGTTGTGAAGACAATAATAGCGAGTTCCCTCACGGAGGAGCTGTATGGCGGGGTCCGCCTGCAGTGCGGACCGCTGCCTGGTCTAGATGTGATGACGCGGCGCCTCCTCTCTGACGCGTTTCTCCCGATAGGGCATCCACTTAGATTGAAGTGGCGGTGAAGCCCCACTGCACGGAATAATTTTACATTTTGCAGGGTTGGGCTTTAACACACCAGCTATTACACACAATGGGATTTGGATGACAGAACATTTTGCTCTCTTATCCTTTTGCTGCATTTAGAGAAAAGCGTTCTCAGCTGCTTTTGTGCATAAAATGGGTACAGCTCCAGCCCTCTAAAAATGAAAGGCAAGAATGCATATGGTGATATTTAGTGACTTGAGTAGTTTGGCAATTTTCGCCCTCACACCCAGAAATCCTTATGCAGGACAGGCAGAGGAAAGTAGATTCTGCTGAAATGGTTCAATCAATTATGTAAATGTAAACCTAATATAAAGGTGAAATACTTTCAGACATGCAATGTATTATTTATATTAGATAGTTTTCTGGCCTGATGTTCAAAGAATATAATGTAATTATTTCAAGCTAGACTTGTACACAAGGATCAGAGTCTGCTCATTAAGATCAGTTTTTGCAATGTATCTGGAAAGGTTAGAACACCTCTTAGGTTTTACTGCTTTCTGGAGCTCTGTTATAGATATTTCTCTTCCCAGGGTGTTGCCTTTTACCAGGCAGGAAGGACTCATTTCTACCAGCCTACATGCTAAAACCTGTGCATGCTGGTGTATGTTGTGCAGGGGCAGAGAGCGATGCTGTGTTTACTTTTTTCTACTTTTTTGAAGTGTCACAAAATTACACTTTAACTCTATGCACCAGACCGCATTGGAAAGCTCTACGGTGGCATGTGGTAAGTTAGGGCATGCTACACATAGCTCCCAACTGTCCCTGATTTCGAGGGACTTTCCCTGGTTTGGAACAAAGACCCTCTGTCTCTCTTTCCTCCTCATTTGTCCCTCATTTTTAGTCCGATCCATATAGCTGTAAATAAAATGCAATTTTTATATTTCAAAAAGTGTTTCCCAGTGTTAAACATTTTGTCCAATTTCTAAATTGCTGCATTTGTAAATTTCAAAAGCCAATATAAAGAAATAGTAGTAGTAACTAATCTTTTTTTTTTGTATACTTCTCCCTTAAGGGGGCGGGGCAGGGGTGTGTCCTATGCTTTCATACTTTTGCTAATATTCCCTATATTCCCTATAAATAGTAAGAAATAAATTCCCTATAAATATTCTATAAATATATAAATAAATATATATACATATATATATATATATATATATATATATATATATATATATATATATATAAAAATATATATTCCCTATAAATAAATTCCCTATAAATATTCCCTATGAATAGTCCTTTATTTCCATCTTAAAAAGTGGAGGTATGGCTACATAAAAATGCAACCCACCTCAGCGCAGTATTATGGTATGAACAGGACACCTGAGCCTGAAGCCTCGTACACACGCAACGATTATCGGCCGACCGATCGTCCGTTTTTTGTCCAGAGTTGTGTTTTGTTGGTTGGAATGTGCCTAGACTGCACACAAATTTTCTCGCCCAACAAAATTCTACTTCAGAAGTGATGTCATGTGTTGGTTTGATTTCTTTGTGTTCTTTCTTCACTGACCATGCCCAGACTTATTCATCAGATTTTTCCCTGTCTAAATCTGTACTGACTGCACGAAAATCGGCTGTTGTGTTGACGACCAACAAAAATTTTATAGCCTGCACACCAGATTTTTTTCGGCCGAAAAGTCGGAGTTGGTTGTCGGAAGCATCATACTAACAAGCCAAAAATCGGCAGATCGGACGTTGGCCGAAAATTCCCTGCCAATTTTCTACGCGTGTGTACGGGGCTTGAGTGATGAGCCTGAATTGATCTTTGAAGATCAACATAAACCAATGGAATGGTGAGAAAGAGCCAAAAATTGGCAACAGGAAAATAGACTA
Organism: Pelophylax lessonae; assembly: GCF_965119305.1. Taxonomy (NCBI): domain Eukaryota; kingdom Metazoa; phylum Chordata; class Amphibia; order Anura; family Ranidae; genus Pelophylax; species Pelophylax lessonae. Next base: position 669,588,113 of record NC_138768.1, on the reverse strand, counting down.
CAATGAAAAAATGACAGAGGTTTTACCATTTCCCTACTTAGAGCGGTATTAAACCCAAAAAATAAAAATGTATAACATTGCACCTAACCAATTCTTAGACATGATAGCTGCATTATTATTTTTTTATTTGTTCTTTGTTTTCATCTGGTGATTTGACCTGTAGGTCCATTATTTTTCAGCTTTAGTAAACCAAGCTGTCCAGCAATAGTGACAGTTGAGACAAACCATTTACCACTAACAGAAGTGAGTACAATAGTCAGATTTCGTTGCTCCTTCATCCAGAGTGGAGACACCCTAAGCCGGTGTGTCGTGTGTGTTACTGCTCAGATCACCAGAAGAAAAAGTCTAAAAAAAGAAAAATAATGCAGCCATCACATTTAAGGATTGGTAAACTGTAACTTATTACATTTCTGTTTTGGGGTTTTATACGGTTTTAAATTAGTTTTAAAGTCAGAAGGCTTTTTAGCTGTATGAATTAATGTAAGAAAACTTTCAGTAGCTGTTCCTCCATTCCCCTCTCTAAATACTTACCTGAGACCTGTATCAGTCCAGCTCTGTGCCCTTCTGTAGGTCCTCTCCCCCCTCTTTCACAGGCCTGGCTGAGAACAGTGGGAGCCATTCGCTTGCTCTGCTGTCAGTCAAAAAATGGCTCTTGATACATTTAAAGCATGAATTGGCTGGTAGATGTTAGTTTTATACAAATAATTCTATCTATAAAAAATGTGTCTTTGTATGGCTTTAACATATACTGAACAAAATTATAAACGCAACACTTGTTTTTGCCCCCATTTTACATGAGCAGAACTCAAAGATCTAAAAGATAACGGGATTCATCCGTGAAGAGAACACCTCTCCAAAGTGCCAGAAGCTATTGAATGTGAGCATTTGTCCACTCAAGTCAGTTACATTGACGAACTGCAGTCAGGTCGAGACCCCGATGAGGACGATGAGCATACAGATGAGCTTCCCTGAGATGGTTTCTGACAGTTTGTGCAGAAATTCTTTGGTTATGCAAACCGATTGTTGCAGCAGCTGTCCGGGTTGCTGGTCTCGGACGATCTTGGAGGTGAAGATGCTGGATGTGGAGGTCCTGGGCTGGTGTGGTTATACGTGGTCTGCGGTTGTGAGGCTGGTTGGATGTACTGCCAATTTCTCTGAAACGCCTTTGGAGACGGCTTATGGTAGAGAAATAAAAAATTTAATTCACGGGCAACAGCTCTGGTGGACATTCCTGCAGTCAGCATGCCAATTGCACGCTCCCTCAAAACTTGCGACATCTGTGGCATTGTACTGTGTGATAAATCTGCACATTTTAGAGTGGCCTTTTATTGTGGCCAGCCTAAGGTACACCTTTGCAATAATCATGCTGTCTAATCAGCATCTTGATATGCCACACCTGTGAGGTGGATGGATTATCTCGGCAAAGGAGAAGTGCTCACTAACACAGATTTAGACAGATTTGTGAACAATATTTGAGAGAAATAGGCTTTTTGTGTACATAGGAAACCGCTTTACGACCGCCCGCCACAGTTATACTGCGGCAGGCAGCCGCTCCTGCGCGAATTGTTGTAACTATACATCGGTCGCTCGCAGGAGGCAAGGGGGCGAGCGTGCTTTGCTGGCAGCGTGCTCCCGCCCCTGCTCGTCAGCGGGGAAGCCGATGCAGCAGGCAGGCGGCTCCGATTGCCGCCTAACACCCGTGATCGTTGCCTGCTGAGAGAGAAGAACGGTCAGCTGTTGTAAACACAGCTGACCGTTTTTCTCCCTGGAATGATCATAGAGCCCCTGTGATCCTTCTATATATGATCACATGTCTCCATGGTCATCTCACAAGCCACGCCCTCCCCCACAGTTAGAATCACTCCCCTAGGCTCACATTTAACCCCTTGATCACCCACAATGTTAACCCCTTCCCTGCCAGTGTCATTATTACAGTAACAGTGCATATTTTTATCACTGATTACTGTAGTAATGTCACTGGTCCCCCCAAAAGTGTCAAAAATGTCAGTCAGGGGTCCAATCTGTCCGCCGCAATGTCGCAGTCACACAAAAAATCGTAGATCGCCGCCATTACCAAAAATATGTAGCAAAAAACAAATTGGCATAAAATGTTAAAAAATTTTGATTTTTAAATTTTTTTTTTTTTTGGAAATGTCCTATAGCAGAATGTGAAAAATATTGTTTTTTTTTTTTTTGTTTTTTTTCAGAATTGTGGCTCTTTTTGTGTGTTTAGCGCAAAAAATAAAAATCACACAGGTGATCAAAAACCACCAAAAGAAAGCTCTATTTGCGGGGGGAAAAAAAGAATGTAAATTTTGTTTGGGTACAGCATTGCATGACCGCGCAATTGTCAGTTAAAGTCACACAGTGCCAAATTGAAAAAAGTGGCCAGGTCATTAAGGGAGCAAATCCTTCCGGTCTTAAAGTGGTTAAAAATGGGACAAAAACAAAAGTGCTGCGTTTATAATTTTGTTCAGTATAACTTTTACCTATAGTATGCCTCAACAAGTTAGTCGTATTCTAGGTTGTATTCAGTGCATTTTTTTTGTGGGTTGCCCATGGTCTGAGACATAAAACAAAAGTCTGTCCTGCTTTGTCCATGCTTTAGAACAGCATTACTAGATGGCTGCAAACAACAAATCCTATAAGCTCATTTGTGAGGTAGAAGCACACAGACCTGACTTCTCACGTAATTACATAGCTCGGCAAAAATTCCATAGCAACATGTGGCTCTGTGTAAACATATGCAAATCAGAACTTTCAGTACCATACAGAGTTTCCAGCAGTCTCCACCTATATCACTGGGTAGCACATTTACAGAAGTGAAAAACCAAGGATATGCATAATTACAAAGGCTATGTTTGCCCTAAAGGACACTTAAATACTGCTGACATTTTCTTCTCTTCTACGTCATATCAACACAACAATACACTTTAATATTATTCTGTGCCCTTTCATCTTAATCACAGAGATTTCCATGAAAGAGAATGTACAATAACAAATGGCAACCCTGCTTCCAGTGAGCAATAAAAATAGGACAAAACAAACAAAGCAACTGAATGTGGGAACTGCCAAGACATCATATGTTTGCAGAACTGGATAAACCACCAGGCCACCTTGGCGGGAAGACCACGGGAGCTGGCTTCAGCATTTCAGCTCCTGCTGTAAACCAGGAAGATAGCTGTGCACCTTTCTTGTCACTTGACTAGGAAAAACGTGCATGTGGGCAGTTGGTGTCTCATGGGGCGCAACCATAGTAGTACAGACAATGCAAATAGGGTGGCTTCTCTGTTCCAATTGCAATACTTATCAAAATCAATTGAAGGAAGAAGGGGCAAAGCTGCTAACTTGCTTAACCACTTGTCGACCGCCACACGACTATTTACTGCGGCGGTCAGCCCCTCACAGGCAGAGTGACGTAGTACTACGTCGCTAGCCTGTGAGGGTCTAGGGAGCAAACGAGTGCCCCCGGAGGTGCGCTCCCGCTCTCGAGCAGTCATGGACCCCCCGCGCGTGTGACCGGCGGACCCGATCGTCCGCCGGTAACTCGCGATCGTCGGTGGAGAGGGAGAAAGGCAGGCGGCTAATGTAAACAAGCCGCCTGTCATTCTCCCCGGTGTATGAATGGTGATCATACGGTTCTACTATGTAGAACCGTTGATCACTGTTCATACATCTCAAGCCACAGCCAATCACAGTTAGAATCACGCCCCTAGGGACACACATAGCCCCTCCCTCTCAAAAAAGTTAACCCCTTCACCGCCAGTGTAATTTTACAGTAACAGTGCATATGTATAGCACTGATTACTGTAGAAATGTCACTGGTAACCCCAAAAGTGTCAAAAATGTCAGTCAAGGGTCCGATCTGTCCGCCTCAATGTCGCAGTACCACAAAAAAGTCGCAGATCGCCGCCATTACGCGTTAAAAAAAAACAACAAAAATCTTTCCCTTTGTTAGTAAACGCGATAACTTTTGCGCAAACCAATCAAAATACGCTTTTTGCTATTTTTTTTACCTAACATATGTAGCATTAAACAAATTGGCCGAAAATGTTAAAAATTTTTGATTTTTAATTTTTTTGGGGGGGAATTTATATAAAAAAATGTGAAAAATATTGTTATTTTTGCAAAATTGACGCTCTTTTTTTGTTTATAGCGCATGATCAAAAAATCGCACAGGTGATCAAATGCCACCAAAAGAAAGCTCTGTTGGTGGGAAAAAAAGGACGTCAAATTTGTTTGGGTACAGCGTCGCACGACCACGCAATTGTCCGTTAAAGTCACGCAGTGCCGAATCGCAAAATAGGCCATGGTCAGGAAGGGGGTAAAATCTTCCGGGGCTTAAGTGGTTAAGTCCCTATTTTACTTGAGTCCATCTCAGTACTTTTTTTCTTACTTCTGACTTATGTTTCCCTTTCCCTGGAGCTTTCTTACACATGCCACTGAGAACCCACCAAAAGCACCCCTCAAATTCCCTTTTTCACATTTCAAAAGAGCTTTATTATGTAATTGCAACAAGAACTAACGATTACCGGTCATGAAAAAGTGCTCATATGCAATAATCCTGAGTTATTATAAAAGTTCCATACGGAATACATCTACAATCAAATGGTACAGTAAAGACAATTGTGCTGTTCCAGATATATTATTTGAATACATGTTGCACCTATGTGCCAGAAAAGGGAAACATTGTTTAACCACCCATGAATAGTTCAGAGACCATACAATCAGATATATCATTGCGTCAATTATGTTTTTTTTTGGCTAGGGATTGCCAAACTTTTCAGTACGATGGCCACATTGTATATTTACAAATCCTCATCAGATCCCCCTACATCAAAGTTCCCTGTTACATCGGGGGTCCTCATCTTAACTCCCCTTACATTAGAAGCAGAGAACAGAGGTAGCCTCTGCTAACCTTTCATGGGGAAAAAAATAGCAAATAAAAAAATAATAATATAGCGCATACAATTGTGACACAAGTTATATTGTAATTGAATGTTAATAAAGATTACATTTCCTTTTCAATGTGCAGCACTGTCATTTTCTGTAAAATGCAATTCAATATGGCATCCTGGAGGCATTCTATACAGAGATGGTGTACAGAAAGCCCCCCAGATGTGTTATTTCCTGCTTGTGAAACTGGCTTACTGACTTTCCAAAAGTCTGTTCGAAGATACAAATGTCATTTTTGGTGAGATACTCCTAAAGGGAAATCACGTCTAAAGGGATGCAGGCCTTGACAATTTCCTCATTAGAGCCCTGCCAGCGCAGCAGGTAATTAATAATTATAAAACCACCCCCATACAGATTTACTTTCAACATGGACATAGGCAAACAAATAGCTATTTCCACAAAATAACAAAAGTTAGGAATCTGCAACTAAGTTTGTTAAAATCCTTGCAATGTACATTGATTACCCAGAGGGGAATGTTTCTTTCTCAACAAAAGTGGAGTTACTCTTTAATCTTCAATCAGTGCATATTAAGAATACACCATTGACCCTGGCTGTGGGCAGGTAAAATCTTGTAGAGGGCCAAAAGCGGCCTGCGACCGTAGTGCAAAGTTTGGGGACCCCTGGTTTAGCCTAAAGAACGTACCTGATGTGTTTTTAAAAATATTTTATTTAGGGATAGACCGATATGTTTTTTTCAGGGCCGACACCGATATTTTGGTCACAACGTATCGGTATCGGCCGATATGGGCCGATATTTTGCACATTTAAAGTTTTGAAAATTAAAGACAATTTTTGACACAAATCTGGTACTGAACATGTTAATTTTTGTTTAATGCTTAATGGCTGACTTGCTGGCACCCTGTGGTGGGTGGCTGACTGGCTGGCTGGCACCCTGTGATGGGTGGCTGGCTTCCTGGCACCCTGTGGTGGGTGGCTGGCACCCTGTGGTGGGTGGCTGGCTGACTGGCACCCTGTGGTAGGTGGGTGGCTGGCACAGTGCCTGTGGCTGGCTGGTACAGGGCCTGTGGGTGGCTGGTTGTCTGGCACCCTGTCTGTGGGTGGCTGGCTGTCTGGCACCCTGTCTGTGGGTGACTGGCTGTCTGGCATGCTGTGGTGGGTGGCTGGCTGTCTGGCACCCTGTGGTGTGTGGCTGGCTGGCACCCTGTGGTGGGTGGGTGGCTGGCTGGCACCCTGTGGTGGGTGGGTGGCTGGCTGGCACAGGGGCTGTGGGTGGCTGGCTGATACAGGGCCTGTGGGTGGCTGGCTGGCTGGCACCCTGTGGTGTGTGGCTGGCTGGCACCCTGTGGTGGGTGGGTGGCTGGCTGGCACAGGGGCTGTGGGTGGCTGGCTGATACAGTGCCTGTGGCTGGCTGGTACAGGGCCTGTGGATGTGGGTGGCTGGCTGACACAGGGCTGCTGTGGGTGGGTGTATGGCTGTGATACACTCCCCCAAGACTAGTCCCGACTCCAGACAAGGCTGTCCAAGGTGATAGAGGTGGCCTGAGAAGGCAGAATGAAGTCACAAAAATATCTGCAATATCGGCCAGTTCCGGGGCCGATACCGATATATCGGGGGAAAGTGCATATCGGCCCCCGATAATCGGTCTATCCCTAATTTTATTGTGCTTATTTAAATTGCATTGATACATTTTGCAGTTTGCAAAAGATGAGGAACCATTCTCCATAGTTCATTCAATGTGCCTACCAGAGTCATCACTATAAGCCTGCTATAAGGTGGGAATTTGGTTGGAAGACAATTGGATACCAGTTTGCTGACAGATTATAAGGAAAACTGGAGTCAAAGCACACAAACACAGGGAGGACAAGCTAAACTGATGGAAAGTATTTAGCTGTGGCACTGACAAATTGTAACAAAGGCAAAGAGGAACATTTCGATCTCTGTTAGGCTTTACAATGATTTAAGCTCAGGGTTCCCTTTGTCTTTAATCAGCACTATCTCACATTAACTAATATAATTTCCTCTTTTCAGCAGGGTCCCTGTAACTAAAATATCACAGATCTCCACTGGTCACCTTTGTTAATGATGTCAGAACCCCCAGAAGAAATGATAATTAAACCTAAGTTTGGAAATGTCACCTGGACATCATTTCAGTACCTCAGCAGAGTACTGCTGAGCCTTAAAGGGAACTTGTGAAGATAAAACCAGAGGAGCTGCCATTAGTGGCTTGTTTGCAAAGTTACACGTTCAGTTGCTGGGATTCTGATCCTGCTTTGGTACCTAGTGGACTAATAACCTGGGACAAGTATACACCCAGTGACGTATCCACCCTAAAGCATTAGAAGTTGCCATACTTCTACCCTCATCGGTGCCATTCAAGTCAGAAATGGCAGTTCCCATACTTCTACCCTTATAGGTCTCCTTCATTTCCATCTGTAGCAATATTTATCCCTAGCAATCATGCCTTATCTATTACATTACTCTAAAGTCAGTATTTTTGCTGTAACCGGCACGAAATCTTAGTCCTAATCTGTGCAACAGTTTTTAGCTGTAGCACTGGCACCAAAATAAAATGGCAGAAGTTCTGCCACCCCATGTTAAAGCATGCACTCTCTGGGGGGTTCATCCAGAAAAATCTGCACCAATTCACTCCTCTCATAGTTCCTTGACTGCATAATAGATCCTTGGTTACACCTATACCGTACATGATTTTCAAAACCGATCCCAGCATCATTAAACACTATCTGATATCACTAAGGTGGTTCTGTGGTTCCCTCTTCCAGGCTGTACCATTTGAAATTGGAAGCAGATCAGCAGGATCATATAATCTGACTTTAAAAAATAGTTAAAGGCAGGTTTACAATTTTTTTTGGGAATGGGAACGTTTTTTAATGTCGTTACTGGGTTTGACTACTGCAGTAGATCTTCATTCTGGTTCCTTGAATACTGTTTAAAGGCTATATTAGATGGCGAAATTATAACCAAAGTACAAAGTGGTAGGAAATCCCTGCTACTCCCACCGACTCCCTGCAAGCATTGCAGCTAAAGTGACCTGCTTCAGTGCCTTGAAAAAGTATTCATACCTCTTGAAATTTTCCACATTTTTTCATGTTCCAACCATAAACGGAAAAGTATTTTATTGGGATTTTATGTGATAGACCAACACAAAGTGGCTCATAATTGAGAAGTGGAAGAAAAACGATAAATGGTTTTCACATTTTTTTACAAATAAATGTAGCACTGCCCCCTTGAAGGCTGCTGGTTGATGGGTGTTCCTCAGCACTCCTGTGACCCTGTAAACTGTCCAACCCACCTGACACTCTAGGTTCCGACATTATATATACTGTATACCTTTAAGGACACACTAACACAGGATAAATGAGGTTTTGCTGTTTACTTAAAGAATAAACAGGTATAACTCTATCAGGCCGAATCCCACCTAGACCAGCAGGGTTCAGCAACTTGATATATGAAATAACTTTAACGAATTACAATATCAATGAACAGTGGTAGAACTATACTCTAAGATTTGCAACAGTGACTGATGACCTTTATAATAATACTATGATTATTAGCTTTAAGGAACACTTAGAGCTATCCTAGTGCTAATAATGTTCTAACTAGTAATGCTGTAAACAAATCAAGTGTGTCCCCTTTAAGATGTAGCAGGTACCGACACCCCTCTCCTAGCAAGGCCTTGCTAATCTTCTCCAGAAGTTGGAGCTCTTATCACTGTCCAAAGTGATAATTTGTAATCCCAAGGGAGGTAATGGGTGCAATAGTGTCTGGGGTCAGTGTGTTGATGGAAAAGGTTATACTTTTGGTCAGGATTTCACACAGGCACCCTCTCTCTCTCGGATATCCATTCGTTAAGATCCTATAAGGCAGGCGAAGTGCTCTCCCAGGCTCCGGCTTCCTGGAGTGAGCGATACCCCGTCTGGCCTTCACTCGCTTATTCTTCAGCTATACTGTGACAGCATCCACAGTGTAGCTATCAGTATCTGCTTCGCTGATGATGAGCTCCTCACGCGGGTCAGGCCTCGTGTACTAGGCCTCAGCCACCACCAGTCCTGTACGCACACAACAGGCTAATCCACCCTCACTGGGTCCCGGAAGCAAGAGAGCATTCACACTGTGGAGCACATAGGTTTATAGTCTCTCCCATGATCCGTCACTTCCCCGTTGCTCCCTGGGAGAATAGTTCCCTCAGCAATACAGATAACAGTCTGCTCTTGATTCAGAACTATGTCTCCCACAATCCAGTTCTTCCACTTCCTGTGAGAGGCTGATCTCCACTGAAAGCAGTCTTAAAGGGGAACACAGACAACTCCAACAGAAAGGATAGGCATATAAATGTATATATATTGTAGTAGTCTGATCCTGGCAACATAAATATCTGAAAAGTGTGGCGTGCATTTGTATTCAGCCCCCCTGAGTCAATACTTTGTAGAACCACCTTTTACTGCAATTACAACTGCAAGTCTTTTTGGGTATGTCTCTACCAGCTTTGCACATCAAGAGAGTCACATTTTTGCTTATTCTTCTTTGCAATATAGCTCAAGCTCTGTCAGATTGTATGGAGAGCATCTGTTAGCAGTAATTTTCAAATCTTGCCACAGATTCTCAATTGGATTTAGGTCTGGACTTTTACTGAGCCATTCTAACACATAAATATGCTTTGATCTAAACCATTCCATTGTAGCTCTGGCTGTATGTTTAGGGTCGTTGTCCTGCTGGAAGGTGAACCTCCGCCCCAGTCTCAAGTATTTTGCAGACTCTAACAGATTTTTTTCTAAGATTGCCCTGTATTTGGCTCTATCCATCTTCTCATCAACTCTGACCAGCTTCCCTGTCCCTTTAAAAAGCATCCCGACACAATGATGTTGCCACCACCATGTTTCACGGTGGGGATGGTGTGTTCAGAGTGATGTGCAATGTTAGTTTTCTGCCACACATAGCATTTTTCTTTTAGGCCAAAAATTTTAATTTTGATCTCATCTGATCAGAGCACATCTTTGCTGTGTCCCCCACATGGCTTCTCGCAAAATGCAAACAGGACTTATTATGGCTTTCTTTCAACAATGGCTTTCTTCTTGCCACTCTTCCATAAATAAAAGGCCAGATTTGTGTAGTGCATGACTAATAGTTGTCCTTTGGACAGATTCTCCCACCTGAGCTGTGGATCTCTTCAGCTCCTTCAGAGTTAATATGGACGGCCATGTCTTGGTAGGTTTGCAGCTGTGCCATACTCTTTCCATTTTCGGATCATGGATTCATGAGATGTTCAAAGCTTGGGATATTTTTTGATAATCTAACTCTGCTTAAAACTTCTCCACAACTTTATCACTGACCTGCCTGGTGTGTTCTTTGACCTTAATGATGCAGTTTGTTCACTAAGGTTCTCTAACAAACCTCTTAGGGCTTCACAGAACAGCTGTATTTATACTGAGATTAGAATACACACAGGTGGACTCTATTTACTTATTAGGTGACTTCTGAAGGCAATTTGTTCCACTAGATTTTAGTTAGGGGTATCAGAGTAGAGGGGGCTAAATACAAATACACACCACACTTTTCAGATATTACTTCAGGGCGTATGAATACTTTTTCAAGGCACTGTGTATGGGTCACTTAGACCCAAAATAAACAGCAATAATAGTACTGCACAATTGTTCCTAATTGACGATGGGTCACAGAGATTACCAATTAGTCATGTGCATTTGTGTTCATCAGCAGCATAGTGTCCAAAGCAATAAAGCCATCATAAACAGAGGGCATGAGCCAGACAAAAATCATCTTTCCGTAGCCTGACAAAACCAAACTAATAAAGCTAAAATCCTATTGTTTTTCAAGGGTTATTATTAATGCTGGTTGTCTAACTGTTGGTTTATGAGCATTTTCTGACTCCCTTACCTGAACAAAAAGCACCATCTGAAATAGAGACAAAATGGCAACACTAAATTATTGTGTTAATGCACCAGTACAGCAGTTGCCAAAATATTACTGCCATGGGCAATAACAGAAACAGTTTAGAAAAAGATTAAAACCATGTGAATAAAAGATGACTGTTTGATAAACATCTCCTTATTTTGCTGGTCAACTTGGTCTGCATGTAAATGTGAATAAATAAATAAAAAAAAAAAAAAATATATATATATATATATATATATATATATATATATATATATATATATACAGTATATATATAAAAGCTTGTGAAAATTAGAATGAAGTTACCAAATAGTATCAATACAGGTATCAACGGCAGTGAAATATCAGAAAACAATATTTTTTACAAAAGATGCACCTTGATTGGTTCATCCTATGATTTATTGGATTAGTCACTCATAATTATAGATTTTTTCACATTTTCATTGCTCTGCACACTGCTTCTTTGAGAAGACTATACTACATTTTGTGTATCATGTCACCGTTATGCCATTGCTAAAGCTCAATGACTTTTATAAAATGTATATAATTGGAAGCTTCTACATCGTGTCAGAGGACAAGAATTGTCGATGTTGTACCCAAAAAGGTAGCAGAGGACAAAGGACTGATATTGCATATAGTCCCTCTGCAGCTGATATTTTCCCCTTTACTGACTTATGCCTCGTACACACGCAACGATTGTTGGCCGACCGATCGGCCGTCTTTTGTCCAGTGTTGTTGTGTTGGTTGAAATGTGCTCTAGACTGCACACAAATTTTTTCGGCCAACAACAACCAACTTCAGAAGTGATGTCATGTGCTGGTTTACTTTCCGTGTGTTTTTTCTTCTCTGAGCATGCCCAGTCTTGCTCATCTGATTTTTGTCTGCCGAAATCTGTACTTACTGACGAACAATCGGCTGTTCTGTTGACGGCCAACAAAAACTTTATAGCATGCACACCAGATTTTGTTCGGCCGAAAAGTCGCAGTCGGTTGTCGGAAGCATCATACCAACAAGCCGACATCATACCAACAAGCCGATCGGACTTTGGCCGAAAATTCACGGCCAACAATCGTTGCGTGTGTACGAGGCATTAGCGTGCCTTGTTTCACAAAGTCTTTATCTGTGGAGAAGGCCATATTGATAGAGAAAGGGCTTTGTTTCTCCATGTTATAGTTACCCCTCTAATGTCTGGGGATTTAACCGCTTGCCGACTGCGCACAGTATATTTACTGCGGCAGTCGGCCCCGGCCAGGCAGAGTGACGTAGGTCTACGTCGCTCGCCTGTCACTCCTTCCAGAGCCAATAGCGGGCGGGCGCGCGCCCGCTGAGGCGCGCGCCCGCCTCGGCTCGTTCACGGAGGAGTGCGGGAGTGTGACTGGCGGACCCGATGTCCGCCGGTCACACTACGATCGCCGGTACAGCGGGAGAAAGACAGAGCGGCTTATGTAAACAAGCCGCCTGTCAGTTCTCCCTGTGTAAAAGTGAAGATCAAACAGTTCTACTATGTAGAACTGTTGATCTTTGTTTTTACACTAGTAGACCTGTCCCTGCACAGTTAGAAACACGCCCCTAGGACACACTTAACCCCTCCCTGTCCAATACTGTTAACCCCTTCCCTGCCAGTGTCATTTTTGCAGTAACAGTGCATATATATAGCACTGATTACTGCAGTAATGTCACTGGTACCCCCAAAAGTGTCAAAAATGTCAGTCAAGGGTCCGATCTGTCCGCCGCAATGTCGCAGTACCGCAAAAAAAATCGCAGATCGCCGCCATTACTCGTTAAAAAAAAAACACCAAAAATGACAAAAATCTTTCCCTTTGTTAGTAAACGTGATAACTTTTGCGCAAACCAATCAAAATACGCTTTTTGCGATTTTTTTTACCAAACATAGGTAGCGTAAAACAAATTGGCCGAAAATTTTAAAAAATTTTGATTTTTACATTTTTTTTGGGGGGAATTTCATATAAAAAAAAGTGAAAAATATTGTTGTTTTTGCAAAAATTACGCTCTTTTTTTGTTTATAGCGCGTGATTAAAAAATCGCACAGGTGATCAAATACCACCAAAAGAAAGCTCTGTTTGTGGGAAAAAAAGGACGTGAAATTCGTTTAGGTACAGCGTCGCACGACCGCGCGATTGTCCGTTAAAGTCACGCAGTAAAAAAATCGCAAAAAAACCCCTGGTCTTTTAGCAGGAAAATGCTCCGGTGGTAAAGTGGTTAATGAATGGGCATATTTAATGTATGGGCATATTTAAAAAAGATAGCAGTAGAGGTTTAGAAAGCACAGATCTACAGAATAAGTGAGGCAGAAGCAGGGGGATCTTTGCACTGTAGGTTTTCAGGCACAGCTTTCTTTCCAGCAAGCAAAGTAAGAAGTAGTAACATCAAGATTATAGTTAATCAATACAGCAAAAAACTTACCGGGCAGAAGTAAGTGCTTTCAACTATATGTTTAGCAACCATGTTATTCTCAGCAGACAAAGACATGATGAAGAGCAAGGCATCCCGTGCCTGTTGTCCCACTGTGCCCTCTCGATGGATAAAGGGTATCAGCAAGGAGAAGATAAGAAAGTTGGCAGCTCCCTGGTCTTCACTGGTGTGAAAAAACAGTTCTAGAATGGATGGATCTTTGGCAAGGATTGAACATAACTGGTTGAGTAGAACCACCAGTTCATTCTCCACACTCGGAGTTGATGTCCCTGAACAAGTACTTAACAACATCATCAGCGGTTTCAATATAGGCTTGTGATGTAGCAAAGGCTGGTGAGACTGGGTAATCAGCAAATCATACATCTTTAACTGCTCAAATTTAGTCTCATCAGAAAATTCTCTCCTGAGGCTCCAAAGAAATAGTTTTTCCATAATATTCTCTGACACCACAAACTCCAGAATAGGCCCCATGGCGGCATCCTTCACCTGCTCTTCAATTAAAAGCAAGATCATGTGTTCCACATAATTCTGTACGGCGCTAACCTCATCTGCAGAAATGGATCCATATCTAGCATACGAGTTTTTAAATGGGTCATGCTTTTCCAAAATGCGCTGAACCTGCAAATACATAAAAAATAATATAAATGCAACATATGAAGGTACAAATAGCGCAGTTCCTTTAAACATCACAAGTGTTTACATATTAATGCTGTAAATGAATAGTAGTTTTAAATATTTATACAGAAGAAACCAATTTAAACATCAGCGCAGAGACAAAAATGCATGTTTCAGAATGAGCAATAATCTTAATGAAGCTTAATTTGAACCACTCTCAGTTATCACATAATATCACCACAGTGTAATCAAGACACTGTAAATGTTCATTTGCAATATTTTTCCAATTGGTGAACAGGAGCCAAACAGTCCCAGAGCTGTAGAACATTCGTTTACAATGCTGGATATATCCATTTTCTGTATTAGATGAAAAATGACATTAGGAATATGAAAGAGATACAAAAGTGCAGAAAACAAAAGTATGGCGTATTTTAAAGAGTATCTCGGCAATAATTAATGTGAATTGCTGAACTGCAAATCCTGTCCTGGAAATGTGCACTGCGCTAAAATCCCAAATCCAGAGAAACTTTCAATTTGTGTTTTGTTAAATCCACTGTGCTAGGTTTGGCCAACCTTTCCCACTGTATTGAAGTAGAACTGTAGCCTCATGTCACATAATAGTGTGCTATGCAATCTCCATATCTTAGCTTGTGTGTGGATGAGGCTAAAGTGGTATGTTTGAACTACTAACTTTTTTTAGTTTTAGATAATCCATCCACGCTATACAGCCAGCCAGCTACCATACTGTGGCTGCATCTGATCACACGCAGCTTCTCTTTTAAATTAACGTTTTCCACCCAACTTATTTGATTTTTTAAATTGAGAGATATCGGGTGGGAGACAGCCGGTGTAACGTTAAAAAACCATACCCCGGGGAGAAACCATACCGTCGTCACTTCCGGTCTGAAACAGCTGAGCAGCGCAGCAGTGCGCATGCTCAGAGCCACGGATACGTAAATGAACATGAAAGAATTTGACAAGTGCGCATGCTCGGTGGGCATGAAATTCTCACGGCACTGTGTCTAATGTAATACTTGCGGCGGGTACATTAAAACACTTCGGCTGCAACATAAATCATCTCCTCTGCTTTCGCTGTAACTTCCCTCATCTCCGGTAATAAATATAAAAGCGGCGGCGGGTGTATGAGATGTAAATGTGACGGGGATCGTGGCTCCGTGATCCGCTTTTATATTTATTATTGGAGATGAGGGCAGTGACAGGGCGAAGAGCGGAGATGATTTATTTTGCAGATAAGCTGTTTTAATGTAAGCGCCGCAAGTTTAACTACCGTGAGAAATCCATACCCTCCGTAGCTGAACCGGAAGTGACGAGGGTATGGTTTTCTCACGGGTATGGATTTTTCACGGAACACCGGCATGGCCATCCACTCAGCGAATTTCAAATGGTTCATCAGAAGCTCACCAAAATTCACACAGTGTATGGCCACAGAAACATTTGAATAAAGTATGATCATCTTTATTTTCGCAGTGCTAGGTGTCAAGTATGTCAGTACACCTTTTCAACCACCACCACTGGAGCCCCAGTTTTCTCAGACTTAAAACTTAAAGTGGTTGTAAACCTCTGACATGAATAAATGAACAAAGCATATCCTTTTATAATATATGTACTATCCAAATCACCAGGGCCGGTGCTACCACTAGGCAGCCGCCTAGGGCGCACTACCACCTAGGGCGCAGCCATGGCCAGTAAAACATTCCTCTCCTGTCACCTCCTCATCCCCGGTTGATGTCACCTCTAGAGAGGGGGGGCACTTTGTATATAAAGGGGTGTGTAGGGTTAAAGGGGGGCAGTGTGTATATGAAGGGGGGTGTAGGGTTAAAGGGGGCAGTGTGTATATGAAGGGGGTGTAGGGTTAAAGAGGGGCAGTGTGTGCTGTGCAGGAAGGGGGTGTAGCAGAGTGTAGTGTTAAAAGGGGGCATTATGTACAAGAAAGGGGGCAATGTGTACAGTTATTTTTTATTTTGGGCGGTGGGGGGAGGGGGTGTGTGTGCACAAGTAGCTGGTCTTGCCTAGGGTGCAAAATAGTCTAGCACCGGCCCTGCAAATCACTGAGTGCAATTTCTGTCGGGAGTCTCATTCCTCTGCTATCTGCATGAGTAATTTCTGTTGGGCTGCGCCAACTCCAAAGGATCGAGGGGGACAGGGGAGGGGAACTCCAGTATACAGCCTGTGATTGACAACCTCAGCTGTGCATGTTTCCCTATGAGATTGTGTAGGAAGGAGTGTGTCCTTTCCCTTCACTCAGGTCTCAGATTATACTCAGCTCTCTTCTCTGAGCTGTGCAGTGTGTGACATCCAATCCCTGCCCCCTGCCTCTAGAAGCTCAGAAATGCTGTGTAAATTCTGGACTTTACATGACTCTAGAGAAAAGAGGGCTGCAGATAAACAGGAACAACTAATGTAAGAGGACATGTTTCATCTCTGTCTATCACCTGAGGCTAGGCATATGTATAAAGGTGTTTTTTTAATCACATTAACCACTTGCTGCAAACTCATGTATCTGTGTGTCATTGTTGTACCGGGGTGATGCCTGCAACTGCAGCTGGAATTGGCTTTGATCGGGTCTCCGATATAGTCAGTGTTGGGGTAGTAACTCAAAAAATGTAACTAGTTACTAGTTACTTCTTTAAATTGTAACGAGATTACTTTACTAGTTACTGCATTTGAAAAATAACTTCACTACTTATTACTTTACTTTCCTCTTTCTTAATTGACCGTGTAGAAGAAGATACATAACACTCTTTCTGCATAGAGTTTATTGTATAAACACAGGCTTTGGGAAACATGAGAACAAAACCTGAAAAAAACAGAATAAAACATAAAGTGCAACAAAAAGTCATAAATTTCATCCCTCTCTATTCTTCGAAATAACGATTGTATCGCACGGCTTGGGTAACGCAGGAAAACGCGTTCCTATAGCCTAGTAAAGTAGTGTAGTTACCTCCTATAGCCTAGTAAAGTAGTGTAGTTACCAATATTAGTATTGTAACTAGTTACATTACTTAGTTACCAAAAAAAGTAATGTAGTTGCTGTAATCAGTTACTTTGTAACTAGTTACCCCCAACACTGGATATAGTAACCCAGAAGTGACATCACAACGTCACTTCCAGTTTACACAGCAGCCAACGGCGCCAGTTTTAAAAAATCCATAGTATTCAAACCGCCGATCTTGGCGTTTTGAATACTTTCAAGTGTAGAGGAGGGGTTTGGGATCCTTTAGACCCCCGATCCCTCCATAAAGAGTACCTGTCACTGCCTATTACTGTCACAGGGGAAGTTTACACTCTTTGTGACAGTACTAAAAGTAACCAAAATTTTTTTCTTTTTTATTTTAAAGGGATAGTGTAAACAAAAATAAATATATAAAATAAATTAGAAACATTTTTTTAATAGGTCTTTATAGGTCACAAACCTAAGAAAACGCATACGTAAGTCACGCCCCCAAACGTAAACAGTATTCAAATCACACAAGTGAAGTGTCGACACGATCATTAGAGCAAGAGCAATAATTCTAGTACAAGACCTTCTCTGTAATTCCAAACAAGTGAAAGTAAACTTTTTTAAAGCGTCGCCTATGGAGATTTTTAAGTACCGTAGTTTGTTGTCATTCCACGCATATGCGCTATTTTAAATTGTGACATGTTAAGTATCTATTTACTCAGCGCAACATCATCTTTCACATTATACAAAAATTGTGCTAACTTTACAGTCTATTTTTTTTTTTTAATTCATTGAAGTATATTCTTTCCAAAAAAAAAATAAAAATTGCATTTGAAAGGCTGCGCAAATACAGTGTGACATAAAATATTGCAAGGGCTGCTATTTTATTCTCTAGGGTCTCTGCTAAAATATATATATATATATATATATATATATATATATATATAAATATATGAGATTCAAATACCTTTTACAAATTTTTACATTTGCATATTATTTGAAACTAGGGGAATCTTGGATTAAAGTTGTGTAAATCCTAGGTGAAACATTGGTTAACAGATTCTGTAGCTTATGCCAACACCTGCATGAAAATGAAAGAAGAACTGTCTGTATTCACAGAAACCAGCTATATTGTGTCTTTTGTTTCCCAATAAGCAGCATCATGTAGAAATTGGTATATAACTGGTTTCTGTATAGGATACAGTTCCTTTTTCTGCAAGCTTTCATATACTACACCTAATGAGAGCATTGCACCTGCTGCATGGCTTTCAGTTAACAATCAGATACGTGCGCACAGCTCCTACAGGTATACTCACCTGACAGCTGTTACTTATTATGTTAGCATACAGAACTCCAAGGTGACTCATTACATATTTACAAACAGCTGACAAGGTATCTGAAATAAGCACAAGTTGTGTATCTGAGCTATTTATTAAGTAACGAATGGTTATTACATGTGAAACAACCAACTACTGTTACATAGTTATATAGTTAGTGAGGTTGAAAAAAAGATACCAGTCCATATGATGAGTGTGTATAATTGTTTGTGTCAATAGTACATTGTATACCCCTGCATGTTGCGGTTGTTAAGCTGCCCATCTAAAAGTTTTTGAAACTATTGATGCTCCCTGCTGATACCACTGCTTGTGGAAGAGAGTTCCACATCCTTACCGCTCTGACTGTATAGAACCCTTTATGCAGTTTAAGGTTAAGCCGCTTTTCTTCTAATTCTAGTTAATGGCCTGTGAGTCCTTTTGTATTCCCTTTCCCTGAATAGTTTGTTTTCTATGGTAGGGTCACCAGTACAGTATTTGTACATTGATATCATATCCCCCCTCAAGCATCTCTTCTCCAGAGAGAATAAGTTCAATGCTTGTAGTCGTTCCCCATAGCTGAGATCCTCCAGTCCATTTATTAGCTTTGTTGCCCTTCTCTGGACTCTCTCCAGTTCCAGCACATCCTTCCTGAGGACCGACGTCCAGAACTGGATGGCATACTCCAGATGCGGCCAGACCAGAGTCTTGTAGAGTGGGGGAATTGTTGTTTTATCTCTGGAGTGATTTCCTTTCTTTATGCATGCCAATATTCTGTTGGCTTTGCTTGCAGCAGCTTGGCATTGCATGCCATTGCTGAGCTTGTCGTCTGCTAGGACCCCCAGGTCCTTTTCCATCTCAGATTCCCCCAAAGGCCCCCCCTGTAGTGAGTAACTTGCGTTTGTATTTCTGGCACCCAAATGCATTGCAACATTAAACCTCATCTGCCATGTACAGTAGATGTCCACACAATTATTTTGTTCAGGTCTTCTTGTAAGGTTTCCACACCCTGCATAGATGTTTTTACCCTGCTTAATTTAGTATAACTTGCAAATACAGAGATTGAGCTGTTTATCCCATCCATGTATGTTTTATTATGATACAGTCCGTATATATGGAGTTTATGGCACATCCTGAAGGTAATACCTGTATAACAATTTGATACAATCCTAACACTGTATCTGTTATCTAACTTTCAAATAAAGTCAACCCACTAAGAGAACAAACACCAGTCATCTGAATGTTATACAGTACCTGCCATTCTGTGTATTAGTTTAAAGTGACAC
Organism: Pelophylax lessonae; assembly: GCF_965119305.1. Taxonomy (NCBI): domain Eukaryota; kingdom Metazoa; phylum Chordata; class Amphibia; order Anura; family Ranidae; genus Pelophylax; species Pelophylax lessonae. The sequence goes on along the minus strand of NC_138768.1, from coordinate 669,568,657 downwards.
TAAATAATATTCTTATTCTCCAAAAATAATCCATATGCATTCACTACTTACTGGCCCTGTAATCTATTTTTCATGAAATTATTTCTTACTGTGTTTTTCTGCCTCGTTGTAACATCCTTTGTGAGTTCCCAAAGCTCTCCTTTCTCCCTCACTTCCATTTGTTTATAAGAAGTAGTGCACATTAGTTGAGGTTGTGTGCACTGCTCTATGCACACTACAAACCCTATATTCCATAGGTCATCTCAGGAGGGAGCAAGAGAAGGTGGCTATATTCCCACGTACAGTTGGACCATGGTGGATGAACGTAGCCACCCTCCAAAAGGAAGGCAGATTACAACAGAAAAAAAAGAAGAGATTTTCAGGAGGCAGAGAGCAATAGAAGGGCCTTTTTTAAATTCGGAATACCTAAATTCAACATTTTTAACTACTTGCCGACCGCCCACGGCAGATATACTGCGGCAGGCTGGCTCGGCTGCGTGAACAGACGTACCTGTACAGCGGTTCGCGAGAGCGCTCCTGGGGGAGCGTGAGCGCCGCTGGAGGTGCGCTTGTGCCCCCATTTGGCAGCGGGAAAACCGATCCATGGGGCTGGCGGCCGCGATTGCTGCTGGGCACCCGCAATCGCTCTCTGTGGAGAGAGAACAATGGTCGGCTGTTGTAAACACAGCAGACCGTTCTCTCTGGAATAAACATAGAGCGCCTGTGATCCTCCTATTTAGGATCAAAGGTCTCTGTGTTGATTTCACAAGCCCATCCCCCTCACAGTTAATAAACACCCCCTAGGCTCACACTTAACTCTTTGATCGACCCTGAGTTAACCCTTTCCCTGCCAGTGTCATTATTACAATAATAGTGCATATTTTTAGCACTGATTACTGTAGTAATGTCACTGGTCCCCTCAAAAGTGTCAAAAAAGTCAGTTAGGAGTCTGATCTGTCCGCCGCAATGTCGCAGTCCCACAAAAAATCGTTGATCGCCACCATTAATAGTAAAAAAAAAAAAATAAACAAATAAAAATGACATAAATCTTTCCCCTAGTTTGTAGACGCAAACCAATCAAAATATGCTTTTGAGATTTTTCTTTACCAAAAATATGTAGCAGAATACAAATTGGCCTAAAAAAACTAAAGGAAAAATTAGATTTTGAAATTTTTTTTTGGAATGTTATATAGTAGAAAGTGAAATATATATATATATTTTTTTTTTTTCAGAATTGTCGCTCTTTTTTTGTTTATAGCGCAATAAATAAAAATTGCACAGGTGATCAAATATCACCAAAAGAAAGTTCTATTTGTGGGGAAAAAAGGACATCAAGGGTACAGCGTCGCATGACCAAGCAATTGTCCGTTAAAATAACGCAGTGCCGAATCGCAAAAAAAGGCCTGGTCATTAAGGGGGCAAAACCTCCAGGGGCTGAAGTGGTTAAACTGAGTTTAGTGTCACTCTAAGTGGAATAGACTCTGGTGCCCTCTTCAATAAACTATTTACGGATATTAGGATTCATTTACGGACACGGTTTACATTGTGGAGTATATTTTAAACTCCTGACAAACCTATTTAACATTAACCCATATACTTTGTTGATCCTGTATAAAGAAGGACAGTATGATAGGTGTGAGGGATTTGGTGCTTGGGATGGTAATCCGATGTCATGGAAAAGTAGGACATTGTAAGCTTGCTCTCTCTTCATTCCTGATCTGGGTGCCATATGTCAAGTCCTTTATGTGACACAGTTTCCTAGGCTAGTCATTCCACTTTCTACCAAAATAGAATGTGACAGTTATAAAATACTGGGTATGCGTGTCCTCAGAATGTACAAATCTTCATACAAATGATATATGCAACTTCCCTAACATTTCCATCTGGTACTTGCTATGTACCCTCAGAAAGTGCTAGAGAAGAATTGTAGGGCACATGGACAAATTTATTCTGCCCACTGGAAATAATTTACATGCATTTGTGTGTGTATATGAGTAAATTATACCGAAAGGGCTCTTCTCTAAATGCAGTTTTGGGATATTTTTTTAAAACATGAACCCAAATGCCACAATGTTTATGGATGGACACATGGGGGAGATTTACTAAAGCTGATGCACACAGAAGCTGGTGCAGCTGTGCATAGCAACCAATCAGCTTCTAGGTATTAGCCCAGGTTCACATGATTTCAAACAGAAATTTTCAATCCAACTTCAGAGGGGATTTCACAGACATCCGTGTGGGTTCCTGCACAGTTGTCTATTAAAATACAAGTTCCCCCCAAAAGTTGCCAAATGTAGTACAGAAATTGTTTTTGGAAATCGGTGTGACGTTGCACCGATTTGGACAGTGCTATTGCTAGAAATTGGCTCCGATTTGATATGCGATTTGACATGTTTTGCATACAGCCATTTTTTTAAATCTGCCGCCTTTTGCAGCAAAGTAACCCGGAAGTGACGTCATGGACGCCGTCTCCGGGTTACGTCATCGGAGACCCGATCAAAGCCGCTTCTGGCTTAGATCGGGACTGCATCCAGCCGGGCGGACGCGCCGGCTGGGTGCTCGTGTCTCCCGGTGGGACGGGAGGCCCGGGCAAAGTCACAGAAGGCGGCGGGAGGGGGGGGGACGTCCCCTCCCGTTCACCCGGGTAACGATCGAGTGGCTCCCGAGCCGCATCGGTCATTACCAACTGAAAGCCGACCGTTGGCTCTAAACGGTACTGGGATGGTGCCTCTAGCTGGAGGCATCATCCCGGTATAACCCCGCAAAGTTTGCCGACGTAGCCCTACAAAACTTTGCGGTTAATGCAGTGACAGTGCATTTTTTTTAGCACTGATCACTGTATTGGTGTCACTGGTCCCCATAAAGTGTCAAAAGTGTCAGATGTCTGATTTGTCCATCACAATGTCACAGTCCAGCTAAAAATGACTGGTAAAAAAAATAACACAAAATGTTGCACAACCGCACAGTTGTCAGTTAAAGTAACGCAGTGCAGTATCGCAAAAAATAGACCGGTCGTTAAGGGGGAAAACCTTCCGGTCCAGAAGTGGTTAAGCATTCATTCAGATGGGCACTAAGACCCATACAATGCGAATGAGCCATTTTATGTGCATTCAGGTCCGTTCACCCACTCCTGTACACCCGTTAAACTTGGCTGTTCGGCCATGTCTGTTTAGTCGCTTTGGGTCCATTCACTCACATTTCATTCAAACAGTTCATTCACGCTATACAGGTCTCAGCACCCATGATGCCAAAAGGGAAGCTTAACTCAAAATCAAAAACTTAATATAATACAGCTTGCATGTCCTTAGATGTGATAACTGTAATCGTTTTCAGTATTTAGTCCAAAAACATTTTCAGCAAGTACAGAAAATACCTGTTGATCTTGCCAGAAATGTGTCATTGTCACTTTGTGTTAGCTGAAAATAAATCACAAACATCCTTATCTATCTTGTGTAAGCTACTAGTTCCATCAGAGCACCACAGAAAATGTGTTATTTGCACAATTACCTGGTGAAAATTAATGGAAAATAGCCTGATAAAGAAAACGAATGCAGCCACTACATCTATGGACTAATAAGCTGCAAAAGATTACATTTTTGTCTTTGGATTTAGATACGCTTTAACATTTTCAGATGCACAGGCCTGGAAAAAGTCTGCAGATCAAGAGTTTCATTAACTTCATATTGACTTTCTTATCTGCATTCCTGGTCGCTGACTCAAGAACTGAAGCCATAAACAGCCAGGCAACTCTTATTTTAAGAAAGAGGTCAGCACTGGCATGCCTAGTGTATATGAGTAAATTACAGTAAACCCCCTCCATTGCGGGGGTTACGTTCCGGACCCAGCCGCGAAAAGTGAAAATCCGCAAAATAGAAAAACCCTATTAAAATGCATTGTAGGCATGTTTTTTTTACTGTCACTGTATGTGTAAAAGCATTTTAAGGTCTTTAAACACACTTTTAAAACAATAGAAACTCATTTAAACACATAAAAGATACTGAGAGACATAGCAAGAGCTATGGAAAACACAAAAATATTTCATTTTTAATGATTTATATAGTAAAATAACATTACAAAAAAAAACGCAATATACCGGGACCGCAAAAACTGAACCGCGATGGAGCGAGGGTTTACTGTATACCAAAAGGGATCCTCTCTGAATGCAGTTTTGGGACATTTTTTTAAAACATAAACCCAAATGCCACAATGTTTATGGATGGACACATGGGGGAGATTTACTAAAGCTGGCAGTCCCCATTTAATCAATGGCAGTCCCCATTTAAGCAATGGGGACTGCCCTGTAGCAGAAAAGCTAGAGTTGTTTTTTCATTCCTCTTCTCTACTATCTTAACCCTTAGTAGCCAAGGTAAACCTAAGGTAAACCAAATCCCTATGCAGGGTATGATGAAAATTGTATATAAAGATTTTGGTGCGAATTGCAATTTTAATGGGGTGGGGGGGGGGGTGGGGGGTTACTATGAAAGAAATAATAAAAATTCCATATGAAGCATAAGTAGGGTTGCAAATAACTAATTTTGGCAAAGCATTCCCTCCTAACTTTCCACCCCCTAGTTGGGGAATAGTTACATGTCCATATACAACAAATATACAAAATACAGCAATAAATAAAATAAAGTAATGTATGAAGCAGATGATTCTTAGTACATACAGTTTTTCAGGAACATTACATGGTTTACAAAAGTGATGAATTAAAGGATAAGTCCACCCTAACACAAAAATCCCTACATCTATAGACCTTCACGATCTAAAACTAACCTATCTAGCCCTGTAAAGAAGAAATCAGTATACCTACCTTTTTTTAAGTCGATCTGACCCGATCCCACGCTGAGCTGTCAGAGGCGGCTTTTGCTGTGGAGCTGGGTGAAGAAGACACAGCTGACAATGGAAGCCTCATAGTAACACTATGGGTGACGTCACATCCCATTAATTTACAGCCATTGTCGACCGTGTCCTCTGCAGAGCTCCTGCTGCTGGAGATTGGGTCAGATCAGCTTCAAAAAAGGTAAGCATACCGATTTCTTCTTTATAGGGCTAGATAGGTTAGTGTTAGAATGTGGAGATCTATAAATGCAGGGATTTTAGTGTTAGGGTGGACTTATCCTTTTATCTGTATTGGACCACTTCTTATAGAAGTGAAAATGCAGCCACGTAGTAAGGTCCTACCACATGTGGCAATTTAAATCCTCCTATCACATTTTTTTTAACCACTTTAAGACCGGAAGGATTTGCCCTCTTAATGACCAGGCCCTATTTTGCGATTCGGCACTGCGTTACTTTAACGGACAATTGTGCGGTCGTGTGACTCTCTACCCAAATAAAATTGATGTCCTTTTTCCCCACAAATAGAGCTTTCTTTTGGTGGTATTCGATCACCTGTGTGATTTTTATTTTTTGCGCTTCAAAAAAAAAAAGCGCGACAATTTTGAAAAAAAAAAAAAAAACAATATTTTTCACATTCTGCTATATGACATTCTCAAAAAAAAATTTAAAATCTAATTTTTTTAAACATTTTAGGCCAATTTGCTTTCTGTTACATATTTTTGTTATAAACAAATTGCAATAAGCGTATTTTGATTGGTTTGCGTAAAAGTTATTGCGTTTACTAACTACGGGAAAGATTTATGTCATTTTTATTGTTTTTTTTTTTTTACTAGTAATGGCGGCGATCTGCGATTTTCTTGCAGGACTGCGACATTGCGGCAGACAGATCAGACCCCTAACTGACATTTTAGACACTTTTGGGGATACCAGTGACATTACTACAATAATCAGTGCTAAAAATATGCACTGTTACTGTAATAATGACACTGGCAGGGAAGGGGTTAACCCTATGGGTGATTAATGGGTTAAATGGGAGCCTAGGGGAGTGATTCTGACTGTGGGGGGCATGGCTTGTGAAATGACCATAGAGACGTGATCCTTTATAGAAGAATCACAGGAGCTCTGATCATTTCAGGGAGAAGAACGGTCGGCTGTGTTTACAACAGCCGACCGTCCTTCTCTCTCAGCGGGGAGCGATCGCGGGTGTCAGGCAGCAAACGGAGCCGCCTGACTCGTGCATCAGCTTCCCCGCTGCTGAGTGGTTTGCGCAGGAGAGCCACCTTGCCGCAGTAAAAAAGTGGCGGGTGGTCGGGAAGTGGTTAATCATACGTTTGCTCCCAAATCTAAAATAGGACTGTTAGACTTGCCTGTGAATGATCAAAGTACTACACTAAACTTGAAGTTGCTAAACACTTATTTCCAAGTTTCTTGCTGTTTGCAGAATAGTTTTTTAAGAGTCTATTCAGCTTGTATAATCAGTGATAATGGTCAGTAAATGGGCTACACTGAGGGGTGCCTTAGCTAAAGGCTTAAAATTGCCCCAAATTGCCCAAAGATTGTCAACAAGCTGGCAGGAGGATCAAGCCTGCCTTTTCTGTTACATAAAGCCATAGGTTTTTATTGTGCAGCATTACAACCTTGGGCACCATGCAGGCCAGCTGCTGGAATACTAACAACTGATGACAGGTGAACTAATTGATCATAGGTTGAAAGGAGGATCGGGCACGTCAAGACATCCTTGTTTGCCCCTCTGAGGGAGGCAGAAACTGGGGGAGAAGAGACACCCTGGAATACTGTGAAAATAAATCACCTATAATGTTGGGTTTCCTACATGTGTAGATGCTGCTGCATTATGTAAAAGTTTAGTTCTTTACAATTCAGAATGGGGTGCGTCAAGGTTGTGCATCATTTTACAGGATGCCTTGACTTAAAAAAAGGTTGAGAAACACTGAGCTGGATGTACTTATTATCACTCGTTGGCAAGCTCTACACAGCCTGATTCTCTCTCAACCACCACAGGGCCATGTATGTCCAACATTAGGATCCTCAATCGTTCCCCAGATTAGAAGGTGTTCTGATCTTCAACAGGGCAACCTCTGCTTGGGCCTCTATGAAGCAGCAAAGCAGCTGATCTTGAGCTCGGCAGGATGATAAAGCTTGTTGGGTTTTGGTTTGATCTGGTTTGGTAATTGGTTTTTGATCTTCGAAATAAAAAGATAAGATAGCTGAGACCTGCTCTATCAACCTTTTTACCAGCTTCACTTTATCCATCAAAGCAAGGAACAGCTGCTGACAGTCTGGAGAAGCTGTCTATCCATTATTTAAAGTAAAATTGTGCTCGCTGGAAAAAAAATAAACTGCCATTTTCTGATCTGAAACTGATCATTTCTGGCGAGCTCTAGGTTTAATACGTCTTGAATTGAATTTCTGGAGAAAGCATGCAGATAGTAAAGTAAGTGTAAAAGTTGTACTTGCTCCAGATCATTGACACAGAAAATACTGCTTTAATGACCTGAAACAAAGATTTTTTAGAAGGAGGGGTCAAGCAATGGCAGCCATTATATTACTCTCACAGCAGGTTTCAATTAAGCCAGTTTTATTCCATCTTGAATATGGATGTATGTTGGAGGGCAAATGTACAGAACATTACTTTTATTATACTCTTGGCTAATGATTGCATTCTTTGCTCTGGATAATATAATATTAAATCACCCTGGATTCACTGTAAAAACTCTCTTGTTATATAACGACATAAAAATGAGCTTGACTTTGTGTGAGGCAGCACGATTAACAAGCACAACAACATCTGCTGTGCTACTGCTGAATTATTTCCTCCACTACCCATAAGCCGACATCTATCCTTTCCAGTACAAGTATTTATTATTTGTTTACCCAACATACTCTTGTGTGTTTGGAAGATTACACTTTCATACAGCCATTGCAATGCACATCATATACTGAAAATTATGAGTCTGCTGGGAAATAATTAAAGTTCTACATTTAACGGTATCAGCAATAAACTGTTACGCTACGTTCACAATAATAAAGAGTGGATATTTTTAGTGACAAATGTGTAGTAGTTCTCACCCACCGGTTTACATAGAAAACAACTACACTGCTGTCATAAATTACCTCTCTCTCATATACAGGAGGTGGCCCTGACAATAGATTCCCGTTTCTTTAATTGCCACTTCCCTTAATCTGTGTATTCTGAAAATGCTGGAGAGATTCTCCAAAGCTGTCAATATACACTGTTGACAGGTTGCATTGACAAGAGAATATCATTTAGGCCCCCATTCACACTTAGGGATTTTAAACTGCGGTCAGAATCGGCACAATTCGCCCCGTGATTCCAAATCGCGCTGAAAACACACAAAAAATGCATAATGTGCCTTTGGGTGCCATTCATTCTTGATGGCACCTCAAACATGATGCGATTTTCCCATGATTGGCAGGCCTCAGAAATGCGTGGCCATCGCACCAAAAGGAGCATGAAATAAAATGCAAATATTGCCACCAAAAAAAGGTCCCTAATGAGCATACAGCAGCCAATTCAAGTGAACGGACTGCCCTATGTATGACACACAGAAACGTGTGTAAATCGCCCACAAAAAATAATTAGTGGGAACGGGCATTCCTGCTATGTAAAGTGTGAATGGGGTCTCAATTTGTTTCTCTACTTATCATCTCTGTACATACGATTTTGAAGGACAGTGAGGAAAATCTAATTTATTTCACCTAATGAATTACTAGACAAAGGTTTATGATATTAATCCAAACCTATGGGGCTTAGTGTTTTGAATCTGCTGTCTATTCTTTACTGCCGCTAACTTTTCAGAGATCTCAGTTCCACTGCTTCTATTATTTACTTACAATACCCAGCACCATTTTAAATTTAAAAGAAAATTACATCTCCCAAGGGTTTTTTTAATTCTAAATTAATAATGTACTGTATGTCTTAAAGGTTAATTCCACTTTTGTGGCAAAAAAATATAGCAAATAAAAATATAATATAGCATATGCAATTGCTATACAATACATATGTTGCAATTTACGGTTTCTAAAAATTACTTTTCCTTTTCTCTTTCAATATTTTTATTAATGTTTTACAAAATATAAAGGTAGGATTTTTCACGCAATGTGCAAAGGATTTATCAACAGTAAAGTGCACTTAAAAAAAAAAAAGGACAAAGATCAATCAAGCAAAATATAATCTGTATTATGATCTTCAGAAATGTGTTGAATGGTGTACTAGAAGAAAAAAAAACACCCAGAGAAGAACAAATCTCAGGGATGAAGGTAGGATTTGCATATGGAGTAATACAAAACTTGTCTGATTGACTAACTGATTTTCTCAGCAATCTGCACTAGACAGAGGCAGTTTATCCTCCCCAATGTATTGGCGCTGTTTTGCTGGCCCTTGTACAGAGGAAATGGAGGATCAGAAGAGTTTTGTTCCACTAAAGTTTTCATAAGTGTCATCAGGGAAGCAGCTGTCTGATTGGATGCTGCAACACTGGATGACCTCCATGGCCATCTTTAGTGAGGGCAATGGTAATAAATAGCACTGTCCAGCTGCAGTTAGTGTGCATTTGTGAAGTGGATAGAGTAGGAACAGGATCCCTGCTGGTTAGGGACAGTGTATTGAGCACTAGAGAGAGGTTTCTGTTGAGGAGAGACAGAACAGGGCTTCGCAATCTGGGGGCTCTGAAGTAGGGGTGGCCCAAGACATTGTGCTGCCTGGGTCCAAGAATGGAATGCTGCCCCCCGCCCCCCCTAAAAAAAATAAAAAATAACGCCCACCAAAAGCCCCCCCCCCCCACCACATCCATTATTTTACAGTATCTCACAAAAATGAGTACACCCCTCACATTTTTGTACTCACTTTTGTTGCCGGTGGTTTAGACATTAATGGCTGTGTGTTGTGTTATTTTGAGGGGACAGCAAATTTACACTGTTATACAAGCTGTACACTCACTACTTTACATTGTAGCAAAGTGTAATTTCTTCAGTGTTGTCACATGAAAAGATATAATAAAATATTTACAAAAATGTGAGGGGTGTACTTACTTTTGTGAGATACTTTTGTGAGATACTGTATATTATGATAAATAAACCTAATAAATTTATCAGGAAGTAAGATTTGCATGGAACAGCTCCTTGTCTATATGCAAAATCATCTTACATACCATTATGTTTAATTCCAAACCACAAACTCCAGTTTTATTTTGTTTGTCTGAATGTCTGACGTCATTGCGCACACCACAATTATGTGAGGGACGTTCCCCGGAGGAGACGCTCCGCCTCCTCATACTCATCAGTTTGCACTACGGACGGCAGTATGAGATGGGGAAATGCCAGCCGTAACGCGCCGCAAACTGATGACACACAAAACTGCTGAAAAAAATAATAGGCGTCAATTTGCTGCCCCTCTCAAAGTGCTGCCTGGGTCCAATGGACCCAGTGGGACCCATGGTAGGGCCGGCCTGCTCTGAAGCTGGGACTTTCTATTAGTCTGCTAAGTGCCTTTAAACACCGCTGCTGTATCTATCAGCTACCCCATTCACTCAGATACTGCTCTAGTAACATAAGAATTATTAAATTGACATCTGAAGTACTAGGATTGTGTTAAAGTACTGCCAATGTTGCTGAGAACTGTTGTACCCAAGTCACCTGTGTTATCAGGACTCTGATGCCATATTGTTTTGCAAACCGTAAGTAACCACCTTGCCGTGTTACTTGTTTCTTCTAAATAACCAAATAATACCGGTGCCACTTTACTTGGTCTCTGTGTGCTTTTTCTCCAACTTGGGTACCAATCAACTGGCCCCACCGACAGATCTAGCAGCTTTTCTGAACCAGCCCATCCCATTCAGAACCAGTCTGCAATCAGTCTGGTGAAACAAACCTCTATTTCTTTAGAGCATCAAAATGTTTGAATCAACTACGTTTGTTAATATCCCTCCAATGTACATTATTCACCAGGAGGGAATTATGTTTTTTAAAACAAAAGTGAAGATACTCTTTAAAGCTTTGTCTCTGCGTTGATCCTAATCAAACATTCATAGGAGGTGGACACTAAATGGTGAGAAAACTACAGAAGAAGCACAAGACCAACTCATGAAACTGTGAAATGCATGCTTGTGCAGACTTGAAAGTTCAAGATTAAAAGAGGTGTAAGAGTTATGGCACTAGGCAATACAGTTTCTCTAAACATAAATCAAACTGTGTGAGCGTGTGGCCAACTGGAAAGAAGTGTTGGCCAACTACAACCTCTGTTCCTACGAAGAACAAAATAAACCAGCGGAGGCAATATCAATTCAAAGCAAAAAAGTTGTTCCTCAAGTAAGCTAATTTGATATAAAATAACAAGGGCTGCCTTAAACAGGCATGCCTCTCACTACAAATATGATACCTCTCTACATGTATTATGATCATGCAGTATTTACTCCGATTTTTCTTCCTGACAGGTGATAATTAACATATATCTAAAGCCAAAACATTGCTTTTTTTGTATAGAGTAGAGGAAGATTAATCTGATATCAGTTTTTTGCCATTTCTCATTATGGAGATTTACCTTCACTTACTGTTCTGTAGACTTAGGGCTCTTTCACACGGGCGTTCCTTTTTTTTTGCCCGATCAGGTCCTTTTTTTTTTTTTGTAACGGACACGGATGACACTTGTGTCATCCGGTCCGTATGTCCGTTTTTCATCCCATCAGTTTGCGGATGAAAAACTGACATAATGCATGTCTATGTAAGGATGTCAGAGGATGATCATCCTCTGACATCCGTATTTACATAGAGATACATTATGTCCGTTTTTCATCCGCAAACGGATGGGATGAAAAACGGACATACGGAACGCCCGTGTGAAAGAGCCCTTAACAGGAAGTGAGAGGCTATCTATCCAATGGGAGCGAAAATCACACTAGAAAGTCACCAAACCAAGGGTCCCCAATCAGGTACTGTTTGGCTGTGCAAAGGCAGAAATTGCTAGTCTATTGGTAAATTTAAAAACATGTTGCAGTGGCCAAATGAAAGCGTGCCTGCTACAAGATTATTAAATTAAGATTAACCCCCACAGACACAACATTATTCCCTGTTAATGTTCATTTTATTGTACCTTATTTCTTAGACACATCCAGAGAGACTGAACAGTAGAGTTTGTTCCAGTGTCTTTGGGCATTTTTTATTCAGTAATCCATTAAAAGCTGCCAATTCATCATGATAGCTAGTTGTTTCAGTAATGCTTTTGTAATTATTTCTTGGCTGCCATGGAAAAGGAAATCTAACTGGCACCTAAGCGTGCAACAACATGTAGGTCAGCTGAGTTCTCAGACTGCCAACAAGAAATTTTCCCATTTCATCAAAAAAAAGAACAAAATGTAAACGAATTTTGATTTATAATATGAAGATCAAGTTAATTGACCAACTTGCTAACATAGGTTCAGTTAAGTCTTATCTTTCTGCATTCCAAATGTGTAACGTAAAGATAATTTCCAAACACAAATGTCTATGTTAAGACAAATATTGAGTTTGGGGCCCAGGTCTGAATGTATCCTGTAATATTCTTATCATATTAGGTATTAAAACTCACATGTTTCCTGCCACAGTCATTTAATCCCTGCAATTGTGATGGTCAAAGTAAAACAGACATTTTTACAGGCAGGCCTTCTCTCTCTTTCTGTGCTTAAGTAACAAGATGATGTATATATTATACATAGATATATATCTACATATAGATATATACAGTATATATATATATAAATAAATATATATATATATATATATATATATATATATATATATATATATATATATACAAATGTTAATTATAAAAAATAAACTTTGAAAGAATTTATACTTTACAGCATTTTCTTACACCGGCCTAAAACATTTGCACAGTACTATAAATATATATATATATATATATATATATATATATACACACACACACACACACGCTCCTAAAGCTGATCTCCATATTTCATTTAACTTTTAATAGTTAGTTTGGACCAACCTGGTGCAAACAAACAATTTACTTTACTTACACATGCATAAGCTGTGTGCTATAAAAGCTGTATGTAGCCCAAGTTACATACAGTATACAGCGCTGTGTTCTGGCAGCGGGACAAAAACTTCCCATCCAGCTCCTGGGAGGAAACCGAGTCAGACTGAGCACCACTAAGCCGTTCACAGGGACATTTATATTCTATGAATGAATACAAAGCTTCCTCTGATCGGTTGAGGTAAAGAGACGGGTGTATGGCCGCATGATCTCTGGCTGAGCTAATCAGAAGAAGCTTTGTATTCGTTCATAGAATACAAACTTAGTGGTGAATAGCTGAGTAGCGCTCAGCCTGACTTGATTTTGTTCCAGAATCGGGAGTTCCTATCTCGGTGTCAGCCGTTCACTGCTAGCTTTGTATTCTATGAATGAATACAAAGCTTCCTCTGATTGTGTGGTGCTCAGTCTGACTTGATTTCGTCCCAGGAGCTGGATGGGAAGTTCTTGTTCTGCTGCCAGAACACAGTGCTGTATACTTTATGTAACTTAGGCTGCATACAGTTTTTATAGCACACACAGTTGCTGTATTTGTTAGTAAAGTGAATAGTTTGCTTGGATCAGCTTGGTCCAAACAAACTATTTAAATTTTACTAAACCATGGAGGTCAGGTTTAACCCCAGATATTAAGGCAGGATGTGTTTCCTGGGCTTTCTGATCATGTGATCCTTGTGATTCACGGTCACGGTAATCACATGACTGAAGACCCATCCTACTGGCTCCCAGTTGTAGGTACGTGACCAGGAGCTGCCAGTGACAGCACGATCACAGTGCTGGTGGGTGCTCACAGCACAAAAATATACATTTGGCAGCACAGAAAAGGACCATCTCAATGCTGCTTTATAAATGCCACATATACACATGAAAGGGGTTGGGGGGTTTTCCTCTTTTACCAAAAAGCTGAAAAAAATTGCAATAATGAATTGAGCCAGATGAGGGGAATTAATTGTGTCACTATAACGGAACTAATCTTAGATGCCATGGCAAAAAGTGGTGCTACATCTGGAACCTGAGATAGGGGCTCCTGGTTTTCCGAGTGGTAGAAACCACTCAGTATTTCTTTGTGGATATATTCAAATCTTCTGAGAGATTCGTATTCATAAAAGCCCTCTGTAAAGCAAAGAGTGTAAACATTTCACATCTAAAACATATTGTATCAAATTCTTTTTTATATATCAAAAGGTGGCTTTTGTAAAGTTTTATTTGTACTTTTTCACTCTGTATAGAGAAGCTTATGTCATCACCTCTCTCTCTTCCTCTGCGTAGCGCTGGCAACTGATTTATCCCAAACTGTTTTAACTTGTACTTCTGTTATGGAACCCTTTAGCCACCCCTGCGTATCTGACATAGTCCATTCCTTCCATCAGTCAAATGACTGTCAGGAGTGAGTCTTCTGCCTTTCCTTCCTTTTTCTTGTTAAAAAAAAAAAAAGAGTGTGCTTTTAGCAAGTTAAGCCGAAGGTGTTTGATTTAACAAATGAAGTACAGGAAGACCAGTAGATCCTCTAAGAGAAAAAGAGGATTGAATTTAAAAAATGAAGTACCATATCAGGGGGACACAAAATAGGCTGATGAAGATTACGAACAAGAAACTCAAGGTGAAATACTCTGTAATAAATGAATTAAATGAATGGAAAAGGTGTTGAAATTGTATTAAAAACAACTAGTGTCGAATTTTGTAATATAGGTAATACATAATCACTTGCTCTTCCTTCTTTGAAAGGTGTTTAGAAATAAACAAACTCTAACTGCTGGTGCTGTAACCCATTCATTTGAACTTTAAAACTATTATACATAGAAGATAAATATAAGTATATATATATATATATATTATATATATATATATATATATATATATATATATATATATACAGTTAGATTTGTGTGATTTATCATTACCTGAGCCCAGTGGTTCTTGAATACTATAGTACATGTCTCTGAGTCGACCCCCTGTAGGCTGATACTAGGCAGAGACTTGCTGATACTGATGATCTGTGCCATGGTGCGTCTTGTCCGGCTTCTCACACTAAGCCATGCTCAGCTCATTAATGGAAGGCTTGATCTGTTTCTTCTTTAGGCCATTGTCTTCTGAATGTTGCTTATGTATAACACATGCTGCACTCCTGTATTTTCAAAGGCAGAAACAAAGGACAGAACATATATGTCATAAAAGGTGTTTGGTTTCAGCTGCTTAGCACATAGTATCAATTTTTGCTTACTCACACACCTCTTGAAGCCTCAGCATGCAGTCCGTACGTCACCTAGCAACCAGGTATTGCCATGTAAAGCATGCTAATACCTAAAGTACAATTCTGTGGAACAGGCTTGTTCATACGCTCACCTTTCCAATAGAAAAGCTTAGACAAAAAGCTACTTTAAAATCAACAAGGAGAATTTGACCTTGTCACAAATGGATTACTAAACTGAACTAGTTTTGCTCACCATTAAATTGTATGTAAAGCCAAAATACTGTTTTATTCAGTTTTTGAAATAAAAATAGAACCTCTATCAGTTTTTTTTATTGCAGTCCGTGTCAGCTGACTGTGGAGTGGGGGGGGGGGGGGTATTTGTGAAGAGATGATAGAGCTGGGGAGGGGTTGTAAAGAGGTGAGAGAGCTGTGTGGGGGGGGGGGGTTGTGGAGAGTTGAGAGAGCTGTGGTGGGAGGGGGATTTGTGGAGAGTTGAGAGAGCTGTGGTGGGGGGGGGGGATTGTGGAGAGGTGAGAGAGCTGTGGTGGGGGGGAGGGATTGTGGAGAGGTGAGAGAGCTGTGGTGGGGGGGGGGATTTGTAGAGAGGTGAGAGAGCTGTGGTGGGGGGGGGATTGTGGAGAGGGGAGAGAGCTGTGGTGGGAGGGGGATTTGTGTAGAGGTGGGAGGGGGATTTATGGAGAGGTGAGAGAGCTGTGGTGGGGGGGGGATTGTGGAGAGGGGAGAGAGCTGTGGTAGGGGGGTTTGTGAAGCGGTAAGAGACCTGTGGTGGAGGGGTTTGTGAAGAGGTGAGATAGTTGTGGTGGGGGGGGGGATTTGTGGAGAGGTGAGAGAGTTGTGGTGGGGGGGGAGTTGTGGAGCGGTGAAAGAACTGTGGTGGGGCGTTTGTGGAGCAGTGAGAGAACTCTGTTGGGGGGGTTTTGGCGAGGTGAAAGAGCTGTGGTGGGGGGGGGGGGTTGTGGAAAGGTGGGAGAGCTGTGGTGGGGGGATTTGTGGAGAGATGAGAGAGCTGGGGTGGGGGGGTTTGTGGAGAGGTGAGAGAACTGTGGTGGGGGGGGGGTTGTGGAGCGGTGAAAGAACTGTGGTGGGGGGTTTGTGGAGCGGTGAGAGAACTGTTTTGGGGGGGTTGTGGAGAGGTGAAAGTGCTGTGGTGGGGGGGGGGGGGGATGTGGAGAGGTGAAAGAGCTGTGGTGGGGGATTTGTGGAGGGGTGAGAGAGCAGTGGTGGGGGAATTTGTGGAGAAGTGAGAGAACTGTAGTTGGGTGTGGGGTTTGTGGGGAGGTAAGAGACCTGTGGTTGGGGGGGGGGGGGTTGTGGAGAGGTGAGAGAGCTGTGGTGGGGGGATTTGTGGAGAAGTGAGAGAACTGTAGTTGGATGGGGGGTTGTGGAAAGGTGAGGGAGCTGTGGTGAGGGGGAGGGTTTGTAGAGAGGTGAGAGAGCTGTGGTGGGGGGAGATTTGTGAAGAGGTGAGAGAGCTGCGGTGGGGGAGGGGGGTTTGTGGAGAGGTGAAAGAACTGTAGTAGGGGGGTTTGTGGAGAGGTGAGAGAGCTGTGGTGGGGGGATTTGTGAAGAGGTGAGAGAGCTGCGGTGGGGGAGGGGGGTGGGGGGTTTGTGGAGAGGTGAGAGAACTGTAGTAGGGGGGTTTGTGGAGAGGTAAGAGAGCTGTGGTGGGGGAGGGATTTTTGGAGAGGGGAGAGAACTGTGGTGGGAGGGTTTGTGCAGAGGTGAGAGAGCTGTGGTGGGGGGGGGGTGGAGAGGTGGGAGCACTGTGGGGGGGGGGGGTTGTGGAGAGGTGAAAGAGCTGTGGTGGGGAGGATTTCTGGAGAGGTGAGAGAGCTGTGGTGGGGGGTTTGTGGAGAGGTGAAAGAGAGCTGTGATGGGGGGGCTTTGTGGAGAAGTGAGAGAACTGTAGTTGGGTGGGGGGGGTTGTGTTGAGGTGAGAGAGCTGTGGTGGGGGGGGGGTTTGTAGAGAGATGTGAGAGAACTGTGGTGGGGGGGTTTGTGGAGAGGTGAGCGAGCTGTGGTGGGGGAGGGATTTGTGGAGAGGTGAGAGAACTGTAGTGTGGGGGGGGGAGGGTTTGTAAAGAGGTGAGAGAGCTGTGGTGGGGGGGTTTGTAAAGAGGTGAGAGAGCTGCGGTGGGGGATTGTGGAGAGGTGAGCGAGCTGTGGTGGGGGAGGGATTTGTGGAGAGGTGAGAGAACTGTAGTGTGGGGGGGGGTTAGTGGAGAGGTGAGAGAGCTGTGGTGGGGGGGATTTGTGGAGAGGTGAGGAAACTGTGGTGAGGGATTGTGGAGAGGTGAGGGAACTGTGGTAGGGGGAGGGTTTGTAGAGAGGTGAGAGAGCTGTGGTGGGGGGGATTTGTAAAGAGGTGAGAGAGCTGCGGTGGGGGAGGGGTGAGAGAGCTGTGGTGGGGGGGATTTGTGGAGAGGTGAGGAAACTCTGGTGAGGGGGTTGTGGAGAGGTGAGGGAACTGTTGTGGGGGGGGGAGTGTTTGTAGAGAGGTGAGAGAGCTATGGTGGAGGGGATTTGTAAAGAGGTGAGAGAGCTGTGGTGGGGGAGGGGGGTTGTGGAGAGGTGAATGAACTGTAGTGGGGGGGTTTGTGGAGAGGTGAGAGAGCTGTGGTGGGGGGGGGGATTTGTGGAGAGGTGAGAGAGCTGTGGTGGGGGAGGGGGGTTTGTGGAGAGGTGAATGAACTGTAGTGGGGGGGTTTGTGGAGAGGTGAGAGAGCTGTGGTGGGGGAGGGGGGTTTGTGGAGAGGTGAGAGAACTGTTCCAGTGACAATCCAAAATTGTGAATTCTCTCTCACCTCAGTTCCTAATGACATTGGTGATCAGGACAATTGGAGAAGCTGAAACAGACAACAATAAGGACCTGACAAGGGTTCTAACCGCTCACCATTCTATCAAAATACAAAAAAAAAAAAATCTGTCTATACTTTAAGTTTTGACTTTAGCTATACTCAATTCATAAAAAATAAAATACTTACTTGGAATGTAGAGCCATCTTGGAATATTGCTCTGCATTATCAGGGTGAACAGCTAAATAATGGAACAGTTGGTTTTCTAACACAGGATAAAATATGTCTCCAGCAGCCAACAAAAATATGACACTCTTTCTATTGCTGCACATCATTGTCATTTTCTGTTGCCACTAAGCATAGTTTAATGTACCTACACGTATTAGCCTAAAACCATTGTCCTTGTAAAGAATGTATATCAATTTTTGCTTTATAAAAATATTAATACTAAATGTTTTATAAGGGATTCTGGCAGTTTGGGAGAATATGAATAAGTGTTGCCTTGAGCTTTCCGGAGAAGCAATACAAGAGATCTAGAATATCCCTAAAAAAATTCTGCTTAAAACAGCCGTCAATACTGAATCCTGTCTGACAGTGTCCTGTATTAATGTCTGGAGGGGAGACATACAGTGCATGCATATGACATTCAAACAGTAAGCAGAATGAAGAAGATGGACAGTAATAATTGTCTATATGAAAGTACTGTATATCTAAAGCCAAAACTTTTTTTTTTTTTGCTTAAGTGTGGGTAAGGATAGGGAGTTAAAATATTTTACTCCATTCCTGTTCCAGTGGCAACACAAAATTTTGGATTCAACGTCCCTTTAATTCTTGGTAAAAATGGTGATCAGGGCAGTTGGAGAAGCTGACACTAAGCAATAAAGACCTCAGAACAACCTACTCAATGAAGAGCTGGGAACATTTAGGCCCCTTTCACACAGGCAGACCGTTCAGATCCGCCTGTCAGTTTTTTTTGGCGGATCTGAACGGATTCCCCATGCATCTCTATGTGGTATCGGATGTCAGCGGAGACATGTCCACTGACATCCGATCTGATCCGATCCGTCAAATCTTGACGGATGGAAACCCTATTTTCCATCCGTCCAGCGGATCGGATGGGATCGGATGAGAACGACAGACGGTCCGTTCCCATCCGATTCCCCCATAGAGAACAGCAGGAATTGACAGCTGTGTCTCCGCACACAGCGCGGAGACAGAGCTGCCATCTGCCTGCTCAGCGGGGGATGGGCGGATCGATCCCCCGCTGAGAAAAACGGAGTCCGCCGACGGATTCCACCGTGTGAAAGGGGCCTTAGACTTGAAAGTGTAGCAAGAAGAAGGAAACTTCAAACAAGCTCAATAGTTCTGGCAAGTCAGCTCACACACAGCAAAGCTTCCCTCCATGGACAGTCAATGGATCAGACAAATACAGAATGGAGCGCCAGACAAAACCCAGATAAAAAAAATTGTCCAAGAAATTGTAGGTAAAGAAAGTCTTTTAAAAACAGCCAATGCATTTCAGGGGCAACACCACTCCCTCTTCATCAGGGCTCAACATAGGTTAAAACTTCAAATATCTATATTCGAAATACATACTGAACTCTCCACATGGAGAAACAACTTGAATACAGATGGTCCATTGCTGCTCAGCAACAGCTGTCAAGTTGTCACTCCAAATTGTCCATCCAAGTCTTATCTTGTGTTGAGCCCTGATAAAGGGGGAGTTGTGTTGTCCCTGAAATGTGTTGGCTGGTTTATATGACTTTTTTCCAATTAAAGTGATTGTAAAGTCTAATTTATTTAAAAAAAATAACAAACATGTTATACCTACCTGCCCTGTGCAGTAGTTTTGCACAGGGCAGCCCGCATCCTCCTCTTCTCGGGTCCCTTCTTGCCTATCAGTGCTGCCTATCAGTGACCGTCAGTGCCCATGAGTGCCTCCTTGTCAGTGGAGCCTCACCAGTGTCCATTAGTGCAGCCTCATCAATGCTCTTTAGTGCAGCTTCATTAGTGCCCATCAGTGTAGCCTCACCAGTGCACATCACTGAAGAAGAAAAATTACTTATTTGCTAAATTATATAACAGAAACAAAAAAAAAGTTTTGTTTTTTTTTAATTTTTAGTTTCTTTTGATTTGTTTAGCAAAAAAGTACGTAAAAAGCCCAGTGGTGATTAAATACCACCAAAAAAAGCTCTATCTATTTTTTTAAAAATTATACAAATTTTATATGGGTACAGCTTTGCATGACCGCACAATTGTCATTCAAAGTTTTGAAAGCACTGATAGCTGAAAATTGGCCTGGTCACGAAGGGGGTGAAAGTGCTCAGTAGGCAAGTGGTTAAAAGGTGTTAGACTTTATTTGGGCTTTCAAATTAATTATTAATCACACACATTAGGAAAAAAAAAATGTTAAAACTTTCTCCAAAATTCCGATTTGGGTAAATGTGACAATAATGCCATTTTTGGGCACTGTTTTCTTTGTCAAATGACAATGTTCACTGTGAAAAATAAATTCTGATGGTGTGGACAAAATAACGGACTAGAAACATAAAAGCACAATACACATTAGGAGGGGAACCCTTGGGAGAATCAACAATGGAGAAGGATCTGGGAGTCTTGGTTGATGATAGACTAGGCAATAGCATGCAATGTCAAGCGGCAGCTGCCAAAGCCAGCAGAATATTAGCATGCATAAAGAAAGGGATGTATTCCAGAGAAAAGACTATAATCCTTCCACTTTATAAAACTCTGGTCCGACCGCATCTGGAGTATTCTGTCCAGTTCTGGTCGCCAGTCCTCAGGAGGGATGTGTTGGAGCTGGAGAGAGTCCAGAGAAGGGCAACTAAACCAATTAGGGGATTTGAGGACCTTAATTATGAAGTTATGAGTGTCTGCAATTGCTTGATTTATTCTCCCTGGAGAAGAGATGCCTGAGGGGGGACATGATAGCAATTTTTAAATATCTCAATGGGAATCTCAGCTTAGAAAAAAAGCTGTTCAGTCGAAGGGATTGCATGAGGACTCGAGGGCATACAATGCGATTAGAGGAGAAGCGTTTTAACCTCAGGCAACGAGGGGGGTTCTTTACTGTTAGAGCTACATGATTGTGGAATTCTCTACCACAAGAGGTGGTTTCTGTGGGTAGTATGGTGGCTTTCAAAAGACTCTTAGACGTACATCTCAAGGATCAGAACATTCAGGGCTATGTGAGATGATTACAGCCACACACACCTACACAGGTTGAACTCGATGGACTATTGTCTTTATTCAACCTCATCTACTATGTAACTATGTAACTATGTAACTATGGATTAGTAGTGAACTTTTGTGGTTTAGGTTTACATTTTAGTATTTTCACGGCTTTCAAAATATAATAAAATAAATTTGCAAAAAAATATATATATAAATATATATATATATATATATATATATATATATATATATATATATATATAGCCTCTCAAATCCAGTATTAATACAAGGAAGTCTGCAAGTAGGTCAGCTGGGATGAAGGGCATAGGTCACTGACCCTTCATCAAAATTTTTATGTATAAGAATTAGAGTGTGTATAGACCTTTAAGACCTTCAAGGTTTTACAAAGCAGTGAGCCTTAGAAAATGACAAAAGCACAAATAATAATGAAGTGGCTTACAGAAAGATAACACATTTTGTTCATCTTGATCTTTGTTTATTTTTATAAAAGGCTTTGATTGTGATACCATCATTACAAATCATAGAAAAGCGGAAACAATTATCTGATAAGATCAGTGCATTGCTGAATTATCTCAGGAAACATTTCACATCGATATGATATACAGAGCATGTTGATTTCTGGCTAGCTCCAGCACAGCATAGCTTACTGAGGACACAGGTAAAAAAAATTCATACTCCGGCAATGTTATATTTTGTGAGCTACAAAATATATTAAAAAATGTTTTTATTCCCCAGTGTGTAGTCCAACAAAAGAAGTAAAAACTGTGTACAGAACACACAGAGCCCCAGTTATAAATCAGAATTATAGCTTTATAGTGTTCATAATGCTGCTCAAAAACCAACAAAAATACACTCATATGCTTTTAAAATGAGCGCTATTCAAATAGGTGGAGTGAACAAAAGAAAGCCAGGAGAGTCCAGTCATGTGACTGGCCCCACCTCCATGCCTACAATTATGCATAGCCCCCAATTGTCCCCCATTTTAAAGGATTATCCTTGATTTGGAAAAAAGTCCTTCTGTCCCTCTTTCCTTCTCATTGTCCCTCATTTTGGTCTGATTTACAGTATATAGTTGTATATAAAATTCACTTTTTATCTTTTAAAAAGTGTGTCCCAGTGCTAAACCTTTCATAGATTCCTAAATGGCTGAATCTGTAAATTCCCAAAGCCAATATAAAGGAATAGTAGTGGTAAACAAAAAGCACTTGTGGGTTTAACTAATTAATTTCTTCTTATAATTCTCCTTTAAGAGAGCATGGCAGGGGGTGTGTCCTATGTCTACATACTTTTGCTAATTGGTGTTCTATCTCAAAAAGTTGGGGTTCTCTCTTTTTTGTTAAAGCAGTATGGAAAACTCAAAAACAAAAATGGAATATATTTCAGCTTATTAATCTTTAACCACTTTAACCAGATTTTACCCCCATTCCGACCAGGGTTTTTTTTTGCGATTCGGCACTGCGTGACTTTAACGGACAATTGCACGGTCGTGCGACGCTGTACCTAAACGAATTTGACGTCCTTTTTTTTCCCCCACAAACAGAGCTTTCTTTTGGTGGTATTTGATCACCTGTGCGATTTTCTGATCATGCGCTATAAACAAAAAAAGAGCGACAATTTTGCAAAAATAACAATATTTTTCATATTTTTTTATATGAAATTCACCAAAAAAAATGTAAAAATCAAAATTTTTTAACATTTTCGGCCAATTTGTTTTATGCTACATATGTTTGGTAAAAAAAATCGCAAAAAGCGTATTTTGATTGGTTTGCGCAAAAGTTATCGCATTTACTAACAAAGGGAAAGATTTTTGTCATTTTTGTTGTTTTTTTTTAACGCGTAATGGCGGTGATCTGCGATTTTTTTTGCGGGACTGTGACATTGCGGCGGACAGATTGGACCCTTGACTGACATTTTTGACACTTTTGGGGTTACCAGTGTCATTACTGCAGTAATCAGTGCTATACATATGCACTGTTACTGTAAAATTACACTGGCAGTGAAGGGGTTAACTTTTTTTGAGAGGGAGGGGTTATGTGTGTCCCTAGGGGCGTGATTCTAACTGTGATTGGCTGTGGCTTGAGGTGTAGGAACAGTGATCAACGGTCCTACATAGTAGAACCGTATGATCACTATTTCTACACAGGGGAGAATGACAGACGGCTTGTTTACATTAGCCGCCTGCCTTTCTCCCTCTGCACCGACGATCGGCGAGTGACCGGCGGACATCGGGTCCGCCGGTCACACGCGCGGGGGGTTCCGTGACCACGCGGGAGCGGAAGCGCACCTCCGGGGGCGCGCGCTCGCTCCCTAGACCCTCACAGGCTAGCGATGTAGTACTACATCGCTATGCCTGTAAGGGGCTGACTGCCGCAGTAAATAGTCGTGCGGCGGTCGGCAAGTGGTTAACTGTATTGTTTTCCTTTTTAGGCATTTTGTCTTTTATTTGACATGGTGATCTGGCCAGTAACACATCTCCTGTCTTAGGATGGCTCCTCTATCTATGGGAGAGCAATGAGTCATCTTTGGACAGTAGCACTGTCTGGAAAGGCTGGTGTAATATGGACTAATAAATTTAGATGGACTATTTGGCTAACAAATTAAAGCCTAGCTCCAGCTATCACAGAAACCGTTTTATCTCTATAAGATAAAGGTATTAACTAAATTAATGACTTGTCTCAATCCTCTAACTTCCACTTTTGCTGCACAACTTGGTCTGTTAAAGGAAGTTGACAAATAAAACCAGGATCAACAGGTAAAAAACTAAGTTACAGGGGAACTCAGGAAAACAAAGACAAAATAAATAGCAAAGGGGAAGAGGGGTTTTGGGACTTTGAATGAGGCACATGATAATGGACCAAGCACCTCCATTCCTAGTAGAAATTGAAAACAGAAAGAAATTGAGACTTTAAATGAGGCGTGTGATACGGCCAATGGAGTAAAAACATAATGAAATATTTATTGATACAATAACAATACATATAACATATAGCCAGAATGAAAAATAAAGAATTGGTGATAAATTGGAAGATGTGAGCTGGTAAACATTTCCCAGAGTAACACATTGATACAACCATAGTTACACACATTGTAGTATGACTGTGGGTACATATAAATCATAGAACTGCATGAAAGTAGGCCTAATGCGTTTCTGTGGACTGTATTCCACTTCATCAGGAGCAGATGTATGATGCGTAACTGCAAAAAATATGTGTATCAGAAACAAACCAATGTAGTGTACTAGTTAAAGAGGAAGAAAAATCAACCCCAATAATCTTACAGTACAGCTCAGATCTTGCAAAACATGCTGACATGAGAATGCATCTCTCCCAGGAGCTGTGGGGGCTCAAAAATACGGGCGAGCAGAGTGCGATGCATACTAGCTCATTATGCCTTTGTCATTACAGGTTTTTTTTTTCACATTTTTTTTTCAGCCAGTTTACTTCCTCTTTAACTAGTACACTACATTGGTTTGTTTCTGATACACATATTTTTTGCAGTTACGCATCATACATCTGCTCCTGTTGAAGTGGAGTACAGTCCACAGAAACACGTTGGGCGTACTTTAATGCAGCTCTATGATTTATATGTGCCTACAGTCATACTACAATGTGTATAACTATGTTTGTATCAATGTGTTACTCTGGGAAATGTTTACCAGCTCAAATCTTCCAATTTATCACCAATTCTTTATTTTTAATCTTGGCTATATGTCATATGTATTGTTTTTGTATCAATAAATATTTCATTATGTTTTTACTCCATTGGCCGTATAACATGCCTCATTTAAAGTCTCAATTTCTTTCTGTTTTCAAAGACAAAACAAAGTTTTGTAAATGCCACTGACAGACCGTTTTCATAGAAGTCATTTTTTATTTTGCCTTTAGTATCATTTCAAAACTACAACCAAATCTATTTTGGAAGAAAAAACTGACTTTTTAGGTAAATAGAGAGACAGTGAACAATCTCAATATATCTTATAAAAAAATATCTTTATTTACAAATTATTTAAAAATGACTCAGTTGTGTCTGAATTTTAAAAAAAAAGTAATGTACAAAAAGCATATACAAAAGAACAGGCCCAGAATGGGACAAAAATAGGTCCGGGCATTTTAGACTGAGAAGCCAATGATACCATCCTGACAGATCCCCCGCAGCAGCCGGCGGGAGAAAGGAGGAGGGAGCCTAGCAGAGCTGTGGGGGGTGAGGGGACTGGGAAAGAGCACAGGGGTGGCAAAAAGCACAGGAGTGAGGTGGAGAGAACTGGGGGGGGGGGAGCAGGGGGTGGAAAGCAGGGGGTGGAGAGCACTGGTGGTGGAGAGCACTGGGGGGCGAAGAGCACTGGTGGGGGCAGAGAGCACTGGTGGGGGCAGAGAGCACTGGTGGGGGCTGAGAGCACTGGTGGAGGTGGAGAGCACTGGGGGGAAGCTAGAGAGCACTGGCAAGGGTGCAGAGCGTGGGGCAGAGAACAGGGGGGAGCTGGAGAGCACTGGGGGGGGGGGGGGATGGAGAGCCTTCCTACACTAACCTGTACCAAGGAGGGTTACAACATATGGTGTTCTCAGAAGACACCTATGCTTTGGCCTTGAATCTTACTTTGGTATCACTGCATAGATTATGTAATTGTGGTATAGAATAGCACTGACCTTCTACTCTCTGAGTTTTTGTCTTCCCTGAGCAGTAACACCTGGAATCTCAAGTTTACCATGCATCATAGCCTTAAGAGTTTTCTAAATATTGAAATCATGATTACTCTTTACCACTCTTTACCAGAAACTCTTTGCTGGGAATATGATTCTACACATAAACAGTGCTCACCCAAGACCTGTAATACAAAGTATGCCTGAAGCCAATTTTTAAGACTTAAATGTAATGGTTCCAATAAAATGCAGTTGCAACAGGAGGCTAGGGCACTTTTAGGTCCCAGTTATTATTGTTATACAGAATTTACATAGTGCTAACAGTTTGCACAGCGCTTTACAATATAAAGGGAGACAGTACAGTTACAGTACAATAAAATACAATAGGGTTATAAGGACTCTGCTCATCAGCTCTTACAATCTAATAATTATGAGAGGATGCTCTAAGACTACATGTATGAAAGCCTTTAACAGGCCTAACAACAAACAACATACATGATTTATTATTCAGACATGGAAAGAGGGCTGAATCTTAACTCTGTGAGGTTGGTTACTGCTTGTTTTGATAAAAAGCATAACAAAGCTGCTTTCCTTCAGTCTTTCTCTCTCTCTAACTTAATCTGATATGGCAATAAGGCAGTCTTTAACCTTTATTCCAAATCTATCCTAAACTAATTTAAAAAATGTTTTTTGGAATTTTAGGCTTCCATCCTTACTTTTACATAGTTGTTCCAATACATTTAAGCAGGAATATATTGTATGTGAACTGAAATAAAGATATAAGGGTTGGTTTACTAAAGGCAAATAGACTAGGCACTTTGCAAAGTGCAGTTGATCCAGAGTTTAGTAAATGAGCAGAAGCTCTGCTGACTTCCATCATCCAATCATGTTCAAGAGAAAATGCTGTTGTGTTTTTTATTGCGTGCGATTGGGTATTCTTTCCAAAGTGAAGCTTCACCTCATCTACTAAGCTTTGGAGAAACAGCACTTGCAGAGTGCAATTGCACTTTGCAAAGTGCACAGCCTTTTTGCCTTTAGTAAATAACCCCATAGTGTTTGTCCCATTGCCTAAGCTGCACTCAATCAGACCATAGGAGCAGATCAAGATGAAACTTACAAGATTCTGTAGCACATTAAAGAGGAGTTCCGTCTGGAGAAAAAAAAATTTTAAGTCAGCAGCTACAAATACTGTAGCTGCTGACTTTTAACCACTTAAGCCCCGGAAGATTTTACCCCCTTCCTGACCAGGGGGTATTTTGCGATTCAGCACTGCGTGACTTTAACGGACAATTGCGCGGTCGTGCGACACTGTGCCTAAACGAATTTGGCGTCCTTTTTTCCCCACAAACAGAGCTTTCTTTTGGTGGTATTTGATCACCTGTGCGATTTTTTGATCATTCGCTATAAACAAAAAAAGAGCGTACATTTTGCAAAAATAGCAATATTTTTCACTTTTTTTTATAGGAAATTCCCCCCCAAAAAAATGTAAAAATCAAAATTTTTTAACATTTTCGGCCAATTTGTTTTATGCTACCTATGTTTGGTAAAAAAAATCGCAAAAAGCGTATTTTGATTGGTTTGCGTAAAAGTTATCGCGTTTACTAACAAAGGGAAAGATTTTTGTAATTTTTGTTGTTTTTTTTTTAACGCGTAATGGCGGCGATCTGCGATTTTTTTGCGGTACTGCGACATTGCGGTGGACAGATCGGACCCTTGACTGACATTTTTGACACTTTTGGGGTTACCAGTGACATTACTGCAGTAATCAGTGCTATACATATGCACTGTTACTGTAAAAATACACTGGTAGTGAAGGGGTTAACTTTATTTGAGAGGGAGGGGCTGTGTGTGTCCCTAGGGGCGTGCTTTCTACTGTGATTGGCTGTGGCTTGAGCTGTAAGGACACTGATCAACGGATCTACATAGTAGATCCGTGTGATCAGTGTTTTTACACCGAGGAGAATGACAGGCAGCTAGTTTACACAAGCTGCCTGACTTTCTCCCTCTCCCCCGCCGATCGCAGAGTGGCCGGCGAACATCGGGTCCGCCGGTCACACGCGCGGGGGGGGTCCGTGACCACGCGGGAGCGCGCCTCCGGGGGCGCGCGCTCGCTCCCTAGACCCTCACAAGCAAGCGACGTAGCCCTACGTCACTTTGCCTGTGAGGGGCTGACCGCCGACGTAGATAGTCGTGCGGCGGTCGGCAAGTGGTTAATATACAGACACTTTCCTGTTCAGAGAGCCCGCAATGTCAGCACCACAGCCAATTTTCGGATCGGCTGCCTCGTGCTGCCGCCACCATTCTTTCTAAGGGAAACCGGCAATGAAGCCTTTTGGCTTCACAGCCGGTTCTCTACTGCGCATGCATGAAGCGCGCTGCACATTCTCATAGGCTCAGCGGCGGGGGGAAGAGAAGGAGGGCGGAACTTCCGGTGGACAACGCCGCGGCGCTGTCTCCTGGAAGTGAGGTAGGGTACCTGTCAAAAACAGGTACCCATTCCCCCTCCCCCCCTGAAAGGTGCCAAATGTGGCACCGGAGGGGGGGAGGAAGCAAATGAGGTGGAACTCCGCTTTAAGGTCAGCCATGCATGGTTTGAAATTCTGCCAGTCAAGCAGGGACCGGCTGAATTTAAATCCGTGTATAGGCAGGATGGTAGTACATATGTCTATCTATCGATTGACTTGTGTACAGCCAGCCTGTTGGGTTTGTGCTGAATAATCAGTGCCGCAGGCTATAGCCAGCAACACTGATAATTTTATTCTGACTGTGGGCAAGGCTCCCCGTCATCAGAATACTATAGCACAGTGGGAACGCGTAAATGGTGGAATGCATGCACATCGAATGTGTGGATAGGGGAATCTGCTTTTTTTTTATTTTTTTGTTTTAATGAATCATGTATGGCCAGCTTTAGATTTGGGCTTCCTCGTATATTGTACAAAAACTTTAACAATTCTATTTAGCCCTTAGGTTGTGGTCACAAATGTTAACAGTGTACTGTTTACAATGGAGAGAATGCCCCTTTCACTTACAATGGAGGAAAGGGAGAAAGGAGGAACTAAAGAATAAATTAATCTTTCATTCAGTAGTTCCAGATAAGCAACTGCAGCAGATATTTGCGGTTGTAGATAGTTTTTAACCCTTTTACCCCCTCCTGTATATCTCAGATCCATGGCTCTACAGTGACCTGTAAATTATACCCTTCACCTCCCTTATCCTACATGTTTGAACATTACTCCTTCACCTCCATCCTCCTACTGTATGTGGTTTAAATATTAACACTTCACTCTCTCCTCCCTTTTGTGTATGACCTGTACATTTAGTGCATCATTACCTAGCTCCGTGTTTTAACCACTTAAATACCAGCCAGTTTCTTCATTTCTATAAAGTCATTATGGGGTTTTCACACCGTCGCGGCATTTTTTTTTTCCCGTGTTCATAACAAAAAGCAAGGGAAACTGTTTTTTATTTAAATGTTATTATCTTATTTTCCTTCATATAGTTACATTTAAAATACCCAGTGGGTGTCAAATACCTCCAAAAGAAAGCTCTATCTTTCTAAAAAAAAATGATATAAAATTAATTTAGACATAGTTTGCCAAACTATTACAACACTGAAAACTGAAAAAGGCCTGGTAATGAAAGGCTATTACAGGCTAGTACTATAGCGAATAAGGTAAACTTTCCCCTTCTCTTTCTTTTTCTTTTTTCACTGTTTTATACTGTACAGGATGTAATATGAGGAAGACAGTTGGTAATTAAGTTCAAGAAACAGTCATAGCTGGGACCACATACTCTATGGGCCTTTGAGCACCTGCCCACCCGCACCCCTCAGTAGCCATTTTTATGCACTCTAACAGGGGGCTAAATTATTAAATCTAATCTTGAGAAATAACAAATAGAACTTGATTAAAATAAAACTAAAACCTCTCATTAAAAAATATTTACTGCAACAATGAATCATATTATTAATAATACACCTTTACAGATCTCTTAGCCCCCTGCAGAGTCCCACAAACACCTGTTGAGCCTGCCAGTGAAATCCACCCCAAGCAACCTCCTCTGATGGTGTGGAAGCGATGCTGCACTTTTTTTATGAATTAAGAGCATTGTTGCCATTCTCTGTGCCTGCTTACACTACTGATATGGTATAGTAATGGTATGAAAAAATTCTGTAGAAAGAGTGGCTATCAGCATTGTCACTGTAGAATTACAAGCCTGTAGTTTGTCAGTTAGCACCTGGCTACACCTAGTCCTCAGTGCCATCTTAAGAGCATTAAAGGGCCCCGGGAAATGCCCTGCCGGGCCCTGGAGCCCTGCCTACACAATCACCCATGATAATAAAAATGCTAATTATCGATAAGGCTATATTTATTGGTACAGCAGTGCCAGGCTAATGACAGCCTCCAAGTTCGTTGGCTGGGTCCAGTGAACACACACGGATGGGAGTCAGACTCAACTGTCCAATGTGTGCCTGTTCCTGTGGAGGTGGACAGGCATTCCCGCAGTTGTGGGCTCCCCCTCCACGGCCCAAGTGACCTGACGGCAGCGCAGGGCTGACAGGTGCTTGCCACCTGCTAAGTTCGGCGGTGGGATGCACACGGGAATCTGGACTAATGCTTGGCTGGGGCTGGGCTGGGTCGCTGGGCAAGTGGGGCCCCCGGGCAACTTCCCAGCGTGCCCATTCGGTATGAAGGCCCTGCTAGTCCCACACACTGCTTTCTGGATTGGCAGCACTGCACACATTCTAAAAAAACCCTCCCACTGTGAGCTGCAGTGTCTGGGAGAGAAGCATGTGAGACACAAATAAAGGAGGATTTAGTTCGGTCATGGAAGGTTAAGAACTTTTTTTGTTTACGTTTTGAGACTATTGCATCCCATAGTAATTGGATTTGTTACTTGTTTAGACTCTCATACAGGAGCCTTTAATTGTAGTTTAAATTCATATTGGGAACTCCACAGCTTACCTTTATAGTAGCAAT
Source organism: Pelophylax lessonae (assembly GCF_965119305.1). NCBI lineage: Eukaryota > Metazoa > Chordata > Amphibia > Anura > Ranidae > Pelophylax > Pelophylax lessonae. Next base: position 669,537,935 of record NC_138768.1, on the reverse strand, counting down.
TATTAATTGTTTCTACTGATTTAGGAAGTTATTCTAAGGTGGCAGGAGGGGAATTTGTGAATGCAAAGCAATACATCAAGTCATGCCTAGACGTTCAAGCAAATAATGCAAATTATTTTTGTTGGCTTTGTCAGAATTATAATATCTGGATCAAATAATATAATGACAGGAAGAAATTAATCATTATTTTAAATGTTACAGCCTAACATATCTACACCTGAAATACTATTAATCAAGGCATTTGAGTGATCAAATAAATGCAAAATCACTTTAATGAATATGGATAATTGAAGAAATGATTAGTGTATGTATTAATTTTGAAACCTTAGAAAATTAAGTTGAATTATGCATTATGATTAATGATTACAAATGTGTCAATCAAAACTAAATAAATATGCAAGCTAGACTTCATGTTTGCAGAGCCTTTCGGAAGGCAGAATTTCTGCTGTGAGTGCACAGCTGAAATAATGTAGGATGTTCTCAGACTCTGCAAAGATTAGGAGGTATGGCTCAGTGTCAAAAAAGGAAAAAGAAAAAATGAAGATCAAACACACCCAGTAGTTTCCTCTATACAAAATGTATTGCCAATGCGAGCAAAAAAAAAAAAATAGCACAGCATCATATTGCACCAGTCACTAAAACACCCTCCCCAAAAAAGCCCTTACTGACACTGAACCCTCATAAACCCCACCATGCAAGGGTGCTACGGCGGGAGCTGGTCTGTCTACCCCCTCCTCCCTCCTCCCCACCCTATGGCCTGTCACTAGCAACCACTCCCTTGGGAGCCCTCTCCTCCCCACCCTATGACCTGTCACTTAGCAACCACTCCCCTGGGATCCCCCTCTTCCCCACCCTATGGCCTGTCACTAGCAACTACTCCTTTGGGAGCCCCCTCCTCCCCATCCTATGGCCTGCCACTAGCAACCACTCCCCAGGGAGCCCCCTCCTCCCCACCCTATGGCCTGCCAATAGCAACCACTCCCCTGGGAGCCCCCTCCTCCCCACCCTATGGCCTGCCACTAGCAACCACTCCCCTGGGAGCCCCCTCCTCCCCATCCTATGGCCTGCCAATAGCAACCACTCCCCTGGGAGCCCCCTCCTCCCCACCCTATGGCCTGCCACTAGCAACCACTCCAAGCCTGTCAGTACACTGAAGAGCCAGCACCACACCTTAATACCACTATGGGCGAATTAAGTGCTGATGCTCTACAATGCACAGACTATATATGGCTCTGTGCCCAACAATTACTCCTTCTATCACACTCTGACACTGAACCACCGTTTGCAGAGGACAGTGTTCATTCTTGTAGTCCAAGCAGTCCCATTCTTCAGTCCCTTCATTTGGTATATGCCTTAGGAGACCATTTGCCAACCTAAAACAGAATTCCAGGCAAAAAAATGATAGCCCATTATAAGATAAAATAAAAAAGATACTTCTGCTGCAATACACATCTTCAATCTGGGGCTGTACCTGCAGTAAGTAATTTCCACCACTAGATGTCCTCATCTTCCAGGTTGAATAGTTAATAACATAATTCATTAGTGCTGCTGCACTGAACATCGCTCACATATCATTACGTGAGTGCTGTTCAGTGCAGCAAGGACTGCCCCCTAGAGATAAGTTATGTCATTGGAGCAGACAGAAGATCCCTATGTATATATATATATATATATATATATATATATATATATATATATATATATATGTATATATATATATAAACTCTATATGCGAATGTGTCTTTTGGGGCCTTGGGGATTGGGTTGGGGTTCTGCCTAATTGTGTGGTTAAGCTTGTCTCAAGCACTCCTTGGGACAGATGCATTCACATCCCCTAAAATTGTACAAATGTTTTCCTATTTGTTTTTTCAACAACCATTGGTTAGGATACTGTTCAGGAAAACTATACATTTTTGTCCATGTTTTTTCTAGTTGTCTTTAACTTCCAAGGAGACTTTATTGCACTTTTCGATTAGGCAACTATGTGGCAAATAAGGGTTATTGTTGACAGATGTAAAATTATATTGTAAAGTGGGGGAGTCAATGGTCGAGAAGGATCTGGGTGCTCTAGTAGATCATAGACTTTGTAATAACATGCATTGCAAAATCATAGCAAGCAAGATCCTTTTTTTTTTTTTTTTTCTTTTTTGCCATTCTTGGATTAATAAAGATATATATACTGCAGAGGGAGACAAATAATCTTGTCCCTGTACAAAACATTAGTAAAACCTCACCTGGAATACGCAGTTTAGTTTTGGATACCAGTTCACAAAAAGGATACTGGGAACTAGAGAGTGCAGAGAGGGGCAACCAAACTGACATGGAAGACCTCAGCTATGGGGAAAGATTAGTTGAACTGAATTTATTCTCCCTTCATAACAGGCATTTAAAAGGCCCTTATAAATAAATAAATGGTTCATATAGTGAGTTTTGTGCAAAGTTATTCACTATGAGGTCAGTGCAATATGTAATGGGATACTTTTTGTCCTGGTGGAAAAAGAATTTGCCCTGGTGGAAAAAGAACTTGAATGCACAGTATATATCTGGCTATTAACATTTATAAGTAATAACACCAGAGTTTGCAGATCCAGGGAATTGTCATAGACTGTCTACTATTTTTCCTTGTTGCAGCAAATGTAGACCATGCTTCATAAGGGGAAAGAGTGTGGTTGCTGATTTCCTCAGGATAAACTGTAGGTTTGTAGGGTTCTGTATATAGAGGCTTTCTGGGTATTATTTTTCTTTTTATATTGGTTGAACTTGATGGACGTACGTATTATTCAATCTGACTAACTATGTTACTATGTTATAGACAACCTGATCCTAGAATATGCATACTAAGGTGCAGTATATGCATATTCTGAACAAGCAGCAAAGGCACTTTAAAACAGGCCCTCATTCATCTATGTTTCTATATTCATTGCAGAAGAATTTGTTTTCAAATTTCACAGCAATGTTTTTCTATGAGAACAGAATCTTGGCACAAACGCCTATGTTTATATATGCTTACAGGCCTTTTTTAAACGCATATACATGCATGTAATGATTTAAATGGTGCCATTCACATTGTTTACCTCTATTTAGATGAAATTAGTTTAGCTGCATTTAAATAAAATAGAATTCTGTGTATCCAGGATACGGTTAGAAACTCTAAACACATGTACACATCTAAAGGTGGCTAAGAGGGGAATTTATCAAAACTGGATCAGCCAGAATCTGGGACAGTTGTTAATGGCATCCAATCAGCTTCTATCTTTTATCTTCAAAGCTTAACTAAACAAGCTGAAGATAGAGGCTGATTGGATGCCATTAACAACTGTCCCAGATTCTGGCTGATGCAGTTTTGATAAATCCCCCCTTAAATGTGCTTAAAAGCAGAATACCTAAATGTTGGAAAAAGTGATCTGATAAGTACAATAGTTGTTTATACTGTACTTCCAAAAGAACTAAATGCAGGAGTGCCAGTGTGACTGAGGCCTAAGTTGTAAGAAACAGACTGAAGCCTAACTACAGGGCCTTCGTTGTTATCTTTGAGAAGAAATAAGCTTACATTAAAGGCACTTAGATAGGTCAGTGGTGGCTTTATTAAAAGCTCTTTTGCTGCTTGTTAGGTGTATGAAAATAGTTTAAAGGTCCATAGTCTGGACATAGGTGTACTTTGGGGCCCCACTCACACTTGTGGTTAGGAATACAGTGCCAATTTCATTAGCAAGAATCAAGGAGACTTCATGTGGCCAAAAAGACTGGTATATGCGAATAGTTGCAGCTGCTCAGCCTAGGATGACAGCGAGTGCAGTTGTCCATGGCTGCAGGTCGACTGCATCCATGGAGGAACATCTGTTCTTAACCACAGCTAATCACTGGATATGCAAATGATTGTCCTTGGATGCAGACAGACTGCATCAGGGGATGAACGTCTGTCTCTAACTGAAGCCAATCACTAATTGTGTGAACAGTTGCAAACAGCAACAGAAAGCTGTGGCGGCTGTCAGCCTGTCATTGCTTTGTATAGGCTGAGTAGTCACAGTTATCCACAAACACCTGTTGTTCTCACCATAGAAAGCCTCTGATTCTTGCCACCAGGTTTCACAGTATACCCTAATCGCAAGTATGAATGGGGCATAGGGGACCTACTTCAGGCTCTGCTTAATACACACATGTTGGGTAACTTAAAAATAGGTTCACTTTAAATCAGGGAATGTAACAAGCAAATACTTACCTTCCACCCTCTTAGCCAGAGAAAATCCCAGTTCTTCAGTTTATTGAGCTATATTTGATGTTCTTCCCTTCTTCCCCACTATGCAGTTGTGATGCCTGAGCTGCCAGTCACCAGACCTGAGTACTGGGCAGTGTAAATTCCAACCCAGTGTTGAGTCAGAACTAACAAAGTCATTTTGCAAGCAAATGGGATAGCAGGGGATGCAAAAAAAGAGAAAAAAAAAAAAACACATAAGTGCTCCTTAGGCCCCTTTCACGCAGGATAGATCCGTTTTGACTCTGCTTGCTCAGCGGGGATCGCTCTGCTGAACCCCACTGAGCAGGCAGATGACAGCCCTGTCTCTGCTCACTGTGCAGAGATAGACCTATCAGAGTACCGCTCTCCTCTATGGGGAGAACGGATGAAAACGAACAGCCTGCCCATTTTCATCTGATCCTATCCGATACAAACCACTGGACGGATGACAAATGTATCGCCATATGTCTGTTTTCAGCAGATTTTGATGGATCGGTGTCCGCTGACCTCCCCATAGAGGACAATGGGTGGCCCAATCCAGTCCGCCTGAAAAACAGACAGGTGGGCCTGATTGATCCGATTGCGTAAAAGGGGCCTTACGCTCCTTGCTCTAAAGCCTGAGTGGTCAAAATATTTTTATTTTTACTTCTAGATGGACATTGCAATTAAAAATATCCATGTACATTGGGATGACATATTCAGGAGATAGCATTTTAGCAGCTAAAGTGGAACTAAAGTCCCATATTTAAAAACTGCAAACAAGCAGTCTTTATTGCAGAAGTGCCTGATCACAGTCTTCTGTGGAATACATGCTGAGCTGCACAAGCTCAGCTCAGTTTATAATTCCAGCACAGCGCTGTATTTAGGGTGTAACATGTAACATGTTGCTAATTCTCACCACTGATCCTCCATTGTGACAGAAGGTGGGGGATTCTCTCCCCACACCCGCTGTCACATGTTAAAAACAGCTTGTATGTGCGTGGCTACACCCACACAGCCACGCTATTCATTCACAGCAATCTTTCAATGGATGAACTACAAGTCCTGTCTGCCACCGGGGTAGACAGCTTGCAGTTCTCAATGAACTACCCTGGAGCTCATCAGTGCCCTCGTAGTTCACTGACACTTCCTGCACCTGAGTAACTGTCTGCCTGTATGGAGGTATGGGCAGACAGCTGTCAGGAGTGTCTGAAGGCGCCTGACATTGCATCTGCAATCTACTGATTGTGGGTGCAATGCTTTGCAGGCTCCATGGTAAAAAAATAATAATAATAATAATAAATGCACATTTTTTTACCTGCAAAATCACGTGTATTTATTTATTTTTTACAAAATGTGAACTTAGACTTTAGAGGAGAGGTAAGTATTGGGACTTTAGTTCCACTATAAAAGCCTCAATTTGGCTGCCTGGGGATCACATTAATACACAGCAGGTATTATGTTGGTTAGAATACGCTAAATAAAATGAAATCTCTGACATCATTTGTTTGCTCTTACTGCAGAAATAACACATGGATAATTTTTTTTGCCAGAAATAGACACAGTACACATTCTAAGAAGTGCCCATGTTTTCATTAGAACCCCACAAGGTGGGGATGGAAGTGACTGTGTGATAGATGGGGTTCGTTTTCAAGTAACAAAAACAGAATTTGGATAGGGTGCAGACAGATGTAAGCAAAGAACCAGGTAGAAAGTCAGAGCAAGGGACTGATATCCTGGAGTTGGGCTTTACACTATTGCAGACAAATTTGAGAAAAACCCACTTTATGTTTTTTCTTATGTGTCACATGCCATTTTTTTTAAAAATATTGATGTTTCTAAGCAGGTTTCTAAGCATTGCTGATTCGAAGAATTTCTAGACAGTCCTAAGCTGGCCATACATGGGTCAGTTTTTTTTTTGTTCAGCCAGTGCATGCTGTTGTCACAGATGCAGAATGCAGTTTAGCATTGTCCTCCTGAAATATGCAAGGTCTTCTCTGAAAAAAAGACTTTGCCTGGATGGCAGCATAAGTCCAAAAATGTGTTTTGGCCTTGTCTCTTACGAACAGAGATTTCTCTGGATTCTCTGAATCTTTTGATGTTATTATGGACTGTAGATGATTATTAGATAACCACTTCAACAATGGGACAATTCTGACACTTCTAACATATACTACATGTTAAAATCGAAATTCTTTGCTAGAAAATTACTTAGAACCCCCAAAATATTATATATTTTAAGCAGAGACCCTAGAGAATAAAATTGTGGGTGTTGCAATTCTTCTTGTCACGCGGTATTTGCACGCTGGTTTTTCAAATAGTTTTAATTATTATTTTATGTCTATAAAATTACACTGCATCTTAATTATTTTTAAATCTTTTATTGCTCACATGGGCCGTTATTAGACCTCAGATCTCTCCTCTGTTCTCCAAAGCATCTGATCAAACCAAGATTGGTTCGATCAAATGCTTGTTCAAGCCGGTAGCGGCCTGTTTACATGAGTAAAAGTCTTTTTTACGTGGAGGAACATTATTCTGAAATTGTTCATACATTTTTTTTTTCACAAATTGGTGAACCTCTGCCCTTATTTACTTCTGAGACACTCTGACTCTCTATGATGCTCTTTTTATACCCATTGACCTATTGCCAAATAACCTAATTAGTTGCATGCATGTATTTCCAGCTCTTCTTTGTTAGTACTACTTACTTTGCCGGTTTTTTGTTGCCCTGTCTCAATTTTTTTGAGACTTGCTGCTGCCATCCATTACAAAATTACCTTATTTTTTCCTAAGATGGAACATTTGCAAAGTTTAAATATTTTATATGTTATCTATTGTCTATTGTGACTGGGTTTATGAGATTTGCAAATCGTATTCTGTTTTTTTGTAGATTTTACACAGCTTCCCAATTTTTTGGGGGGAACTGGGGTTGTAAACACCCCCATCCACTGCATAATGCCAACTAAGGGGGGGTGGTTGGCAGCTCAACCACGCATTTTTGCTGGGCCCCTACCCTTCCATCTGCACATCTAAATGAGGCCTTAAAAAGGTAACTAGCAATTTCTATATTTTAATAAGTTAATCTATGTAAATGGGAACATGTAACAAATATAAAGTTGACATTATACCAATTTGGCTGCAAAAGTGGAAATACAGTTTAACACTTCAAAATACACCACAAATTCTCAACTGTGATAACTATAATACTCAATATAAACCAATACATAAAAAGAACTAATGCACAGAGTGGATCTAAATCAAGATTGTGTTTAAAGTCTTTAGAACGTTTCAAACCACCCATGTAATATAGAAATCTCCACACGCATCCCTGCTCTCACAAAAATTAAAACATGAAAGGAGCCATTAAGGGCTTCAGAGGAGAATACAGACTTCAATTATCAAATCCCTACTTAAAAATACCGAACAGTCAATTGGCTTTAACAAAGATGAAGAAAAAAATTGCTTTAAAATTATTTAAATGTTATGGATAAAACATTATTGCCTAGCAAATTTCTTTTTATAAGCTTTCTTGGGGCCTTGAAGAAGAAAACTGAGTCCAAGAGGGAACTTCATAGAAATAATTGTAATGCCTTATCCTTTGAAAATGGACAACTAATGAAATTGCTAAATTGTTAATTAGAACAGCAAGGCATTTTGGAAAAAAAATGGATTCCTAAGTGAATTATTGTTAGAAAATGTGCAGATGGAAGGATATCAAAACACCCTACTTATAACCAAAGAAAACAATATTTTTTTCCTAAACACTAACGCCCTGTACACACTGGTGCACTTATGCCACACTAAACCAAACCTTTCAAACGCAGCAAAAGTGCATGAAAAATTGTCCCCTTGAAATCCTCTGTAACTGTTTTCATCACCATGCTGCAGGTGCGCTGCATTTTAAAAAGCCCTGCTTGCTACATCTTTGGGGCCCTATTTCAAAAATGTCCCTTCTATAATTTATAAATCTATGGAAATGTACCAAAACCAAAATGACTGTGGTGTGTTTTTGGTGCATTTTTATGTCCATTTTTTGGGGGTGACCAGGGAGGAAAATGCATAACAATGCATCTACATGTGTAAACATAACTTTTCATTAATTTTATCAATGTGGCACAGTGGTGTAGTGGTTAGCACTTTTGCCTAGCTGCAAAAGGGTCGCTGGTTCGAATCCCAACCTCCTCCGGTTACTCCGGTTTCCTCCCACACTCCAAAGACATGCTGGTAGGTTATTTGGATCCAGTCTAAATTGGCCCTAATATGTGTATGTATGAATGTGAGTTAGAGACCTTAGATTGTAAGCTCCTTGAGGGTAGGGACTGATGCAAATGTACAATGTATATGTAAAGCACTGCATAAATTGACAGCGCTAGATAAGTACCTGAAATAAATAAATAAAAGTACAAAGCCAATCTAGAATGTGTTTCAGCAAGCTCTGTTCTGTTTTAAATTAAGCGATTGGGGAACATTTATACCAAAAACAGACTGATAGCATGATCTATTTAGGAAAAGAAATCTCCACTCAGAACGGACCTGAGAACTGAGCGATCAGTGGTCTTTTCTCACTCAGTTCTCGGTGTAGAGGTGGCAGGGGACAGCGGCAGCATGGGATCCATGCTGCATCCACCTAGGTGAGTTTTTATTGTTTCGTTTTTTTTTTTTTCGAACCCCCCACTTCTCTTTTAGTGAAGAGGTCAATGTGCTGACAAGCTAGCAAACTTTGTAGAGATAAAATAAGAATGCTTTTGTTAGAGACTGCAATCAGTGTTTAGAATTTAGCTGGAGCGGAGACCATACTGTATAAAGAGAGAATAAGAATTATTTAACATCTTATAAGTACTGGTCAGACACCAATCAAATGGGAGAATGATATATATATATACCTGTATATATACATACGCACACACAATCACAGGTTGTGAGAGAGATCAGGATCGGCTCTCTGGGTGTATAATGTTACCATTTACTATGAGAGCTAAAAATCATCATGAACGTTGTTGAGTGTTCTGAAAAGTTGTTAAATCTCCCATTGATTGTCAAATAAAAGTGTGGAACTTGATGTTCCTCAACTTTCATTTCATCTCGATAGACTGCCATTATTCACATTGAAGGCTACAACTGTGTGTGTGCGAGTATAAGAACACCTGCGTTTAGAAACTGAAGGATGCCATCACGTGAAAATACCATTTTTATTAATTATCACAGCATAAAGAGCAACAATGAGAATTCAAGCAGTGTTGTCGTGGAGTACAGCCGCATTCTCAAGAGAAAAACGTGGATTCAATTTAACAATACACAGCTCTTAAGTGAAATGAAACCTATTGATTTAACTGTTTCACAGTTGTTTGAGCTCTCAATCGAAATGTCAGGCCATCAAATGGCTGGTGGCATAACTGATCATATGTGTGGCACTATGGTAACTGCAGATTAAACAGAGGCTAAGATGGCAGCTTCCTTGACTGTAAAGGATAGGAGTGTTGAGTCCCTCTTTAACAATGGGAATGCTCCTTTAGTAGCCAAACAAAAAAAAAAAGAGTGGAATTTTGTAGCAAGCCAGGTCACATTTGTTCTAGATTATGCTTCATAGAAAAAAAAGCAAACAAAGGTAAATAGGTAAGCAAGTATTCACTTAGAAAATGTTTCTGGTTTATTTAAAGTTCTAGAAGCAATGCATGATGACTGTGCTTCACTGCCTCTCCTTCTCTGTGCAAGTATGAGTCAGGTCTAATCTGATTGAAAACAACAGACTCTCTATAAGGTTACATAATGTTATCTCTACAATCATTGAAGTGACTATACAGAGAGATGTTAACTGCCATAATTCATTCACATAAATCATATATATCATGCCACTGTGTTTGTTTTTCTGTTTTTTGTTCTTTGGGTTTTTTTTTTTTTAATCCTCAAAGTACCTTGTTCCTGCAGTGCTTTTCTGTGGCCACATAATTTTTCCTGTTATTTGGCATCTGCAGGGAAAGATCTTTGGGAGGGGCTTCTATTACTGCAGTATGAGTTTGCACAGCCCTGATTGGTGCTGTGCCAGTCACATGACTAAAAAAAAAAAAAGTTTCAGGAAAGCAATTCAAATTAAATTGTAAAACTTCATTGAGCATCAACTTCGTATTTTGTGTTCATTGATGTAGCATAGGCAGACACAAAGACTAATAATAGCTTTCATTTTGTTCTGCATCCAAGGCTCTTTTTTTACTTTACATATATTAGCAATTACAGGTGATATATTTAATACTAATTTATATAAAAAAAAAGTTTTTGTTGCGAGTTTCTCAGTGAATGTAAACAATCAACATAATATACCCTTCCCCTTAACTGCTTGCCGACCGCCGCAAGTAGATTTACTGCGGCGGTCAGCCCCTGCCAGGCAGAGTGACGTTAATTAACGTCACTAGCCTGGGAGGGTCTGGGGAGCGAGCGCGCGCCCGCGGAGGCGCGCTCCCGCGCGGTCACGCACCCCCCCGCGCGTGTGACCAGCGGACCCGATGTCCGCCGGCCACTCGGCGATCGTCGGGGGAAGAGGGAGAATGTCAGGCAGCTTGTGTAAACAAGCTGCCTGTCATTCTCCTCGCTGTAAAGACACTGATTACACGGATCTAGTATGTAGATCCGTTGATCAGTGTCCTTACAGCTAGAGCCACAGCCAATCACAGTAAGAATCACGCCCCTAGGGACACACACAGCCCCTCCCTCCCAAATAAAGTTAACCCCTTCACTGCCAGTGTATTTTTACAGTAACAGTGCATATGTATAGCACTGATTACTGTAGAAATGTCACTGGTAACCCCAAAAGTGTCAAAAATGTCAGTCAAGGGTCCGATCTGTCCGCCGCAATGTCGCAGTACCGCAAAAGAAATTGCAGATCGCCGCCATTACGCGTTAAAAAAAAAACAACAAAAATGACAAAAATCTTACCCTTTGTTAGTAAACGCGATAACTTTTGCGCAAACCAATCAAAATACGCTTTTTGCGATTTTTTTTACCAAACATAGGTAGGATAAAACAAATTGGCCAAAAATGTTAAAAAATGTTGATTTTTACATTTTTTTTTGGGGAATTTTATATAAAAAAATGTGAAAAATATTGCTATTTTTGCAAAATTGTCGCTCTTTTTTTGTTTATAGCGCGTGATCAAAAAATCGCACAGGTGATCAAATACCACCAAAAGAAAGCTCTGTTTGTGGGAAAAAAAGGACGTCAAATTCGTTTAGGTACAGCGTCGCACGACCGCGCAATTGTCCGTTAAAGTCACGCAGTGCCGAATCGCAAAATACCCCCTGGTCTTTTAGCAGGAAAATCCTCCGGGGCTTAAGTGGTTAATGTTAAGCAATAGGTAGACATGGCTGAGGTAGGGGGTGTCATTTACCACTGTGTATACGCCCACATGTGTGACTCTATAGTTATGTGGGCTGCACGAATAAAAAAAGGAAATGAAGAGCTTAGAAGGGAACTAAAATATGAGCATGCTCCATAGAGGACACCAGCTGGTCTACACAATCCCAGCCTGCAGTGGGGACATAGAGAAGATGGGAGGGACAGCTGAAGGCAGGATCAACCAGGTATATTTCACTATACATATATTGAATGCTTGAGTGGCTTTGTGAGTATGTATGCTCTGTTATATAGCACGTACTGAGAGTTTATTATATAATCTGGGTTTAATGACACTGTAAAGCATATTTCCACTTTTGCAGTAAAATTTGAGAAAACTTCACTATATATTTAACATATGATACCATTCTTACAGCATACCTATTTTTTCAAATTTCTTACCTTTTATGTTTCCTAGGAGATGGTGTCATGGCTGACTGAAACCATTTCTGAACAAGTTCAGTGTAATCTGTCCTAATAGAAAGGCTTAGTACAGGCTCAGCTCCCTCTCATTAACATACAATGTAGAAGGCAAGCTTCTAAATATCTAACTCTTTATTAGAACAGATTGTGTTCAAATCAGTTTACAACTGATTGTGTTCAAATCAGTTTACAACTAATAATGAAGCTCTGCCAACACAGTACAGACAGGCATAATTATGGCAAAACCAGCTTCTCAAGTCTCTCATAAACAAAGAGAACAAGCAGGATTTTTCAGTTCTGGAGTCTGCAGGAAAAAAAAGCTGTAACTTTTAAGTCTTTTTCTTAAAGTATGCTACGTGAATGGGAACATGCAACAAATATAAAGTAGGTGTTGGCTACAAAAGTGGAAATACCCAATAAAAATCCTGTACTGAGAGAAAACCGCACTGTAAATTTCAATTTGGAAATACTGTATCCCTAAAGCTGGAAATACAGCAGTAGAATTTAGTTTGAATGTATGTAAAATAATTCACAAAAACTGTTTGTCAGAACATTTGATAGCACCATTATGGGCAGGGTATAAAAATCCTGAAAAACTTTGTTCAATTGCCAAAGCAATTTTTTGAATTTGATGTTAAATTTCAGGATGCACCTATACTGTACAAAGTCATAAGTACTATTTTCTCTGAACGAAAACCACATTCACATCAGAATTGAGTTAGTTTGAGAAAATGTTTCTATTCTCCTTTGATTTTCCTCATCACTATGGTCAGAAGCAATCACAGTTTCAACCAAATAACTACTGGAAATTTGAACAAACATTCAAAAAAAACAAAAAACATTTTTGGACAAAATGTAAATGCTGTATGGCTAGTGCACTGAGCAAGATAAATCAACCGATTCCCCAATCCACACTAAACATGGATATAGGAATCTCCATTGAGTTAAGGCAGCTCCTGCAGTTGTCTCATTTTCTGGACAATGACTGTTTTTATTTTTGAATTTTTAAATGAAATTTTCTTGAAGTAGGTTGTGTTTGCAGGGCCACCTACTATGACTCAAATTTTGCTGATTTAGCAGGAATTGGTCAAAAACTGAGCTTTCTATTGCAAGTTTCACTGTCCTTGGCTTACTATATTTTATGTGACACTATCACGTAGAAGAATATGAGGCAAGCAAATCAGTAAAGTCACACCTAAGCACACACTAGCTCTAGGCTGGTGACTCAGAAAGTACAGAAGCCTGATGACCAGTGAGCGTTTTTAGCAATCAGAGCCTTCATAGTTCTCTCAGTACTGGTTTTCTTTTAAAGGAACCTATCTGGATAACACATTTGGAAGCTGCTGAATTGTAAAAGAGTAAGTTGACAAGCGCTAAAAGGGTCTAGAGTGGCATAAACACTGCGATGGGGGAGGTGGGGGGCGCCCGTATAGGGGATCCAGTGGTAAATAGTACATATATGAAGAGAAAAAAACCAATGCGCTACCTAAGGAAAGTGATAGAAGTATAAATAATATGAGCGTATAAGAACAAGTACCATAGACGGAACAGCAGCCAATTCTAATGGGTGTCTCCACCGTGAAAACAATATGAACAAGTAAAAAAATCGGCGCAGATTCCTGGTACAGATGGATAAATGATGAATAAGTGCGTTGCACCTCTACTATTTTATTGATTTAGTGAAGATACCATCTGTATACATTATCTTTCACATTGGATTGGATTCTTTGTTTGCAACGCACTTATTCATCATTTATACATCTGTACCAGGAATCTGCGCCAATTTTTTTATTTGTTCAGATAGTACATATAGTTCAGTGAATAAGGTAAAACAAAGTCTATGTAGAAATGGCAGCCAGTTCGTCAGAGGAGGAAGGGCTCTGTATGGAAAAAGCAGATAAAAGTGCAGCGCCCATCTAAGTGACACTTAGATGGGCGCTGCTCTTTTATCTGTTTTGGAAGCTGCTGAATTGCCAGTGAGGGAGTGATGCTATAGTAACAAGTGGGTCTTTTTAGTGAGTTATTTTCTTTTATAGAATCGTTAGTATGATAAGGGCCTGAGTGAGAATTTTCACCCATTGGCAACCAACCTGAGAGGGCTTATGTTTTTTTGTTGGCCACCACTGCAAAGTGGTAGTCAATGGGAGAAAGAAGGCCTCTTACATTGGTGGTCAGTGTAAGAAAGAATTCCCCTAACATTGGTGTACAGCGGGAAAAAATGCTCCTATATTTATGGTTAGTGGGACAAATGTATTTCTGTTGACCACCAGTATTATGGGCATTCTTTTCATTGTCATGCTAGGGTCAGTTTCACTGACCATGACTGTAAGTAGTGGAATTAATCCCATGGACCATCAATGTAAAAGTCATTCATCCTCCTACATTTACGGTAAGTTCTATGGTAGGAGGAATGCTTCTTAGATCAAACACAGCTGCCCAATTCCCTCATAAACCGAAAACTAAAAATGATTTTATATTCCTGAAGGATTCAGAATAGATCATCTAAAAAGGTAAGCTGCATTTTTTAAAATAGATTTTAAGTTATGCTATGTGAATGAGATCATGTAACAATAATAAATCAGGTGGCATCCCGATTTGGCAGCAAAAGTGAAAAATTAACTTTAGAGCTGAAGTGTAGCTAAAAAAAAAAACAAAAACAATAAATAGGTTTAGTGGGGCTACCTATCTGTAATGAAGGATGTCCCCCATTGTGCAGGCAGCTAGATCCAGGAGAAATCTTTTGTGCAGGGATGCTCCGTCCTCTTCCTGCCTCTGAACTTCTGGTGCTGCGGGGATTAATAGCTCCAGGTCTTCTTTGAAGCTGCTGTTAAAGCGGAGTTCCGGCTTCAAATACCTTTTTTAACGCAAAATACCCCTATAATACTATTCCATCACCCTTTACAGAACCGCTATTCTCATACTTACAAGTTGTACAGTATTGGATTTTAGTCAAAATCTTACTTTTAAAAACTCTGTCTGGGCGCGGCCAGCTTAAATGGGGGCATCTGTAGCCACAGTGTAATCTGCTGTGTCCTTCTTCCTGATTCCAGGGAGTGTTCTGGGAGTTCTTCCTGATTCCAGCCTCCTGGGAGTGATGAGAAACAGCTCTCAGGATGCAATGCAAAGGCGGAAGTGATGTCGGTGGCCATGGCCACAGAGGGAGGAGAAGGAGGAAGTACAATCAAAACTGCCCTGAAAATAAGGTAAGGGACCCCCGGAAAAAATTGAAAATGCCCAATTGTTGATCAGCATAGCGAGCACTCCAGCAATCACTAAAGTTGCAAAATAGGCCGGAACTCTGCTTTAAAAAGTTCCCAACAAAGACCCAACCCTTCCTCTACCATTGGGGAAGATTCTTTAATTGTTTTCACTGCCAGTAACACAAATGTGGGAGAGTCTGAAGAGTCACAGGTTTCCGTCGCCCATTCACAGATCGTGTTATAGACAGTGAAAGCAATGAAAGAATGTTTCTCTATGGAAGAGGAGGGGGTTTTTACAGCAGCTTCACAGAAGACCCAAAGATAATAATCCCTGCAGCGCCAGAAGTTCAGGGACAGGAAGAGGACAGGGCATCCTTGCAGTGACGTTTTCTACAGGATCCAGCTGCTTGCACATGGGACATGCTTAATTAGAGTTAGTTCACTAAAGCCATAGAGATTTTTTTTTTTTTATGGCTAAACTTCAACTTTAAATAATGACAATATTTTTCTTTAAACAGTCGTCTGCTTTTGCCTGTGATGTGGTACTCACCAAACACTTTATAGATAAGATCCATTCTGTAGCTAGCATCAGTGAAGATCAGAGAAGCAGAAAACAGATAATTTCCTAAGAGAGATAAATTAGAGAAAATATGAGAAAAGCTGTTTTTTTTTACAAACCCTATGGGGCCAATTATGTGAAATGTTAAATAAAAACTAAGCGCTACATGTCAGCAATTTGGTTTTCACTTTAAACAAACTTTATAGGCAGTTAGAACCAACACCCCTTTGTTACACATTACCCATAAAACTGTTTTAATAAATACTCTCAGATGATCTTCAGTGTTGCAAATATGACAAGCACATGCCTGTAAATACACAGGTCACCTAGGTGCCTCATAATATCATCAAGCTGCCAAGTATATTTTATGCACAATAGAGAGTACAAATAGAGAGTAAACTAGGCATGGTATTAAATTTAAAGCTGAATTCTAGGCAAACATATAAAATAGATATGTATTTTGTAGCTGTTTAACTTGCCGAAGGATTTGCATTTTGCTCATCCAGCCTTGAAATGTAAACAGCTCAGTCACACGATTGGTTGTTTTGTTTTTATTGCTGAAATAAAGGGCTGTACACACTTGACGAAAATTGGACGAAATATCCTCCGATTTTTCTCTCTCATGCTTGCGTTCACAACCGTTTTTAGTAGACAGTGCATAAATGTTCACGAAATTTCTCGTCCGATTTTTTTTTTTTTTTGGGACATTTGTTCCTAGACTTCCGGGATGTCAGCAACTTCAGATCATGAGCGGCCTTTCGTATCTGATTTTTCACGGACGTACTGCATACACATTAAACGAAAATTGGTTGTCTGGGGACAGACGATAAAAATTTTGGTGTTTGTCCCTCCATTTTTTTTTGTTGAAAATGTCGGGATCGGCTGCTGAAAGTTGTGTACACACTAGCCAAAAATCGTACGATTTTACCTCGGACGGGAATTTTCGGCAGATTTTCTACTAGTGTGTACCCCACTTAAAGTGCTCAAGAGGTGGGGGGTATGCACATCTGGTTAAACTGGATGTTTTTGTTACATGCTTTTGTTTTTGTTAGGAAGATGTCTGCAAGCTCCCAACTCACAGAATCAACTTGGGCTTTGGTCCTTTTTCTCAAAATGTTCATTCAATGGTCCAAAGTGTAACAAAACTAATAACGTAATCCAAAGTGTATAAAACTACTCACTTGGTAAAATTTGAATAGTTTTATGCACTGTGGATTACGTTAAAAGTTTTATATGTATTTTTATGTAGGTTCTCCCATTTTAATTTTATGGTGGATCTCATGAAATATATGATCGCCATTGATTTTTACATATATTGGAGAGTGGGAGACATTGCAGAATTTCAGCCAAGTAGCATTGGTCGAACCCCCTTTATGATGAGACTATCATTTACAGGATGATTTGACTCTGTAATGGGGTCTATCTGTTCTGGTAAATGTCCATTTCTTAAGGTAGTTATGGTCCACATGGTAATCACAAAGTTTTATTTAACACGATATTATAACAGCACATGGGTGATTTGGCATTCAGTTGGGACTGTCATTAATCTTTGCACATATGCAAATTAGACATTATGATTGTTTTTTGGATTTCATATTAATGGAGTGATTATTTTGTTTGCACATTATCACAGTTAGCGTGGCAAGTTATGTATTTCTTGTACTCTACCCTGTACTGAAAATGGTTATTCTAATTTCACTGCGGCCTTCTCACAGTGTGCACTAGAAGCTGCAACAAGTCAAATAGACCACACCTCATTTCCTGGCTGGAGAACATCCAGCATTATATGACAGGACGGCTGGATACAGGCGGAGACACACACTAAACGGCAAGAGTCTTTTTGAGGCTTATATGGGATACGGAACCATCCTTCCCTTTCCCTGCTTCCTAAGACAGATGTATATCTCCCTGAATATCGCTACCTCATACCAACTATACCTAGAGCTGTAAGCTCCTTCTATATATATATATATATATATATATATCCTATCATATAGGAAAATCAGTGGAATTTTTCTATCTCAAAATACCGGAAGTGTTTACCCTCTATTGTATTAGAGAAATAGAATAATCTTCTGAGCTGTGAATTTCAACCTTGACAGCTCACAAGCCAGGCGGAAATTTCTTGCCTATTGTGTTATCTGCCGCCCTCTATTCAAGACTAAATTGGAACCATAGGTGGGTCCCCCCCCCCCCTGTAGCCCCCACTGGTCGTTGATCTGCCATTGATTATACAGTGTATTGCATCACAGGAGAGAGTATTTAAATGTCTGAGGTCCAGAAGAAGCGCAAAGCGAAACGCGTCGACCTTTCCAGACTAACACAACAATACCTACCTCTTGCAATGAACTACGCACAATGTCTGTATATCCAATTTGAATCTATATGGAGGTTTTTTCTCCGTAAACAGTTTGGATTTTAATATGTTGAATATGCACATATGTTTTCTTTCTTTTAATTAATTTTATATATGTTTTCAATAAAATATACATGTTTTTAACTAAATGATTTTGCCTGTCCAGTATGTGCCTTTAAAGTCCGCCAAATATTTGTTGTGCAACTAAGGTTGTATCAGCGTTTTTTTCTTATCCAGCATTATTTATTTATTTTTACTACAGGTATGCATACAGAGGTGAGAGTTTACACATCAATTTATTTTGACATCAGTTGCTGCCCTCATGATGTTTCCAGTCTGAGGTTCCTAACTCACCTACTAGGGCCAATATAGACAGGAGCCAATTCACCTGCCAGCGTGTCTTTGGAGTGTGGGAGGAAAGCAGAGTACCCAGAGGAAACCCACGCAAGCACAGGGAGAACATGCAAACTCCATGCAGATAATGTCATGGTTGGGATTTGAACCCATGGCTCAATTTCTGCAAGGCAGAAGTGCTAACCACTTAGCCACTGTGCCACCCGACATCCAGCATTATTAACATCTAACTTTACAGCCATACTGTGCCTTGCACACCCCTTTCGTTAATTGAAGTTCAGTTCTTTCATAAAGGCTCAGCATCAATGGTGGCCTTTAGTTAGGGCAGTCTGGATGTAAATACAGCTGGCCCAGGAATGCCTACACCTCGAGACTGACGTTCTCCCATCAAGGCGGTTTGACACTTGAAAAGCTCCTCCCAAGAGCTAGCCCTTGGCTCTTCAGAAGAGTACTGAGGCAGGGTGTTGTGATGTCCCAGTTCCTCCCACCAGTCAGGATATGTCTGCATTGCATCCAGAGACACACATACCCCATGATGATGTCACCAAGGAGAGGGAAGAACCAGGGCAAAATGATGTAAAGAAAATCTGTTATATAGAATTGAATTCATATTCAATTAAAAACATGTTATAAAGAATTGAATTCATATTCCATTATGCCAATAAACATTTCAAATCAGTTAGAAATTATTTCCCACTGGTCTCCGGTTACTAGACTTTGCATACTACTGTTTGCACGATTGAATGGGGTCATATGACTAGGGAAATTTAGTACTTAGTTGCTGTAATAGAAGATATGTAATAAATGAAACTGGTACTAAAATATGGATATTCACATTGCTGGCCACAGTGTGAAAATGGTAGGTGCCTGTCTTTCTCTGGTTTTAACATCCTTAGACATTTACATGAAAGTCAGGACTCCTAATCTCTACATTTTTTGCAAAGTAGTGAAAGTATGTGAAATGTAACTAAACCCAAATATAAAAATCGAATGTGTTGCAGCTTACCAGTCATTAAATGAAGTGGCTGCATTTGTTTTCTTTATTCAGGCTAAGTATATTTTTTGCAAGTACAGAAAATGCCTGTTGCTTCAACAAGAAGCTGAATTTTTTTTTACATTTTTGTTGTTGAGTTTAGATACACTTTTATTTGATCTGCATGGCAGTCAGGTTACTCAGCAACGGCATCACGACTGTAAAAAAATAAAATTGATGTCTACATTAGCTGCTCTGCACACTGTGATCTTGCTTTATATGTGACGGATTCACTTTACATTTTAAAAGCTGTATTTGAAAAGGTAGTTTTATATGTAGATGAAAAGGAATCATAGCATTTCACAAAGCAATACAACCTTACACCAGATTAACAATCAATGAATATTCTGATGTATTAATACAGGTATCTATATACAGTTGTATTTAACATATGCTCGTTATTTTTATCACCTACTTTATTACTATTGTGAAATGAGATTAAAAAAATGATAAGTCTGAGAAAAAAATCCATTGTGATAAAATATGTTACTTCTCATTTTAGCCAAATGTTGAGAAAAATGCTTTCATGGTGTCTTACATCGATTGAACTTATTACCTCCCATGTGATTATTTTTTTGGAATTCAGAGCTGTGTTATTTTACAGCTGAGTTTGGCACTAATATGAGTGCTGGAGAAATTAGCACTTTGCTCATGTGCCATGGACTAGTATGGCCACCACACCATTGTCTACATCAGGGTTTCTCAACCAGGGTTCCTCCAATGGTTGCTAAGGGTTCCTTGAGCAATGACCAATCTTTTTCTCTCAAATAAGTTCCCAGTGACACCAATTACTTTTTAGCTATATGTAGGGGGGGAATTCTTCCCACTGACCATCACACTTAGTTGTAGATATAGTCATTTTTAACAGGGGTTCCCTGAGACCGGAAAACTATTTCAAGGGTTCCTCTGTGTTGAAACTCTGGTCTACATTAACACCTTAAGCTGTCACATTAGTCACTTTGCAGATAACAGGTTTAATAAACCTCTTTCCAGAAATAAGTCCAGATTAGGGGGATTTAATTTAAACAAAACCAGTTCTAGATAATAAGTTTGAGAGCCAAAGAACAATTTTAATCCCTGTAAAAATATATGTGAGCATGTAAAGATTTTTGGCATCTTTAACTGTACTAGATTCCAAGGTCATACTTTCGACCATTGCAGTCTATATGGTCAATATGTGGCTCCAGGGCCAGTCAATGGGGTCAATTCACAAAGCTTTAAGGCCTCATTTACACTGGTGTTTGGGGTGGCTTAGCCATGATGCTTTTTGCCTCCCTCTGAAAGCAACCCATTTAACGCGGTTGTGGCACAGTAGTGCAGGGTTTATAGGGTTAAAACAATTGATGAGGCGGCGATACAATGCGTTTTTAGAAAAGGGTCAGGGATTTTTTCCCTATGTTTCCTGCAGGTACAGTAGCCCATTCAAATGAATAGGCTGCTGTGCCTGTGCAAATGTGGCACATAGGACCTGCTACAGTGCAAACCTAGCCATGTGATGGTAAGTTTCAATTCTCATTGGACTCCTGGCATGCTAGCTTTGAAAATGTAAACCTAATATCTGGTAAATATGCTGGCTCAGGAGGGGAGAAGCAGGGCCGCTGATAGGTGGGCCACTAGTTCTCCTGCAGGGGGCCCGGGCACACAGGGGGACCCCAAAAGCATGGATAATCGGTGTGGTCAGGCGGAGGGGCAGTTACAGAAGGAAGCCCTGTGCAGCTCTCTGCAGTAGCTGAAAGCCAGTTTCTCCCCCTTCTGCCAGCTTTCAGCTGCTGCGGGGCGAGACACAGGGCATCATGCCTGCATTTGCTTCTCCAACACTGATCCCCCTCCCTGTTCTGCCTGCTTCTGATCCCCCCCTCCCGTGTGCCCCCCTTACACTGTGCCCCCCCCCCCCCATTCCTGCAGCGCTGCAGGCTTCCCTGTTCTGTTAAAAAATAACAGATTGTAAAAAAGAAAGAAAAATAATTAAACAGTGTAATAAATTTTAAAAAGTTTTTAAAAAGTTTTAAAAAATTGTAAAATAAAATAATTGTAAACATTTTTTAAAATTTAAAAAAATATATATAATTTTTCTTTTTAAAATGTAAAAAACAATTAAAGAGGGCTAATTCATACAGGTTCTCTGTTATGTTTGTATCCACTAACTATGATTTTAGTGTATTTTTAGTAAAAATATTTTCTTGATATATTTGGGGGGGCAACCCTGCTAGGTAGGCTGTACGGGGCCCACTGATTTCTAACAGCAGCCCTGGGGAGAAGTGCAGACATTATCACACATGGATTACAGACTGATCCACCTGCTTGAACTAGCTTATTTCTGGCTTATTTTAAAGGATAACCACTTGAGTAGCAGTCTGTAATAACCTTTTATTACCAGGCCATTTTCCAGTTTTCAGTGCTGTGATAGTATGACTGATGATTACTGGGTCGTGCAATACTGTAACCAAATGAATTTTATATCATGTTTTTAGACAGACGCAGCCTTCTTTTAATGGTATTTAATAACAGCTGTATTTTTATTTATTACCAAACAAAGGAAAAAAGACTGAAAAAGACCCTTAAGGCTAGTACACACTATAAGAAAATCGGGCGAACATTTTCGTCCACAGAATTTTCGTAAGATTTTCATACAGTGTGTACACAACTTTCAACAGCCGATTCTGAATTTTTGTACGAAAATTATCAAAGGACAAACTCCAAAATTATAGTGTGTAATCCCAAAAGCATGCAGATACTCCAAACTCCAACCGCCAAGTGCAGGAATAGCCACCACCAAGGGAAATAAATTGGCCTCTTACCACAATATCATGATCCTCATTACAGGGATCAAGATCAGCATGAAATGTAATCCAGAGCCGCAACCAGATCTCACACCGGCTTCCTTACTGATCATACCCGCCCCTCTCAAACAAGGTGTATATGGAAAAGAAGGGGGACAACTTCCATAGTGTAACACCATCAAGAGACTTTATTGGTAGGTAAAACAGCAAAAATGGCAACTCACATTTCAGCTGGAATATTGAGCGTGTAGCATGGAGTATCTTTTCCATATACACCTTGTTTGAGAGGAGCGGGTACGATCAGTAAGGAAGCCGGTGTGAGATCTGGTTGCAGCTCTGGATTACATTTCATGCTGATCTTGATCCCTGTAATGAGGATCATGATTTTGTGGTAAGAGGCCAATGTATTTCCCTTGGTGGTGACTATTTCTGCACTTGGCGGTTGGAGTTTGGAGTATCTGCATGCTTTTGGGATTACACACTATAATCTTGGAAGACTACTAACATCATAGTGGATATGTGTGGAAACCTTAGAGACTGATGGACTGTGGGGTTCACTTCTATGGTTATCTTATAGCGCTACACCATTTATTGCTATATACGATTTGTGATCTGGTTCTCTGATTCAGGGTCAGGAGTTGGCAGCTGCACTGAGTGTTTTTATATTTAATATTTTATATTCATTTTTATTCATATTTATGCGCAGCAAATTTCCTATTTTTAAACTCCAAAATTGTTTTCGTACCATTTTTGTGTACCATTGTTGTACAATCTTTGTACAAGAAAAATCAGAAAAGAAAGACTGCACATGATCAGAAACAATAAACAACAACAAAAACGTATTCTTCGTACGAGAATTTTCGCATGAATTTTTGTTCATCGCTTCCGATTTGCTGTAAAACAACAGGGAAAATCGGACGATCTTTCGCCCAATTTTCTTATAGTGTGTACCCCACTTTACTTTCTGTTGAAACATAAATACGAGGGCAGTGCACTTGTTATCTCCAGTAACACCAACTGTGCTAAAATGAACACTAGTTAAAAAAAAAAGTTTGTTACATCTTTTCCTATAGATGAAAAAAAAATGTAAATAATTTTTTGAAAGCCAATATTGCCAGGAGAAAGCCTTGTTTGTACAAAAAATATGATACACACTTTATTTCGTTGTTTTAAAGCGGAGCTTCACCCGAAAGAGGAAGTTCCGGTCTCCTTCTGGGCTCCTGTTTGTGAAACTGAGCTTTTGAGGAGGAGGGGGGAGCGGGTACCCAATTTCGACAGGTACCAACTCCAACTTTCGTTTCAGTCACCTTAGGGGATCGAAAGTGGAAGTCCTCCTTCCCAAATTCTTCTGGGACACATGACAGGTCCTAAAAGACTTTGTGACCAGTCACAGAGCGCAGCACAGCTCGCACATGCGCAGTGGGCACCCGGCTTTGAAGCCGCATGCTGTAACAGCTGGGTGCCTACAATGAAGATGTCGATGCCGCCGAGGGAAGACACAGAGAGAAACCAGGTGTGGGGTAAGAGCACGGCTGGATTGTGGGACAGATGAGTGGCTGTTTATTAAAAGTCAGCAGCTACACTTTTTAAAGCTGCTGACTTTTAATAAAAACACAAAAATGACTGGAACTCCGCTTTAAGTAAAAAGTAAATAGTTATCATCCAATTAAAGGGTAACTCAACTTTCCTGGGGAAAAAAATGGCAAATAAAGAAAAAAAACAATTTAGCGTATACAATCATTACACAAATCATATTGTATTTAAATATTATTAAAAGTTACCTTTCCTTTTCAATCTGCAGCCGCTGCAATTTTCCAAAAAATGCAATGCAATATGGCTATCTGGAGATGTTCTGTACACAGAATGTTAGGGTTAGGGTTACCTTATTGCCGGTACAAACACAGGAGAGAGTTTGGACTCAGGAAAAGGGTCATGGACCCACCCCAAAGGTCAAAGGTCAGGAGGTGTGGTCTCAGAGGTCAAAGATCACAGCTCCACCTACTGTTGGACACAGCTGGTGGCGCTGGCGGGCGCTTCGCGTCCGTGTGCTCCACCTAGTGTTGGACACAGGAAGTAGGCGTGGACACAGGAGGTGGCGCTTGCAGAATGTGTACAGAACGCCCTCCAGAAACATCATTTCTCGTGGGGTTGGCTCACCGATTTTCTCAGAAGCCTGCACTAAGATACAAGTCAGATTTCTGGCATCTCCGAAACAAAAATTTAATTTTGGTGAGATACTCCCAATAGGAACACGCCTGAAGGGATGCAGGTCCAGCAGATTTCCTCATTAGAGCCCTGCAGGTGCACAGCTGATTGATAATTATAAAACCACTCCTATTATACTCACTTTCCCACATGGACACAGAGAAACACACTGAGATTTCTTCAGAACAAAAGCTAGGAAACTGCAACAAAGGTTGTTATAATCCTTGCTATGTACATAGATCACCTAGAGGGGAAGGTTTTTTTCTCAACAAAAGTGGAGTTACGCTTTAATAGGTCCATAGCTAAAAAGTAAAAATTGCTTTGGCCCCTGTAAAGTGGAACTACACCAAAAATTCTATTTAATTCATTTTTATTATTCGAAGCAAACATGCTTATCCCATGTCTTAATGCTTTATTTTGTATTTTGTTGAAAAATCCCTTTGAAAAACACCCTCCAGCATTTCTGGCCGTTGCCATCTTGAGTAAGAGCTGATAATTCATGTACATTTACTTCCTGGAATCCACCTGCTCTTAGCTCAGGCATGCAAGCAGGAGAGGGTGAGCTTAGCTGAAAGAGTCTCCTCCCCTACAGAAGACTCCTGTATAAAACAAGGGTAAAATGCCAGCACTCAAAGTATTCAAAGATATGGCCTTAGGAGCAAGAAAAGTCTATATTAAGAGTGAAGATGACTCTGTATAAGGTACAAAGAAAACACAGAAGAGCACCTCTAAGTGTTGCAGTTTATTGTACATAAAAAAGGCAATCAGTCAAGTAAAGACTCACATGAGCATGCGCAGAGTTTGTACAGAAATAAACACTTGAGTAAGGAGCGCGCATGCTCTGTACGAGCTCTGCGCATGCTCAGAAACGCGTTGTGTTCTCCCTTCTTCGGTAACGTTACACGCCAGCTGGCGTAGTGGTCCACGCTGCTCTCCATCAAGCCTGCACCCAGAATTACACTATTCTCGCTGGCAAGATTCCGGATTAGATGACCGCTACACACTCTGGTCTTGGACGCCTACACCATCTCACTGCTGGATTGTCAACCTAGTCTACGAGCCTTTTTATCCCTTGTATCATGTTAGTTTTTTTATTGGCTGATTGCCTTTTTTATGTACAATAAACTGCTACACTTAGTGGCGCTCTTCTATGTTTTCTTTGTGCAGAAGACTCCTGGGATGTGTTACATCATTTGCCTAGGCCTGGAAACCAGAAAGAAATGTGAAAAAAAAGTTTAAAACAAGCAAATAGGATATACTTTCCTATCTATTTACTAACGCTCACACCATAAGGAATAAAAATAGTCAATGTTGATTGAGAGAGTAAAGTTCCGCTTTAAGGAGTATAGAAGTAAGAGAGAATAAATAGTCAGTAGGACCTGCTCTATCCAAACAAAAAACAACACAAATGCAGCCCTTAGAACAGTTATCAACACTACAGAAATTCTAGAGAGGCTTAATAGCTCAGCATGTGTTATTTTAAATTAGAGGCGCTCTCTATAGTTCTCTTTTATGACAGCTATATCTCAGAGTAGCTTAATTCTTAAATGGTTTTCATAACCATAAAGTGTAACTCTTGATTTCTTAATTAAAATTTCTCAGTTTACAAAACACAGTTGATAATAATTGCATTAAAGCACTTAATATTAGTAGGTTCAATTTAGGACTTTGTGGCACTGAATCCATAAACACATGCAATATGCGTCATTTGAATCCTTGCAGCCTCATCTGTTCTTCATAATATGTTTTATTATCAGACTTTTTTTTTTCATTTAGCGAACTAATTAGAACATAGATGAGATAGAAATTGCATATTCTCTCCTGGCAAACCTTGTAATGAATTTCTTGTAACACCGAGTTGCCATTTCTTGCTGCTAAACCTCTCACATGTCCACACCTTTGATTTCCTGTAGACTAGAGCGGCCAGAGTACTGTATTTTCTGGCGTATAAGACTACTTTTGAACCTCAAAAAAATCCCCCAAAAATGGGGGGTCATCTTATACGCTGAGTATAATATCTCCAAGGTAACCTAAGTATAGATATTACTGGTAGATGTAATCTCTCAAGACGCTGGCTGTGTGGGAATCTTGTACCGGTATACCGTATGTACCGTAGCGCAGGCTACATACAGTGTACCGTGGTGAGCCAATCAGGGAGAGCGATGTATTCTATTATTGAATACAAAGCCTGCTCCAATTGGCGGAGTAACATCAGCCCGCCTCTCTGACTCTGCCAATCCGAGCAGGCTTTGCATTCAATAATAAAATACATCGCTCACTGTGATTGGCTCAGAGTGGTATACTGTATGTAGTCGAAGCTACGGTACATACGGTATACCGGTACAGGATTCCCACACAGCCAGCGTCTTGAGATTACATCTACTGGTAATACTTATACTTAGGGTACCTAGGAGATATTATGAGAGATTACATGTATTACAGTACTTGGGGTACCTTGGAGATCTATGAGAAATCTGACGTTTTTCAATGGTGTTGCCTTGCTTCAGAAGGGGGGGTAGTCTTATACGGCGAGTATAGCCCAAAACGTATGTTTTAACTTGAAAATTAGGGGGGGTTGTCTTATACACCCAGTCGTCTTATACGCCGGAAAAAATGGTATATGTCTTTAGTACTGTGCTCTCAGTCAACAGTGTCTATGTCACATCTTGTTATTTAGCACTGATCTGGGGTATATCACCTCTTTTATTCCCACATGTTTAGCACGTTTTCCAAAATTTCATTGTCTATTAGTCATATGTGATATCATTAGGGGGTTTTTGGGGTTTGGTTTTGTAGGGCGTATGTTGGATCATTACTTCTGTATTCAGCACATATAGTTTTATATTGCATGTGTCTTTTTGTGTTTCTGCATGCATGTATTGTAGCAGAGGGTCTAAAAAAGAGCCTGGAAAACTTTTATTTGGGGTTTTCACATCTCCCAGCCTCCTCTCATACACTTTTAGAGACCTCTGTTCCTCTGTCCAGTTTGGGGTTTTGCACCTCTTCCTTTGCAATTCAGACTCACCTGGGACACGCAGTCAGTGCATGAGAGCCTGAGGAACAGACAGATCATGTCTGTAAGGCCCCTTCCACACAGGGTAGGCTCCGTTGGAGTCCACCTGCTTAGCAGGGAATCTCTCTGCTGATCCCCCCTAAGCAGGCAGATGGCTGTTCCGTGTTCACTCTTACACAGAGCGGACACACATAGCCACAGACACAGACACAGCGGATGCAGAGCAGATATAAGCCGGTTTCCTCAATGAGCGGTCGGGTGTGAATTTTTGCTGAAATCTTAGCTTCGGGCTTGTTCGCATCAGATATGCCGGGACTGCCCTGGTCAGCAAGTCTGCTTTTTTCTTCATTGTAATGCAACACACATCACACAACACTGTGGGGTGAATAGAGCACATAAAAAACAGATGTTTGGTGCTCTTGTGCTGACTGGTGGTTTTCCAGTGTGGAAAAAATGCCAGTCATCGCACATGGTTTAAACGAGCCCTTAGAGTTAAAGTCAGAAGGTTTTTTTTATCTTAATGCATTCTAAGTAAAAAGTCTTCTGTGTGCAGCAGCCCTCCTCGGCCCCCTTAACACTTACCTGAGGTCCCTCTCTGTCCAGCGATGTCCATGAGTGACCCAGCCGTCTGAGATTCTACCTCCCAAATGGCTAAGACACAGCAGTGGCGCCATTGGCTGCCGCTGCTGTCAATCAAAGTCAGCTAGCCAATCAGGAGAGAGGAGGTGGGGCCAGGGCGGGGCTCCGTGTCTGAATGAACCCAGGGAGCTGTGACTCGGCTTGGGTGCTCCCCATAGCAAGCTGCTTACTGTGGGGACACTGAACAGCAGGGAGGGGCCATGACCACATAAGAAGGATCCAAGAAGAGGAGGATCCGGGCTGCTCTGTGCAAATCCACTGCAACAGAGCAGGTAAGTATAATATGTTTGTTATTTTTTTAGGAAAAAAAAAAAAGCAAGAATTTACAATCTTTAAAGTCAGACCTCTGACAGCAAAGTGAAACCAGATTCAGGGAGGAACATAGGAAAGGCTTACCTCAGTTTCAAAGATGGTGCTTGTGGTGTCTGTTCATACGTTAGACATGTATTTTTAAAAGTTGAAAATGACAGTTTCATTTTATAAGACCATTTCATCCCTTACAGATATTTCTCTTTTGGGCACAACCTAGCTGAATGCATCAACCACTAGCTTGTTTCTATAAATGAAATTCCATGTGTATTTGCCTAAAATACCATTACGAGTGGGTTTTATTCTCTTCCTGTTGGATGTTTCATTGGTCTTACAAGGATTATGCAGCTTCCCATAGCAGTAGAGTTAGAGTGATATGGAAATTTGTATATAGCAGGCAAAGCGGAGCAGTTGAGCAGATGAGAACTAGAAATCTCCATTTCCCTAGTAACCCATTACATGTACAGGCTCTGCTTGCTGTACGTCAGGGAAATATAACCCATCCAATTGTCTCTTTCCCTGATAAAAAACTGACAAGGGTATCCATTCGGATCTAAAGGTGGTCATCACAGACCTGCCAATTGTGTGCATCAGCCAAAACTGCCTGTGTGTAATAAGGATCTTCTAGTGCTGCGACTGATAGGGATTATTCATTTCAGTAAGGTGAGGTTAAAAGAATACTGTCACCAAAATATACAAACAAGTAGAGGCAATGGAAGCCCTTTAACCACTTCAATGCAGGGCACTTCCACCCCCTTCCTTCCCAGGCCAATTTTCAGCTTTTAGCGCTGTTGCATTTTGAATGACAATTGCGTGGTCAGGCAACACTGTACTTAAACCAAATTTATGTAATTTTTTTTCCACAAATAGAGCTTTCTTTTGCTGGTATTTGATCACCGCAAGGTTTTTTCTTTTTTGCTACACAAATAAAAAAAGACTGAAAAGTTTGAAAAAAAAAAAACGTTTTTTTTGTTATAAAATTTTGTAAATAGATACGTTTTTTCCTGCACTGATGAGCACTGATGAGGCTGCACTAATAGTCACTGATGAGGAGGCACTGATGGGGTGGCACTGATGGGGTGGCACTAATATGCAGAACTGATGGGCACTGATATGTGGCACTGATAGGTAGCACTGATATGCAGCACTGCTGGGTACTGATAGGCAGCACTGATGGGCACTGATAGGTGACACTGATGGGGACTGATAGGTGGCACTGATGGGCACTGATAGGCAGCATTGGTGGGCAAAAATGGGCACTGGTGGGTGACACTGATAGATTGCAATGATGGGCACTGATGGGCAGCGCCGATAGATGGCAATCATGGGCAGCTCTGATGGGGAGGGCACTGAAAGGGTCCACGAGCCCTGATTGCCATCCCTAGTGGCCATGAGTGGGCATCCCTGGTGGTCATGGGTGGGCATGCCTGGTGGCCATGGGTGGGCAATCCCTGGTGGCTCTAGTGGCATCCCCCAAGGGTCTGCACTGGTAATCAATGCTCTGATTACCAGCACAGACCCCCCCCGTCAGGAGAGCCACCAATCGGCTCTCCTCTACTCGTTCCTGTCATGCTCGAACTGAGGAAAGCCGATCAACGTCACTTCCTATTTACTATGTGACCAGCTGTGATTGGACACAGCTGGTCTCATGGTAAAGAGCCTCTGTCATTAGGCTCTTTACCAGGATCGGAGATGACAAATCGCAGCACCGATCGCCGCTCTACGCGCCCCCCGGTGGCGCATAGAGCAGTCTATCCTGCTGGACGTCATATGACGGCCAGTCAGGATAGAGCAACCACTTTGCCGCCATCAATCTGCTACAGGGCGGGCATCAAGTGGTTAAGTAAGAACAGTGACTACTGTATTTGGTCCAAATAAATGCACTACATACTTTAGAGATAAATCAGTCTCTTTCTTCAGCCAGTGAAGTTAGAAGAGCTTTTTTTCTAATGATTTGCACTATGTATGGCCCTCTCCTTCTCATACTGTATACTAGAGTTTCCCAAATCTGATCTTATTATCGAGTTTTGGTACTGCAGGAGAATGAAACAGAAAATGCAGACAAGTCAGATACAAAATACAGACAGCATATGGTGTACAAAGAACTCTAATAATAATGATGATGATGATGATGATGTGGCATTGTATCAATGAAAGGTCTTTATCGTAAACATTTGAATCAATGAAACATGTTCCATAGCAACAGAGAATTAATACAATAGGAAAATACAGGATTACATGACAGGAACTGTTGAATTTTTAAACAGCTTTTGTAACTACAGTACACAGCCCTGGTGGAAATAACTGTATTCATTACAAGTGACCGTGCCTTACAGTGCTTTACAAGTCACGTTACCCAACTGCGGCACGAAAGCTGTAAGGAAGATTTGATTATTCATTTTTAAACCTTTTCACATCCCCTAACCTAAGCATAGATGTTTAAATATGATTATTCTATATTTTACTTTCAATGTTCAATGCCATGGATTTCCAAACTTAAAATGTAGATATAGTAGTATTGATAATGTTAAGCCTGGGTTGACACTATTGCGAACACAGACATCACATTAGGAATGGATGATCTCCACGCTAAGAAATGTATGACAGGCTGCAGCCTACCCCACATATCCCAAAAGAGGGATATGAAATGAAATAGGAGTTAAAGGGAGGGTTTGGGTGGCGTTGCCTGACATTGTGATATATCTGCACTGGTTTTGTACTCGTCACTTTATATGGATTGATGTATTTTTGAGATAAATTTATAGTTCACCTATTGTGTTTTTGCATTCCTTACACTGAGAGCACTTTATATTACACCATGTTCTGTCATATATTCACGAGACGTATTGTGCATTGATTTTTTGCACTTTATTTGCAACCAGAGCACTTTATTTGTACATTAGAGATACATATAGATACTTTTTTACACATAGGGCCTAAAACATTAGCACTTTATATTTGTTTATTACATATTATAGGCCTAAATGCATTAGTATTTTGTTTTGATACACCTCAGCTTCTCAGGCAGCGCCACCCATCCCTCCCTTTAACTCCTACAGACATTGCATTTGATTTGCACCGCATTGCTGTGCAGATAACATGTGATGTCTGTGCGATGCAAAAAAAAAGTTTGTAAAGCTGAACTTGCATTGCATTTGCAAAAAAATGCTGCAGGAACCATTTTTTTCCCGCACTGGAATCGGATCGCATGGGACAGGACGATTCCTGTCCAAGATCACAGTTGGCACTGTGATCTGCGAACCGATCTGGGGGTGTCATTAACTTTGCATTGACAACCGCAGCAGTTCGCAGAGGACAGTGTGAACTGCCTGCGAGGGATATGCGAAACGGAAACCTGCACTGGAATCAAGCTGGTTCCCGCATCGCAATAGTGTAAACTGGAGCTTAAAGTGAACCTATGCTTTTCTCAGAACAACCTAAACCTTGTACAGGGCTGGGGACGCTTTCCACTTCTCACATCTCTCGTGCAATGAAGGGAATTGGGCTGCACTATACATGGAAGTACTTTGCATCTACTTCACTACCAGCAACCGAACTCCCAGTTTCACTCCTCCCCCCACCATACTCTTGAGGGGAGCTTTTGAGCAGAAACGATGCTTAAGTACCCAAAGATGCTAAAAAAATGCGTAAAACAGCATGAAAAGTCACAAAGAAAACTCAAAAAGCTTGAAAACGCAAAAAAAAAAAAAAAAAAACAGGAAAAGTGAGCTGACGGAAGGGTTTGTGAAAAAAAAGCTTATGCTCAAAAAAGCTCAAAGAAGTTCAATAAAAATGTGCAAAAGAGCACAAAGAAGCACAAGCTTCTTCAAGCTTTTAAGCAGAGAAATAAAAGCTCAAATGCCTGTAAAAGCAGATCATTTTTGAGCTGCAGTATGCACAAGCCCTTAGTGTTATCTTTTTATTGTTTATTTGATTACTTGTCTGTTTGCATTTTATATCTTCATTTTTTTTCAACTGTTATTTTCATTTTATAAAAAAATGATGCACCATTGTTTGGTAAAAGAAAAGGGCCAGAATAGATGATAGGTGCATCCATAACCGTCAGAAATGCCCATTGGACCCCTAAAATGGTTGTAAAGGCTGAAGGTTTTTTACCTTAATGCATTCTCTGATTTTCTTGGCAAGTCAAGCTTTGCATGATAAAGTTTTCCCAGATTAATGGGA
The DNA here is from genome assembly GCF_965119305.1 of Pelophylax lessonae. Taxonomy (NCBI): domain Eukaryota; kingdom Metazoa; phylum Chordata; class Amphibia; order Anura; family Ranidae; genus Pelophylax; species Pelophylax lessonae. Next base: position 669,505,283 of record NC_138768.1, on the reverse strand, counting down.
ACCTGCAAAACTGGAATGCTTCCGATGCCTGCATGCTGCACCCAAGGAACAAACCCAAACCCAAACCTGAAACACCCACATATACAAGAAGCCATTGACAAGGCCAACAAATTATACATCTTTGGAGTCATGAGATGATAGTATCCTGTAAGAATGAAAGGGATGGGGGCACAGATAAAAGCTAAACCTAAATGAAATAATTCCATAGATAGAACACTTCTCATCCTGAAAAAACAGAAAAAACAGTGGGTTGATCCAGCAGGCTTTGATTAGCATCTAGAAAAAATATATTTGGGTTTTAGTGTCAGGGACAACTTCACTGATTTCCTAATTCAGCAATTCAAGAAAGCAGAAAAATACATACAGTATAGTTTAAACATGCATGAACAAAGCTTAAAGAGGTTGTAAACTCGTTAAAAAATTGTTTTTTTCTTTTACAACCTGCAAGAGAAAGACATAATGAGCTAGTATGCATTGCATACTAGCTCATTATGAAATACTTACCTTAGAACGAGCCCCCGCCGTGCCGCTCTCTTACCTGTATGACGAGCGACATGTTCAGTCGCCCGTCTTCCGGGATCGCGGCATCCGGCCATCTGATTGGCCAGAGCCGCGGTGACGTCACTCCTGCGCACGCGCGCGGGAGCTGACGGTCACGGCACGGGGCTCTGAAGGAACGGCACGATCAGCCGTTCCTTCAGAGCGCATGCGCCAGTGACGTCACTGGCTGCATTAAAGGTAAATATCTCCTAAACCGTACATGTTTAGGAGATATTTACAGTACCTATAGGTAAGCCTTATCATATAGGTACAACTTCCTGAGGAGGGTTTACTTCCTCTTTTATATCTGGTGGCAGAGTAAAGAGGTAACTGTGTACTTACCAAAACCAAGTGCCGACTGCTCTAAAGCTGGATACACATTATACAATTGTTGTTGTTCAATTTACCTTAGATTTACCTTCAACTATGTAGTGCAAGGGCCTGCCTGACTGCATACAATATGAAAGTGTTTAAGTTTGACCTCATATTATATGGTTTTGGTAAATTTAAAAGAGATTGTACAAGAAAATTGTATAAAATGTGTAGAGTGTGTAGCCAGCTTTAGTCCACTGGCACTTAGATTGTGGTCCAGTGAGCTGGAAAATCTTTGTGCAGAGTAAGGCAGAGAGTGCCATTGTTGCCTATCAGTGACAGCGTGTGTGAGTTTGACCAGCCATTTGTTACAAGTTGGCCAGGGTCTGACACTGTGCCCATCAAAGTGTTGTCTTTATTTGAATCACTTCCAAATAATGTTGTATGAATACACAAATTTTCACACTTCTCATAATGTACTCCAATACTGCATTTCCCAATTACAGATTAATGCCGTTTTTAATAAATTTGTATTAGTGTTCTATATCTGTAATTTATACTAGTCTCATTTTAGCCCTTATCTTCTACAACACACATTTTTAATTCCAACAAAGGCAAGCAATCCTAATGTGCATAGTGTCATCCTTCAAAGAGTTTTTCAGGAGCAAAATTAGTGTGAATTATTTAAAAACATTCTAAATCATATTTCATTATTTAATATAAAAATAATGCCAGTGGGAATCCGTTGGCTACTCTAAAATAGAAGAAATAAAAGCATCCTTATAGAGTGCTTCATATTCTGATTTATTCATTCAGTTTCAAACTAAATGTGTCCTTCAAAAATGGCAAAAAATTGATCCCTGTTTTCACAAATAAATACAACCATCATGTTATAATAGCTAGGATGCAAGGGAAACATGCCACTTCTTCAGTATATGATTTTTGGAGTTAAAAAGAGGGCTGTTTAATAAGAATAGATCTGTCCCTGAAAGATATCAGATTTTTTTTTCTTTGAAAGACAATCAGAGCTAATGCATATAAGCCATAAGAAAGGACAGACATGAGCTCTCTTAGCAACCACTTAGCTTTCCTTTTCTAATCTGAACTAAAAACATTAGAAGTAGAGTCTAATCAGACTCTTCCTTTTTAAAAGGCTTATCAAAAGATCCTTTATAGCTGCCTAGAACCAAGAAATATACATGTATAATACAATACTATTTTTTCCCATACCGTACGTATCCTTAAGGGCATATAAATATCTCTAACAATGTTCTCGTCCCTCCTTCCCATTTGTTGACACCAGTGGTTTTAAGTAGCTGTGATGTTAAACCCCACTTCAAAATGCCCCCTAGTACTTTGCTACTAGATCATGTCCCTTATATTTCTTCAACCACTTAAGCCCCGGAGGATTTGGCTGCTCAAAGACCAGGCCCTATTTTGCGATTCGGCACTGTGTGAGTTTAACAGACAATTGCGCGGTCGTGTGACGCTGTACCCAAATGAAATTGACGTCCTTTTTTCCCCACAAACAGAGCTTTCTTTTAGTGGCATTTGATCACCTCTGCGATTTTTTATTTTTTGCTCTATAAACAAAAAAAAGAGCGACAATTTTGTAAAAATAACAATATTTTTCAAATTTTTTTATATGAAATTCTCAAAAAAAATGTAAAAATCTAAATTTTTTAACATTTTAGGCCAATTTATTTTCTGCTACATATTTTAGCTATATTTATAAATTGCAATAGGTGTATTTTGATTGGTTTGCGCAAATTTTATTGCGTTAACTAACTACGGGAAAGATTTATGTCATTTTTATTGTTTTTTTTTTTTTAACTAGTAATGGCGGCGATCTGCAATTTTTGTTTTTTTTTGCAGGACTGCGACATTGTGGCGGACAGATCGGACCCTGACTGACATTTTTGGCACTTTTAGGGGTACCAGTGACATTACTACAGTAATCAGTGCTATAAATATGCACTGTTACTGTAAAAATGACACTGGCAGGGAAGGGGTTAACTTTATTGGTGATCAAGGGGTTAAGTGTGCCCCTAGGGGCATGATTCTAACTGTTAGGGGGAGTGGCGTGTGAAGTAATCACAGAGACATACGATCCTACATAGCAGGATCACATAGCCTCTGTCATTACTTCAGGGAGAATGACAGACAGCTGTGTTTACATCAGCCGTCTGTCTTTCTCTTTCTCCTGAGGGAGATCGCGAGTGGCCGGCGGACATCGGAAGCCATCGGTCACACGCGCTGGCTAGGCAGGGAACAAGCGGAGGCGGGAGCGTGCTGCCAGCAGCGCGCTCGCCCCCTACAGGCTCGTGGGCGAGCGACGTACCCCTACATTTCTTTGCCTGTAGGGGGCTGACTGCCGCAGTAAATAGTCGTGCAGCGGTCGGCAAGTGGTTAATGTGAGAATTATTGCGTTTAATGAGGATAGACTGTAGGACTCCTGAAAGAAAAAGACATCCAGCCTATAATCCAGAAAAAGCACTGTTTGCTACATAGTGATGAACTTTGAATGTTGACTTAATAACACCTTCACAGCCATATACAGTATCTTTACAGGTCCTAACTTATCCAGTTCATAATATAGCTAGTTGTAATTAGTCACATTTAACTGAACTTGTTTTAGGCATTTCAACACACATGAGTGCTGAAACTTCGTCACCATTGCATAACAAGTCCAGTTGAATGCGACTGACTACTAAAAGCTGCATCTTCATATAAAATAAAAAATGCATAGTAAAAAAAAAAAAAACAATTTATTTAGTTATCCTGTAATTTTTTAGCCAAACATATTCTATATATGCAACAATGTGGTTAGATATCATTTAGTACTAAGCATTAGGGTTGAGCGGACACCTAGATGTCCGTGTTCGACGGGTTCGGCCGAACTTTAAAAAAAAGTCCGGGTCCGTGTCCCGGACTTTTACCGAACTTTTCCCGGACACCGAACCCCATTGAAGTCAATGGGGACCCGAACTTTAAGGCACTAAAATGGCTCTAAAACACCAAAGGAAAGGGCTAGAGTGCTGCAAATGGCAGCAAAACGTAATTAAGAGCATGGCAAGTGCTCTGCAAACAAATGTGGATAGGGAAATAACTTAAAACAACAAAAAAAACAGAAAAATAAAACAATGTTCTTCTTCATCTCTGAAGGACGAGGCCCATATGGAGTAGGAGGGAGGTTGAGGTGGTGGTGGATGTGGCGGTGACATAGGCGTGCGCACAGGGTGTGCTGGGTGTGCCTGGGCACACCCTAATCACCTAGGGCACATAGCATTGCCAGTGAGGAGATGGGAAAGATCTCCCTGGGACCTGCTCTGCTCTATTTCTCCTTGCCTACAGGTACATGGCCCCGATACATTACTCTCCCTGCTGGCAAACACATGCATGTGTATTTCAACTTTGGGGTGCACACCTTAATGCAATAGGCTGCGCACACCTATGGGCGGTGTAGGTGGAAGCGGCGGTGGAGGAGGACCAGGGCCGGATTAACAGCATCATGGGCTTGGTGCTGAGGATTTTGAAGGGCCTTAAGGGCCGTGCCTTGCCATGCACCCAGAGGAGGAAGGGTGCAGCCATGCATGCCTAATTCAACATGGGATGCTGTCTCTGAAGCCCATAAACACATCCATGCATCGCCAACTGTCCCTCCTTGTCCGGCCTTCACGCTGTGTGGGGAGGTTCTGAGGGTGCTGCCTGGGGAAGCGAGCATAGAAGCCAGACTTCTGTGTTTACAAGTGACAGAAGAGCGGTAACAGTGAATATGGCCAACCCGGGGCCTATATAAAAGGTAGGGGCCTGGAGCTGCAGCTCCAATAGCCCCTACATTAATCTGGCCCTGAGGAGGAGGACGAGGTAGCCAACACTGCTTCTTTTCAAAAATTTTAAATGAGGGTACACCCCAAAAGAGTGAGAAAGAGCAAAAATGGAACAATGGGTGGGTAAGGTCGGTATCCATTGCTATTCTGCATAAGGTACGGAAAAGTCCCGTGGGATCCATGCCTGGTTCATTTTAATGAACGTGAGCTTGTCCACATTGTCTCTGGACAGGCGGCTGCGCTTGTCTGTTATAACGCCCCCAGCCGTGCTAAATACCCGTTCAGATAATACACTGGCTGCAGGGCACGCCAGCACCTCCAAGGCGTAAAGGGCAAGCTCAGGCCATGTGCCCAATTTGGAGACCCAGAAGTTGAAGGGGGCAGACCCGTCATTCACTACATGTAGGCGTGTGCACACATACTGCTCCACCATGTTGGTAAAATGCTGCCTCCTGCTAAGACGTTCCATCTGAGCTGCTGGTGCTGCTGTTTGTTGTGGCGTGCTGACAAAGCTTTTCCACATTTCGGCCATGCTAACCCTGCCTTCTGAGGTGCTGGCGGTGCCCTGGTTGCGTTGGCGACCTCCTCCTCCTCCTCCTCTGCCTTGTGCTTCCACTGTGGCCCCGCTGTCAGATGGGAATGCCAGCAGCATGGCGTCTACCAGCGTGCGCTTGTACTCGCGCATCTTGCGATCGCGCTCCAGTGAGTGAATTAAGGACGGTACGTTGTCCTTGTAACGGGGATCCAGCAGCGTGGCCACCCAGTAATCAGCACAAGTTAGAATGTGGGCAACTCGGCGGTCGTTGTGGAGACACTGCAGCATGTAATCGCTCATGTGTGCCAGGCTGCCCAGAGGCAACGAAAGGCTGTCCTCTGTGGGAGGTGTATCGTCCGTGTCCTCTGTATCCCCCCAGCCACGCACCAGTGATGGCCATGAGCTGGCCTGGGTGCCACCCTGCTGTGAACATGGTTCCATCTCCTCCTCCAGCTCCTCCTCCTCCTCATCCTCCTCATCCTCCAGAACTGTGCCCCTGCTGGACAATTGCGTCCCTGGCGTTTGCGTGTGCAGGAACCCACCCTCGGAGCCCCTTGCGAATGACTGCCCTGAAAGCCTTGGAAATGTTACCTCTTCATCCTCCTCCTCCTCCTCATCCTGTGCCACATCCTCTTCCATCATCGCCCGAATTGTTTTTTCAAGGAGGCATAGAAGTGGGATAGTTAAGCTGAGAACGGCGTCATTGCCACTGGCCATGTTGGTGGAGTACTCAAAACAGCGCAACAAGGCACACAGGTCTCGCATGGAGGCCCAGTTATTGGTGGTGAAGTGGTGCTGTTCCGCAGAGCGACTCACGCGTGCGTGCTGCAGCTGAAACTCCACTATGGCCTGCTGCTGCTCGCACAGTCTTTCCAGCATGTGCAAGGTGGAGTTCCACCTTGTGGGCACGTCACATATGAGGCGGTGAGCGGGAAGGCCGAAGTTACGCTGCAGCGCTGCCAGGCGAGCAGCAGCAGGGTGAGAACGCCGAAAGTGCGCACAAACGGCCCGCACTTTCTGCAGCAGCTCTGACATATCGGGGTAGTTTTTAAGGAACCTCTGCACCACCAAATTCAGCACATGCGCCAGGCAAGGGATGTGCGTCAAACCGGCTAGGCCCAGAGCTGCTATGAGATTTCGCCCGTTATCGCACACCACCAGGCCGGGCTTGAGGCTCGCTGGCAGCAACCACTCATTTGTCTGCTGTTCCATGCTCCTCCACAACTCCTGCGCGGTGTGTGGTTTGTCCCCCAAACAGGCAAGTTGTAAAACTGCCTGCTGTCGTTTACCCCTGGCCGTGCTGAAGTTGGTGGTGAAGGTGTTACGCTGTCCGGATGAGGAGGCGGTAGAGGATGAGGAAGCGGAGTAGGAGGAGTTAGGAACAGGAGGCAAACTGAAGCGCCCTGCAATCCTCGGTGGTGGAAGGACATGCGCCAAATTGCTATCCGCCTCAGGCCCATCCGCCACTGCATTTACCCAGTGTGCCGTTAGGGAGATATAACGCCCCTGACCGTGCTTACTGGTCCACGTATCCGTAGTTAGGTGGACCTTGGCACAGATGGCGTTGCGCAGTGCACACCTGATATTTTCCCCCACTTGGTTGTGCAGGGAAGGGATGGCTTGCCTGGAAAAGTAGTGGCGGCTGGGCACGACGTACTGTGGGACAGCCACCGACATAAGGTTTTTAAAACTGTGCGTCTCCACCAGACGGAATGACAGCATTTCAAAGGCCAATAATTTTGAAATGCTGGCATTCAGGGCCAGGGATCGCGGGTGGGTAGGGGGGTACTTCCTCTTCCTCTCAAGTGTTTGGGAGATGGAAAGCTGAACGCTTCCACGGGACATTGTGGAGATGGTTGTTGGTGACCCAGGTGGTGGTGTTGCTGACAGATCGTCTGTTTGCGGGGTGGCAGGTGCCGGTATCACTACAGATGTGGCTGGAGCGGCCGAGACTGCAGCAGAAGAGGAAGCAGGATGAGCCAGAGACGTTTCTTGGTTTTGAAGGTGTGTACTCCACTGCAGCTCGTGCTTTGCACTTAGATGCCTGATCATGCAGGTTGTGCTCAGGTTGAGAAGGTTTATGCCTCGCTTCAAGCTCTGATTGCACAGGGTGCAAACCACTCGTGTCCTGTCATCAGCACATTTTCTAAAGAACTTCCACGCTAGAGAACTCCTTTGAGCTGACTTTGGTGCGCTCGTTCCCTTGCTGCGTTGGGCAGTAGCGGGCGTAGTGTCTAGGGCACGGCCGCTCCGCTTCTGCACCCTGCTCCCTCTTCTGCTGTGCTGGTGGCTCTGTGCGACCACCGCCTCTTCCTCCAAACTACTCAGGTCACCTGCATGACGTTCATTCCATGTGGGGTCGAGGACCTCATCGTCCTCCACATCATCTTCCACCCAGTCTTCACCCCTGCCCTCCTTGTCGGTCTCCACAATGCTGAACGCCGCAGCAGTTGGCACCTGCGTTTCGTCATCATCGGAGACGTGCTGCGATGATCCTTGCATGTACTCATCTTGAGAAATAAGTGGTTGGGCATCGCTGCAATCAATCTCTTCCACTTCTGGGGCAGGGCTAGGTGGATGGCCCTGGGAAACCCTGCTGACAGAGTCCTCAAAAAGAATAAGAGACTGCTGTAGGGCTTGGGGCTCAGACTGCTGGCCTGATTTGCAAGGGGGTGAGGTGAAAGACGGTTGGACATTGGCTGCAGGTGCCAACTCTGACCTTTCTGCAGTAGACTGGGTGGGAGACAATGTGAAGGAACTGGAGGCACTGTCAGCAGCAAACCAATCTACTATCGCCTCAACTTGTTCTGGCCTCATCACTTCTAGGGGCGTTTGATGCCCTACCAAATACTGATGCAGGTTCTGTCGCCTACTCACACTTGAGGAAGGTGTTTCACTTGTGCGTGTAGCTGGCACAGATCGACCACGTCCTCTCCTTGCAACAGGAGCTCTACCAGCAGCACCACGACCCAGGCCACGGCCCTTATTTGACGGTCTCCTCATATTTCTGTAATTTAAGATCTTGCCCTAGAAAGGTTTTTATTGAATAGCGGAATAGGAAATATGATCCAAAAAAGTGTATGTATCTCGCACGTACAAAACCACACTAGGCCCCAATTACTATTGTTTCTACCCCTAAAAGGATGGATGAGGAGTAGGAGGAGTATGGAACAGACAGCACCCTCAAATCTTCAGAAGTATGAGATGAACCCCAAAAACTTGGAAAGGTGGATCTCACACGTACCGACACAGACTATCCCGCAATTCAATTGATCCTCAAAGGTTTTTATTGAATAGCGGAATAGGAAATATGATCAAAAAAAGTGTATGTATCTCGCACGTACACAACCACACTAGGCCCCAATTACTATTGTTTGTACCCCTAAAAGGATGGTTGAGCAGTAGGAGCAGGAGTATGGAACAGGCAGCACCCTCAAATCTTCAGAAGTATGAGATGAACCCCAAAAACTTGGAAAGGTGGATCTCTCTCACACGTACCAACACAGACTATCCCCCAATTTAACTGATCCCCAAAGGTTTTTGATTAAATAGCGGAATAGAAAATATGATCCAAAAAAAGTGTATGTATATCACACGTACACAACCACACTAGGCCCCAATTACTATTGTTTGTACCCCTAAAAGGCTAGATGAGGAGTAGGGGGGGTATGGAACAGGCAGCACCCTCAAACCTTCAGAAGTATGAGATGAACCCCAACAACTTGGAAAGGTGGATCTCTCTCACACGTACCAACACAGACTATCCCCCAATTTAACTGATCCCCAAAGGTTTTTGATTAAATAGCGGAATAGAAAATATGATCCAAAAAAAGTGTATGTATATCACACGTACACAACCACACTAGGCCCCAATTACTATTGTTTGTACCCCTAAAAGGCTAGATGAGGAGTAGGGGGGGTATGGAACAGGCAGCACCCTCAAACCTTCAGAAGTATGAGATGAACCCCAACAACTTGGAAAGGTGGATCTCTCTCACACGTACCAACACAGACTATCCCCCAATTTAACTGATCCCCAAAGGTTTTTGATTAAATAGCGGAATAGAAAATATGATCCAAAAAAAGTGTATGTATATCACACGTACACAACCACACTAGGCCCCAATTACTATTGTTTGTACCCCTAAAAGGCTAGGAGTAGGGGGAGTATGGAACAGGCAGCACCCTCAAACCTTCAGAAGTATGAGATGAACCCCAACAACTTGGAAAGGTGGATCTCTCTCACACGTACCAACACAGACTATCCCCCAATTTAACTGATCCCCAAAGGTTTTTGATTAAATAGCGGAATAGAAAATATGATCCAAAAAAAGTGTATGTATATCACACGTACACAACCACACTAGGCCCCAATTACTATTGTTTGTACCCCTAAAAGGCTAGATGAGGAGTAGGGGGAGTATGGAACAGGCAGCACCCTCAAACCTTCAGAAGTATGAGATGAACCCCAACAACTTGGAAAGGTGGATCTCTCTCACACGTACCAACACAGACTATCCCCCAATTTAACTGATCCCCAAAGGTTTTTGATTAAATAGCGGAATAGAAAATATGATCCAAAAAAAGTGTATGTATATCACACGTACACAACCACACTAGGCCCCAATTACTATTGTTTGTACCCCTAAAAGGCTAGATGAGGAGTAGGGGGAGTATGGAACAGGCAGCACCCTCAAACCTTCAGAAGTATGAGATGAACCCCAACAACTTGGAAAGGTGGATCTCTCTCACACGTACCAACACAGACTATCCCCCAATTTAACTGATCCCCAAAGGTTTTTGATTAAATAGCGGAATAGAAAATATGATCCAAAAAAAGTGTATGTATATCACACGTACACAACCACACTGGGCCCCAATTACTATTGTTTGTACCCCTAAAAGGCTAGATGAGGAGTAGGGGGAGTATGGAACAGGCAGCACCCTCAAACCTTCAGAAGTATGAGATGAACCCCAACAACTTGGAAAGGTGGATCTCTCTCACACGTACCAACACAGACTATCCCCCAATTTAACTGATCCCCAAAGGTTTTTGATTAAATAGCGGAATAGAAAATATGATCCAAAAAAAGTGTATGTATATCACACGTACACAACCACACTGGGCCCCAATTACTATTGTTTGTACCCCTAAAAGGCTAGATGAGGAGTAGGGGGAGTATGGAACAGGCAGCACCCTCAAACCTTCAGAAGTATGAGATGAAGCCCAACAACTTGGAAAGGTGGATCTCTCTCACACGTACCAACACAGACTATCCCCCAATTTAACTGATCCCCAAAGGTTTTTGATTAAATAGCGGAATAGAAAATATGATCCAAAAAAAGTGTATGTATATCACACGTACACAACCACACTAGGCCCCAATTACTATTGTTTGTACCCCTAAAAGGCTAGATGAGGAGTAGGGGGGGTATGGAACAGGCAGCACCCTCAAACCTTCAGAAGTATGAGATGAACCCCAACAACTTGGAAAGGTGGATCTCTCTCACACGTACCAACACAGACTATCCCCCAATTTAACTGATCCCCAAAGGTTTTTGATTAAATAGCGGAATAGAAAATATGATCCAAAAAAAGTGTATGTATATCACACGTACACAACCACACTAGGCCCCAATTACTATTGTTTGTACCCCTAAAAGGCTAGGAGTAGGGGGAGTATGGAACAGGCAGCACCCTCAAACCTTCAGAAGTATGAGATGAACCCCAACAACTTGGAAAGGTGGATCTCTCTCACACGTACCAACACAGACTATCCCCCAATTTAACTGATCCCCAAAGGTTTTTGATTAAATAGCGGAATAGAAAATATGATCCAAAAAAAGTGTATGTATATCACACGTACACAACCACACTAGGCCCCAATTACTATTGTTTGTACCCCTAAAAGGCTAGATGAGGAGTAGGGGGAGTATGGAACAGGCAGCACCCTCAAATCTTCAGAAGTATGAGATTGTGTTCACTGTACCCCACAAAGATTGAGTTCACTGCACCCCACAATGATTGTGTTCACTGCACCCCACAAAGATTGTGTTCACTGCACCTCACAAAGATTGTGTTCACTGTACCCCCCAAAGATTGTGTTCACTGCACCCCACAAAGATTCTGTTCACTGTACCCCACAAAGATTGTGTTCACTGCACCCTAAAAGGATGTTGTTCACTGCACCCCACAAAGATTGTGTTCACTGCACCCTAAAAGGATGTTGTTCACTGCACCCCAAAAAGATTGTGTTCACTGTACCCCCCCAAAGATTGTGTTCACTGCACCCCACAAAGATTGTGTTCACTGCACCCCAAAAAGATTGTGTTCACTGTACCCCCCAAAGATTGTGTTCACTGCACCCCAAAAAGATTGTGTTCACTGTACCCCCCAAAGATTGTGTTCACTGCACCCCACAAAGATTCTGTTCACTGTACCCCACAAAGATTGTGTTCACTGCACCCCAAAAAGATTGTGTTCACTGTACCCCCCCAAAGATTGTGTTCACTGCACCCCACAAAGATTCTGTTCACTGCACCCCACAAAGGATTTTGTTCACTGCACCCCAAAAAGATTGTGTTCACTGCACCCCAAAAAGGATTTTGATCACTGCACCCCAAAAAGGATGTTGTTCACTGCACCCCAAAAATGATTTTGTTCACTCCACCCCAAAAAGATTGTGTTCACTGCACCCCACAAAGATTGTGTTCACTGCACCCCAAAAAGATTGTGTTCACTGTACCCCCCAAAGATTGTGTTCACTGCACCCCACAAAGATTCTGTTCACTGTACCCCACAAAGATTGTGTTCACTGCACCCCAAAAAGATTGTGTTCACTGCACCCCAAAAAGGATGTTGTTCACTGCACCCCAAAAAGGATGTTGTTCACTCCACCCCAAAAAGATTGTGTTCACTGCACCCCACAAAGATTGTGTTCACTGCACCCCAAAAAGATTGTGTTCACTGCACCCCAAAAATGATTTTGTTCACTGCACCCCAAAAAGGATTTTGTTCACTGCACCCCAAAAAGGATGTTGTTCACTCCACCCCAAAAAGATTGTGTTCACTGCACCCCAAAAAGATTGTGTTCACTGCACCCCACAAAGGATTTTGTTCACTGCACCCCAAAAAGATTGTGTTCACTGCACCCCAAAAAGGATGTTGTTCACTGCACCCCAAAAAGGATTTTGTTCACTGCACCCCAAAAAGATTGTGTTCACTGCACCCCACAAAGGATTTTGTTCACTGCACCCCACAAAGATTGTGTTCACTGCACACCAAAAAGGATTGTGTTCACTGCACCCCAAAAAGATTTTGTTCACTGCACCCCAAAAAGATTGTGTTCACTGCAGCCCAAAAAGATTGTGTTCACTGCAGCCCAAAAAGATTGTGTTCACTGCAGCTCACACACAGAAAAATGGATGTGGATCACTGACACCTGCCTATCTCCAATCCCACACCACACAGCAATATCGATTGTAGTTTGTAGAACACAGTTTCCCTAAAATTCAGCAGACTCTGTCCCTAACAGGATTGAGAAGAGATCGTAGATCAGGATTGAGTGCAGATTCACCCCACCCCCCACACAGCAATATCGATTGTAGTTTGTAGAAGACACTGACCCTATAATTCAGCAGACTCTATCCCTAAAATGCCTACAACTCGCCCTGCCTAAACACTCCGACCTGTCCCTCAATTCTATCCGGACACAAATGGTTTTTTCCTGCCTATCTTTCCCTAATCAGCAGCCAGCACATTGATGTGTGCTCTGTCCCTTAGCTAAGCAGCAGAATGACGCTGCTGCGGCGGCTGCCTCGAACTTATAAAGACTTGGTCACATGCTTCAGACGGCCAATCACAGCTACTAAGACATTTGCAGGCATGGCTGGGATGGCTTAAGGCACACCAGTTAAACGATTGTTGATTGGCTGTTGAAAGCCCGCCATGAAAAGAGCGCCAAAGCATGCAAAACCCGGAAATAAAACGACCGAACACGGATTTTTACCCGAACATACAGTAAAGTGTCCGTGTCCGTGTTCGGGTAAAAAAAATCCAATTATTCGGTACGAACACGAATAATACAGTCCGTGTTCGCTCAACACTACTAAGCATCATTGCTTTGCAGTGGATGATCCTCACACTGCTACAAGTATCATGAACATTGCTATTTTCTAGTCTTGCCAGTAACTATATCTAGCATGTGATGGCTATTCTCAAAGAGGGAAATACATTATAACCTTCATATGCTCTAGTTCTTCTAATTATAGCTTAGAAGTACGATCATGTCTTTTGGGATGCTTAGCCAAGCCAGTTCTTGCAATAATTAACATTGGTCCAATTACAATGAAAAAATGAATACAAAGTCTGAAAAAGGAAAGCCAAGCTTTTTTTTCAAGCTAAAATCTCTAAGCTTTTTTTTTTTGTAGTTTATTATATTTTGTTCACTGGAAGGGGAATACAACTGTAGACAGAAGGTAAAAGAAAACTGTACTAACATAAGTGAAAGAAACTGGAATAGCGGAAGCTGTATACGATAAACTAAAGGCCATTTGTAGTCTGGGCCTGAAAATATTAGTTTTACTTTAGTGTTTGTATTGTTTTTATTGTAAAACTGACATTGTGGATACCCAAAAAAATAGGTTTACGGGCTTATAAAGGGATGACACAGATTGCCAATTTGGGCATCATTGTGTAAGACATAATACACAGCAGACAAGTAAAATAAAAGCATCAAAACAGGATGCCTGCTAGACTTTATGGTGGAAATACAGGGTTTGCTCTTGGACCAAGTCAAGCAATCAGACACTTAAGCCATCCCTAGGTGGTGACAATGAACCCTTTCCATCCTCAGCTTTCAGCGCTGTCGCACTTTGAATGTAAATTGCATGGTCATGCAACACTGTACCTAAATTAAATTTTTATCATTTTTTTCAAACAAATAGAGCTTTCTTTTGGTGGTATTTAATCACTATTGGGGTTTTTATTTTTTGCTGAACAAACAAAAAAGCCCGGAAATTTTGAAAAAACAAAACAGTTTTTATAGTTTGTTATAAAATTTTGCAGACAGGTAATTTTTCTCCTTCATTGATGTGTGCTTGTGAGATGGCACTGATACGCTGCACTGATGGGCACTGATAGGCGACACTGATGGGCACTGATAAGGTGGCACTGATAAGGCGGCACTGGTGGGCACTGATGGCCAGCACCAATGGGCACTGATGGGCGGCACTAAAAGGCGGCACTAAAGGGCACTGGTAGATGGCACTGAAGGGCAATAATAGGCAGCACTCATGGGCACTGATGGGCACTAATAGGTGGAACTGATGGGCACTAATAGGTGCACTGATGGGCACTGATAGGTGGCACTGATGGGTGGCACTGATGGGCAATGATAGGCACTGGTAGGTGACACTTATGGGCAGCACTCATGATGGGGCACTGATAGGGGCACTGGTAGGTGGCGTTGTGGGCACTGGTGGGCACTGGTATGTGGTGCTGGTTGGCACTGGTAGATGGTGCTGGTGGGCACTGGTAGGTGGCACTGGTGGGCACAGATGCCCCTCTCCTCCTCGGGACCAATGTCCCTCTGACTGCAGCGGCGATCATCATTTTTTTCTCCTCACACTGACAGCGTGAGGAGAAAAAAACAGCTGATCACCGGCTGCTGTTTACATCACATGATCAGCTGTCATTGGCTGACAGCTGATCATGTGGTAAGGGGCCGGGACCGGCCCATTACTCCGATCTGTGATCAGCCAAGTCTCATGGACTCGCTGATCACAGAGCGAGCCGCATGCGCTCCGCAGGGAGTGCGCAGGCAGCTCATGCACGGGAGACGTACATTGATGCCGTTCCGGCAATTAAGGCCTGCGCTGTAGCTGTCTTTCGGCTATAGCGCAGACAGGAAGAGGTTAATTTTGCACACATAGGTTTCCAATTTTCTCATCTGTGGGCACCCGTAGCCTAGATAGCACACAACACAATAAAATACCTAAATTTATGTGAGTAGAATCTAATAAAACTTTGTCTGAAAATCCGATAAGTAAAATAACATTGGTTAGAACAGCCAAAAAAAAAATACAGAAAAAGATATAGCTAGTCCTATTGAGCAAGGAGATGTTATGAAATGATTACTTACTGCCCTTCTGAATGAAGTAAATAACTTGCAGAGAAAGTTGCGCTTAACAGACTGGAATGAATGCAGAAAGAATGTGGAGTTCAGTCCGTACACTTTTCAGATATTAATCTATCAATTAATGTCACTGAAAGAACCAAATCGCAAGATTTTATAACTAAAATACATATAGCATAAATGTTTATTTCATGAACTCTTAAACACTCAGACCTACAACTTAAGAAGTGATCAGTTATTTTCTTTAGTCTGAGAAATTTAACATTTTACCACTCCCAAATTCTCCATATATACATTTATTAAGAAATGAAAGTCCCATCCACCCCCCTGAGCTCCTCCCTCTGACGTGTTTCGCCCTTTGAGACCATTGAATTTGATGCAACATAAACCTGATTTAACCAATCAAATCCAAGCACTTTTGTTATACTTCCAGACTTAAAGTGGTTCCAAAGTCAAAATGTTTTTTACCTTAATGCATTCCCTACATTACGGCAAAAAAAAAAACCCACCACTTATTGTGCCCCCCCCCCCAAAAAAAAAAAAACACTTAGCTGAGTCCTCTCACAATCCAGAACTGTCCCATCCGCAACAGTGGTGTTTCCTCCTCCAGGTCTCCCAGAAGACTCTGAGAGCAATGGGAGCCATAAGCTGTCAGTCAAATTATGTGAGGACAGAGTGGTGGGCAGAGGCCAAGCCACGCTGTGTGTGTCTGCGGATGCACACAGCCCAGCTTTGCTGTTTGTCTTCCAACTGGAGCTGCAATTTTCTTTAAAAACTTCAACACAGACCTTCTAAGATTACTGAACAGAACCTTAAAGGGACACTTATAAGTGCATTTTTCATATTTTATGCATGTATGCATGCCTTTCTTGCGTAAACATCCTAAAGCCCTGAGCTGCTTGAACCGCCATCTTGGATGTGATGTCAGCAGCTCCAGCAGACTCAGAGCTGTCAGTCAAGTGACACTTTTTAGTATTCCTCTTTACTGCTCCCCTGGTAGTAACACGTGCTAGGGAATTGACTAGACAAATTTTCTAGCATGTTCAAAGGCACATTTCTAGTAAATGAAGCCTCATGTTACAGGATACTGTTTTGTTCAACCTACAGTTTGGAGTTATTGTACACATTGGATTGTAATTTTCAGATTCAGAATCTGAGGCATTAAAAAACAAGGATACTTAGGGAATTTAGGGAAAAGGACAGCCAGCTGTGGGGGAAATATATTTCTCTCAGTAGGTAGACTGTGCTCATGGGATATGCTAAAATGAAACACTTTTAGGTATGGGTGGTAAATACCTTTAAAAAACGTGTTAAGGGATAGCCAAAGCCAGAACAAAAATGTAATAAATGTGTGATGTATCCCAGGAGGCTTTAGGACAGTCTCCTCTAATCTACGTGGCAGGGAGCCGGCAGTGACTAGTCAGGAAGTCATAGCCAGCTTCCAAATCCAAGATGGTGGTGGTGGCGCAGGACTAAAGACGGCACTGACGATTTTGAGTTTCTGGACTCCATGGGCTGCTAAGTACCTGTTTTGTAAAAGTCAGCAACTACAGTTCTTTTTTCAGACCCGGCTAAACTTCCTCTTAAAAGTAACTTTTACAGACCTTTTCATTTTAGTTTCCTATGGTAACACTATTAACACTGTTTTTGACAAAACTGTATGTTTTTTTTTATTCAACTAGCCTTTGTCTTCTTAAGGAATTTCACTCTTGTGATTGAATGCATTAACATTCCAACAGTCAGTATTTATGTGCCGTAAAAATAAAAACAAAACAAAAAAAATGTTTTTTCCAAATAATGTTCTGACCGGTCCTTCTATTTTCTGGCCATGACCATGACCATGGAATAAAATAATTGTTGACAAGAATTAGTTTGTTCAGTGCAACTCTCTCTAAAATATAATAAGAAATGTAAAAAGCTAAGGTATGGGTACATTTTACGAAAAATGCTTAACCTCCTGAGTCCCTTAGTACAAATCTACAATTCTGTTTCAACAGCCCAGCCAATTATCATTTTTACTGATCCCCCTTCACCTGCTAGCTCTAGAATGCACATTTGTCCAGCAAAGGTTGGCATCAGTCTCTGTATATACAGCTTTATGCAGAGGCTTCCCAACAATGGCGGGCATCCATGAACCGAGTAATGAAATTCTTTGATTTCACCAACCCTAGTGAACCCAGAGGAGGTTATCACTGGTTTTCCCAAACTAAACACAAACCTCCCAGTCTCTTACTTTAACACTGAGATTACCTGTAAATTTTCCACCTCAGTTGTATTTAAAATATATGGTCAACAATGAGCTCCGTTTTTTTCAGTGCTGATTGAGGGGAACTTTCTAACAGCAATACACATAAAAATACAATTGCTTTTCCTTAGTAGAGTGGTGAATAACAAGAACAATTTTTAGATTATTAGTTCTGTTTGTGTTCCTGCTGCAGATTTTCTTTTACTTTCTATCTACTGTTAAGAAAAATTTGAGGTATCTATTAGGGATCGACCAATTATCGGCAACACTGATATATCGGGGGCCGATATGCACTTTCCCCGATGTATCGGAATCGGCCCCTGAGGTTACTGATATTACCGATATATAGGGAAAGTGCATGTACTGGGGTGATGCCTGCAGCTAGAGGCATCACCCCGGTACCGGTGTCCATAGCCGACGGTCGACTGACTTGTAATGACAACCGATGCGGCTGAGAAGCCGCTCGATTGTCATTACAAGGAGCGGGAGGGGACGTCCCCCCCCTTCCCGCCGCCTTCCGCGGCTCGCCCGGGTTTCCTGTCCCACTGGGAGACCCGGGCATCCTACCTCCGCCACCGAAGAGAAGACCCGGGTCTCTATGTACAAAACCTAGAAGTGATGTCACTTCCGGGTACTCAGAGCCAAATTTAAAAAACTGACAGCATTCAAAATAGCCAAACTTGGCGTTTTTGAATGCTTTTCAGTGCCAAGGAGGGGTTTGGGGGTCTTTTAGACCCCCAGATCCCTCCACAAGGAGTACCTGTAGAAAAATAAATAAATAAAAAAAATATATATTTTACATGTCCGAAAATATCGGCCGATACCGATATCCGATGACCGAAATATCGGTATCAGCATTAAAAAAACTATATCAGTAGATCCCTAGTATCTATGTCACCACTCTACCTCTCCACCTGTCCAAATCTGAAAGTGCTTTGCATTCAATCAGAAAATGCAAAGCGATCTGTGAATGGCCCCTATGCTGAGTGAGGCTTCCAACTTTGTGGCAGCAGTTTGTGGAAGGCCCTTTTCAATTCCAGCATAACTTTGCTTCTGTGCACAAAGCTACGTCTATAAGGAAATGGTCTGACAAGCTGGGTCCAAAGCCTTAGCATAAATCCTTTTAGGGATGGGTTAAAATGCCACATGCAGACCAAGTGTTCTTGTACAAAATGAGTGCCTGACCTTACAAATGTTCTTTTTGGCTCAATGGAAATGAATTTCCACTGACATATTCCAAAATCTTGTGGAAAGCCTTCCAGAAGATTAGAGGTAGGTATAACCACAAAGGGTGTGGGAGGCAACTCCATATTAAAGTGTTAATAAACCCAGTACCCTGCATTCACTATATCTGGTCTCCCACAGTACACAGAACAGGGAAATTCAATAGTTTTAGTGAATATAAACTGCTAAATACCTTTTCTAATTAGCAGTTAGAGCAGTCTTGTGACTTCTATCAGTGTCTGGTTAAATCTTGTGGGAGGAGTTTCCATTCTCCCCTGATTGTCCTATAAGGCTGCAGTACCCCAGGCCCTCTGTCTTGACACTGCTGATTGGCCCTGTGCTGATCATCGGCACAGTCCCAAGAAAAAAAAAAAAACTCTTTAGCAATGAACACCAAACTGAGCATGTGCAGTTTGTCCCCTAGCCTCTGTTCTATCAGGAGATGGTTTGGAGACTGTGAAAGAAGGGGAGAAACAAAAAAGAGAGGATCAAACAGTCTTTTTACACAATGCAGATGATTAACCCCTTAGGTTCCACAGTAAGCATAACAAGCATACTTTACTGCATATATAGGCTGCTTTTACTGTTGTGAGCTTAGTAACACTATCATTTCCATGGTTTTGGAATGAGATGTTTATCCATCCCATATAGTTGTGATTGTCAAATGTACACAGACACCTTTTGGAGAATACATTATTTTCCTTAAATCTTGCACATACCTTGGTAAAAAAAAAAAAAAAAAAACCTAGGTCTTTTTCACCAAAACTAGATAACCTGGAGGTCTGTAAATGCTGAATGCTAGTGGTTCTAAGTGTTTCAAATGTCATTACATGGTCTAAAATGATAGTGTAGGATACTGGTACAGAAAATGAGCGCATGCTTTATTGCCTACTCTTTTGCTGAAATACCTCTTAGAATAATCAAGTAAAATTTATTTCAACCTCTGCTAGCTAAACACAGCAAATCCTTCAATGCCGGCTGAAGCCAAGCTGAGCTCTGCTCATAAACAGATGGCAGAAAATAAGCGCATGAGAGCACATGACCACATGCTGTCTTTTCCGAGGCACTGTGACTTCAGTCAGTCAACAAGTGCATTGCAGGATAAGCTTCTGATTTAATGGGTCATCATGGGAGAACGGGTTTGTTCTACATTTGCTATGTTTGTCTTTAAATCATTTGTAGATTTATATGACACTGTAAAATGTGTGAAATGGTTTACAGAAGACAAGAATATACAATTTGAGAATATTTTAGTGTATTAACATTCAGGAAAGCCTTCTCTATGACCCGCAGTCAAAACAGTGTAAAATTATACAAGCTAAATACAGAAAATACTGACGAGCCTGGAGGTAGGGGTGTCTGAGTAATATAACGATGTCTTGGAAGATTATTTAAAGGGCCACTGAACAAATTCAATTACAAAGTGGATTATGTAAAATGAAGTGTAATGCAATTAGTGGGTGAATATACAACAATTTGAGATGATCTGATGTTTGTACTATAACATAGTATTATTAGACTGTGTCAATATCATTGAAAAACATGTATTTTGTCCATGTATGCTAGGAGAAGACTGGTCCAATGATTAATAAATGAACAACTCTTCTCACTTTTAGTTTTTGGCTACTACATATGGATACTTGTCTTCCTGAAGGGAAACCTGCATTGGGAAAATGTTAAGGCTGTCATTGCAGACCTTTCTTAAAATGAGTTGCCTGGTCATAATATCAATCCAGGAGCTTCAGTACTTCCTGTGTCATTGACCCAAAAAAGTATGCAGATTAAGGCCCCTTTCACACAGGCAATCCGATCCGCTTATCAGTTTTTCAGGCGGACCTGATCGGATGCAGCATGCCTCCCTATGGAGCGGCGGATGTCAGCAGAGACATCACCGCTGACACCCGCTGCTATCCGATCCGATCCTGTCCGTGAAATCCAGATGGATGGAAACCCTAAATCGGATCGGACGGAATCCGATGAGAACGGGCAGGCGGTCCGTTCTCATCTGATTCCCCCATAGAGGACAGTGGGGATCTGACAGCTCCATCTCCGCACACAAAGCGGAGACGGAGCTGTCATCCGTCTGCTCAGCGGGGATCGGCATATCGATCCCCTGCTGAGCAGAATGGACTCCATCGACGGAACGGACCCATGTGAAAGGAGCCTAAGAGTTCTGACCTTTCTCACACTTGTATTGGGTCTGTGGTTGAGACATTTTATATCTAGGCACAGTACCCTTGTAGGAGGTCATGTGGTTTCCTAAATGATAGGTTCACTTTAATGCAACATTTGTTGTTGCCCTACACAGATCAGGGAGAAGAGGCAGGAGTGTGCTTTGGAGTTCTGAAAGTGTGCTGCTTCTCCTTCATACAGTATGTGTGATGAATGGGAGAAGTAAACAGGGAGTTGCTCGAATCAGGTTGCAGTACTGTTAGTCTGTCTTTCTGTATTGGTTTATAACTGTGATATGGACATTTACTCCCAATATCTTTCAAGTGTGCATCACATGTAAAGAGAATGTATAATGTTGCATATACCTTCATTCTTTCCTATGGTAAAGCCTAAAAATTTAAAAAGTTATACATATTTTTGGGGGGGATCAAATAATAATACAATAGCATTGTATTTTAGGGTTTCAGCCAGAGGCCTGAGCTTTGGGCTTCATTTCTTGGGTTTGCCAGACTAATTTTACCTGATTTGCTAAAAAATGCATGTTGTTTACAGAGCTCAATAACTCAAACACTAATATGAACACAACTGAAAATGTCAAAGCAGCGACTCATTCCCTGAAAGCCTACAGACGGCAAGCTTTTCTATTAGGCCGCAGTAAGCATAGGCTGCACATGTACAGAATTGTGAGGCCCCCACTTGCTGAGAAGAGGACTTTGTGGTCTAGCAGGGGCCCCAGCTCCTAGACCAGCTCTTTCACTGATCCAAGATAAGTATTAACAAATAGCTATAACTAGCCTAGGAAGGGGGCAGTAAGGAATTTCTTATTTTAAAGCATTGTTTAAATGTAAAACCGCTTGTACCACTAGGCTGCCTCCTTCTATGTTGAGTTGCTTCTCATGTTGTCTCCAGTCAGTTGAATTTCTGGGTTGAGCTTCTTCCTTTAAATGTTTACTAACTCACTGGTCTTGTAGTGTTTGATAAGTTGGAAAAACCTAACTCGGCATTGATAACTGCCATTGCATGATTTATATAATGATTGGTAGTGTTTGTAAACTGCTATAAAGGTAAATAAAATTATAGTGTTAGTTATTGTGCAATAATGAAACCATTTTGTCATCTTTGGTATAGAAAGAGATCAGAAAACATGACAAGCAATGGACGAGTAACTGCCATAGGAAGCCATACGTTTTGGATTGAGTGGTAAGTTAGTGTGGCTGTGGTTGAATTTGCTGCAAAACAGAATATGATTGTCCCCAGAAAGTTATATGAATAAAGCCGGCACACGAAAAGGCTTCTTCCAAGTAAAATTCTTTATTCCAACATGGATAGCGGTGACAACAGGACAAATGCTGACGCGTTTTGGCTTTACGCCTTCCTCATAGCCATGATTGTCCCCAGAAAGTGCCTGCAGCTAGGATAAACATGAAAAGGGATAATGTGGCACATAGCTGCAGCTTGCTGAGATGAAAAGTGAGCGTGGATACTGAGTGTCGAATTTTGGGTGTGCTTTAAAGGGGCATAGTTACATAAAGTTTGGGCCAACTCACAGTATATACTGCACACATCTACCACAGTCCCCATACTGGACACAGTCTGCATTGGGTCAGCAGGGGGGACCAGGTCCAGCAGGGTGACTGTTCACATCATCTGCTGCTAATGCACAAGGGTTAAAGCGTAACTCCACTTTTGTTGAGAAAAAAAACATTCCCCTCTGGATGATCTCTGTACATTACACGGATTTTAACAAACATTGTTGCAGATTCCTACCTTTTGTTATTCTGAAGAAATCATTGTTTGTTCCTCTGTGCCTCTGTGCTGAGTGGGTCAAATGGGAGTGGTTTCATAATTACCTATCAGCTGTGCAGCTGCAGAGCTCTAATAAGGAAAGCTGCTGGGCCTGCATTCCCTTTAAACATGTTCCCATTGGGAATATCTCACCACAAATGACATTTTTGTTGCAGTGGATGCCAGAAATTTGACTTGTATCTTAAGCAGACTTGTGGGAAAATTGGTGAGCCAATCACACAAGCAGAAAATTATGTTTCTGGGGTGTGGTCAGTATAAATTGTGTGTACAGAACAGCTCCAGGTAGCCATTTTGCATTGCATTTTCAGAAAATTACAACAGCTGCAGATTGAACAGGAAAGATCATTTTTAATAACATTTGATTAAAATATGATTTGTGTTGCAATTGTATACGCTATATTGTTTTTTCTTTATTTGCTATTTTTTCCCCCAAGAGAGTTACCCTTTAAGGTACACTTTGCATTTATTCTTTGGAATGAACTTTTATTGTAAGCACAGACTTTATTATTGACGCAGTATACCTTTGATGAATTCTTGTTTTTTGGGGTTTTTTTGTTTTTTGAGGTATTGATGAATTTCTGTTGTACATATAGATTTTATGAATGAATAATTTTTCATAGTATTGATTGTTTATGAATTAAGAGGTTTTTTTATGGTTTCCAAATATCGGTTATTTTTTGCAACACACATTGTGCACAGTGACATTTTTCTTTTAAGTTGCATAAACACTAATAGGCAGCGGGTATTCCAACAGCATGATGTAGAAATATATGATGTCACCCACCACCTCACCACCCCATTAATTATACAAATATCTCCTCAACAAACACACCACTGCTACACTAGCTGTACCAGTAACTGTACTGTTATTAACACAAGGCCGCGGGGGGCCCTGAGTCCTCAAAGCAGTTCTCTCCACACCACCATTCTTTCAGGGGGATACCAAAGCAGAAGAGGAACTTGCTCCTGCATTTCTTGCAGGGGCGGGGAGGACCCTGAGTCCTCAAAGCAGTACTCTGCACACCACCATTCTTTCAGGCGATACCTAAGCAGAAGAGGAACTTGCTCCTGCATTTCTTCAGCAGCACATCCCCTTGATTGTGATGTCATCTGAAATGCTGATGCAGGGCAGAGGCCTACCAGATGTTACTGTGGGTGTCCCCCTAATGCTGGTGAGGCTGATCTGTCCTATCTGGAGCTGGCCCTGCTGGCTGTGCCAGCTGCTAAGTAGTATGAGAGCCTGTTCCTGAAATGTATCCTGGACAGGGGCTTTAAGGAAGAACTACATTTAAAAACTTGAGGGCTACTTAGCAACCAGCAACTGTTAAAAAAAACAAACACTTTGGTCATGCATTTGTAACATACACCACAGAATAAAGATTTCAGCCCTTAAGATTTTGTAACATGGTGCCACTCGCACATCGCTGGTCAGTTGAAGGGAAAATAATTCCCTGGTATGGGTGGTCAGTGGAAGAAAGCATATTGCCCTGCTTTTGGCAGTCAGTGGGAGAAAACATGCCTGGAGTCGTTGGTAAATAGGAGAAAAAATGAAATTCCCTGCTGTTGGTGGTCAGCGGGAGAAAAATTCCCAACATCATTGGCCAATGGGAGAAAAATGCCTGGCGTTATTGGTCAGTGGGAGGAAAAAAAATCCTTGATGCTAGTGGGAGGAAAAGTGACTCTGGTGTCACTGGTCAGTGGGGGGGAAATGCCCCCATATAAACTCCCCATTAGACCCCAGATCAATCCCCCCTATAAACTATCCATCATACCTCAGATCAGGTCGAACTTTAAACTCTCTTTCAGATCTCAGATCGGCCTCCCTTTGGATCTCAGATCAGCATGTTGCCTCAAAGTTGATAGCGGAGTCTCCCAATATTGGCCAGTTCCTACCTGTGAATTACAAATATTTGCATATGAAATCACATGCAGTTTTCCATACTAACAGCCCATGGGTGCAACAGTTCCTGTGAGTTAGAGCTCTGATTACATTTACAAAGTATTAGTTATTAGGTATTATTGGGTATTAGTTATAAGGCATAGTATGTTTTCCAGAATGTTTCCCCCAGAGTAATGCCTGTATTACCACCCTGCAGTCAGACATCTTGGCAGCAGCAAATTCTTGTACAGAAACTAAAGGCAGTATAAAGTAAACAATTCATACAGAGATAACAAAGTATATTTATTAAAAATACGCTCATTGAGAATTTTTTTGTCAAAGACATGTAGCTAAATACATTTTGGCCTAAATATATGACAAAAATTGAATATATTGGATATTTTTTAACTTTCAAAGTAGAAAAATATTGTTATTTTTTCAAAATTGTCGCATTTTTTTATTAATATCGCAAAAAATGAAAAGCGCAGAGGTGATCAAATACCACCAAAAGAAAGTTCTGTTTGTGGGGAAAAAAAGGACGTCAATTTAGTTTGGGTACGGCGTTGCATGACCGCACAATTGTCAGTTAAAATCACACAGTGCCGAGTCGCAAAAAGTGGCCTAGACGTAAAGCAGGAAAATCCTCCGGTGGTAAAGTGGTTAACATAATATGTCATTTTCTAGATAGCTATAGTTTATAAGCAATATAGTGATGCCACCTCCCCACCCTTAGCACTGGACATTGTTAGAGCAGCACATTGATAAGGTTATTCATGTGCTCTTCCTTTCTGTAAGCATGTTCACAGTGTTATACTGACAGTTATATTGACAGCATTGTGCTATGTGCATGATTGGCTGCTTGCCCTCCTTCTACCAGTCCTGCTTTACAGGCGAATACAGGATGCTGATATAAATGCAAGGTCAGTTACACATACAATCGGTATTTTTTATAATTAAAAACACAGCTGCGTTTAATGTTTTTTTTATACCTGCTGAGAGGTCAACTTTAAAGTGGTGACATTGTTGCCAGATGAAAATATATTTGAAATAGTCACCTTTGTGTGTATTGTGCAGTGCTGACATAGAAGTCTCGCCCTGTACAACTCCCATGCTCAAGGCGCACACACCCTAAAGTATAGATGCACTGTCATGTCAAACATAACAGGAAAATACTTATTTGACCACAAACACTGTGGTATTTCTATTCTTCTCTTTTGTATTTAGCCCATTTGAATACAGTTCTGTAAAATGGTATTTTACAGTTTTCACATCGCTTATTCTCAGAGATATTAATTACAGGCATGAAAAAAGGATAGAAATTCTGGATTAATAAAGACCCAATGTTTGCGCCATATCTGTCTGTATGTCAATGGTTTTTCTTTTTGCCACTCTTAGATAAAAAAAAAAAAAATCCTACAATGTGGAGGGGTACTGCAAGGGTTTTTTTTTTTTTTCCATCTCAGTATGGGGCTTTAAAAAGAACAGAAAACTGCTAAATGGAAACCTTACAACTTAAAATGCTCATGACTCTAGACAGTAGAATAAGAGGCTATATTACTAGCTCCACCTCTAGCTCCAACAAGCTTTGGTGCTCTTCTCTATTTTGCTCTGTGAACGAATCCATGGCATTGTCACATACAAAGCAGGGCTATTAATCCTGCATTATATGTGACGAGGTAAGTAACAACAGGCAGGGGCGTAACTACAGGGGTTGCAATCGCAACCGGGCCCCATGCTCTAGGGGGCCCATGCAGCTCCCCTGTACACCTGGATAGGAGGGGCAGCATGTAGAGGAATCACTGTCCTCCTTTTTCCTCCTGTAGCTGCAGGAGGAAAATGGAGGAGATTGGTTACTCTGTATGCTGCCCCCACCACTCCTCCTATCCACTTCACTTGTGTTCTGCTGTCTTTGGGCCCCTGTGTGCTTCCCTGGTCCCCCGCCCCTACTGTGCTGCTCCCTCCCCTCTCCTGCTGGCTGCTGAAGGGGATGGTTCACAAAAGATAACCAGGAAGGGTCGGTAAATATGTCATTTATCAGCTCCTTCCTTTTCTGAATAGACAGAGTCCTAGTCAGTGACATTGTAAAAAAATAAAATGATAAAAAATAATACAATTAAAATACCAAAAAATAAAAACGACTGACACCAGTGGGTGAACTTCCAGGATCGCAAAGGTCAAATCTGCGACCGGGGCCCTGGCATTCCACCACCATTGGGAGGCCCCAAGATGGCAGGAAAGGGGCCCAGTGCAGAACTTGTGAAAGGGCCCCCGAAATGAGAGTAAAGGGCCCCAGGATCAGTGGGAAGAGCCCCAGGCTTAAAGGGAAGGGCCAGGGGTCCGGGGGGGCCCTTCATGGTTTCTTGCACCAGGGCCCTGAAGGTTCTAGTTACGCCTCTGACAACAGGTGTGCCTTAGAGAAGAGGCTGCTGTCGACCAGTTGCACGGATAGAGGGAGCCTACCTGAGTGAGGTATAAGGTAAGTATTAGAGCTTATTTATCTACCCTAAGGCCTCTTTCACACGGGCGTTCCGTATGTCCGTATATCACCCCATCCGTTTGCGAGTGATATACGGACATAATGCATTTAAATGGGATTGCGGATGTCAGCGGATAACCATCCGCTGACTTCCGATTTGCGTCCTTTCAGTTCTGTTCCGTTGTTTTTGGAACGGAACAGAACCCTATTTTTCTTCCGTTTAAAAAACAGAAAGGACGCAAAATCGGATGTCAGCGGTGTCATCCGCTGACATCCGCAATCCCATAGACATACATTATGTCCGTATATCATCCGCAATCGGATGGGATGATATGCGGACATATGGACCGGATGACACAAGTGTCATCCGTGTCCGTGAAAAAAAAAAAAAAGTAACTGAACGGAGGAAATAAACTGAGCGGCCGTGTGAAAGAAGCAGCAAAAAAAAGCCACTTAACTCTTCCAGTCTTGATTGGACCCAGCTGCAAGGGTATATTTTTGTATTGTGGCCAGAGTTGGACTTTAACTCAGCTTCTTTTTAATTATTTATTCTAACAATGTAAATTTGCTCCAGGTAAAACAAATATATTTACTGATCCCTACACGAGACTGGAGGATTTCCTGGGTCAATATTCTATGAATTTTATGTATTAAGTATTAAAGGTGTTTTTATTTTTTTTTTTGCATTTCGAAACTAGAAGGGCTATTTTACATTTTCAAAGTTTTTACAGTAAAGCCTCTTGCACACGATACTCCTGTTTGAGCATCACGCAGCTTGAAAAAGCTCAGTACAGCTTTTTTTTCTTCTGAGCTAAAATACAGCCCATTAATTGTAATGTGCCTGTGCACACAGGAGCGTAAACAAGCGCTGTGCATTCTTTGGTAAGAACAAAATAGAAAAATCTGCATTTTTGGTCAGTAATTTAAGCCTCAATGCACTCAAATACGCACGAATACTTGCAAATATTTGCAAATACTCACAAATACATACAAAAAAAAAGGTCTGCAAGTACTCCATTGCAAGTACAACATTTTAAGTACAGTGAATGAGATATTGCAGGAGACTGAAGAGATACTGAAACAGATTGGCTTGGAGTTTGCAACCAACTCATCTGTGTTTCTTTTTGCTGACCATTGCTTGAGAAGAGGAAAGGAATTTGGTCAGTAGTCTGCTATTGTGCATTTGCTAATGAGACTAGCCCATTAAGGTGTTACAATTGTTGCCAGGGGAGGAGCTGTGAAGGAGTGTGTATATATAGAGAAATACTCATTAGCTGGTCTAATTCATTAGCTGCAAGTACTCCATTGCAAGTACAACATTTTAAGTACAGTGAATGAGATACTGCAGGAGATAGTCAGGAGGTAGGCTGGAAGGTGGAAAAAGAAAAAAAAAAGGTAAGATTTGTTTGACTTAAATTTGCAAATTTTCTTATTTTTTTTTATTTATTTTTTTTCTCTCCTCTTTAAAATGGCAGACTTGGTTCAGTGCAGGAATTGTTTTGCATTTATTTCATGTTCCACTCTTTGGAGATTCGGATGCTGTCAGATCTGTAGACAATTCTCCTTACTGCAGCAGGAAATTGCATTTTTGAAATCAGAGATATTTAAATTATCTGTTAAACAAACTCCAGCTGGGACTGCTGCAATGCCACTGCCACAGAGGACCCCCAGAAATGGCAGATGGGTTACTGTAGGTTCAGGAAGACTTAGAGTGGTGGATAGAAGACATGTCCCACAGTCGGTGGTTCTCCAAAATTCATTTGCAGCACTCTCAGAATGTAAGGACAACATGGATATGGACTCAAGCACAGAGGGTGAGAAACCATCGACTCCTATGTCTAATGTATGCAAGACTGCAGCCAAGGACAAAAAAGATAAAGTGAAGTCTCAAAGGAAGCAGCTGTTGCTGGGTGATTCAATCATAAGAAGTGTGGAGCTTAAAGAAAATGGTTTTGTGAGATGTCTCCCTGGTGCTACTGCTAGACGAGATAGAAGACGTATTATTAATATTGTTAAGCAAGCAAAGCAGGAAGGGGACGTGGATGTTCTTGTCCATCTAGGGACAAATGACCTGGCTTGCAATGAAGTGTCAGAGGTGAAAAAATCTTTTATCACACTTGGTAATGACGTACAGGATTTTGCATCCACCATTTCATTTTCTGAAGTTCTGCCTGTGCATAATGTTCAGAATGATAGGCAGAGGCGCATAAAGGAGTTCAACATATGGCTTAGTAAATGGTGTCAAGAGCAAGGATTTGGCTTTGTTTCTCATGATAGCTCTACTTGGAATAGAAAGGAACTGTACCAAAAAGATGGTTTGCATCTTTCTCTCAAAGGAACAAATGTACTTAGTGAACAACTCCAAGAATTTGCGAAAGAGTATTTAAACTAGGAAGGGGGGGCAAAAGAGTGGAATTACAAGAGTCCAATTGCCCCCCCGAAACAATGCCAGAACAGGTCAGAAGCACAGAGGTTAAGAAATGATAAGCTCAGAGTCCTGTCTACAAATGCTCGCAGTTTAGGTAAAAAAATCAATGAACTTGGGTCAATAATGGCATCTGAGAATGTAGATTTAGTGGCTGTTACGGAGACATGGTTTAATGAAAGAAATGACTGGGACATAACCATACCAGGGTACTCTTTATACAGAAGAGACAGAGAAGGCAAGAAAGGAGGAGGAGTGGCCCTGTATGTGAAAGATAGCATTAAATCTAACCTAATACAAGTTGGTGAAGCCAACATAGAGTCAGTTTGGGTTACGTTGCAGTTTGCTAATCATGCAGTAACTCGTGTAGGTGTGATATATAGACCACCTGGTCAAGTCAAAGAACTAGATGATCTACTAGTTGAAGAAATAGCTAAAATGACAATGAAAGGAGAAGTTATCATTATGGGAGATTTCAATCTTCCAGATATAAACTGGAAAACCAAAATAGCAAGTTCTACCAGGAGTACAGATATTCTAAACTCCCTACTGGGGTTGTCTCTGCAACAAGTGGTTGAGGAGCCAACCCGGAGGGAGGCCATTTTGGATCTGGTATTCACAAATGGGGATTCGGTATATGATGTCATTGTAGGCGAAACCTTGGGATCCAGTGATCACCAGTCAGTGTGGTTTAATATAAGAACTGTGAAAGAGTCACACCACACAAAAACAAAAGTTTTAGATTTTAGAAAAACAGACTTTTCAAAAATGAAATTAGTCATAAATGAGTCCTTATCAGACTGGAACGGATTACATGGAGTCCAGGAGAAATGGGACTACTTAAAAGGTGCATTATTGAAGGCAACAGAAAATTGCATTAGACTTGTCAGTAAAAGCAAAAAAAGGAAGAGACCACTGTGGTACTCAGCAGAAGTGGCCCAAATCATTAAAAATAAAAAGCTAGCATTTTGTAATTATAAAAAAACCCAGAGCAATGAAGATAAGGAAATCTACAAGATTAGGCAGAAAGAGGCCAAGCAAGTTATAAGAACTTCTAAAGCGCAGGCAGAAGTAAAACTAGCTCAGTCTATGAAAAAGGGGGATAAGACATTCTTCAGATATATAAATGAAAAAAGGAAATTAAAACAAGGAATAACTAAATTAAAAACAAAGGACGGAAGGTATGTAGAAGAGAATAAAGGGCTAGCCGACTGCCTTAATGAATACCTCTGTTCAGTTTTTACAGAAGAAAAAGGAGAAGGACCTCCACTTGAAAGGATGACTAATGAATCGTTTGATGCATGTGTCTTTACAGAGGAAGACGTTCTAAGATTGCTGTCTAAAGTGAAGACAAATAAGTCACAGGGTCCTGATGAGATACACCCAAAATTATTAAAAGAGCTTAGTGGTGAGCTGGCAAAACCATTAACAGATTTATTTAACCAATCATTAGTAACAGGAGTCGTCCCGGAAGATTGGAAATTGGCAAATGTCGTGCCCATTCACAAGAAAGGTAGTAGGGAGGAATCGAGCAACTATAGACCAGTGAGTCTGACATCAATAGTAGGCAAATTAATGGAAACCCTATTAAAGGATAGGATTGTGGAACATCTTAAATCCCATGGATTGCAAGATGAAAAACAACATGGGTTTACTTCAGGGAGATCATGTCAAACAAATCTTATAGATTTTTTTGACTGGGTGACTAAAATAATAGACGGTGGAGGTGCAGTAGACATTGCATATCTAGATTTTAGTAAGGCTTTTGACACTGTCCCACATAGAAGACTTATCAATAAACTGCAGTCATTGAGCATGGACTCCCATATTGTTGAGTGGATTAGGCAGTGGCTGAGTGACAGACAACAGAGGGTTGTAGTCAATGGAGAACATTCAGAACAAGGTCATGTTACCAGTGGGGTACCTCAGGCATCTGTACTGGGACCAATTTTGTTTAATATCTTCATAAGTGATATTGCAAAAGGCCTCGATGGTAAGGTTTGTCTTTTTGCTGATGACACAAAGATATGTAACAGGGTTGATGTTCCTGGAGGGAAACGCCAAATGGAAAAGGATTTAGGAAAACTAGAAGAATGGTCAGAACTCTGGCAACTGAAATTTAATGTGGATAAGTGCAAGATAATGCACCTGGGACGTAAAAACCCAAGGGCAGAATATAGAATATTTGACACAGTCCTGACCTCAGTATCTGAGGAAAGGGATTTAGGAGTAATTATTTCAGAAGACTTAAAGGTGGGAAGACAATGTAATAGAGCAGCACGAAATGCCAGCAGAATGCTTGGATGTATAAGGAGAGGTATAAGCAGTAGAAAGAGAGAAGTGCTTATGCCGCTGTACAGAACACTGGTGAGACCTCACTTGGAGTATTGTGCGCAGTACTGGAGGCCATATCTCCAGAAGGATATAGATACTCTAGAAAGAGTTCAGAGAAGAGCTACTAAACTAGTACATGGATTGCAGGAAAAAACTTACCAGGAAAGGTTAAAGGACCTTAACATGTATAGCTTGGAAGAAAGAAGAGACAGAGGGGATATGATAGAAACTTTTAAATACATAAAGGGAATCAACTCGGTAAAGGAGGAGAGCATATTTAAAAGAAGAAAAACTACCACAAGAGGACACAGTTTTAAATTAGAGGGGCAAAGGTTTAAAAGTAATATGAGGAAGTATTACTTTACTGAGAGAGTAGTGGATGCATGGAATAACCTTCCTGCAGAAGTGGTAGCTGCAAATACAGTGAAGGAGTTTAAGCATGCATGGGATAGGCATAAGGCTATCCTTCATATAAGATAGGGCCAGGGACTATTCATAGGATTCAGATATATTGGGCAGACTAGATAGGCCAAATGGTTCTTATCTGCCGACACATTCTATGTTTCTATGTTTCTATGTCTGGAAAAAGTAGATGCTCAAACAGGAGTATCGTGTGCAAGAGGCCTTAAGAGTCATTTTCATGGGTAAACCATATTTTCCTGTAATCGCAAAGGGTGCCCTTTTCACCAAATTTACTAATTGGACAATTTATATAGTCGTAAGTGATGGTTAAACAACCCCTGAGGAGAATTTGTTTCTGAAAGTAGAAAAAAGAGGCAAAGATCCCAACATAAACAGCCCGAGCAGAGCTTTCAGCACATCTTGAGCTCAGTGCGCTGCCTCTAGCAGTTTTCATGGCAATGCAATTGATTTTGTGTTTATTTTTTGTACTTTTGTTATTTAGTTATTGTTATGCTGCCAGTCAATGCATTTATTGCAATTACTTTCTGTAAATCCTCCCCTTGTATGATGCAATTTCCTCCTTCCTTGTGAGTTCCTGCTCTCCTTCCTGATAGACATAGACTTCTTTCTTCTTACCTCCAAATGCCACCATCTACCACACCAATTGTCCAAAATGTTTGCACAAAACAAAGATTTTTACTAAAGCCAGATTTTTTAGTGAGTTCAGCCATCTGATGAAGACTGTCTGCCAGTGGTGTATTTTGGTTTTGTGCTGCCCTAGGCAAGACTACAATTGGGCGCCCTGCCCCCCTCCTATGTAAATTTGCCCCACTCCTTTTTTAACGGAGGCGACTCCCTCCAAAATTGAAGGACTACAAGTCCCAGCATGAGCCCCTGAGATCACGAGAGGGGGAGGGGGGTGAGAGGGGATGGGAGAGAGAGAAGGGTGAGGGAGAGAGAGAGGGGGCTGGGTGAGGGAGGGAGAGAGAGAGGGGGGATGAGAGAGAGAGAGGGGGAGAGAGAGGAGGGGATGAAAGAGAGGGGGATGAGAGAGAGAGGGGGGATCAAAGAGTGAGAGAGAGAGGGGATGATAGAGAGAGCGGCAATGAGAGAGAGAGAGAGGGGGGTGATGAGAGAGAGAGGGAGTGAGAGAGAGTGGGTTGAGAGAGAGAGGGGATGAGAGGGGGTGATAGAGAGAGAGGGGGGATGAGAGAGAGAGGGTGTGAGAGAGAGTGGGTTGAGAGAGAGAGGGGATGAGTGGGGGTGATAGAGAGAGAGGGGGGATGAGAGCGAGAGAGGGATGAGAGAGAGAGAGAGGGGGATGAGAGAGAGGGGGGTGAGAGAGGCAGCTCTAGCAATCAGTGGCCAATAGAGTCTCAGGTAGAGGGGGGGGCAGCTTTTTTTGCTGCCCCCCCCCTGCAAAGTCCTGCCCTAGGCCTGGGCCTTGTTGGCCTAGGCTAAAATACAGCACTGGTGTCTGCAGTGATTGTCTCTGCTTCATTCAGGCCTCAGGAAAGGATAAGTCACTATTACAACAACCGGAGTTGGAATCATCATTAAAAGACAAGGTAAGTCCAAATTAAATATACGTTTAAAAACCTTTTTTTTCTACTTTGTATAAAGCAGGAAATAGTTAAAGCCCACATCAGGCGTTTTGCCATCTATGTTCCATTGGGGAGATATCACTTCCTGCCTTGTAGCAATAATAGGAAGTGGAAGGAAATAACACCAAAGTGAGGGAAATAACCTCTCAGTTACAGTAACATGTGTCCCTATGGGAACCTTTCCCATGGTCCTGTTCTGGTGGCAACTTAAAATTTAAGATATTTACATCACTTTTTTGCTAGTGTTAATGGTCACCAGGACAAACAGAGACCACAGGATGGCAATATGAACCTGACAAGAGTTTTCATCCTTTCCTACCTACAAAATAAGTTTTGGAGTTAGATCTATTTTACCTACTTGAGTACCAGGCTGTAATACTCCTTCATTACCAGACTACTTTTCAATGTTCAGTTCCGGGATAGCTTTATTGACAATTACTCTTCCATGCAACACTATACCCAAATTAATATTTTTTTAGATGTTTTGTGTTATGTAATAACCACTGGGTATGTTTATTTTTTATTATATAAGAGAAAAAAGATCAATAATTTTGAAAAAAAAAAAATTTCTGTTAAAATTGGCAGTGTGAAAACACCGAAAAAGACCCCTTTTGGAAAGTAGATCTCATTTTTTGAGGGGGTTAAAACATAGAGCTTGGCAATGGTTTCCTAGATACAGGCCATACATAGTGGGAGAATTGAGTTGAAGAGGTTAATGTACAGATGTTGCAGAAGAAGGTAGGTGGAGGTTTAATATACACAGATATTAACAGGTACTGCCACCAGATGTTGCTTTATTCAGTACCTTTTAAAAATGGCAACCACTTTGTGACTTTAAAATGTACAACAGTACAAAAGTTGTGAAAGCTAAGGTCTAGTAAATATGTTTTTTGGGCATATGGCACCAGTCTAATAATCTGCCTGTAATGTATCCTGTAAAGTGTATCCCAGATCCTGCTGGCTGCTGGTTAGAGTAATAATCCTCCATGCAGTGATGCCACATACTCCCCACAGCTGTGTTCTTCTGGTGCTGCAGGGATGAGAGGCTGCAACTCTAAAGGACTTGTTTCCTATCCACTCGGTCATTCACAAAACATCTAGAATGATTTTTCTGGATTGCAAAGTGAGGATGAATTACCGGACCACTCACAGACCTCCATTCACAGAACACCTTGCATTCTGGGAAATTACTAGGAGTTATGTGAATGCCAAAATGTGAGGGCCCAGGGGACAAAAGAGAGATGACTTCTCATCCCTACTCCCCTATAGTCCTGAAAAATCATCATTGTAAGGAGTATCCAGCATCACAGAGGAGAGGATTGTTGCACTAACCAGCAGCCAGCACGACCTGGGATGCCCTTCATTAGAGGTACATTATTAGACTGGTGGTGCTCGCCAAAAAATGTTTTAATGGACTTAACCTTCGGCTTCTGTTGACTTTCATTGGGTCAGTACTTTTCACCAAACCCAGGTTCCTTTGGTTCATTCCAACTGTTGATCTTATCTGGACTGAATCCTTTCTGCTCTACATGTGCTCTTAAAACAGAACTTCACCTTAAAGGGGAACTTCCACTTATTGCCATCCTCTTCTATTTTTGGCAATTTTTTTTTGGGGGGGGGTTGGTAACTGGTTTTGAAGGATACCCACTCCCCCTTCCAGTAGAATCACCACAACGATCCACTGAAAGCAGGGCCGGTGCTAGACTATTTTGCGCCCTAGGCAAGACCAGCTACCTGCACCCCCCCCTAAAAAAAAACCCCCTTCCTGCACATAATGCCCCCCCTTTAACCATACATTCCCTTCCTGAACACACTGCCCCCCCCCTCCTGCACACAGTGCCCCCCCTTTAACGCTACACCCTCTTCCTGCATACACTCCTGTATACTTTGCCCTCTTTAATCCTACACCCCTCTTCCTCTACCCACTGCTTTCCTTTAACACTACACCTCCCTTCCTGAACACACTGCCCCCCCCTTCCTGCACACAGTGCCCCCCCTTTAATGCTACACTCTCTCTGCACACGTTGCCCTCCTTTAATGCTTTACCCCCTTTAACCCTACACCCCCCTTCCTATACAAAATGCCCCTTTTTAACCCTACACAACCCTTCCTGTACACACTGCCCCCCTCTCTAGAGGTGACATCCACTGGGGATGAGGAGGTGACAGGAGAGGAATGTGGCACTGGCCATGGCTGCGCCCTAGGTGGCAGTGCGCCCTAGGCGGCTGCCTAGTTCGCCTAGTGGTAGCACCGGCCCTGACTGAAAGTTCTCCACCCCCATGCCCGCAACCTTCTGGGACACGACACGGGTCCCAGAAGGCTATGGGGCCATTCACAAAGCAAAGCGCGGCTTGTGCATGGGCAGTGAGCAGCCGCCTTTGAAAACCGCAAGGAATCACAGCAAACTGCCCACAGTAAACATGCTGGCAGTGGGGAACCAAAGATCGGCGAAGAACCGATTTGGATAAGGATGGCGCAGGACCCTTGGACAGGTAAGTGTCCTTTTATTAAAAGTCAGCAGCTACGGTATTTGTAGCTGCTGACTTTACATTTTTTTTTTCAAAAAGGCTGAAGAACCGCTTTAAGTAATCAGATCCTATCCAGTGTGTTTATTCTTTACACATTAAGCACGCGTAGGTGTGCACATAGGGCAACACAAGTTTCAGAGAGACCTTATTTGATTCATGCCTTATATTGTGCACCATCTACTATGTGCACGAAGTATGTGAGTATGGATGATTTCATTTTATGCAAAAAGCAGGATCACACTGAGGGGTTGATTTACTAAAGGCAAATAGACTGTGCACGTCGCAAAATGCAGTTGCACTCTGCAAGTGCAGTTGCTCCAGAGCTTAGTAAATGATGTAAACCTTCACTCTGCAAAGAATACCCAATTACATGCAAGGAAAATAAAAAAAAATGCATTTTTGGTTGCACATGATTGGATCATGGAAGGCAACAGAGCTTCTGCTCATTTACAAAGCTCTGGAGCAAGTTTACTTTGCAAAGTGCACATTCTATTTGCCTTTATTAAAACCACCCCATGTGCATTATCTCTGTTCATGTATAACGTAATACTGCTGGATTTTTTAAATTATTATATTTTATTGTTTCAGCATAGAGAGTAAGGCCCCTTTTCACACTAGTGCGACTTGTCCCGTGAAAATCGCATGACAAGTCGTTTTCCATTATTTTCAATGAGCCCCATTCATATGTGTGCGTTTTGAAGTCGCACCGACTTCAAAGTAGTTCCTGACTTTGATTTTAATGCGATTTGAGGTATATAGCCCTGAGCCATTGCTCAAAATCGTATCAAAATTGCGGCAAAGTCGCGTCAAAAATGCGCCGCGATTCGCGGCAAAATCGCAGTACAATCGCGTCGCATGTGAAAGAGGCCTAACACTTTACTGTGAATTGCACTGTAGCACTTTGTTTTTACTTACACTATATAATATATTTAATATTTTGTATGCACTTTATAAGGTGCTGCACTTTTTGACATTGGAATAATTCAAACTAAATTGGGGAAAATATTTTAGAAGATATTTGAAATGGCATGTTAAAAAAAAAATAAAAATCAAATAACATAAATATACACTGTTCCATGTGCATGCAGCATGCATGCTAGCATACATGTGTAGGTGTGAAAGGACGCATATGGCGCTTTTCCACTGCATGGAACCGAACGGTTCGGCTCGCTTTTGTGCTTTTCCACTGCTGGTACTGCACGGTACGGTGTAGGAACGGTTCGGTACGGTACGGCGGCGTTTTTCCACTGCATGGAACCGAACGGTACGGCTCTCAAAAACAGTACCACCTCGATTTTGGTTCCAAGAGGTACCATACCCGGTACCATATCCCACAATCCCTTGTATGCAGTCACTACTAGCCACTGATTGGTCAGAGAATCGTTGTTTGGAAAAGGAGGTTTGGTTCCTCAGGCCAAGAAAAGAAAGGTGGGATTTTGTAGGCAAAGGTGAACTATGTCAATTTTATTAAAAGATTTACACATACATATAGCAAGGTGAAGAAAAAACAAAAACAAAAAAAACGGAATGGTATGAATAATTCATGTTACAGGTTTACAAATGATTATGAACCATTTTACTTATTAAGATTGAAGTGGTGATTCCCGGTTGTAGAACTGGGGTTCCGACGCGTTTCGGCACTAATAGCCTTTATCAAGGAAAAAACACCACCATATTCTATAAAGTGAAAAGTGAAGAAATACAAAAATTAGTGACTTATTGTGCAAGGTCATATCAAAAAGCAAAATAACAATATAACATTGTTTTTTCTGTTTGTGTACCTAGATTCCAGGAATAGCTATGCCCATAAAGCAGTAGGAGGGTTCTCAGGTCCAAAAGCCCCCCAGGCTTGTGACTGGATCCTGGGCTTATTGGGTCTAGAAAAAGTGAAAATATTTAGTAAATATTAGATATTGCCTGATGTCCTGTTGAGGCTGAATGAAGGAGTTTGAATTACCTCAGGTTATGGGAAAAATCTCTTGGGGATGGATGAAGGCCTGTGGTATGTGGAAAACCGCACTTCTATGTAATGCCACAAACACCTGGTTTCCCTGGAGGATGGACAGAGTTTTATACATAGGAAGTGAAGGTATAATAATTATGGAAGTAAAATTGGTGTGCAAGAGGAAAACTCACGTTAATGGCTGTAAAAGACACTTATAGTCCTCCAATAGTCCCTAGGATATGAACCTGTAGCCCTGTGTTAGAAAGGGGGGGGGGGTTTTATTGGTATTATAAAGGGTAAAAATTCCTCTCAAAATAATGCTGAAGAGAAATTGAAAGTTGCTTACTTAGAGTTTTTAAAGATCCCCAAAAATGCTGAGTTCCTGGAGTCAAGACCAAACCCTTCTTCCTAGGGATGCAATGTCCATAGAATTGTATCTGCCAAGTAGGGAGGATATATCGATTTAAAATGGTATAGATGTAACTTAAAGTTTGGCCAGCAGGTGGTGCTGAGCCATAACTTACTTAGTTGAAGGCTGGAGGTTCCATGGGATGGTGGAGGTTCGAGTGTCTGGAGAGGTGTAGACGGCCGGCTCCCGGATCTTCACTCCTCGCTAGGTGGAGCGGAGTGAGATCCTGTGGATCCCCGGCGTCTCTTCATCCATCCCCAAGAGATTTTTCCCATAACCTGAGGTAATTCAAACTCCTTCATTCAGCCTCAACAGGACATCAGGCAATACCTAATATTTACTAAATATTTTCACTTTTTCTAGACCCAATAAGCCCAGGATCCAGTCACAAGCCTGGGGGGCTTTTGGACCTGAGAACCCTCCCACTGCTTTATGGGCATAGCTATTCCTGGA
This sequence comes from Pelophylax lessonae, assembly GCF_965119305.1. Classification (NCBI taxonomy): domain Eukaryota; kingdom Metazoa; phylum Chordata; class Amphibia; order Anura; family Ranidae; genus Pelophylax; species Pelophylax lessonae. The sequence continues at coordinate 669,466,028 of NC_138768.1, read as the reverse complement.
ATCTAGGTACACAAACAGAAAAAACGATGTTATATTGTTATTTTGCTTTTTGATATGACCTAGCACAATAAGTCACTAATTTTTGTATTTCTTCACTTTTCACTTTATAGAATATGGTGGTGTTTTTTCCTTGATAAAGGCTATTAGTGCCGAAACGCGTCGGAACCCCAGTTCTACAACCGGGAATCACCACTTCAATCTTAATAAGTAAAATGGTTCATAATCATTTGTAAACCTGTAACATGAATTATTCATACCATTCCGTTTTTTTTGTTTTTGTTTTTTCTTCACCTTGCTATATGTATGTGTAAATCTTTTAATAAAATTGACATAGTTCACCTTTGCCTACAAAATCCCACCTTTCTTTTCTTGGCCTGAGGAACCAAACCTCCTTTTCCGAATGTACTTAGGGATGATGGCAACATAATCTTTTTTTGTATATCTCTAAAAACCACCCCCAGAGAATAGTTGTTATCCCACCCACATCCCACCCACTTAGTACTACTTTAGTGGAAAAGCAAACCATACCGTACCGTACCGAACCGTTCCAACATCGTACCATGGGGTACCAGCAGTGGAAAAGCAAACCGGGCCAAGCAGGGCCGAGTAGAGCCGAGCCGGTACTTGCAGTGGAAAAGTGCCAATAGAGTTTCAGTTTTATCGATTAAATCAGACAATTTTAAAAGCGGAATATAGGATATTAATACAAACAAGTCACAGGCCTCCTTCCTGCGCATTCATTGGTCAGCAAGAAAAGTTTGGGAGGCTCCTGCAGGTATGTGCTAGAGTTTCTAGGCACCTGCACATCATATCACCCGCACTTTGTCTCCATTCCCCCCATTTACCATGTCTCTTTAAATAACTTTGGTATTGAACACTGTTAGAGCATAGTAAACTTGCTGCAAGAAATTTGATTTGGTCACTTCAGTTATCCGGGGACATTAAGAGGCTAATGTTCTATTTCTGCCTGGGCTGATTCTGTTTTTCACTCAACATTCTGAAGGTTATTGTAGCATGACTAATTAATAATTGGTACTATTGTCTGCAAATTACCAAGGCCAAAAAGTATTGCAAAAAGGATTTCAGAATAAAATATAGCTTTTTTAATATATAATCTAAGCACATAAATATTCTTGATTGAACCAGTCACATTGGCAGTTCTTATCACATTAATAGAAGACGAAAGCTGATCTTTGATGTTGATCAGATTACAGAACATGGCTGGTCTTTGTATGTTGTTAAAATATTCTAACAAGAATTCTACTGGGTAATTCAATCCTCATTATAACTTTTTTGCATGTACAGCTAGCATAAAACACAACTTTTTTTATAACAACATTATCCGCTAAGAATTAAACTGGAACTCAAGGCATACAGTTAAAGTATAACTAAAGGCAAAACATTTTTTTTTTCGTTTTGGATAGAGTGCAGAATGATTAGAACCCCTGTAATTTTTTATTGCTGTAGGAGATTCGTCCTCTTTATTTGTCCTGTTTACCATTATCATTGAAAGTGAAAGTAAGAGAAATTACCCACATTTTGAGTTGTCCCCAGAAAAGTAATAGAGGGGAAATCTTCCAATGGGGACACTAGTTCTGGTGACCTGGGGGTCCCCAAGGAATTCTCTTGATTTACAGGGATTTCCCCACTCACTTCCTGTTTGGCTATGGGACAGGAAGTGAAGGGAAATCTCCGCAATGGGACACAGATGGCAAAAAAAATTTGACAGGGGTTATATCCCTACTTTACTCTAAAATGAAAAACGTTTTGCCTATAGTTCTACTTTTAATACACAGTTGAGCCGCATATAAATTAATCACCCTACCTGCCAAAAGATGCATAACTCTGTTTAGCCAATCTCTTATCCAGATACCCCTACCGAATAGAATAACCAGATTGCCAACCTTCATTTTTTTCAACAGCACTTAAAGCCCAACTCTGGTCTAAACTTTTTTTTTTCTATAACTGCCCCCTAGCTGCTTCCTAGCAGTTGACCACAAGATGTCCTCCGTCCTTCAGGTTGAATGAGGCCCATTGTCACCTAACCCAGAAGACTGATGCCCAGGGCTGCTGTTAGAAACCATGGGGCCCATACAAACAAGCTGACATGAGGCCCCCATACAGACAACCTGACTTGGGGCCCAATACACCCAATGCTTCAGTTATGAATGAACGCAGAGGGTGATCCGTATCGATCACTCATTGTGTTCATTCAGGAAAGGAAGGGGCTATTAAATACGACATATCTACCTAACCCTGCCCCCACTCTCAATCTTAAAGGATCCTATTGTGTGCTTGCAGCTGCAAGTGGGAAGATGAGGAGGGAAGCCATCAGCGCTATGGGGGTAGGGTGCACACAGGGGGGCCTGGGCAGCAGAAGGAAATGATTGGTGCACAGCGACGGTAATCGTTGTGGCGGGGGGGGGGCATTACAAGAACTGATCCTTTATGGCTCCTTCTGCTACAACTGAAAGCCAACGGGGGGGGGGGGGGAGGAGAAGAATGGTTCCAGTAATTGCCCCCCTGCCATACCGACCATACCGATCACCCTGCCTGCCCACATCCAATTCACCCTGCTGCCTGGGCCCCCCTGCTGGCCTGGGTCCCGTACAGGAGGACAGGTGGTATACCCCTATGTACAGCCCTGCTGATGACTGTAATGTAAATGAAGGGTGTAAATTCTCTGCTCCCTTGAGGGGACATCACTACATCTCCCTTTATTCACAATGTGCTGAGAGGGGCGCAGATGTCATTACCTCAGTTCTGCTCTCTGTATCCATAAGGAATGTCCAGCCTCAAGAAAATAAAATAAAATAGACCCTGTGGCATCACGTTATTGGTCTAAAGACTTTAGAAAAGGAAGGTATATTAAGAAAAAAAGCATACTATACAGTAAGAGGGACCACAAGGGGAGATGGGGGTTGAAGAAGCACACAGAATTGGGGTTTAAGCAATAGACTTTGTCCAGCAATGAAGCAGCATAAACAAACTGATGAGGTCATCCCTCTACTCACTTTGCTCTTAGTATGCTTCCTGTGCACTGTGCATTAGTCTAGAATTGGCTGACAGTGCTGTGCTTCTCTCTTTCAGTCTGAATACTACTGTAATATTGATTTTTTTTTTTTTTTTGTGAATATACAGACTATACTACTTTGCTTTCAATTTTTGTAATGACTATATAACTGCATTAAATGGTATCCTTTTAAATCTGCCTAGAGTTTATCTTCATTGCATTTGGAAAGTAATTCACATAGCGAGAGGCAGAATAGGAGGTATAATACCTGTGTTCAGTTAATCTATAAGTTAGTCTTTAATATCTTCCAACCTAAATGTCTGATGAACAAGTACAGTATCTCTGCAAGGACTTTGTACCGCAGTACAAATACATACTGGACTTATCTAACATATGTAAACACACTCCTATCAACAAAACATGCATATATTCTCACGTCATGAACCAACATGCAGAAATCTAACATAAAAGATGTGAGCTTATGTTCAAATAGGTTTTTTAGGCTGACAAGTATTGCCTTTATTAATATACAAAGTAGTAAAATTATATTAGTATATCCATTGCATATAAATCTGAGCAGCAATGGTTTATTCCTAACATGTATGCTTAAAATGAGAACAGTCATTTGCTTAAGAAATATTGCTGAATTTAAAAATATTAATTGCAAAAACGTGTGTGAGCTGGCATATTCTCCAGACGCAAGTATAGCAGAAAATCAGACTAAAGAAAAATTCCAAATCTTGTTATTAAATAGCAATTCACTAATCGCATTACATTCAATTGATGGCAAAAATCCATCTTCTCTTGTGTTTCTGGCATTCACAGTTCTAATAGATGCTTAAAGGTAAAGTCCACCTCTTGGAAAAAGTGAATAAATGCATCCACATTGGTAAAAAAAAAAGTGCATTTAATTTTTGGGGGGATTTGGAGCCTGCAGAAAAGTGCAACCACAACCAGTGGGCCGTGGGGTGCAATACACAGGTTCATGCTAACTCTTCCCCTAGCCCCAGGTCAGTCCAGAGATATGGACCTGCCATTATAAATGATGTAAACATTGGTCTACAAGTCTCTGCACTTATTTTCCATTTACTGTACCCTATGCATTGGTGACATATGGGACATATAGTGTTCCATTCACATATCTTTGTAAATGGATGATGCAGCTGTGTGGGTGAAACATGCAGATTTAGGTTTTAATATCATTGAAGTGATTTTGAACCTTTAATTGTTTTTTTTTAACCACTTCTGGACCAGAAGGATTTGCCCCCTTAATGACCAGGCAATTTTTTGCGATTCGGCACTGAGTTACCTTTTTTCCCACAAATAGTGCTTTCATTTTGTGGTATTTGATCACCTCTGCGGTTTTTAGATTTTGTGCTATAAACAAAAAAAGAGCGATAATTCTGAAAAAAAAAAAAAAACGCAGTGTTTTACTTTCTGCTATAAAACATTTCCAATAAAAAAAGCTTAGCTGAAACTGCTGATCTGTCCCTGCCTGTCTGAGAGAAGATCCGCCTGCTTTTTTTACATAAGCAGGCGGGTCTTCTCTTGGTTTCCCGGACGATCGCAGGAGGGCAGCGGCGATCGCCGCTGCTCCTCCCGCAGCCCGCCTCCCGCTGTGTCTAAACACAATGGGAGCGTGGCTCCTGCAGCGCGTGTGTGCCACTGAAACCACATGCACTCCAGTCACGTATTACTACTGCAGCCGAGCCGCCCTGACGCAGTAAAATGGCGGCGGGTGGTCGGCAAGTGGTAAATAACAAACAGGTTATACTTACCTGCTTTGTGCAATGGTTTTGCACAAAGCAGCCCTAATCTTCCTCTTCTGGGGACCCCCGCCAGCGCTCATGGCTCCTTCTGCCTTACGAATGCTTGCTGGGGGGGCTACTTATGCAGGCTAACTCCCGATCCCTACTGGCTACATTCATAGACACAAACAGAGGGAATTTGGCCTGCCCCGCACTCCCTCCTCAGAGGATTTGATTGACCGCAGCAGGAGCCAATGGCTCCCACTGCTACCAATCTGCCCTTGAGGAGGGAGGAAGAGCGGAGAGAACTGCTGCTCTTGCGCACAGTGCTAGATCGCAATTGGGCTCGGGTAAGTATAAGGAGGGCTGAGGGGGGGATCCTGGACATAGAAGGTTTTTTAACTTAATGCAGAGCTGTACTTTAGGCGTGGCAGCCAACACCTAACAACTGTATTTTCATTTGCTCCATCAGCTCATCCCTTACAGTTTTTACGTTTTGTATCACTTGACCCTTTCTTCTAGATTGTAAGCTCTAAAAAGCAAAGCCCTATGATAACAGACTGTTAAAGGGATATTAAAGTCTTGTTTTTTTTATTTAAAAATAACAAACATATTATACTTACCTCCTCCGTGTAGTGGTTTTGCAGAGAGCAGCACAGATCCTCCTCTTCTCGGGTTCCTTGCCAGTGCTCCTGCCCCTCCCTCCTGTTGAGTGCCCCCACAGCAAGCAACTTGCTATGGGGCCATCCGAGCTGAGCCACTGCTCTGTGTGTCTATTCAGACACGGAGCCGCAGCTCAGCCCCAGCCCTCTCTCTCTCCTCATTGGCTCACTGACTTTGATTGATAGCAGTGGGAACCAATGGTGCGCATTGCTGTGTCTCAGCCAATCAGGGAGAGTCCCAGAGAGACAAGTCTCTCTTGTGCAACATCACTGGATCAAGATTGGGCTCAGGTAAGTATTAGGGGGGTTGTTGCACACAGAAGGTTTAGGATAAAAAAGCTTCTACCTTTAGAATCACTTTAACCACTTGCAGACTTGCATACATTTATTGTGGGGGGGCGGCCGCTTTGTGCCAGATACGTGATCTGACACTTCCAGGTCTGTGCCAGACATGTGATCTGACACTTCCAGGCCTGGGGCGCGCAAGTGCGCCGCCGGTGACCCACTCCTGCTGTGATCACACACAGCAGGAGCCCGACAAGGCAGATTGTCGTTCTGTCAGCGGGGAAGGCTTTTTTCCTGTGTTTCTACAAAACAGGAACATGGATCTTTGCCTTCCCCTAGTCAAAGCACCTCCACCACAGTGAGTAAGCACTAGCTAGGCACACAGGTAACCCTTTGATCACCCCTGATGTTAACTCCTTCCCAGCCAGTGTCATTAGTACTGTGACAGTGCATATTTTTTAGCACTGATCACTGCATTAGTGTCACTGGTCCCAGAAAGTGTCAAAAATGTCAGTTAGGTATCCGATTTAGCAGCCGTAAAATCGCAGTTATGCTATAAGTCGCCGCAATTACTAGTAAAAAAAAAAAAAAAAAATATCCCACAGTTTGAAGACAATATAACTTTTGCAAAAACCAATCGATATACGCCTATTGGGATTTTTTTTTTTTTTTTTTACCAAAAACATGTAGCAGAATACATATTAACCTAAATTGTTGAAGAAATTGGATTTTTTAGAAAAACTGCCTTTTTTTGTTTATAGCGCCAAAATTAAAAACCGCAGAGGTGATCAAATACCATCAAAAGAAGGCTATATTTGTGGGACAAAAAGCACAAACATTTTATTTGGGTACAGTGTTGCACAACTGCGCAATTATCAGCTTAAGTAACGCAGTGCCATATTGCATTCAAATGGCCTGGTCATGAAGGGGGTAAAATCTTTGGAGCTCAAGTGGTTAACTAACTATATAGTACACGACCAGAACTATTGTATTTGCATGTTTCCCTTTGTAGTCATTTTATCCTGTGTCAATATATATGTTTAGCGAATGCTATTCAATACCCTATGCATCTTTATGGATTGTGCTGATGCTTTAAGAAACGGAATTGTCTTATGAGAGCACAAGTGCTATAAATGAAATAATTATTCTCATGGCAGCTATTTTAGTAAGAAGAACGTATCTCAACTGCTTGGACAACGTGAAAAAAATTGTCAAGACAGCCAGGTTTCATCTACTGCAAAAATTGTGTGCGTGTCCCTTTCTCACATAGGAAACATCTATCCGTTTTTTTTTTTTCCAGCCTAACTAGATTCAGCACTATCATCACTGCATAATCACTTGACATTCTAATCCTAATGAATATTTTACGTAAATCTGTAAAAACATCCCATTCTCTTTTCTGCCCCCAATTACATAATATCAACATTACACTTTAATGGACTGTGCAGGTTAAACATTACACAATGTTCCACTCATCGTTTTCCATATATCTTTAATATCTGTGCTGTTTAGTAGGCTTAAAATAGGCGTAGTCCTGCAAATCAACAAGTCATTCAGGTGTTTCCACCTCTGGGACATGAAGAAACCAATCTGTCTACAGGAACAAAGACTCAGGCCGCACATCACCTGCATCTACCAGTGACAAGTATATGTGAACTGGTAAACAGTCTCGTCTCATCTAATGTGGTCCCTCTGGTACTCTCACAATCTGTATCCTTGGAGATAATTCACTAGCAAAGACAGGGTATTCTCAAGCAACATTTTTCCCTGTGGTAACCATTACTCTGGAAATACTTTATCTTTTTCATTTTGACAGATCACAACAAAACATCGAAAGATGCATAATGTACTATTTGGCTTGTTTAAAGGGAGCTATCATTAAAGCTCAACTCCTTTCTTTTAATAGAAAGTGAAAGAATAAAAATGCCTGTAAATTATTATTACCGCATTTTTCGAACTATAAGGCGCACTGAAAATCCTAAAATTTAATCAAAAACTGGCAGTGCGCCCTATAATCTGGTGCGCCTTATATATGAAAATAGTTTTAAAATTTACCGTTAACTGGATGGTTTGACCAAAGGGGTGCAACCCCTGGACATAGGTGTCAATCGTTCCTTCAAGACGAAACTGCGAATCACGTGGGAAAACTGAATGATGGAAGGAGAGCACTCCTTCACGAAGACCGGGAGGCAACGCCGGGCCAGTTATCCCACTGTGTGCCAGTGGATAGTGGATGCCTGGCATAAAGTATCCGCCAGAACTGTCATCCGAGGGTTCGTGATGAGCACCTGCTAGTAAACCTCGCGCGGATCAACGTTCCAAAAAAAAAAGTGCGCCTTATAATCCGGTGCGCCTTATAGTCGCGAAAATACGGTATTGTTGCCTGTAACTGCACTGGGGAGCGTTTCCCTTACCTTTATTCAATGACACCAGGTCAAAAAAAAAATAAAAGTCACCAAGGGTCTCCACTATGGTTAAATACAAGTGTTTTATTTTTTGTTGCTGTCTCATCACTTCTAGTCCCTCTGATCCCTTGTCTCCTGAACAGGAAGATAGGGGAAATCAGAAGAGGTAACACCGGACAGACCTGCATTTAGAAAGAGCTTTTTGGGGAAGCCCCCTATTGTTTGGTGAATATCAAGTGGCTTTGCATATGTAGGAAGCATGAACATTTTGCTTGTACAGCAGCCCTTCATGTTCTTCGATGACCCCTGCTATGCAATTTCCTTGTGACCGATGATGTCATTTCACTACTGCTTTGTGGTGGGAAAACCAGGCTACACTTATTCTGCATCTTTGTAATCAGCAAAACCAACAGGAACAGCAGATACAACTGGTCATATACTGTATGTACTGCAGTGGTTGGACTTGCATGCACCATCTGACGGTCTCAAAATGTCACTGGAACCAGTTTTTCCCCTAGGCAGGGATTCTCCATCTGCTCAAGTATTTCTGTGTGGGGCAGTTGAGTAGGACGGGATAGTTGCTCACAGACAAAACCAGCAATGTTTTACTTCAGGGAAAACAATGTCAATTGGGCATTGCTTTCTAGCTTGCCTATATTCAAAACAGTGTTGTGTGCTGCACCACAGGCATTAGTTCATTTCCAGACTGAACTATCCTACAATGTCTAGAGCAGGCATTGTTAACCAGTGTTCCATGTAACCCATGGGTTTCTAACAAGGTTGCCAGGGGTTCCTTGAGATATGTCTAACTGACCTTCCATCTGATGGTGCTCTCACAGTTCCAGGTCTATTGTCATATGGTAGAGCCAGGAGCATGACACCAGTCATCTTTTCTGCTGGCTGTAAGAGTAACATTCTAACCAGTACTGTTAGGGGTCATTATTTCTACTGACCACCAATGTAAGCAGTCCACAGACAAAACCAGCAGTGTTTTACTTCAGGGAAGCCATCAGCGCTGTGGGACAAGACAAAACCAGCAGTGTTTAGACAATGTGGGCTCACATTGTCTATGTAACCAGGGATGGAGGCACCTTGCCTACAGGCTGGTGCTTCATTCAAAGTCCCACCGTGCGATTTCCGTGCGTTTTTGGTGGATGCAGTCTAATTTGACCCCAGTTTTTTCATATACAGGGATGGAGACCATAGCATGACCTGCTTGTCTCATGTAAAGTCCCAAATATTTTATGAAATTAGGAATGGAGGCACTGTGCTATACAGGCAAATTGCCTCATATAAAGTCCCAATCTGTGTTTTACACTGCATCCGCCAAGGGGTTGGAGGTGTATGCTTCTCAGCTGGTCGTTTTCAGTTTGTACCATCTTAAGAACATTGCTATTAGAGTTTTTAGATACTAGACCAGTCATGGATGGAGGTGGGTTGGGGGAAGTTTGGGCTGCTCCCTCTCACCTGCCTCCTATCCATCCATTAGCAGCCATGTGCTCCCAGAGTGGAGACACTCAAATTTAAAAGTGTTAGGAATGCAGATAAAACAGGGTGCCGTGTCGTGGCTCTGCAGCTTACACATGCATTTGCAAATGCATGTCAACTAAACCCCTGTTCTTTATTTACATCATGAGACAGGTCTACTTGGTTGGTGGCAGACTGGAGGGTGAGTACATCAGACTGGGGGCTGGCTGGCTTCCATGCACCTCTCTTAATCCTTTTCAATTTGTTTAAACCAGCAGTGTTTTACTTCAGGGAAAACAATGTCAATTGGGCATTGTTTTCTAGCTTGCCTATATTCAAAACAGTGTTGTGTGCTGCACCACAGACATTAGTTCATTTCCAGACTGAACTATCCTACAATGTCTAGAGCAGGCATTGTTAACCAGTGTTCCGTGTAACCCAAGGGTTTCTAACAAGGTTGCCAGGGGTTCCTTGAGATATGTCTAACTGACCTTTCATCTGATGGTGCTCTCACAGTTCCAGGTCTATTGTCATATAGTAGAGCCAGTAGCATGACACCAGTCATCTTTTCTGCTGGCTGTAAGAGTAACATTCTAACCAGCACTGTTAGGGGTCATTATTTCTACTGACCACCAATGTAAGCAGTCCTTATAACCCCTGATGGACTAATGTCAGAAGAGGTTGCTGGAAAATTGTATCAAGGGTTCGTCTGGTTTAAAGAGGTTGGGAAAGGCTGGTCTAGAGGCCTAAATCCCTCACTTCTCTATTCTAAAACAGCCTTTTTCAACTAGGGTTCTGTGAAACCCTGAGGTTCCTCCTTAGGATGCTAAGGGTTCCTTGAGTTGTAAACAATGATCTTTCACCTATACTGCCTATTTTTCACTAACCACCAATGTAAGGAGTCAATTATATGCAAATTACTAATGTTAACTTTACAATATTTAATGTTTATGTTTTTTCCTGTTATCAATCTTATTCAATTTAAGATTCTTACTTAAGTTATTTTGGGTTCTAGAGCATGGGGTGTTAAAACATTACTTGCCCTGAGTGTCAAATTCACAAGGTATGCCATGTTGCTTATGTTTTTTAAACATTTTATTTAAACCTATCTACAACTTATTGATCACACTAATCTACCACGGGCTGGGGGTATAATCATTTTTAGCAACCGTTCCCTGAGACTTAAAAATTATTTCAAGGTTGAGAAAGTCTTTTCAAGTTGGTGTGGGTCTATTAAATCACAGTTGTTTTTAGATAAGGAAAGAATAGTGACTCAGTAAGAAAAACAAAACACCTGCAACCTTCAATGCTATGAATCATCACCAAGTATGTAGCATTACAAGGATTTTTTCTTTCCAACCTAAGTGAGTGAATTGTATACAGTAAAAAAAGATGCTCTGTGAGAAAATCATTGCTATTCTTCAGTGAATTGCTATTTTACGTATTCCATACATATACTTGCATGTAAGAATAACAAACTGATCAAAGTTGTCAGCAAGCAAAACTTTTTACCAAATGCACAGTACCTAAATGCAGTGTTGCAACAAATGTCTTTAAAGCACTAGGGTAATGTTTAAGCAGCAAAAGTGGTTGACATATCGGCATCATCGATGTATATAAAAGTAACCAGACAGAGCCCGGGTGTGGTTAGACTTAAAACACCAGAAAAAAATACTATAAGTAAAAACTTTTTTTGCCATTACTACAGGACAATAAAATGGTACAAAACTTGGGCACAATTGGACATATCAGGATTGATTTACTAAAACTGGAAAGTGCAAAATCTGGTGCAGCCAGGGCTGCTCTTAGAAATCCCGGGGCCCCGTACAGACTACCTGGCAGGGCCCCGGCAAGAAAATATTAAAGATATATTTAGCTAAAATTACAACAAAATCACTATTAGCAGACACAAATATAGCATAACTCGCATAATTCCTGCTAAATCTAAAAAAAAAAAAAAAAACGATGTTAAATAAAAAAGAAGATGAGATGAGAAAAATATACAAGCTGGGCAGTTGTAGCTCAGTGATCAGAGAGACAGAGAGAGAGAAACAAAGTTACAATTTACAAATAAACTCCTGAGCAGAGATAAGTGCTGGGAGAGGGGGGCCCACACAGGGAGGGGGATTAGTGAGGGACAACTGTCTCTTTCGCAACAGATACAAGCTGATAGCAGGGAGAGGGACAGATCAGATTCAGGTGCTGGAGGAAGATTTCTGTATTTGTTGTCCATCACTAATCCCCCTCTCTGTGTGGGCCCCCCTGTGTGCTCGGGCCCCCTACACGAGGGCTGGTGGTCCCCCCTATCAGCGGCCCTGGGTGCAGCTGTGCAAAGAAACCAATCAGCTTGCAGGTTATATTGTCAAAGCGTAATTAAACAAGCTACAGTTAGAAGCTCATTGGCTACCATCACAGCTGTACTCTCCAGTTTTAGTAAATCAACCCCAAATGTCATTATAATATAAGGCTTTATTAATTTTGTACGAATTAAAACTATATAGATGGCCTATTGCTTTACTATATCTGATAGAATTTGATTTAGTATGGATATGGTACTGTACAGCTCATACTGTAGATAATATAGATGAGGCAGCTGAAACAGTTTTTCATTACTAGTATTATTATCTGTAAGACCATAATTTTATAAAGGATTTAAGAACTTGAACTGTGGAATTTTTGGCTATAAAAAGACAAGCAAAAAGCAAAGGACCGGCCACCAATATTATATGTCATCCCCCTGCAACTCATTTTTGCCTATTACCGATTACCATGTCTTGTTTCACACAATGTCCCTGTATGGATGCAGCTGTCTTGGAAGAGGAACAGAGCAATCAACCCTTATGTCAGAGGTTCCCATCTGATGACTGGTGGGTAATAATGAAAAAGCAGCAAGAGAGGTAGAGGAAGCACTGATCCACAGAAAGGAATAAATAATAACAACTAGATCCTTGCACTGCAGGCCCTCAGGCAGAGGCGTAACTAGAACCTTCAGGGCCCTGATGCAAGAAACCATGAAGGGCCCCCCAGACCCCTGGCCGGGGCCCTTACCTTCAAGCCCAGGGCTCTTCCCACTAATCCTGGGGCTCTTTACACTCGTTGCATGGCCTTTTATTACGGTCCCGCAGCAGGATTCTTTCACAAGTTCTGCAGTGGGCCCCCTTCCTGCAATTTTGGGGCCTCCCCACAGTGGTGCAATGCCAGGGTCCGGTTGCAAGTGTGACCTTTGCGATCCTGGAAGTTCACCCACTGGTTTGCTACCGGGCCCCCTGGAGCATGGGGCCCGGTAGCGATTGCAACCCCTGCAACCCCTGTAGTTACGCCCCTGCCCTCAGGCACAACTTCCTATTCAGCAAGGAGAACAGTGAGCATCACAGTAGTAACATTACCAAATCTCACTTACAATCTCATGAGACTAGCAATCAGAGGCATCAGTGCCACCGTGGATCGTACACAGGAGATATACAGCTATGAGGACAGAGAACAGAAGTGACTAGGTACAGTCAGGAAGCGCACTGCTATGTTTAAAGAGTCATTACAAATACCACCTAAAAAAGAAACATTAAGCAGACACTCACCATATCTTCAGACATCATCTAAAACACAATGTTTCTCTTCTCAGAGGGGCTGACTTCCTCATGAAGCATCTATGTATGTGAAAGTGCCACAGAAAGCAAGATCCAAGAGGCAACCCATGGAAAGGAAACTAAATTAAATATGATTTTCACGAATGGATTAGGTGGCATTCATTCACACAGCAAGAAAATAAAGGAAGAAAATTACCAGATCTGCGATGGTTCTTTCCTGTGTTGCAAGAACAACATTTCTTCTGAACTACTCAGCAGTTAAATATAGAACATTATGGTGAGTGTTGCTCTGACAAGTGATGCTTTCATGTTAAAGGTTTGGAACGCTGAAAGAAAATAATAGGACAAAAAGTGGCCACCAATAAGCAGGTCTTAAACTCTGTGCTGTCTATTTTGACATACTATTTGTTGCACATTTGGCACCGCTTTTCTTAGGTACTGATAAAAAAGTGCTAAATCTTTAATTGTATGCATTTTCATGTGCTTGTGTAACTAATAAAAACTATATATTTTCTATGAAGCTTAAAGTGGAACTAAACATCCGCTGTGATTTACTGTGAGCAAGCTGGCTTTTTATTGCAGAAGAGACATGCAAAAGAGCCTACCTGCTTATTCACAGCAATCCCCTGCATATAAAATGAACTGGGCATGTGCAGCTCAGCTTACAGCTTACAGTGACAGGCCTGGTCCCTGCGCATGAGCAGAATGGATGTCATCCCCTGGTGGCCAATTAAAATGAATGAAAACTAGTACACAAAAGAAAATGGTGGCACCAACAAGAGCCAGAGACTATTGAAGGGAAGTTGAGTATTCCCCCCTTTAGTTCCACCCTAAAGCAGACCTAAATTGATTTGCTACACTATAGGGCACATTTAGAAATATCCATTGTGCCTAAGCACTACCCTAAAAAATATTTTTTTGTTGGAATTCATCCTGGAAAATAGCATTGCACTTGCTTTTATGTGAGTGTGCCTAGGCCCTCCTGTGTCTACAATCTCAAAAATGTATATCTGCTGTGTGAAATTTAAGGCATTGTTGCCTTTGACTGTAGTCTAAGGAAATTTTAAGGCATATTTGGTAATATCTCACTGTTCTTCTTGCTGTAAGCTCTGACTTGAAGAACCAAAGACGGCCACCTCCACGCAGAGACACAAAACAGAACAAGGCATGGCAAGTCAGTAATAGGGGAAAGGGCAGCTGCAGGGAGACCACTGATATTTGATAATATCTCACAGTTCTTCTCACTGTAAGCTCTGACTTGAGGAAGCAAAGCCCTGCCTCTACCAAGATGGCCACCTCCATACAGAGACACAAGTTAAAGCAAGGTATGGTAAGTCAGTAATAGGGAAAAGGGTAGCGGCAGATAGACTAACAATTTTTCATAATATCTCACGGTTCTCTTCACTGTAAGCTGTGATTTGAGGAAGCAAAGCCCTGCCTTTACCAAGATGGCCACCTCCACACAGACACAAAACAGAAAAAAGCATGGTAAGTCAGTAATAGGGGAAAGGCCAGCTGCAGGGAGACCACCAACAATATTGGTAACGAATGTTTCCCCTCTGCCTTTTTTGGACCCTATTTAGGGTTAGCATTGTGGATTAGGTTGAGATTAAAAACTAACTCCATTTTTATATCATGCTTATACCATATTTAGGGTGTAAACATGGTATAAACTACCAGCTCCAAAACCCATACCAGCCTATATCCTTACCTGATTAATAGGGTGCACCTTCCTGTTATTGCTTTATTAGTATGGCTGGCTAGCCAGGTACCTTTATATGGACCTGAGGTTGGGAAAAGGCTTTGCAAGAGCCTGCACACTGCACCTGTGAAACATTGATCACAGTAGAAAATCTCTGCAGGCCACAATGCAAAATGTAAATTTTTGGTTCGATATTTACATTTGAGATTAAATACACAAAAGTAGATATGGACTTTCACATAAGCTAATACTAATGAGTTTGTGTAACATAATGTATTATTTTAACATATATAAACCCACTATATTGCTGCAACTGAGGTTTTCATCTCAAGTTGAAGGTTTGTTTAGCCTATATAGCAAGGCTGGAGTTGGTGGTCAACTCTTGAGGGCACTCCGAGGCCTCTATTGTACATATTTATTTCACTAAATAAGAGAAAAGAGCTTGTATCATTTGTAGAGCCAAGGTAAATTAAAAAAAAAAGTCTTGTGATGGATCTCCCATGTACAAGTGATCTCCCATGCATCATATTTAATTCAGAAAAATTCTTGATCTGATATGATTGCTCTACCCTAACTTAACTGCCAGCTTTGGTTTTTTGAAAGGTAATGTTCATAAAATGGAAATTTTTTTGCTAGTTCAGTCTCCCCTGTACTGTTTGGCTTCTAATGTTTCTCAAGACATTGAATAAAGGTTTGTTAAAGGCTAACAAACATACATGGAGACTGTTGTTTACAAATTTGATTCTCTTCCGATACAAAGGGATTACACAAGATAATGTAATGATATTGGGTCAAAGCAGGGAGAGACAGAAAAGAACAATGAGGAGGGAAAGAACAGGGGAATAAAACTAAAAGGGGAGGGTGGGGGAGAGAGAGATTGAACAGGGTACTACGAGTCAAGAAAAAAAAGAATGGTGAACAATAAAAATATGAGAAAGAAAAAATATGTTTCCAATTGGCCTGTATGCTTGTTTTTCGGTGTTATAGGCCAGGCATTTTCTGCACTTGCTGAAGGGTTTTAGATCCTAAAAAAAAAACACAAGTGCAAATCTCAAAACCCTTTAAAATGGGTCCTATTACTCTACTTTTCACTGCCAGAATCCTTAACGATTACCCTAAAACAATTGCATAAGTCTTAACCTTGTCCCCAAAACTTAAAGTGGAACTTCACTCTCTCAATCAACATTGACTATTTTTAATCCTTATGCTGCTAGCATTAGTAAATAAATAGAAAAGTCATATTTATTTGTTTTAAACTTTTTTCACATTTCTTCATTTACTTCCTGGTTTCCATACAAATGATGCCAAATGATGGCAAATGATGTCATACATCCCAGGAGTGTTCAGGAGGGGAGGAGGATTTTCTCAGTCAAGCACACCCTTCTGCCTGCATGCTTTAACCAAGGGCAGATGTATTACAGGAAATAATTGCTACATGAGTCCTTTGCCCTTACTCAAGATGGTCACAGCCAGAAATGTTAGGGGGTGTTTTTCAAAGTGATTTCTCAGCAAAATAAAGCATGGAGACATGGATGGATTGGGGAGTTTGCTTTGAATAATAAAAATAATTAAATAACTTGTGGTGCTCAGATGCAGTGTAGTTCCGCTTTAACCCTTTACATGTCCATAACACTAATTCTAACCTTATTCTAACTGCTAAAGGGCCTGTCTACCCACAAAATATTATTTTAGCTATCAGTTAAGGCTAGTGGGTTATTTTACCTATATGTCTTGGATACTGCAAAACACAAAACTCCCTGCCATAACCTCAACTCTGCTCCTTTCCACATGGAATTTTTGGTATGTTTTATCTTCCAGCATATCTTGTTAAATTTCTTATAATATAAAATAAATTACAATGTAACAGGTAAAATGTGAGCTCATCATAATAGCTGCAGAAGACTCGGAAACTCAAGCACAGATAATTCACCTAAAATGCCCGTGCAAGATAGAACACTGTAAGGTGTTTTAACTCTCCTGCATGTACCAAAATCTGAAATATCAGTTTTGGAATGACTGACCCTTTAAACCAAACCCACTAACTCCTGACCCTAACATGAACTTTATCTACTTTCTCAGCTATTTCTGACTATAAACCAACAATGATCCAACCTTTGACCTAAAGCAGTAATCTAATGTTTTCCCTTAACTAAACTCACCTGAGACATACTCACCTTGTCTTGGGTTGGGAACAGGGGTGCACAATATTCACAATGCCTCTGCATTGAAGATTATCAGCACTGAGATATAGGGGATTAAAAAGAACTGATCTAAACATTTCAATGATGAGAGTATTTAAAAACCTAAGTGGATTTTGGTTCTGCCCCAAGATCAAACAGTTTTGGACAGCTGTGGTGTGCTATGCTACATTGTACCTAGTCAACTGTTTGCCTTGAACACCTGCATGGGCACTTTTTGACCTAATGGACTTTCCAGGAGCTTAGATTTCTAAAGACTGTAAACAACTCCTGATTAATTTTCCGGTGACTAAAATAAATGTTACATAATTATTGGATTTATCCTGATTCTCCCTCTGTTTTGTTATTTCTTGAGAAATAGTTGTATGTATTCCAAGTGAATGAAGGCCTCTCTAAACTAGGAAGCTCAAGTTAAAAAACTTTTTATTGTCTGGGGAGATTTCCTTTCACTTCCCGTTGTGTTTACAAGACAGAATGTGATAGGAAACCTTCCTAATGGGACACAGATAGAAAAAAAACTGTTTAAATCTTGCCCTGCTCCAGGGTTTCTGAACTGGAGTCCCCTCTAACTCATTGGTGGCTTCAGTGCCTGGCTTGACTTTATTACAATGTATCAGCGGGCAGATTGTTTTCTGCCCAGCGTATTGTTTAAGTTCCAGTTTCTGACATCATCATACAGGTGAAGGATGAGAGAAGCATTTTACACAGTGCCAGCAGCATGGGTAGGAAGGACTGCTAATGTTTTCAGGTAATTAGTGGGAAATCTATATATTACCTGCCTGGTGTTTAAAAAGCAATGGGAGGGGGGCAATATCAGTATATATGTGAAAAAATGGGTGAACCAAAAAAACTGCGCAAATGAATATAATAATCAATAAACATAAATGTGATTCAGGTGGAATCTCTCCCACTATGATAAGTGATAAGTGAAAAAACTGTAGCGCTCAACAAATATAAATCATAATAGATCACAATAAATTCAAATAATCGTGTGAAAAATTAATTAAATAAAAAAAAAAAACCCGGAAGTGTACAGTCTCACGTTCCCGACGTACGTTTCATCAGTCACCGCTGACGTCATCAGGGGATCATCACTTCCGGGTCTGAGGAGCGCAGGCGTGGAGCGGCATCTCCTATTCCCAGTTACCGATTCAGTTTTTTAAGGCGTTTATCTACTTGGATTGTAGTAAGTGCATTTTATTCTAATAAAATTATCCTCTATTGAATAATACTGCACCATGAGAGCCTGTCTTGTCATTTCCCTACATATGACTTGGTTCCTGAATGCTCCATCGTTTTGGCTTTTGCACTCATGCCTATGAGAGAGTGGGATGTACAAGCTTCTAACTGATGTGGATCACAAAGCGTGTTTGACCCCCTATAATTAAGGGGTCCAGTGGCTCTGGTAAGCGGTACCTTTACATTTCACTGGGTGATCGTGTGGAGGTGAAGGCTTTTGAAAGAATCACTTATATCAAGTCTATGTTTCTAATATTGGCTGTTTGGTTGACCCAATTGAATTGGACACTAGAGACTTTAATTTAATTAATTTTTCACACGATTATTTGAATATCAGTATATAAGCTGCTGTGAGTCAAGTCGCATAAGAAACAGTTGTCCCATCACTAATAACAAAAATGTTTTACTGCTCATCTATTTTTATGAAGCCCTCTGGCTAACCTCCAATCTTTAGACCAGGTTACTCCTAAGGCAGAGGCTCCAAGTGTCTTATAAGGTTAGGTTGCAACGCACATATTGTCGACCTGTCACACTATCACAAACAATATTATTTATATGCTGCATTTTCAGTGTCAGTTTTTCTGCCACTTTCAGGTTGTCTGTGTTTTGCAGGCTGCATAACTCTACATGCAAACTGTCTTTTTTGTGCATATACCAAGCCTAGAACCACAGTGCAATAACACTAAGGTCCATTTTACATGATATGCATTTGGCTGTGCTGGCAGTGGGCAACCTAGCCCAACACAGCCCCAAGACATAGACAATTTGCTTATTTCCTATTGTTCCAGTTCCCACCATTGCTCTGCCTTACTGTGCACTAAAAAATTAGGACATGCTTAGTTTTTTACACAGCGCAGCAGCAAGTTGCAACACTCTACAATGCAAAATGAAGCAGTGCATATAGGTGAATGAAATGTCACTTTGTACAGTTACAAATATTAAAAAAGGTATACATCAGGCATGTCCAACCTGCGGCCCAGGGGCCGCATGCGGCCCGGAACCACAGGCAATGCGGCCCACTGCCCCATGACAATTTTTTTTGTTGCTGGGAGGAAGAAAGTTGGGTCGGGGGCACGGCCACAGCAGCTTCCAACTAATGATAGGCAAAGGCTGCCTCAGAGGGGAGGTGGGGGGCGAGCATGTGCAGTGTTTCTGACTCCTACCACCATTACCACTTCAAATTACTGAAGTGGTCATGGTGGTTAGAGTGTTCCTTTTTTATCTCTAAGAAGAAGTAAACCTCTGTATACTGATTCCATTTAATTTGATCATCCTCTAGTTGTGCTAAATTAGTGCAGGGGGGGGGGGGGCGCATTGGCGCGGGAAGGGCACGGCGGCATTTTATTACTTATATACCTTAACTATAGTATATATATATTTTATATGCGGCCTGAGAAAATTTCTCTACACTCAATGTGGCCCAGAGAAGCCAAAAGGTTGGACACCCATGGTATACATCATGATGCATTCTAGCAACACACATTGGATAACGTACACCAGTGGGCGCGCATTATACAGAGCATTGGAGAGAGTTTAATACTATACAAAGCATGAGAAGTACCCACTGGGGTGAATGGACTTTTATTGCTGTCCTGTAAAGCTTATTTCAGGGGTTTCTTGGGATCTAAAATTTTTGTTGAAGGGTTCGTCCAGAGTAAATAAGATTGAGGAAGGGCTACCTTATCCAAAACAAAATGAAAAAGTTTGAGCTTTAGATAAACTTTGCTTCAGTTCTGTGTTTTTCACAGCAGTGAACTAAATGCAGAGCCAGGGTTGAATATGATTTTACATAACACTTGGGGCCCCTAAATAACTGCTTTTTAGAACACACACACATCTGCTGAGTACAAATATTGCTGATGGCTTCGGGTAACTTCGCATGCTCTCTGAGTGCAAGTAAATACTTCATCCTGCTACGCTGAATTTGAATTTCTTAACTAAGATACCATAAATAACAGGTTAACACACGGAAACTTCGGCATTGGTGTAGCAATTTTTCATTTATGCCACTTGCCAGTGGAGATCTAGTAGATGAGTGCTTGTATGTCCTGAATAATTTATTATAAATAATATAAATAATGTATTAAAATTATTACACTGCAAGCAAACCTCAGGGTTGCAACAGACAAGAAAAATGACACATATCAAACCAAATTCATCTTGCAATTCTGTTTTTCCTCTTTTCTATATCCACAATAAATGTGTTTAGCATACGCACATGGGAAATTATTTTGCAATGCACTGTTAAAGGCAAACCATATTGTAGTATCACTGGGTACACATACTGAGTTATTGTATTGCATACCTGAAAGTGTTTTTATGTTAGCTTTTACATTGTGCATGTTATTATTTCATATTTATATAACTGTTTAACACCACCTACCATATTCACCATATAAAAATTGACTGGTTCAGCAGGGACCGGCTGAATTTCAGATCTGCATGTAGCCCCCCAAGTTTAACAGAAGCCAATCATTATGTTCGCACACGATAGGTCCATCACCTACTAGCCCCCCCCCCCCCCCACCATGTTTCGGGTCCTGAAGACCCCGGCAGTGACACCTTTTTATCCTGCAAGCATTGAAGAGAGCGAGAGAGACAGTTGCACTTTCCAGGTTCCCTATTGTGAACCTGATAGGTTGGGTATACCCTATTTTATTTTTATTTTATTTTTCTCCTTTTTCTATTCCCCTTTCCCTTTATTTTCTGTTTGTTTTTGGTTTTGGATGTCTGGTTTTCTTTTACTCTGTTAGGGACCCATGATCTCTTATGGAGCGATGGGGTCCCCCGCTTTGGCTGTGAAGCTCTCTTTGTATGCCATAGTAGGATGCTCCATTCGCTCCTGTATCCTGTCCTGGCAAGGTTTGATGTACAAGGGGGGCTTCCTTTTCTCTTGCCTGCTGTTTAAAGGTAACCACATAGCCAGAGGAAGGAAGAAATATGCAGAGCTGTGCTGTGAATAGACCAGCCCTCTGCTAATCTATCTATATGCACCCACCCCGACATAAATTTTCAGCTGCTTTTATCTCCTATGTCGGACAACTTGTCAGAAATTATCATGCTAATAACAGAGGAACGGAGAAGCAGCAAGAGAAGGGACTTAGGGCTTTGGAGAGAGATAAGTAAACACTATAGATATATGTGCCCAGGTCAAATTTCATGAATGGGTTTTACAACCACTTTAAATTATTGATATTTCATGCCTCCTATTACAGCGTCTACCTTTGTATACTTGCATTCATTGTCAAGAATGCTTGTCTGGTTTGAAATTCTTTTAATAATGCCTATGATCTTTGGTATTGTTTGCTATGTGTTTGTACTTTTCATATATATTGCAGGTCCTTTTCCCTGTGGATATTGGTTCATTTTGTGTATTTGTACTTTTATTTTTCTGAAAAAACATAATAAAAATTAATTATACAAAAAAAAAGAAGCCAATCATTAGACTGATTTCTGATTTCCGGTCCTGTTGGAAAACCTCCTTCAATCAGTGGCTTGCAGCAAATTAGCTGCAGCACTGATCATGATCTTCTGACAGTGAAGGACAATGTACCTCCATGGATCAAAAAGTAACGTCTGAAAGTTTTATTGTAGAATGATAACATCTGAATGGACAAAGCGCAATATTTTGGAGCCCTGCAGGGTCTTGAGCAGCTCCAAAATGTTGTACTCTTTCCATTATGATGTGATCATTCCACAATAGAACTTTCAAATACTTTTTGAGTTGTGGTGTGCTGGCAAAGATGACCTGTGATGCCTCCAGTCTCCAGCTGGTTGTTTCTGTAGCACCCACTACTTTCTGAGCCTTATCAAGGAACATGTGCAATGAGAATATTGCCATTACCTTCTGACAGCAGAGGAGTACTGCTGTCAGAATACAATAACACAGCAGGAAGGATTCCTGTAACCATCTCGCTCGTGTGCTTATTTTTTCATTCAGCCTGCTGGTTGAATTAAAAAAAAAACTGTGTGTACCCAGGTTTAGGAACAGATGCACTGCATTGATAGATAGATAGATAGATAGATAGATAGATAGATAGATAGATAGATAGATAGATAGATAGATAGATAGATAGATAGATAGATAGATAGATAGATAGATAGATAGATAGATAGATAGATAGATAGATAGATAGATAGATAGATAGATAGATAGATAGATAGATAGATAGATAGATAGATAGATAGATAGATAGATAGATAGATAGATAGATAGATAGATAGATAGATATTAAAATGCACAAATTAAAAATTTGAAGCAGATAAAATTGGTCCCAATAATGTGCAGTTAGTGCAACCCTATCATAAAGTAATTATTATATAGTAATGCTATTGTCCTACACAGCTTTCACTTTCACAGGTTTGCACAAGCACTTTTTCAGTCAATGGAACCTGTAATAATGCAGATAACTCCATGCTATATAGCCAATGTTCTGTGATTTAAAGCTCACCAATTATATTGTCTATATCAGAGGTCTCCAAACTTTATAAGCAAAGGGCCAGATTTCTGTCCATCAGGCTTTAGGGGGGCTAGACTGTGGCCAGTAACATTAGGAAATGCCCTGGCATCAGTGCCCCATCATTGGTTTTAATAGGAGGAATAGCACCCAATTGGTGATATCATTGAGAAGAATAGTACCTCATTGATGGTGTCAGTAGGGGGAACGGTGCTCCATCATTGGTCTAATTTGGTGGAATAGTGCCCAAGGACCAGATAAAGGCCAGCAAAGGCCCACATCTGTTCCCTCGGGCCGCAGTTTGGGGACCACTTGTCTATATACTGGATAATTATGTAGCCAATCTTTTAGGCAAAGCACCAGTGCAGCTTTATGGCCTTAGGCACCCAAAGCCCATTTCCAGGAAAATAAAATATGCTCCCTTGCAATACAGCTGCCCCTGAATTGCAAGGTTTAAATGATTGTTTAGATCTAGAAAGCTGAAAAAGCAGTTTTACTCACCTGATCCTCCCCTCCTCTTCTCCCCTACACTCCAATGGTGGACTACCCCTTGCTTTTCTAATGTCCATTGCAGTTCTATGGGTTCTGCATTAAACTTTATGATGTCAGAGGGCATGCAACTCCTAGAGCATTTGGAAGAAGAGACTGCGGGGATCTGTCTTACAGCCTGGAGGGAGCCTATGGCAGAGGAGGATCAGGCTAAGTAAAATGTCTGTTTTGTGCTCCCCTAGATCCAAATAAGCATTTAACCCCTGCAGTGTGGGGGCAGACCCACTGCAAGGAAGCATTTTTCCTTTCAATGGAGTTCAGCTTTAATTATAAGCAATTTGGTTAGCTCTACAGCAGAATGATGTAGGAAAAGGTTGCATTTTCACCTGTAATGCCTGCAAACATACATTAATCTGAGCCTCTGAACGGTCACATGTATTGCTCAAGTAAAGTCAATGGCAATTTGTACATGACCCTTGATCTTTTTTACCATTTTCTTTTTTTTTTATCTGAAATCTGTTTGCAACAGGTTTGATATTAGTGAAAATATAAACATCAGCACTCAACAGAACTTCTCCAGGTCTGCCAGTAAATCACAAAACTTTTTTTTAAAGCCATGCACATAGTTTGGAACAGGAGATGATTGATAGATGTTGAAATATGTGTGTAATAGGAATGTTATAAACTGATTACAGAAGCAGCAGGCTGCAGCTACAAGGCGAGCGTGGCTGAATAATAAGGTGCTGTTTTCTGCTTTCTGCTGAATTGGCAAGTTATCACCACATCTGATCAGGCCTCAGACAGTTGGATCAGGTATAGTATGCCAAATAGATGTTAGGGCACAGAAAGCAGCTGAGTATCATCTACCACCAGAATTGCTTGCATGTGTGACGGTGCATACCAGCCAAAAGCGTTAGTCTGTAAACTAAAATCCTGAATTCTCAATGGTGACCTCTCACACATCACAGCCATGTCCATGTCATGAGAAAAAAATGAAGAAAGGAAAATGAACGATAAGGAGAGCAGGAATAGGGCATGCCAAGAAGACGTGAATGCAAAAGCTTTATGACCAAAGCCCGCTGGAAAGTAATCTACAGCTGGGGAATGATGTCAACGATTTCTACAACATAGGAGTATCACATGTGTATAATTCTAATATCACCTTTATCTTTAACTAAACTCACATTATAATTATAAACAAAAAACCATATTCTTTTTAAGGTCCCTTTCACACATAAGGTTCGTTTAGTTCATCAGTTCAGTCACGTCAAAAATGTATCAGTTTTTCATCCGTTTTTCATCCATTTTTCATAGATTTTTCATCCATTTTTCATCCATTTTTCATCCATTTTTCATCCGTTTTTCATCCGTTTTTCGTCTGTTTTTCGTCCATTTTTCATCCGTTTTTTATCAGTTTTTTCACATCCACTACCAATGCAAAAACGGATGAAAAATGGACCGTTTGTTAGTTTACATTCGTTTTTCATCTGAACCGTTTTTTTAACGGAAGAAAAATAGGGCTTTCATCCCTTCAAATAAACGGATATTGACGAAAGCGGATGAAAATGGATGTAAATGGATGACCATCCGTTGTCATCTGTTTTTCCATAGGAATGCATTGATGTCCGTTTTTCATCCGTCAACGGATGGATGAAAAATGGACAAACGGATGTGTGAAAGGGGCGTAAGATGTTATATATATATACGTAGGAAGGAAAAAAGAGCAGCCTAATGTAAATAATATTTTTATTTTTTTGTAACTTTACCTTCTACACCAAGCTTTTTGACCTTGATTGACCTTGATCCCTGTTCATTTAGCCCAGTGGTCTTCAAACTATGGCCCTCCAGTTGTTCAGGAACTACAATTCCCATTGTGACAAGACCAATCTCACCACATTGCATTGGAGGAGCCTGGTTGCCCGCCTGCTGCCTTTGGACTATGGACCAGACTTTAAAAGACTTTGGCTCCATGGCGATTAAACTGTATTCGTGGGGTCTGAGTGCCATTCACCTAATAATGTGCACTCAGACCTGAGCTATCTGGGGATATGTAACATGTCTATGTTTAATGTATAAAAAGTAACTTTATATATTTTAAAGCATAATACTGTATTTGGGTCCCCATGTGTGTAATGGAGTTTTGCCTTTGTCCTGGGAGATAGTTGAATTACTTCTCCAATTGTCTCCAGGGCAGAAGGGAGGAAACCACAATGCATTGTGGGGATGTTTTGCTTCTGTGAGTCTGTAATGTGATACATGTCTCTTTGTGTTACAGTCTTCCATTTGGTCCCCTAGGGGAGCGTCCACCAGGTGGGAGACCTGTATAAATACAGGGGCAGGTAGCCCTCAATAAACAGACCACTGCTTGACCTTCAACACGGAGCCTTGTCTCGTTCTTGGGGGGATTCACTGTATGCTGTTGGAGACTGATTGCTAGGAGTGTAAGCTGATGTATGCTTTTCCTGTTCGTCTGCTAGCAGCTATTCGTGAGGTTCCAGGTTGGAGTGCTATTTTGTATCCAGTTCGGGAGTTTGGTGTTCTGCAGTAGCTGTGCCTGTCTCTCAGAAAGGGGCATATCGCCTAAACGGATTTTAACCCCTTGTCTGCTGAAACGGTCCGTTACAATTGGTGGCAAGCGGCGGGATCATTCCTACAGCCAGAAAGACAGCTACAGGAGACACCATTGCTCTGGATTTTACAATTTGAGGGCAACGCATGTCTGAGTACAGCGACCCTGACAGCACCAGGATGGAACCAGCAGTGGAGCATGAGGAGGGTGCCATGGCTGACCGAGATGCAGTCCGCAAAGGCATCTGGTACCAGGCACTGGGTATGGTGGAATACCAGCGGGGCGAGAGGCTCTCCAAGGAAGACCGGCGACTGCAGAAGAGACTAGCCCTGCGGATGCCCTTCCTGGGAGAGCAGCCCCTGGAGGAATGGGTAAAGGAATTGGAGCTCCGGGTATGGCAGGAGATGTGGCTGGAGGATGCCTACCAGGCGCTCTGGTGGTATGGGGCACAGTACCTGCCCTGGACAGCCGAGCATGACAAGCCAGAGGGAGAGGAGTTTGATGGCCCTGGCTTGTTATGGGAGTCTTTTTCAGAGCTAGAATTTGGGAGCCCTACACAAGCCCGATTCAGTGATCTCTTGGAGTGGAGGGAGAGCAGGTATGACTGGGACGACACTCACGAAATTGAGCAAGACCTGGTCCACCTGGTGACTCGGGAGATGGAGCTAGAACAGGGCTACTAGCAGCTGTTCCAATACTATGAGAAGGCTCAGCAGGAGAGCAGCAGGACAGACCCAGAGCCAGACCCATTCAGAGGGGACGAGATGGTAAAGTTTTACTGGGAAGAACCCCAGGTGGCCAGTAGAGATGGGACCGAGGTTTCTCCACCGGTACTGCAGGGAATTGGGAGCCCAGTCTCCATTCCCCAGCGGCAGTGTAAAGTGCAGGGAGAGGAGAGCAGCGTCCTCCCGCCCCAGTGGCAGGCTGAGTTACAGGGGGCAGAGGTAGTTGTGCCTGCCCCCCAGCAGCAGAGTGATATGCCAGGAAGGCAGTGGGAAGTCCAAGGAGAGGAGAGCAGTGTCCTCCCTCCCCAGCGGCAGTGTGATTGTTTGGGAATTGGGAGCCCAGTCTCCATTCCCCAGCGGCAGTGTGATGTACCGGGAATTGGGAGCCCAGTCTCCATTCCCCAGCGGGAGATACAGCAGGGAATTGGGAGCCCAGTCTCCATTCCCCAGCGGCAGTGTGATGTGCCGGGAATTGGGAGCCCAGTCTCCATTCTCCAGCGGCAGAGTATCCAGCAGGGAATAGAGAGCCCAGTCTCCTTTTCCCAGCAGCAGAACTCTGTATTGGGAGGAGAGACAGTCGGTCTCCCTCCGCAAAGACTGGAAGTATGTATGGGAGAGGAGCTTGTTACCCCCTCTCCCCAGCGCAGCTTAATGTACCAGGGGGAGACTGTAAGCCCCCCACCGGTGCAGATGGGACCGTGGTCTCTGCACTTACCACACAGGGGGTAGGGATGGTCGGTCCTACCCCCCCCCCCCCACGACAGAGCTGTGTATCCAAGGGGGAGGCAGTCAGTCTCCAGCCACCAGGCTCCAACCAGACTACTCCGGAGGTAGTGCTGGCACCAGGACAGAGTACCGCTGGTCTCTGCCCACTCAGCAACCCACCAAGGCAGCCTACCAGTCCCCTACACAGCCGTGGTGAGGCACCTGGACATGGACAAGCTACTCCTCTACCCAGGTGTAGTAACCATTTATTGTGGGTGGGCTGTACTGTTTTTTCTGCTTTATGGGTGGGCTGCACTGCTGGACTAACAAGGGCACTGACCGGCAGGAGGTCAGGTACCCTGTTAGTCTTTTTGGAAAGGGGGAGAGATGTGACGAGACCAATCTCGCCACATTGCATTGGAGGAGCCTGGTTGCCCGCCTGCTGCCTTTGGACTATGGACCAGACTTTAAAAGATTTTGGCTCCTTGTGTTACAGTCTTCCATTTTGTCCCCTAGGGGAGTGTCCACCAGGTGGGAGACCTGTATAAATACAGGGGCAGGTAGCCCTCAATAAACAGACCACTGCTTGACCATCAACACAGAGCCTTGTCTCGTTCTTGGGGGGATTCACTGTATGCTGTTGGAGACTGATTGCTAGGAGTGTAAGCTGATGTATGCTTTTCCTGTTCGTCTGCTAGCCACTATTCGTGAGGTTCCAGGTTGGAGTGCTATTTTGTATCCAGTTCGGGAGTTTGGTGTTCTGCAGTAGCTGTGCCTGTCTCTCAGAAAGGGGCATATCGCCTAAACGGATTTTAACCCCTTGTCTGCTGAAACAGTCCGTTACACCCATCATGCCTAGTCATGTCTGTGAATGTCAGAGTTTTCCAATGGCTCATGGGATATGTTGTTCCGCAACAGCTGGAAGGCCGTAGTTTGAGTATCCCTGATTTAGCCTAACATGCCTATTACCTTTCTAACGGAAAGGAAAAAACTCCCACTTCAGTAATGACCAATGTGCTCTCTACCAAAACTGAGATTTGTCTGTGTAGATTATACATCCTTCATGTACATTTTCTGAGTTCCTTGTTGTGTTCTGATTTTAACTCATTTACAATGCATTTTAGAACATACCTTCAATCTCATATAAAAAATGTGTAAAAGAACAGAACAGAATTTCTGAAGTCTTCAAGGACGTTAAGCATCTTCAATGCTACTAGTAGACAGGCACTATGGGGTCTTCATCTAGGGCAGCCTTGCTCAACCTTTTTAACAGGGAGGAGCTCTTGAAATAACTTTACAGTCTTAGGGAACTCTTGCTAATAAATACTAAATCTACAGCTCATGATACATGATGATCATGGGGAACAATGCTCCTTTCACTTGAAGTCATTTAGAAGAATGACCTTCTTACAGATACATAAAAAGATCATTGGTTTTAGTAATTACTTAGCTGAGAGCCAGGAATTGCTCATTGTTCATGGAACCCCTAGCAATGTCTGGAGGAACCCTAAGGTTCTAAGGAACTTTGGTTGAGAAAGCCTGGAGTATGGGCCACAAAGACATATCTCCCAGTTTTTTGAGGAGAGAAAAGGACACATTTCAGCATCCATGGCAATGTATGTATACCCCTTACCACACCGCCAGTTGCACAGACCACACAAATGAATACACAAAAACGTTGTGACGTCGCTTCCGGGTTCCTTAATCAGAGACCCGATCAAAGCCGAATCCAGCTTTGTTCGGGACCCTAACCAGCTGGCAGATGTGCCGGCTGGTTGCGCGGGTCTCCTGGTGGTACAGGAGACCCGGGCAGAGTGGAGGAAGGCGGCGGGAGGGGGGACGTTCCCTCTGGCTTACTGGGATAACAGCCGAGTGACTGCTGAGTCGCATTGGTTGTTATCATCAGAAAGCTGATCGCTGGCTCTAATACATGGCACCAGGTTGATGCCTGCATCTGCAGGCATGACCCTGGTACAACCACTTCTTCAAGCCAATGTACATGTACATTGGTTTGCAGGAAGTGGTTAAAGGGTTAAAACATGGAAATGGGCATGTTTTGGAGATGTGCTTTTTTTTTTTTTTTTTTTTTTTTTCAATTTTACCTTGATATATGCTTTAAATTACACATTTTATAACAATCTATATATCAAATCTAAACAGAGTGGACAACTGAGGAGAAACAAGGGACAGAGGGACTTGGTTCCAAAGAGGGACAGTCCCTGCTAACCTGGGACAGCTGGGAGCTATGCTTAAAGTGGTTGTAAACCTGTAAAAATAAAACATACAAAGCATAGCTTTCTACAGTATGTACTTGCCTCAACCCAAAGCACCTAGTGTGATTTGTGTCTACTCTGTCATTCCCCTACTATCTGCATGAGTCACTTTTGACAGTCTATTCCGACACCAAGCAATCCCAGGAGATGCCCCCCTCCAGCACAAAGCAGGTTATTAACAGCTTCAGCTGTGAATGTTTCCCTATGAGACTGTAGAGGGGGTTTGTTCCTTCCTACCACTCAGGTCTCAGATTACACTAGGTTCCCTGCTCTATGCTTTGCACTGCATGACATCTGATACAGTAACTGCCCCTTGCCTTCTGGACCTGAGAAATGCTGTTTAAACTGTACATTTTTAAAGAATGCAAAAGAGAGAGCGCTGCAAATAAACAAATACAACTTATGTAGGAGGATTTGTTTCATCTCCTGAGGCTAGTCACTTCACTGGGTATATTTAAGGATTTACAACCACTTTGAGTAATAGCAGTGGGTTTTTTACTGCTGTTTTACTGACGTGAAACCAGAAAGATGAATTGAGATGGGTTTTTTTGTGGGCTTTTGCAGAGGAGAAGATAAATTTTAATCTGATTTTCACAATGAAACTCTGTTGCTCAACTGACATTAACAACCAACTTTTCAAATTATATGACATACAAAAAGCATCAAAGCAAAATAAAACTAATAATCAACATAAGACTGGTATATAGCTGTGACATAAAGAAAAAATAACCTTAAATAATCCAAAATTCCATATAACTCCTATACTCAGGTTCACTTAGCACAGAATGAAGCGCATCGTCTTTAAAACATAATTATAGAGTTCAATTTTCACCTGTTTCCCTCTGTTCTAGCTGAGGAAAAGACGATTACGATAAGGTAACTTGAAAGAAGAATTAAATATAGTATACTTTCAGTGATTTATGGCAATGCACAATTTTCTTTATCGAGCAACTTGATGTCAGAATGCAGGAGGAATGTAAACAGTAATAATGTAAGCTATATAAGGAATTATTAAGAAGATTTAAGCAATTTTATTATAGTTGTTAAAGGTGTGTCATTTTTACTGGTCCAATATATATATATATATTTTTTTTTTTTCTTTATGTTACCAATCCAGCTACATGAATCACCCTATATGGAAAATCCATAGAAAATAAAGATCTGTATTTCAAAATGTGGTTTGGTGACTATTAGGGAAATTTAAATTGGTTCGGAGCTAGTTTATTTAATGCTAAACTTCAGGAAAACTGCTAAAAACACCATTAACTGCTTGCAGACTGTATACTGTATATATACGGCGGCAAGGCAGCTTTCCTGCACTGGGTCACAAAGCTAGTACGTGATCCTGCACTTCTGGGTTGGGGGCGCTTAGGCATGTAGGCGCACCGCTGGCGGCCTGCTCCTGCAGTGATTATTTACAGCGGGAGCCGATCAGCAGGTACCACGGACTCGATGTTCACCGGTACCCACCGATTATTTGTTACACAGGCAGGATGGCATGGCAGTCTGTAAACAGGGCTGATTGCCGTCCTGTCAGCGAGGAAAATTCAAACAATGTAAGGATAACTCCACTTTCGTGGGGAAAAAAATAGCAAATAAAGAAAAAATAATATAACGTATAAAATTGCGACACAAATCATATTGTAATTGAATGTTATAAAAAATGACCTTTCCTTTTCAATCTGCAGCTGTTGTAATTTTCTGCAAATGCAATCCAATATGGCTACCTGGAGCTGTTTTGTACACACAATGTATACTGACCACACCCCAGAAACATAATTTCCTGCTTGTGTGATTAGCTCACCAATTTTCCCAGAAGTCTGCCTAAGATACAAGTCAGATTTCAGGCATCCCCTGCAACAAAAATGTCATTTTTGGGAGATACTCCCAATAGGAACACGTCTAAAGGGATGCAGACCCAGCAGATTTCCTCATTAGTGTCCTGCAGCTGCACAGCTGATTGATCATTATAAAACCACTCCCATTAGACCCAATCAGCACAGAGACACAGAGGAACAAGCAGGGATTTATTCAGAATAACAAAAGGTAGTAATCTGCAACAAAGGTTGTTATAATAATTGAAAACTACATAGATCACCCAGAGGGGAATGTTTTTTTCTCAACAAAAGTGGAGTTATGCTTTAAGTCAACTCTCTTACTCCAGCCTGTTATTGAACAGGGAATGGGCAGCAGAAGACTGATAAGGTCCTCTCTCCATCCTCCAGTCAGCATTTTTCTTTGTCCTTACATGCTCATGTAGTGTAACTTGATTGGCTCCTAGTGTTGCCCTTCCCTCTCCCAGCTTGAAGCGGATTCAAGAGACGGAAATCAGTCTAATACTGGCCATACACTGAAAGACTTTATAGACCAAGAAACGTTCGTACAAAAGAGCCCGTCAGTACATTCAATAATGTCAACAGAGACTTGATGAATGGTATTCAAAAGTACTTCAACATTTTGTTTGCTTTTAACCACTTCAATATAGGGCACTTGTATCAATGTCTTAACCAGGCCAATTTTCAGCTGTCAATGCTGTTGAGTGACAATTGCGCAGTCATGCAACACTGTACCTTAACTAAATTTTTAGCATTTTGTTCACATAAATAGAGCTTTGTTTTGGTGGTATTTAATCACCACTGGGCTTTTTATTTTTTGCTAAGAAACAAAAAAAGACTGAAAAATAAAAAAAAAAAACGCACTTTTTTTTGTTTCTGTTATAAGAATTTTGCAAATAAATAATTGTTGTTTATAAGTTTATATTTTTATTTTTGATTACATTTTTTTTCCTTTGTTTACAATTTATTTTGAATACACTGTGCCATAGTAACATTGTACTACTCTGGGGAAGTGTTCAGGATTTTTACATATTATATTTGCTTATAGCAGTGAATTACATTGCAATAAGCAAGCATTTTACTGTTAACTGCATCATTCAGTCTGTTTTGTTATGATTAGCTGTGATCAGTCAAAGCTAATCACGCTGTACAGATGGGCTGTGATTGGCCCTGTCTGTTCCATGTGACCAAATTGTCCAATCACAGCTAACAACATAATTGTACACAATGGATAGAAAGAAAGAAAGCAATCCATTGTGTACAACTGTCATGTGACCTGCTGTGATTGGTCACGGTGATCACATGGTACCGGCAGCAAGCTAGTACTCTGATCAGTCATCAGCTGTGTCCCGTGGACATGGCGGGTGACAGGTCGCGCTACTGTATGGAATCCACTCAGGATAAGAAAACCACCTCCAGCCATCAATCTGCTATTGGCCAGGTGGGAACTGGTTGATATTAGATTTTGGAATGAATGGAATTATCTAAACAAAAAAACACATTTATCAGTTTGACCCAACTAACAAGTAGAAACTCCAATGGTTGCAAACGAAAACAAGTATTTTCTAACAAAATTATGCTAGTGTATGACCAGCTTAAGTGCCGGTTCACACTGTTCCGACTTGTCAGGCGACTTGGTCGCCTGACAAGTAGCGGACCGTGCTGTGCAATTGGAACCGTTCTAATAGGAGCGACTCAAGTCGCTCCGACTTAGAAAAAGGTTCCTGAACTACTTAGGGGCGACATAGGAGCGACTTGCATTGACTTCCATTATGTGAAGTCATTGCAAGCCGCGCCGAAGTCGCGGTGCACGGGCGACGGCATAACTCGCCCGAAATCGTGTCGCCCTAGTGTGAACCAACACTAAATCTAATATTTTTACTAGTTGCGTTTCAAAATATATTAAATGTACTTATCAGTACACTATTTACTGAAGTGTCAAGTGAGGGGAACTCACACCTCTGCAGGAATCATGTGAAGAAGAGGATTTATTTTTCCCTATTTTTCTTGCTCGTCATGATCAGATCATTTAAGAGAACACTGGTTCAAATCACACTTTAGCAAATTAGGCCCCCAGTGTTAGTGGAAATGAAGAGCCTAAAGGGCAAGCCTCTAGTAGTCCCGAGGATCAGGGCTGCAAAGACTGGAGTTACATAAAACATCGTTCTATAGGACTGATCTTGAGATGAACTTGAACTTTATTTTAATGCACAAATAAGTATTCTAGCCTTGTTGCAGCTCACCATTCTCAGTGGAAATGGATATGTTCAATACTTAAACAGACAATAGCAGATATTAATTATACAACAGGGCCCCCGTCCTCTATGGCCTGGCCACAAAAAATTCACTTGATAGAAAAATGGAGCCCATTACCATGTAGCAAGAGAGAGTGTAGTATGTAGAGGAAGGTTTAGATAAAATTGATTAATACCCATGTGTCAGAATACGTAAAAAAAAAAGCCTTTTGAATACTTTAATTCTCAGCCTTCTCTTACAGAATCCTAAACCAAATGCTGAATAATCAAGAGATTTTGTTCTTCCTAAACAAGCCCTTCAAAATCATGCATTTTAGAGTTTTATGTATTCTAGGTGTGTTTTCCAAAGCTGATGTGCTCTTCCCTGACTTATGGATAAGGGGTGCCACATAGACTCATCAGTGGATTACTTTTCTTCTCTGCCTCTTCCACCCTACCATATTTATTGGGTGGGTGATGGTTGGTGGGCGATTCCAATTGTTTTGGCTTCTTGAGAGCAGGGGTTGGGCATGTAGATTGGGCTCCATCTTCTGGATGCAGCAGACAACATAAGCAGCCTCACTGCGCATGCGCTGGTGATATGTGCACACATTAGATGTGACATTCCTACTGTATATCAGGAGGTAACATTTAGGTGGAACTTTAGTCAGAAAATTAAGCCCTGATAGACCTTTTAACACTGGCACCTTTTGCATTTTTACAGCATATATGTAAAACATTAAAAATAAGTGCCTATACGGTTTAAAATCCAGTAATACACTGCCTCACTATTCTGCACATGCTCAGTTTCTCTCTATTCCTGGCACTGTGCCTAAAATCAATGAGCCACTAGAAGCGGATGAGCTAAAATCTTTAAGATTTACTGTTGCTGAAGGGGGAAGAAAACAACAGGGAGGACACTACCTGTGGAGAGAACACAGATTACGGAGACTGAAGAGAGAAGCAGGATAGGTGACAGTGCAAACGCTGCTGACTGGGAGACACAAAAGGGTTAAGCTTACAAGGATAGTGTCTTATCTTAGCTCCTTGATATTCTTGTCTTTCTCCCTCATCAGCAGCCTGTGAACTTTAGCACTGTAAAGCTTCTGTCAGCCTTGCTCCCTATAACTGGGCAAAGAAATACAATCATGGCTGGAAATGTACATATTTTAGGAAAGAGAGAGATAAAGGAGAGGGGGAGAGTTTCCAATAAGTAAGTGACTGCTCTGCTTCAACAAAATGGCACCTCCAGCAAGAAGAAACAGGAGCAATGCTGGAGACAATTTACAGCACACACTAATTTTAGTAGCATAATTATCAATGTGGAATGTAGATTCCTTTGATAACCAGTTCAGCCCCAGAAGGATTTGCCCCCCAATGACCAGGCCATTTTTTGAGATTCGGCACTGCGTTATTTTAACGAAAAATTAATGATTGGTTTGCGCAAAAGTTATCACATCTACAAACTAGGGGAAAGATTTATGCAATTTTTTTTTTACTAGTAATGGTGTCAATCTGCGATTTTTAGCGGGACTACAACATTGCGGCGGACAGATCGGACCCCTAACTGACATTTTTGACACTTTTGGGGGGGACCAGTGACATTACTACAGTAATCAGTGCTAAAAAATATGCACTGTTACGGTAATAATGACACTGGCTGGGAAGGGGTTAACCCAACGGTGATCAAAGGGTTAAGTGTGAGCCTAGGGGAGTGTTTTCTAACTGTATGGAGGAGGGACTTGTGAAATGATCACAGAGACCTGTGATCCTATATAGAAGGATCACAGGTGCTCTGTGATAATTTCAGAGAGAACAAGGGTCAGCTGTGTTTACAACAGCTGACCTTCCTTCTCTCTCAGCGGGGAACGATCGCAGGATCGGCATCCCCGCTGCCCTGGTTTCTTAAAGTGGAGTTCCACCCAAAAGTGGAAACTTCCGCTCATTTGCTCCCCCCCCCTCCGGTGCCACATTTGGCACCTTTCAGGGGGGAGGGGGGAACGGGTACCTGTTTTTTGACAGGTACCCTTCCCCACTTCCAGGAGATGGCGCAGCGGCGCCGTCCCTCAGAAGTTTGGCCCCCTCCTCCTTCCCCCTGCCGTCGAGCCAATCCAAGTGCGCAACTTGCTTCGCACATGCGCATTAGGGACCCGCCCATGATGCCGCAAGGCTTAACTGCCGGGTTCCCTCACCGGCAATGGCGGCGGCATCACCCAACAGCCGATGGAAACATCGCTGGACTCCAGGACAGGTAAGTGTCCTAATATTACAAGTCAGTAGCTACAGTATGTGGCGTAGCTGCTGACTTTACATTTTTGGAGGGGAGGGGGGGAGGCTGGAACACCGCTTTAAGGTACTAGTGATGTAATGATCCAGGAAGTAAATGGAAATGGATTAGTCTTAAATGGCCACAGTGAGAATAATGGGGCAGAAAAGAAAAATACAGTATACAAAGTATAAAAAGCATACAATTATCCATAGGTATCTGTTTGTTGATTGCCATTACTAAACAATTCTTTGTAAGCGGAAGTTCCTATTTAAAAGCTGGTTTATGACCTACATAAGAGGCTACACCTTTATACAGGTAGTAAAATTTAAACATGTAATTCGTGGATTTTTTCTATACTGTATATAGTATGAGAGGCCTCTCAGGCTATTCAAATGGGAGCAAATAACTGTAATATCACCTTTATTGTTAGGCTGACCATCCACAGGTCTATCCCAGTACCCTTTTAACCATCAGTGGGACAGCAGGTGGACATATTTCCTCTGTTTTACTCTTCTTGTAGTGTGAGTTGAGGCAGGGACACCCAACTGAAGAAACGCCTCTAACTGATGTATATATATGTAAGTTTATAATTATTGTAATGTATGTAAAATATCATATGTATGTCATCTATGTATAACACAAATTTTATTATATACATTTTTATATTCAAGCTCCACATCTTCTTGATGAAACTGTTATGGAAACCTTTTGAAGAATTGTATCCCTACCCCATGGTTATTGACCATTCTAATACACAAAATAATCGTGTCTTTGGTCTTTGGGGTATTTTCGGGTACTTCTTTGTGGAAGCGATATTGAAAAATAGGAGTGCTAGTATATACATACTGTACATAAATACAATTTATGGTAACAAACCAACTCGTGTGAAAAACTACATTTTATGGTTTTTGGTTTTAAAGTGATAGCAAAGTCTAGTTTTTTTCTTTAAAAATAACAAACATGTCATACTTACCTGCTCCGTGCAGTTGGTTTTGCACAGAGCAGCCCCAATCCTCCTCTTCTCTGGTCCCTTGCCGGCACTCCTGGCCCCTACCTCCTGTCGAGTGCCCCCACAATAAACAGCTTGCAATGGGCGCTCCCAAGCCACTGCTCTGTGTGTCCATTAAGACACGGAGGCATGGATCTGCCCGCCCCTCTCTCTTCTCATTGGCTAACTGACTTTGATTGACGGCAGCGGGAGCCAATGGCTTTATATATCAATAAAAGCTATGCTTTAACAAATAGTGATTTATTGTCAACAAAAAGTTGTTTTCAACAAAAAAAATGTTTTCTTAAGTAGCATCTGGAAAGTACCATGTACTGCAACTGACACCAATAGCCAGTAATTACTAAGTGAATATTTAATATCACATATGTTAAATCTGCATTTTTGCCAGAAATTACTTAGAACCCCCAAACATGATCTTGTAATACCACTTGCTAACCCAATGTTTATACATATTGTTTATACATATACAGTGCATTGGTCAGCAAGTTGAAAGGTTTTACATAAAGAAATACATCTAACCAATACACCCCTGTCAGCGGTAAATGGTTTATCTCAAACTCTCACTGCTACGTTGTCTAGACAGCTTGGACTGCTAAAAGAATTTAGAACTACCCCCTAAAGGAGCCACTTAGTAATTTGGGTTCTCTGTTCTGCACCTCGACTTAAAAAGCAACCTCAACCTCTCTGGTACACCTGCTTGAGTGAATGCATGAATGAGCATACAGAAGGTGGGGTCAGACACAGATTTGCTTATAGTATAATCACTATGCCAAAGTAACTTTCAATAGAGTTCTGTGCCACTGGACTGGAATTAACACATACATCAGCAAAAGTCAGCTATAAATAGTGTGTATAAGCATTAACTGCAATGTGAATAATAATACTATAACTAGTCTAGAGTGCACTCTAGGAGGATGGCTGGGATATAGTGCAAAGTCCCCTGAGAGATACCTCTCAACATTAGCAATAGGCGAAGGTCTTTGTGTAGCAGCTATAAAGGGGCAGTCTTTAGTCCTGACTCTTCAGACAGCTAGCGTTGGGGCCCAATTGTACCTTTGGTGCACATGAGAATCATCCCAGTAAAGCCTGCTGGCAGCAATTATCCTATTGTATGGCTGTGTGACAGACCCAACTATTAGTATTGTTAGAATTAGTAGTAATATTACATTGTCGCATGTATTGTATGCATATATTTTATTATAGATAGGTCTTATTTTATAGGGTGTATTTAAAAAAAAATGAATGTGACATTTACCAAACACTCACTGCAAGTGAATCTTCCTGGTAAATATGTTTTAAATGAAAGTAATTGATTCAACTGCAGTGAATATCACAGTTTCTGCTCTATAACTATGCCCCTAAGTGTTAGTGACCATAGTTTTTATCATCTCTGTTACCCAGGTACAGTCTGCCATTCCATTATCCATTATCTGCCATACCATTATTAAAGGTAAGTACTTATACTGTATACGTATACTGATTTCTTCTTTACAGGGTTAGACAGACTAGTTTTATGTTGTGGAGGTCTGTAGATGTAGGGGACTTTAGAGTAAAGGTGGACTTCTACTTTAATTATATAAATTGTGACATTATTTATACCAACATAGGTTACTAATGACAAACTATTTTACATGATTTTAATAAATGAATGCAGATACTCAAATGTGAACAAAATTATTTAACAATATAAAGAGTAAAAGAAAGGCTGAATACGTTAACTTTCCTTGAGTAAGTGATACTCCTCTTTAGCAGAGGCCATGTGACCAAATTCCTACGAGGAGATTGCATTATAGCTTTTTCTCCGAGAAATATCAGCACTTGTTGAATTTTCCATCCAAACAAAACTATTATTATAGTTCTAATAATTTGGCATGCGTCTACTTCAGTAATAATAATTACCTTATCGGTAAAAAAAAGTACTGTAATGTAAGTGGGAAGTCCTGATGTGAACAGAGGGCTCCTAATGTAAAGGTTGCTAACTTGTCATTGCCTTGCTGCCTGGTTGCTCATAAGCCGCTGACTATTTTATGAAATTCCACTGTAAGGTAGACTGAAAAGCACATTTAATGGAATGGCTTCCTGATTGTGCTAAATGCTGTATTTGCCTGTTAGAATTTTATGTAACTATGCTCCTATAAGACCCCACATCCCCCCCACACACACACACACACACACACACACACACACACTATTAGCGACATCTGGCCACACCCAGAATTTGGGTTTGAATAGTTTTTTGGAAAAGGGGGTTGTTAAAAAAATTTACACGTGTAGGTCGCTGCAGTGTGGC
Organism: Pelophylax lessonae; assembly: GCF_965119305.1. Lineage (NCBI taxonomy): Eukaryota > Metazoa > Chordata > Amphibia > Anura > Ranidae > Pelophylax > Pelophylax lessonae. The sequence goes on along the minus strand of NC_138768.1, from coordinate 669,426,870 downwards.
ATGGCTCTACCTTATTGCAGTCGTGCCCAACATTTTTTCTTGCGCACAGGCCCATTGCATTCAGAAAATGTCCCTGGTCTCAGTGCCGGTTCACACTAGTGCAATGCCAGACATTGCATGTGATTCGTATTGCTGTGCGTATCACATGCGATTGGCTGAAATTGCATTGCATTCGCACCATAATGGTGCAGGACCCTTTTTTTGACTCGCACTGGAATCTGATTGCATGGGTGTTCACACCTATGCGATCTGATTCCTGCACCATTTCACAGTTTGCACTGCGAACCAATCTGGGGTGTCATTAACTTTACATTGACACCCCCAGCGGTTCACAGATCTCAGTGTGAACCACTGTGCGATTCTGGCGCAATGCGAGAACCGACACTGATTTGCAGGGTTTCCCACATCGCACCAGTGTGAACCGGAACTCAAGCATTGGGTTTGTAATACACGGATTGCAGGTTGACTCTTTGGGATACCGTTGTTCTTAGCAATTAGATCTCTCCTAAAGTGTTTGTTACCCCAGCATTTCATCTTCATGATATGTGGCTGCTGTACCATGTACTTGTATGAAAAAGTATCCTGTTCTCTTTGTATTGCTTTCTTTGTGTGAAATCTCTGGTGTTCCTGCCAGTACCTCTACTTTCCTATCAAAAACTGACCACAAAAAGCAGGAGAACACATCGTGGTCAGTTCTCTATTTAGGCTGAGTCTGCTCTCCTCCAATGATCAGACTCCTGACACACATCCTCCTGCACAGCCTTTCACAGGGAAGATCAGTGTGCTGCTGTTTGTCCTAACCCCAGCTCATATGCAGCCGACAACAGATGGAATGTGATCACTTAGAAAAAAGGGAAAAAACATATATTTATATGCAGTGCCTTGCGAAAGTATTCGGCCCCCTTGAACTTTGCGACCTTTTGCCACATTTCAGGCTTCAAACATAAAGATATAAAACTGTAATTTGTTGTGAAGAATAAACAACAAGTAAGACACAATCATGAAGTGAAACAAAATTTATTGGATGTTTCAAACTTTGTTAACAAATAAAAAACTGAAAAATTGGGCGTGCAAAATTATTCAGCCCCTTTACTTTCAGTGCAGCAAACTCTCTCCAGAAGTTCAGTGAGGATCTCTGAATGATCCAATGTTGACCTAAATGACTAATGATGATAAATAGAATCCAACTGTGTGTAATCAAGTCTCTGCATAAATGCACCTGCACTGTGATAGTCTCAGAGGTCAATTTAAAGAGCAGAGAGCATCATGAAGAACAGGGAACACACCAGGCAGGTCCGAGATACTGTTGTGGAGAAGTTTAAAGCCGGCTTTGAATACAAAAAGATTTCCCAAGCTTTAAACATTCCAAGGAGCACTGTGCAAGCGATAATATTGAAATGGAAGGAGTATCAGACCACTGCAAATCTACAAAGACCTGGCCGTCCCTCTAAACTTTCAGCTCATACAAGGAGAAGACTGATCAGAGATGCAGCCAAGAGGCCCATGATCACTCTGGACGAACTGCAGAGATCTACAGCTGAGGTGGGAGACTCTGTCCATAGGACAACAATCAGTCGTATACTGCACAAATCTGGCCTTTATGGAAGAATGGCAAGAAGAAAGCCATTTCTTAAAGATATTGATAAAAAGTGTCGTTTAAAGTTTGCCACAAGCCACCTGGGAGACACATCAAACATGTGGCAGAAGGTGCTCTGGACAGATGAAACCAAAATTGAACTTTTTGGCAACAATGCAAAATGTTATGTTTGGCGTAAAAGCAACACAGCTCATCACCCTGAACACACCATCCCCACTGTCAAACATGGTGGTGGCAGCATCATGGTTTGGGACTGCTTTTCTTCAGCAGGGACAGGGAAGATGGTTAAAATTGATGGGAAGATGGATGGAGCCAAATACATGACCATTCTGGAAGAAAACCTGATGGAGTCTGCAAAAGACCTGAGACTGGGACGGAGATTTGTCTTCCAACACGACAATGATCCAAAACATAAAGCACAATCTACAATGGAATGGTTCACAAATAAACATATCCAGGTGATATAATGGCCAAGTCAAAGTCCAGACCTGAATCCAATCGAGAATCTGTGGAAAGAACTGAAAACCGCTGTTCACAAACGCTCTCCATACAACTTCACTGAGCTTGAGCTGTTTTGCAAGGAGGAATGGGCAAAAATTTCAGCCTCTCGATGTGCATAACTGAGATATCCCAAGCGACTTACAGCTGTAATCGCAGCAAAAGGTGACGCTACAAAGTATTAACTTAAGGGGGCTGAATAATTTTGCACACCCCATTTTTACGTTTTTTATTTGTTAAAAAAGTTTGAAATATCCAATAAATTTTGTTCCACTTCATGATTGTGTCCCACTTGTTGTTGATTCTTCACAAAAAATTACAGTTTTATATCTTTATGTTTGAAGCCTGAAATGTGGCAAAAGTTCGAAAAATGTAAGGGGGCCGAATAGTTTTGCAAAGCACTGTATATATATATATATATATATATATATATATATATATATATATATATATATCTTCGCAAATGTTTTAAATTTCATTACTATTTTAAACTGAATGGGTTGTTTTATAAGGTGATCGTTTACAATCTCATTCACACTTGGCTTTAAGCAGTTCTACGGCGACAGGTCGGCAGGTTCCCACAAATCGCTGTACCTGTACAGTGGTCCGCGGGAGCGATCCTGGGTCCGGCCAGCGGGAAAGCCAATCCATGGCTGCGATTGCCGCCAGGCACCAGTGATCGCTCCCCCAATATACAAGAAAAGGAAGGTGCCATGCCTAAACTGGCCAATGTACCCAGCAAGCCAACACCACATCCCTATTGATACATTGAACAAGGAAAAATAAAATGGTATCACTATCCCTGCGGACTCTATTTGTGCCCCAGAGTAACCGCTACAGGTGGGCGTGAACCAAATGGTGGGATTTTAAGGGTGAGGCTTGTAAGGGTATATGTTTAAGATAAATAATTCAAAAACAAGATAAAATTATAATTTTTATTACAAATTCGATAAAAACAATCACATACATGTTTCGCCGGAAGGCTTCTTCTGGGACAATGTATTTATACACGCACGCTGATATGGCTGCTTTGCTCTAGATACAACTTGTGGTGAGCGCTACTACACTGTAATTTCTATATCTGATTGTAATTAACTTGGTATATTTTTGTAAACTGACTGTATGTTATTCATACTTAGAACCAGCAGAGGTCACCATTCCTGTATTGTCCCAGAAGAAGCCTTCCGGCGAAACATGTTGGACACTAGTGACCCCTAGCACCTTTCAATGGTTCTATGTACATTTAAGTATCTTTGCGATATCAAGATGTATCACTGTATGTGATTGTTTTTATCGAATTTGTAATAAAAATTATAATTTTATCTTGTTTTTGAATTATTTATCTTAAACATATACCCTTACAAGCCTCACCCTTAAAATCCCACCATTTGGTTCACGCCCACCTGTAGCGGTTACTCTGGGGCACAAATAGAGTCCGCAGGGATAGTGATACCATTTTATTTTTCCTTGTTCAATGTATCAATAGGGATGTGGTGTTGGCTTGCTGGGTACATTGGCCAGTTTAGGCATGGCACCTTCCTTTTCTTGTATATTGATTGAAACAGGGGTGCAAAACCCCAGAGTGCTTTGCACTCGCCATTGCCTACTGGTCTGGATAAATAAGTCTTTCATAAAATGTTATATATTCCTTTCTTTAATTTGCACTATATCTGTTTATTACAACAGGAAACAATATATGTCTAATTAAGTTAATATTATGACAGTATACTTGGCAATTAATGGTTACATTGGTATGTTTAATTAGACTGTAATCTAGGTACTTTGGTTTTTCCTGATCCCCCTCTTTCCCCTCCCCCTCTGGACATTTAAATATCTGAGATTATATTGCTAGCCTCTATCTCTAACCCTTCTCATATGTAATAAATTCTTTCCCTAGGATTAGCTTCCATTTCCCCACGATGGCAAAAATGGCACAGTTAGGAGGAAAAAACTGGGAGGATTTCCTAGATAATATTGAGAAAAACTGTACCACCACTAACCCAAATGATATTGATATAGAGGTATTTTTTCAGAAAATTAGACGATTGATGGAAAGAAAATCCAACCTCGGTTGGCACATCAGGTTTTTTGACAAATATATAAGAGAAAACGTTAACCCTATGGGGCTACGTATACAAATCTTTCCTTCTTTTGAGGTGCATGATATAACCTTTAAAGAAAAATGGGAAAAAAACTTAACCCAATGTACCTCCAACATGATGGAGCTTTTGAGAGACAAATACAAGTCGGATTTAATGGATATCGATAAGGATATTGAGAATTTGCAAACAAGAAATCGCTCACTGATCAAGCATTTAGAATACAATAAAAGGGAATCAGAATTACAGGCTCACCTGGAGAGTTTCAATAAAACCCTTCTGATGAGAAAAGATTTGAAATTTTACAAGGATAAGCTGGCCTTTATGGGAGGCTACGCCTATAAATGGCAAAAATCCACCTATACACGTAAAAATAAAACTCAAAAAATATTATCTGACAAGACAAGTTATCAATATCCATCTGACTCCGAACTATCTCTTGTATCTTCTGCCTCATCAGCTCGATCAACGCAGAGGGGTCAAACCAGACAGGGACAGGGTAACAGTGGTAAATCAGGGAAACGAAGTAATAAAGGCAATCAACATCAAAATATGGTAGGAGACACGGATAAACCTAACAGGAAGCGCAATCTATCCCCACAATCCACACCAAATGCCAAAACAACCCCAGTTATGGGAATTATTAGAGACCTGGGAGCTATTCCTAAAACTTCCAAGAGTGAGTTAATGCCAACAACCACTAATGATGAAACAATCCAGGGATTCCCTTTAGGGACCCCTCTTCCCACACAACTGGTAGACGAAAAAAGAGGACCCATAGACACCTTTGTAATAAGAGGACAAACGATAAACCTGGAATAGGATACACACACAGGGACACTCCTATTTTGGCCCCTGTAGCACCTTCACATGTTGGGATCAAGGATGGACTGTCAAATTCTACTCAACAACCAATATACAATCAAGGGGAAAAAAAGAATCCTCTTGATATTATTAATCTTTCCTCCCGATCACTCTCACAAACTGAGAAAGAAGTATTACAACTAGGCCTAAGTTTTTGTCCAGATCAACAACTAAACAAATTTGAAGTGGTCAAAGACCTTCATTTATTTGCAAGGAATTTGACATATAAATATATTTTTGACAAAAACAAAGGCCAAAACAATATACGGGATGAGGATCTATACAAAGGATTCAAGGCCCAAGATTTTAGAAATCTCAAAACAATGATGCAGTTAATTGAGGAAAATAAACAACATCCAGACTATTCATCGTCTGATTCCTCTTCTGACGATGAGGAGGAACCACACGATGAAATAAACAAATTCAAATCTAGATCAACACGTTTTCCCAATCTCCAAACTTGCCCAGCTATTTGGGCTTTTGTGAAGCACACCCAGAAGGAGATCGACAGATTGGAGGCCCCCCTACCTGGGGCCTCTAACCTGTCGGCCCCCCAAAGGACTGCTTTAGATGACCTCATCCATGACGACCTCGTTGTCATTAAACCCTCGGACAAGGGTGGCAACGTGGTCGTCATGGACAGGCATCAGTACGAGACCATGTGTCTCGATATTCTAAAAAATGAAGAATGGTATAGACCAGTATCTATCGAGGAAGTTGATATTATGAAGGGTAAATTTAAATCTATAATCTTTAATGCCTTACAGTCTCATGTGATCAACCAAGAACTGTATGACTATTTAAACGTTAAATGGCCAATCTTGCCAACGTTTTATGCGTTACCCAAAGTACATAAAAGCCTCGAAACACCTCCAGGGCGCCCAATTGTTTCAGGCATCGGTTCTATCACTGAACCTTCCAGTAGGTTCGTTGATGACCAACTACGCCCACATGTCATGGGCCTACCTTCATACCTCAGGGATACTTTAGAGCTCTTGAGAGTTCTGGAGGGTCTCAGTGTCCCTGGTGGCTCTCTTCTGGTCACCCTTGACATTGAGGCCCTCTATTCTAGTATCCCCCATACCAGAGGTATCGAGGTTATTACCACCTTTGTTAAGGAACAGACCCATCGCACTTGGGCGCTGGCAGACTTTACACTTCAACTACTGAACCATATCCTCAGATCCAATATCTTTGTATTCGGCGAAACCACTTACCTCCAGGTACAGGGGGTAGCGATGGGGACTGCCTGTGCCCCATCGTATGCCAACCTGTACCTGGGGGGGTGGGAAAGGGAGCTGTTTGCCAATGATGGTGCTTCGATATACCTGCGCCACCTAGCGCTGTGGCGCAGGTATATCGACGACGTCATCGTTGTATGGACAGGCTCGGTGTCCACTCTTCTGGAATTTATAGACTTCATATCCAACAATAATTATAATTTAAAATTCACTGTTCAATATGATACCCAACAAATAGCCTTTCTTGACACTACAATATATCTTACACCTGAGGGCAATATTTACACCTCCCTATACCGTAAAAATACGGCAGGAAACACTATACTTCATTATACTAGTAGTCACCCGCGATCCCTAATACGCAGTATCCCGTATTCACAATATCTTAGAATACGACGTAACTGCTTTCTGGATGATGACTATAAACAAGAAGCTAAGGCCCTACAGCAAAGGCTCTTGGTCCGTGGCTACAGCAAGAAATTACTTAAAAAAGCGTATCAAAGAGCTAATCTCCAACCACGAGATAGGCTTATTTTTGGGTCACGTCAGACTAAACCCTCAAATACTACTAAATTAGTCACTAAATACAGCTCCCAACACCAAACCATACGTAAAATCTTGGATAACAATTGGCATTTCTTAGCAGACGATATTACGGTCTCAAAATACATCAAACCCTACCCAGAGATAGTTTATCGTAAATCTGCCTCACTTAGAGACAAACTTGTACATAGTCATCACAAACCAAAGAAGGAGGAAGATTATTATGGAGCAGTGGGGGGCTATGGTACTTACAAATGTGGCCAATGCTCAGAATGCCCCTGGGTGAAAGAGGGGTACACCTCCCTCCTACCTCGGGGAGGGATTTTGAGACCTAGGTTTAGGGCTACTTGCCTTACTGAGGGTGTTGTTTACTTAGCTACATGCCTCTGTGGGGCGTTTTATGTAGGGAAAACAATTAGACCCTTTGCGAAACGCATCCAAGACCATCTGTACTATATGGACACTGGACTTATGTCTACACCCATTTGTAGGCATGTAGGCCTGAATCATAATTTCGACCCCCATTTCATTAAATTCATTGTATTAGAAGCAATTAAGAAGAACCCCAGAGGGGGTAATTATGACAATGCAATTCTTAAGGCAGAAGTAAAGTGGATCTATAAATTACAGGCCACTAGGCCACCAGGTTTAAATACGGCCTTATCATTTAAACATTTTTTGGAATGAATCTAGGGCTGTATTACTGCCTACTATATACATGTAACCATAAGACTAATAAAAAACTCCCCACCCTCCGTTCTTCCTGAAACTCCTCATGTGATCATGCTTTGTATTGTCTATATTGTCCATGTACCTATTGATTCAGCATTTAGACAAACCGAAATACTGTATTAACATCACAGTAATCCATCGTGTTGCCAGAATTCAGGATAGGATACTATTGTATACCTTCCATGTCATTAATCATATGTTGCTTATAATTAATTAATCACAGCACATGTTGGTCATGTGCTGTGAAGTATTAATACATATTATCTTATGATATTTATATTTTCCTTTTTTTTCTTTGTTTCCCTCTTATTTTTGTAGCTTTATGAGATCGGAGTCCGTGTGTCAATATAGGATCAAATTGCGACTAAATCCAATGTGCCGGCCCTTTCCCTGCTTATCTCTTTTTTGACAGGGGCTCGGGCGCCAAGCCGGGGGTGGTGTTGTTGAGATTTATACTACTCTTCTCCTCCCACATTTTTTCCCCGAGTCCGCTTTCTTTTGATAGCGGATGTACAGCGTTCCCACTCATCTGTACCTCTTTGTTGCGGTGCAGCTCTGATTGGGACCGCTAGATGGCGCCCGCACCGGAAGTGACCAGTTGGAGGTCATGAGGTACCTCATCACTTCCGGTGGGACCGCGCTTATAACGCCGAGCGGAATATGGTACAGACAGGCCACGACTAGTGGCGCGGCTGTCTGTTACCAATCAACCGGAGGACATGAGGTAAGTTCTACTACAACGATCTCCCATCTGTATGGCGGTAATGGCATTTTTTCTTCACAATCTCTGCTGGCTAAATGTGTTTTCACCTCCTCCTCTCAATATTCACTTTCTGGGTAGGTTCCTAATCGGACTTATCTTTCAGTTCACTCTCAATAATCCTGCACACTTTTAACCTTTTGGTTACCATTGGTCTGCACCTGGTCTATAACCATATGCTACATCTCTATCTCCCACATGGTGTTTGTGCACCCCTGGCTTCATCAACCCCTCTTGTTTCCTTGCCTTATCACTCTATGTAGCCCCCTTTTCTCTTCCACAACCTAAGCATGATCTTTTCACTGCTATGGCCCTACTTTTGGAGAACGTGGGTAACGTACCTATATACACCTGATTTCAGTATCATGTGGGATTTTTAGTAACTAGCTTCTTCCTTTTATGGAATGCTGGTTTTTTCAGATTTACTCCCGTTCGACCGAGCTCGGTCCGGTTCCTGTTAAAGTAGCGGGGTCAGGTCTGGCTGGACTTTGTAGTTCAGGGTTATTACCCGCCATTGGATGGATCGCTATGATCCCTGATACACGGACGCTGATATGGCTGCTTTGCTCTAGATACAACTTGTGGTGAGCCCTACTACACTGTAATTTCTATATCTGATTGTAATTAACTTGGTATATTTTTGTAAACTGACTGTATGTTATTCATACTTAGAACCAGCAGAGGTCACCATTCCTGTATTGTCCCAGAAGAAGCCTTCCGGCGAAACATGTTGGACACTAGTGACCCCTAGCACCTTTCAATGGTTCTATGTACATTTAAGTATCTTTGCGATATCAAGATGTATCACTGTATGTGATTGTTTTTATCGAATTTGTAATAAAAATTATAATTTTATCTTGTTTTTGAATTATTTATCTTAAACATATACCCTTACAAGCCTCACCCTTAAAACCCCACCATTTGGTTCACGCCCACCTGTAGCGGTTACTCTGGGGCACAAATAGAGTCCGCAGGGATAGTGATACCATTTTATTTTTCCTTGTTCAGTGATCGCTCCCCGTCAGGAGAGAACAGCGGTCTGCAGTTGTAAACACAGCAGACAGTTGCTCTCTCTGGAATCAGTGCAGAGCTCCTGTGTTCCTCCTATTTAGGAACACAGGTCTCTGTATTGATTTTACAAAAACACACAGTTAGAAAACACCCCCTAGGTTCACACTTAACCCTTTGATTGCCCTTCCCTGCCAGTGTCATTATTACAGTAACAGTGCATATTTTTAGCACTGATTACTGTAGTAATGTCACTGGTCCCCCCATAAGTGTCAAAAATGTCAGTTAGGGGTCTGATCGCCGCTATTACTAGTGTAAAAAAAAAAAAATTACATAAATCTTTCCCCTAGTTTGTAGATGCGATAAATTTTCCGTAAACCAATCAAAATATGCTTATTGTGATTTTTTTTACAAAAAATATGTAGCAGAATACAAACTGACCTAAAATGATGAAAGAATTAGATTAAAAAAAAAATGTTTTTAGGGGGGGGGGGGGAGTGTCATATAGCAGAAAGTGAAAAATGTTGGGTTTTTTTCAGAATTGTCGCTCTTTTTTTGTTTATAGCGCAAAAAAAAAAAATCACACAGGTGATCAAATACCACCAAAAGAAATCTCTATTTGTGGGAAAAAAAAGGACAATCATTTTATTTGGGTACAGTGTCGCACGACCGCATAATTGTCTGTTAAAGTAATGCAGTGCCGAATTGCAAAAAATGGCCTGGTCATTAAGGGGGAAAATCTTCCGGTCCAGAACTTGTTAAAAACACAGCTGTTTGTTTTACTTTTTTCTCTGCCTCTATGTGTTAGCCTATGTCTCCTTGCACACATAGGTGTTCAGAGGCAGGAGCGTTTAGAGGCAGAAAAAAAAAAAAATCACTTGCGCATTCGGGAAAAGAGTGTTTGGGCAGAAAAACCACCCGATGCGTCTAAACGTACAGTAACGTGCCTGGTGTTGGGACTTTACTTAGTTCAGCGCTCCCTGTTACGCCTCCAGTTACTCGTCAAGGACTAATACATTATATTGATTAATGATTGGTTAAACCCACACATTCTTTTTTTACCACTACTTTTCCTTTTTGCTCGATTTCCAAAAAACAAAAAACAAATTTATTTAGAGGTTGGATGAAAACTTTAGCGCAGTATAACGATTTGCTAGTCAAACAGACCATTTTTTATATAGAGGACTACACCAAGAAAAGAGAGGAAGGGTAGCAAGGGACACAGGAACTAGGTTCCAATAGGGTGAGAGTCCTTCTAAATGAAGGCCAATGGGAGCTTGCGCATTCGGGAAAAGAGTGTTTGGGCAGAAATACCACCCGATGCGTCTAAACGTACAGTAACGTGCCTGGTGTTGGGACTTTACAAGGTTCAGCGCTCCCTGTTACACCATCAGTTACTCGTGAAGGACTAATACATTATATTGATTAATGATTGGTTAAACCCACACATTCTTTTTTTACCACTACTTTTCCTTTTTGTTCGATTTCCAAAAAACAAAAAACACATTTATTTAGAGGTTGGATGAAAAGTTTAGTGCAGTATAACGATTTGCTAGTCAAACAGACCATTTTTTATATAAAGGACTACACCAAGAAAAGAGAGGAAGGGTAGCAAGGGACACAGGAACTAGGTTCCAACAGGGTGACAGTCCTTCTAAATGAGGGACAATTGGGAGCTATGCAATGGAAGTCTTGGTATTTATTATTGTACACCACTGTAAAGTGTCACAAGTAACATGCTTCCTAAGCAGCACTCTTGATTGAAGTACCTTGCAGGGGACCGACAGATGGCTGAAGATCCAAGTCACAGCGTTGTGTGTGAAAGTAGGGATCCAGGCCTTCAGGCATGCTACCAGCCTAGGGAGTTTTAACCCTTGCCACAGCACTTAGCAATTAAAAAAAAACAAAGCATATGTATTAATGCAGTCTGACTGTATTACAGAAATAAATAAAGAGGTTTTAAACTGGAATGATAAAAAAAATGTAAAAAAAGTTTTCTAAGAAAACAACTTTATATGCACCAACAGTCAATAGACAAAGTTGGTGGAAAAGGTGAAATAGCAGCCTTGTCACTATCAAAAGGAATATTCATCTGAACAGGTAAAGCAGCTCATTAAAGCTCATACATAACAATCTTGTTGGCTTTTGTGACTGCACCACATGAAATATCTCTGATAATCACTGGAGGTCCTTTAGAAAAGAGATGGAACAGGGAACAAGTAGAGAGTTACAATGAGAAGAATTTGACGCTGGGCATTCCATATAATACAATTCAGCATATCCTCCTTTTAGACACGACATCCTTATTCATCGTCTAATAAAGGATATATTATCTGAAATGCCTATGTCCGTTTTAATTTAACAAGGCCCAATAAAAGATGAATGTTGAAAGGATTGTGCTAAGCTGCTGTTTTTTTGTTTTTGTTTCTTTCTAGTTATCAACATTTTTAGCAATATTTGGAGCTTACAATCTAAGGTCCCTAACTCACATACATACACAGTAGGGCCAATTTTTTTTCCCATACATCTAGTATGGGGAAAAAATCCCATACATCAAGTTCTTTGGGAAGAACATGTTTTATTTAAACATTATTGCCACTCTATGGCTGGCCATTCATGTTCAACCTGCTTGTACAATTTCCCTTTAGATTTACCAAAAACTATATAATATGGGGTCAAACAAACGAAATAACTTTCAATTGTATCCAATTAGGCAGGTCTTTGCAATACATAGTTTAAAGCGGAGTTCCACCCAAAAGTGGAACTTACGCTTAAATACTTCCCCCCCCCCCCCCTCTGGTGCCACATTTGGCACCTTTTAGGGGGGAGAGGGGAACGGGTACCTGTTTTTGACAGGTACTCTTCCCCACTTCTGGGAGACAGCGCCGCGGCGCTGTCCCTCTGAAGTTCGGCCCCCCTCCTTCTTCCTCCACTGCCGGGCCGATTATAAAGCACAGTGCACTTCATGCATGAGCAATAGGGAACCCGCTGTGAAGCCCAAAGGCTTCACTGCCGGGTTCCCTTACCCTGAATGGCGGCGGCAGCACCCGAGAGCCGATGTGAAGATTTGGCTTTGGGTGTCGACATCACGGGAACCTTGGACAGGTAAGTTCTAATATTTAAAAGTCAGCAGCTACTTTATATGTAGCTGCTGACTTTTCCTTTTTTTCCTGGGGGGGGGGGGGGGGCGGAACTCCTCTTTAAGGTAATTATTAAGGAAAATTGAAAGAAAATTGAAGATGTATGGCCAGCCTAAGGCTTCATGCATATGGCCATACCAGGGCCATATGGAGACTACGTAATCACTGTTCTTGGACCCACAGCTGCTGCATACAGCCCGCCATAGAGATGAATCAGAAGATACTGCTGTACAAGGTTATGAACCTTTGTTCCATTTGCATTCAAAGCATATATCAGTGGTGGGTTCTTTACTCAATCCCCAGTGCACAACCATTTACAGCCGCATTTTCTAATATATCTCAATGGGTGAGCCAGCACCAGCAGGCCCCCAGCAGTGATTACATAGGTTCTTTTTTTTAAAAAAGGGAAAAAAACAGCAATGTAGCACAATCTATTGAACATTCAGCTTTTAATGAACCATGCAAAATAAAAAATTAGCCTAAATGTGTAACCTTGACTGTAGCTGATAACTGCTGTGGAACGTCTTCCTTCTGCAGTGTGAAAAGTGTTAAACTGACATTTACCTGTCCAGGGCTGCAGCTCCGTCCTCACTCGACATGTTTACAGCCAGCATCCTACTGTGCGAGCCGTGCTACACTGTGTAAATGGTTCCAAGAGGTTGGGGCAGGGATGTGGGGGACCAAATTTTGCCTAGGCAATAAGACCAGAAGTGCGAGCAGATTCAGTACCTACAGAAACTAGGTACCCACTCCAACCCCCCAAAAAAAAGCCTTTAAGGGTAAAGATCTGCTTTAATGCAGAAGTGCAGCAGTCATCTTTGGGGAGACCACTTTTCAAAGCTCACCCATGGAGTGTCTCCCGTGCAGGATAGCCATCTTGGCTGAGTCTGGATGGATCCTGAAGGATGGTGATTGGCTGATGCAACAAAACAAGGAGGTGTGTGTGTGTGTCTGCAGGCTGCTGAGGGGGATGAGGAGGACAGTCCTATAGCTAGCAGCAATGTTAGAAAAGACTGGGTTGCTGCTGCCTGGATGGAACCCTAACTCACAGCTGACTACACTTGGGAGAGGCTGCTCATTGCACATGACCTTGTCTCAGACATGAGAACTTTGCCCCTAGGAAGGTGTCAGGTGTGATCTGGATGCCTTGCGTGATCAGGCTGTACTAGAAAGCACCCCCACCATTAGTAGGGAAGGAAAAGAGGGACCATCTCAGCAGGATTGAAAGAGAAACATGACAGCAACTCCTATCCCTGTCTGAGAACATGAACCAGAGCACTTGTCCAGAGACCCAAAAGAAGGTGCCCTGGTTCTGGTAAGAGACGAACATTGCGCAAATTGATCTTTGTCTGCTGGGAATTGTTGTGCTTTTTTCAAGGGCCCCAAACTTGCAATGTTTTTGGGTTTTCTTTATCAATAACTGACTAGTGGGATAAAACAGAAACTGTTATAGCAAGTTAGGACTGTCTTTATATACGGTTGCAAGGTAAATGCAATTCAGTTCTGTTAATTACAGCAGTGAGAATAATGTACGTGTTTATCCGTATCTCACAACGTAACGTTATTGTCTTATTGACTGTTTGCATAAGCACACTTGCTAATCCTCTCGTAATCCTCATCTCAATGTTTTGCCTAATAAATTCTTTGAAATACCTCAAGGTGTGTCGGTAAGTGTTGGATAAGTAAGGTGTGTCATCTTTAGGTGTGCAGAGAAATCACAAAACAATTCAGGGGCTCCTCTGTGGGTAGAGCTACACATGAATAATAAATTACCAAATTCTGTGCAATGCAGATACATTTGTTTTGTTACTAATAATAATTAAGTTTAAGAAATTCAGCTGTTGATTTTCCAAGTACACCTCACGTAGAATAAGTATAAAATTGCTTAAAAGCTATTAGTAACACCACTGTCCCTGCATTTCATAAAAGTGCCAGAGACACCTGTTAGAAATCTGTCTCCCATCTGTGCAACAAATGGCACAACTTTCGATAGAGTCATGTAGCTATTGGGAAGCTGTATCAGTATATGTTGTAGAATTCCCTCTAAAGAATTACGTCTCGACTGAATTTGTCTACAGCACAATACACAATTTACTCGATTTGTAGAAGTCTTGTTCTCCTCCACTTTTCTTATCACCTATATGGTGGTATTTCTTAACAAATCTGACGCAGCCATAGTAGAAGAATGTAAGGGTGGCGCACATAAGAACTCTGAACATTTTGCAAAAAGCAAGAAACCTGTAATTTGTCTTTCAGAAATTTGGCTCAGCAATTTCCTATATGACCAATATGTACTCACTTTTGTGAGATACTGTATATACATTGCATATATATATATATATATATATATATATATATATATATATACTGTATTGTGAGTGTACAGCTTGTATAACAGTGTAAATTTGCTGTCCCCTCAAAATAACTCAACACACAGCCATTAATGTCTAAACAGCTGGCAAAAAAAGTGAGTACACCCCTAGGTGAACCAGTTAAAATTGGACCCAATTAGCCATTTTCCCTCCCCGATGTCATGTGACTCGTTAGTGTTACAAGAACTCAGGTGTGAATGGGGAGCAGGTGTGTTAAATTTGGTATTATCGCTCTCACTCTCTTATACTGGTCACTGGAAGTTCAACATGTCACCTCATGGCAAAGAACTCTCTGAGGATCTGAAAAAAGAATTGTTGCTCTACATAAAGATGGCCTAGGTTATAAAAAGATTGCCAAGACCCTGAAACTGAGCTGCAGCATGGTGGCCAAAACCATACAGCAGTTTAACAGGACAGGTTCCACTCAGAACAGGTCTTGCCATGGCCAACCAAAGAAGTTGAGTGCACATGCTCAGCGTCATATCCAGAGGTTGTCTTTGGGAAATAGACGTATGAATGCTACCAGCATTGCTGCAGAGGTTGAAGGGGTGGGGGTCAGCCTGTCAGTGCTCAGTCTATACGCCACATACTCCATAAAATTGGTCTCCATGGCTGTCGTCCCCAAAGGAAGCCTCTTACATAGTTACATAGTTACATAGTTACATAGTAGGTGAGGTTGAATAAAGACAATAGTCCATCCAGTTCAACCTGTGTAGGCATGTGTGGCTGTAATCATCTCCCATACCCCTGAATGTTCTGATCCTTGAGATGTAAGTCTAAGAGTCTTTTGAAAGCCACCATACTACCCGCAGAAACCACCTCTTGTGGTAGAGAATTCCACAATCTTGTTGCCCTAACAGTAAAGAACCCCCCACGTTGCCTGAGGTTAAAACGCTTCTCCTCTAATCGCATTGTATGCCCTCGAGTCCTCATGCAATCCCTTCGAATGAACAGCTTTTTTTCTAAGCTGGGATCCCCATTAAGATATTTATAAATTGCTATCATGTCCCCCCTCAGACGTCTCTTCTCCAGGGAGAATAAATCGAGCGATTGTAGACGCTCTTCATAGTCAAGGTCCTCCAATCCCCTAATTAGTTTAGTTGCCCTTCTCTGGACTCTCTCCAGCTCCAACACATCCCTCCTGAGGACTGGCGACCAGAACTGGACGGAATACTCCAGATGCGGTCGGACCAGAGTTTTATAAAGTGGAAGGATTATAGTCTTATCTCTGGAATGCATCCCTTTCTTTATGCATGCTAATATTCTGTTGGCTTTGGAAGCTGCCGCTTGACATTGCATGCTGTTTCCTAATCTATCATCAACCAATACTCCCAGATCCTTCTCCATTTTTGATTCCCCCAAGGGCTCCCCTCCTAACGTGTATTGTGATTTTATGTTTTTAGTCCCCAAGTGCAAAACCTTACACTTCTCCACGTTAAACCTCATTTGCCATGTCGTTGCCCACTCTGTTATTTTGTCCAGGTCATTCTGCAGGATATCTGCTTCATGTTGTGAAGTTATTGCCCTGCCCAATTTTGTGTCATCTGCAAAAACTGATATCGAACTACTGATCCCGACCTCAATGTTGTTTATGAATAAATTGAACAAGGTTGGTCCCAGGACTGAGCCTTGGGGGACCCCGCTTACCACCTCAGACCAGTCTGAGTATGCGCTGTTTATTACTACCCTTTGGACCCGCCTTTTTAGCCAGTTCCGTATCCAAGAGCAAACCCTGCTATCGATACCTGCAGACCTTATTTTATAAATTAAGCGCTTGTGGGGAACTGTATCAAACGCCTTAGCGAAATCCAAGTACACCACATCCACTGGTCTCCCCCTATCTAGCTCACAGCTCACCTCCTCGTAGAATGTAAGGAGATTGGTTTGACAAGAACGCCCATTTGTAAACCCGTGCTGATTACTGCTGATGATGTTGTTGTCCTTAGCAAACTCTACAATATAGTCCCTTATCATCCCCTCCAGAAGTTTACATACTACTGATGTCAAACTGACAGGCCTATAATTTCCCGGGATATGCCTCTGGCCCTTTTTGAATATTGGAATCACGTTAGCTTTCTTCCAATCCCCTGGTACATCTCCTGTCCTAATACTGTCAGCAAAGATCAGGAACAGTGGTCTCGATATAACTTTACTGAGTTCCTTGAGTACTCTCGGATGTATGCCATCCGGTCCTGGCGATTTGTTTGTGTTAAGTTTATCCAGCCTTTCCCTGATTTCCCCCTCTGTTAGCCATGATGATTCTAAAGATGATTCTAAAGAAAGCCTGCAACAGTTTACTGAGGACAAGCACACTAAGGACATGGATTACTGGAACCATGTCCTGTGGTCTGATGAGACCAAGATAAACTTACTTGGTTCAGATGGTGTCAAGTGTGTGTGGCGGCAACCAGGTGAGGAATACAAAGACAAGTGTGTCTTGTCTACAGTCAAGCATGATGGTGGGAGTGTCATGGTCTGGGGCTGCATGAGTTCTGCCGGAACTGGGGAGCTACAGTTCATTGAGGAAACCATGAATGCCAACATATACTGAGACATACTGAAGCAGAGCATGATCCCCTCCCTTCTGAATTCTGTATTCCAACATGATAACGACCCCAAACACACCTCCAAGATGACCACTGCCCTGCTAAAGAAGCTGAGGATAAAGGTGATGGACTGAGCAAGCATGTCTCCAGATTGATCATCTGTGGAGCATTCTCAAAAGGAAGGTGGGGGAGCTAAAGGTCTCTAACATCCACCAGCTCCGTGATGTCGTCATGTAGGAGTGTAAGAGGGCTCCAGTGACAACCTGTGAAGCGGGGTTAAGGCAATGCTTGAAAATAAGTGTGGCCACACAAAATATTGACACTTTTGGCCCAATTTGAACATTTTACCTTAGAAGTGTACTCACTTTTGTTGCCAGCAGTTTACACATTAATGGCTGTGTGTCAAATTATTAAGAGGGGACAGCAAAATTACACTGTTATATAAGCTGTACACTCACTACTTTACATTGTAGCAAAGTGTCATTTCTTCAGAGTTGTCACATGAAAAGGTATAATAAAATATTTACAAAAATGTGAGGGGTGTACTAACTTTTGTGAGATACTGTATATATATATATATTGTAGAGAGGCAACCCTGTGGTCACTGTGTGTGTTAGCAATCTACGCCTGGTTTTGATTGCACACCTGTGGGCTGGGTTCATATTATTCCCAGGGTTAGCAATCAGAGCTCCCAGTTGGAGACAGCTGCACCCGGGCAGACAGGAGGTCTGGCCTAGGAGTCAGGAGGGCTTACAGGTCTGCAGGAGGCAGATGTATTCTGCAACAGCGCAGTAGGAAGCTGATCCCAAGGAAGCTACAAGGGAGCTTAACCAAAGGACACTTGTGTTGGTCTGAGGAGCAGACCTAAGGCCTAGGCGTGAGGCCTGAAGCAGCCATATGTCATGTGAGTAAGCCAGGAGGCTGAATTTAGCAAATATACAGTAATGGTGGAACGCCTGAAAGGGAAAATTGTGGTCTTGTGAACTTTCTTTATGCCTTTAAATAAAAGTGGGTTGCCATGCCCTTAAAAATGCAGTCTGGACTTGCACTACTTCTTCAAATCGCATGCACCACTTGAGTTGAATCGCCCTGAAACGTTACAATATATATATATATATATATATATGTGTGTGTGTGTGTGTGTGTGTATATATATATATATTATATATATATATATATATATATATATATATATATATATACACACACACACACATCCTAAAGAAACAACTAAAATACTGTACATGCAATGGGGTGAAGCTGTCAAGGTAATGAACAGGCCTATAATACTTAATGGAAGAATCCAGTTATCATCGTTGCATTGCTTGATTTTCTTTTCTTTTAATCAGCATTTAGAAAGCTTAGTCAATAGCTAGCACATTTCCACTTCTAATTTTAGATACATTAGAATGTATTAATAATAATTATTGTAATTAGTGCAAGGTCACTATAATCAGGTTAACACTGCCCAATGCTCCTGTATGAAGCTTTAATAAAATTAAATAATGGAAAACAATATTTGTATCTGTTCTCTACTGTTCATTCAGAATAACGATAAAAGACAAAATGTGGACATACAGTATAGGAACACTGAGTGTGATAAATAAAAAAAAACAAAACAAAAAAAAAAACGAATCAACGGAGAGAGTCTTTGTAACCCACAGCAGTGAATCAGACAAGAACTGACACTTTTCTAATACTTAATTGGATTCTTTGCACAACACAGCCACTTTTCTTTTCCTCCAGTTTTTCCCCTCATGTTCTCATATATTGTGATGGGTAAATCTGTATTTCTGCTAGGCCGGGACCTAGGGTCATAGGGCAGTCAGGGATGGCACTCAGCAACCCACACATGTTGTTGCTGACTGCCAGTAACACTGTTCCAAAAGGGCTGACAAGAGTGGCACACAGTTTCTGGATTCCCGTAATGCCTACCAGCACAATGGACATGAGAAGCTTGTAGTGCCACTCAAACCTAGAGGCTTCAGGGTCTCCCCACTGGTGCTCAGAACACGAGAGTGAGCTTCTAAATGCATCAATCCAGAAGTGTAAGCATGTTGCAGGTGAGATGCGGCTCAGACTGACCCAATGTTATCACGGTGTATGGCCTCAGCCAGCACTGAAACCATACACTGTGATAACACTTGGTCAGTTTGAGCGGCGTCTCATCTTCAGCATACCAGCATAATGGATCTGCAGTGTTGTTATCCCTTTGTTGTGTTACCCATCCTGGGTCTGATACACTTAGAATGGTTTTCCTACTCTTTTGTGCCAGAGGCGTAACTAGAACCATCAGGTTCCCGGTGCAAGAAACCATGAAGGGCCCCCCAGACCCCTGGCCGGGGCCCTTCCCTTCAAGTTTGGGGCTCTTCCCATTGATCCTGGAGCCCTTTACTCCCCTTATTATGGTCCCGCAGCGGGACCCTTTCACAAGTTCTGCAGTGGGCCAGTGGGAATGCCAGGGCCTGGTCGCAAGTGTGACCTTTGCGATCCTGGAAGTTCACCCACTGGTGTCAGTAGTTTTTATTTTTTGGTACTTTAATTGTATTATTTTTTATCATTTTATTTATTTTTTTACAATATCACTGACTATGACTCTGTCCATTCAGAAAAGGAAGGAGCTGGTAAATTACATATTTACTGACCCCTTCCTGGTTCTCTATTGTGACACATCCCCTGCAGCAGCCGGCAGGAGAGAGGAGGGAGCACAGTGGGGGGGGGGGGGGCAGCAGCACAGTGGGGGGGGGGGACCAGGGGAGTACACAGGGGCCCAGAGACAGCAGAACACAAGTGAACTGGATAGGAAGAGTGGCGGGGGCAGCATACAGAGGAACCAATCTCCTCCATTTTCCTCCTGCAGCTACAGGAGGAAAAAGGAGGACAGTGATTTCTCTATATGCAGCCCCCTCCTATCCAGGTGTACAGGGGAGCCGCATAGGCCCCCTGGAGCATGGGGCCCGGTTGCAATTGCAACCCCTGTAGTTAGGCCCCAGTTTTGTGCTTAGTTTTAGCTGTACTACTGAGTGAATAAATGGTCTACTCCAAGCTCTCAACCCCCAGTCTTGGCATGCCTTTTGTGGCTATAAGGTCTGATCTTTTCAGCCAGGAACCAAGGCCAGACAGGCAAGAGGTAAGAGGGTGGCCTAGGGGGGGGGGGGGGGGGGCAGGACGTTTAAATGCAGCCCTGGTTATATATCAAACATTAGTTCTTGTTTAGCCAGTAGCATAGGCCGCAATAATGCAGAATAAGAACAAGAACTTTTTTTCAGCCTATTTGGATAATGGTAACATAAACAAAGAACCGAGATAAGTATTTATGCCTGCTGTCTCTGTCACCAATGATCTCATCACTGTTTTGAATACATTTTAAATATGATATGATTACTTTTATGAGAAAGCAGTAATTAGTAATATCAAGAGCTGTCATCAGCTTCTTACCTGATGTAACCCAAATCATTTCAGACCCAATGACTTCATGATAGTCAGCTCTCAAGAGGAACATTATAATCTTGAATATGATCACAATGTAGAGACGGGGGCAAGACACAAAATCAGATACTAGATGCTAAGCTTGTCTCTGATAAACATTATCGGTCAATGTCTTCTCCACCGCTGCTTGCATTTTAGTTAGTTATTTCTCCAGACTAATCACAATATCTTGTATTAGAATAATTTTGATCTCTGGTCACTGACTTATTTTTAGATTTTAGTTTTTTAGTTTCTGTTTTTATGGATATAAACTCCTAAACATCTTAGTTGCTATGATATATGGTCAGAAGCACTGCATGTACGCTACAAATTAAAGGATAACTCCAGGCAAAGCAAGGTTTTGCACATTATTTAAAAAAAAATCCCAAGCTTGGCAATTCAAGTGTTACTAAACCCAGGAACCTGCATTCGCTATATCTGGTCTCCCACAGTGCACAGAACATGGAAATGCAATTATTTTAGTAAATGTAAACTGCTAAATACCTTTTCTCATCAGTAGTATATAGCAGTCTTGTGGCTTCTATCAGTTCCCGGTGAAGCTTGTAGGAGGAGTTTTCATACTGCTTTGAGCTGTCATATCAGGATCTCTGACCCTCTGTCTGGACAGTGCTGATTGGCCTTGTGCTGATCACATGCACCCCCCCCTTCCCCAAGAAAAAAAAACTCTCTAGCAATACACACCAGGATACTGAAAAAAGGAAAACGCTGCTCCAGGTGTATAGTGTGTAGTAATTGCCAGGAGATATGATATCCCATAGAGTGCTGGCCCCGGCCCGCCTCCGTGGGAACACTTGTAGAAAAAGAAATAACTGCACATCCAGGGATTCCAATAAGTTTCAAATACCTTTAATTCCAAAATGTTGCAAGTGATGACACCAAGGACACCAACATGAAGTCTTCATGTTGGTGTCTTTGGTGTCATCACTTGCAACATTTTGGAATTAAAGGTATTTGAAACTTATTGGAATCCCTGGATGTGCGGCTATTTCATTTTCTACAAGCAATACACACCAAACTGAGCATGTGCAGCCTGACACCAAAGGCGCTGTCTTATCCAGATATGTTCTGGAGTGTGGAAGGTGGGGAGGATCAGGGAAGACAGGATCAAACAGTCTTTTATACAATGCAGAGGATTAACCCCCCCTAGGTTCCACAGTGAGTATGACAAGCATGCATTACTGCATATACAGACTGATTTTTCTGTTGTGGGTTTAGTAACACTTTAAGGCAATATAAAAGATAACTTAGTAGTGTGTTGGTACATAAAAAATGGGTCTGCTAGGCACATAAGTCAAACTGAAAAATAGAATGCTTTTCATATTAATATAGTCTTGGTCTGTATTATTGTTTGACTAGTTGCTGTTAATTGGAAGACTAATAAAATCGATTTGATTCAAGCAGAAATTTGAACCAAGCAGAATATCTGTTTGGATAATGAGTTGAATACAATACACCCTTAGGCAGCCCATAGATAAATCGCTCAATTCCCCCATCAATACAACACAGTCAGTGTTGGTGAGGGAATGCCCCCCACAGCGCTATTGTGTTGTGACGGCTAGGGGGGTGGTTGAGGTCACGCTGGCAGAACACAATGATAACTGGTAGCTGCTATAGCTGGGGGCAGTAGTAATCAGCTGCTGACAGGCTGGTTGTGCCTAAGTCAATCAATGGATCCATGTATGGCCATCTTAAAAGCAGTCTAAATTTTTGTTCAAGTACAGAGTACTTTGTTTCATCCTCCTAAGTGCTGTGGAAGGCTAGCTACGAGATCGGACAAGTCAACCCCCCCCCCCCCCCCCCTCATTACTTGCAAAATGTTGCAAGTAATGACACCAAAGACACCAACATGAAGTCTTCATGTTGGTGTCTTTGGTGTCATCACTTGCAACATTTTGGAATTAAAGGTATTTGAAACTTATTGGAATCCCTGGATGTGCGGCTATTTCATTTTCTACAAGCAATACACACCAAACTGAGCATGTGCAGCCTGACTCCAAAGGCGCTGTCTTATCCAGACATGTTCTGGAGTGTGGAAGAAGGGGAGGATCAGAGAAGACAGGATCAAACTGTCTTTTATACAATGCAGAGGATTAACCCCCCTAGGTTCCACAGTGAGTATGACAAGCATGCATTACTGCATATACAGACTGATTTTTCTGTTGTGGGTTTAGTAACACTTTAAGGCAATATAAAAGATAACTTAGTAGTGTGTTGGTACATAAAAAATGGGTCTGCTAGGCACATAAGTCAAACTGAAAAATAGAATGCTTTTCATATTAATATAGTCTTGGTCTGTATTATTGTTTCACTAGTTGCTGTTAATTGGAAGACTAATAAAATCGATTTGATTCAAGCAGAAATTTAAACCAAGCAGAATATCTGTTTGGATAATGAGTTGAATACAATACACCCTTAGGCAGCCCATAGATAAATCGCTCAATTCCCCCATCAATACAACACAGTCAGTGTTGGTGAGGGAATGCCCCCCACAGCGCTATTGTGTTGTGACGGCTAGGGGGGTGGTTGAGGTCACGCTGGCAGAACACAATGATAACTGGTAGCTGCTATAGCTGGGGGCAGTAGTAATCAGCTGCTGACAGGCTGGTTGTGCCTAAGTCAATCAATGGATCCATGTATGGCCATCTTAAAAGCAGTCTAAATTTTTGTTCAAGTACAGAGTACTTTGTTTCATCCTCCTAAGTGCTGTGGAAGGCTAGCTACGAGATCGGACAAGTCAACCCCCCCCCCCCCCCCCTCATTACTTGCAAAATGTTGCAAGTAATGACACCAAAGACACCAACATGAAGTCTTCATGTTGGTGTCTTTGGTGTCATCACTTGCAACATTTTGGAATTAAAGGTATTTGAAACTTATTGGAATCCCTGGATGTGCGGCTATTTCATTTTCTACAAGCAATACACACCAAACTGAGCATGTGCAGCCTGACTCCAAAGGCGCTGTCTTATCCAGACATGTTCTGGAGTGTGGAAGAAGGGGAGGATCAGAGAAGACAGGATCAAACTGTCTTTTATACAATGCAGAGGATTAACCCCCCTAGGTTCCACAGTGAGTATGACAAGCATGCATTACTGCATATACAGACTGATTTTTCTGTTGTGGGTTTAGTAGTAGTGTGTTGGTACATAAAAAATGGGTCTGCTAGGCAACATAAGTCAAACTGAAAAATAGAATGCTTTTCATATTAATATAGTCTTGGTCTGTATTATTGTGATTGTTGTTTGACTAGTTGCTGTTGGAAGACTAATAAAATCGATTTGATTCAAGCAGCAATTTGAAGCAAGCAGAATATCTGTTTGGATAATGAGCTGAATACAATACACCCTTAGGCAGCCCATAGATGATTACATTTTCTTTCCTTCCACCACAAGTGGAAGGAAAGAAAATCGCTCAATTCCCCCATCAATACAACACAGTCAGTGTTGGTGAGGGAATGCCCCCCACAGCACTATTGTGTTGTGACGGCTAGGGGGGGTGGGGGGTGGTTGAGGTCACGCTGGCAGAACACAATGATAACTGGTAGCTGCTATAGCTGGGGGCAGTAGTAATCAGCTGCTGACAGGCTGGTTGTGCCTAAGTCAATCAATGGATCCATGTATGGACGGCTAAAAAGCAGTCTAAATTTTTGTTTAAGTACAGAGTACTTTGTTTCATCCTCCCAAGTGCTGTGGAAGGCTAGCTACGAGATCGGACAGGTCACCCCCTCCCCACGGCCATCCAACAATGCAGCTAGCAAGGAGACAACTGCATCAATAGCTGGCACTTATCCTTAGCTCAAAGCACTTTTTTCCAAAGGAAGCATCCCTCTCCCAATCCTTTTGAGGGCGCTTGACTTGGTCAAGTGCTTGGAGCCAGAGATAGGCTGGGTACACACGGACAGGTTTTTTTTTTTTTTTTTATTTAACCAGCGTTTTGAACAAAAAAAAAATTACAGATTCCAGCATCTACACATGCAAAGTGGAATGCGTGAATCTCCTCTTCTGCTTTATTGTATTCTGTAAGTGGGGTCCCCCCAGTTAGAATACATTGATCAGCACTTCAGCCCATTGATTGCATGAGCTGATCGAATGCTGGTTTTCCCGCAGGCCCTTATGACAGAAGCTTGTCTAAGGAACGGCTTCTGTTGAACAGAGAGGGATATACACACATTGAAATTTGGCTGATTCCTGCTGAACCGTCCGAATTTTGATACAAGTATACCCTGTTTTAAGTGCCAGCCAATAATGCAGCTATTGCCTTGCTAGCTTCACCGTGGGAAGGCATTGGAGTCAGGAGGGTGTCCTGTCCAACCACATAGCTAGCCTTCCATAGTATGTAGGAAGATAGGACATGGTAATTTGTCCCCTGGGAAACATAACACTGTAATAAAAACAGCAATGAGATTTCTTTAAAGAAAACCCATGCTAAGATAAATGCTACTGCTGACATCTCCTAGCAATAATTGCTAGTTGCTTAGCTTTCTTGCTGATGAAATGAGGGTCACAAGATTTACATGACTAACAGCATTTTCATAAAGAGATCAGCAATGGCACCTTTCATATTCCTCTCAGCACATGAAAATTGTACTTTCTTGACAAAATTATATATTGTATAATAGCTATACACTAGCTAATTCAATGATATTAAAATACTTTTAATTTTCATATCTTCAACTAGCTATGTTTTTTTTATAATGGACAAAAAATATATATATTTGTTTCTTGCAACCGTAGCAGCAGTATTCAGGTTCTAGTAATTCCCATATTCCTTATCCTCCTGCTAATGGGCACATCACCTCTACCAGTATACACAGAGCTACTTCCGTGTCAAACTATAGTCAGCCTGTAGCATGGCATATCTACAAAACAGAATATTTTGCCAAAATAATTTGTTTATTGCTGGCCCAGAAATGGTTCTTTTTGTTTTGTTTTTTGATTTCTCAATAAAGCTGTTTTCCTTTTCCCACTACATTTGGTGACCTAAGAAATACATAGTAACTTTAGTCCAAAAACTTCTAACATAATGTTTCCTATATTTTAGCGCTGAAAACCCCTTTGTCACATAATTACCAGGCACAGTTATAAAAAAAAAGCGTTCCTTTTTCAGCTGTTCCTTTTAATAATAGCCTTATTCTTCATACTAATCAACAGTATAACAAAGAATTTGTTCAGTAGGTAAACTATTATTCATTGTCCGAGTGATTCATCAGTGGTTCATTTTAGAGAAGTGTTTAAAATACAAATATAAACATAATATAAAGCTTCAACGTTGTTTTATCCAGGTTTATACACTATATTACCAAAAGTATTGGGAAGCCTGCCTTTACACGCACATTAACTTTTATGACGTCAGGCTAGACAAGTTCTTCACCCCAAACTCGCTCATTCATGTCTTTATGGACCTTGATTTTGTCTTTGGGGTGGAGAAACTTGACTGGCCTGCACAGAATCCTGACCTCCACCCGAACACCTTTGGGATGAATTAGAGAGGAGACTGCGAGCCAAGCCTTCTCGTCCAACATCAGTGCCTGACCTCACAAATGTGCTTCTAGAAGAATGGTCAAACATTCCCATAGACACACTCCTAAACCTTGTGGACAGCCTTCCCAGAAGAGTTAAAGCTGTTATAGCTGCAAAGGGTTGGCCAACTCAATATTGAACCCTATAGAATCAGACTGGGATGCTATTAAAGTTCATGTGCGTGTAAAGGCAGGCGTCCCAATACTTTTGGTAATATAGTGTATGATCGGAAGGTGACTTGCATCTAATCATTTAGCAAAAGTATTCCAGGATAGGAAAGTTTGTTAGGTGGAGCTAAATGTATAATGCAGGTGATGGGGAGACAGAGGCAGCAGATGGGATATTTGTGGAGCAGAGCTGCTGCTTGCATTGGTGAAGTGTAAGAGGTGGGTATGACAGCATCATGGGGACTGTAA